>NC_090376.1:12270310-12895310 GCF_036365525.1 Heterodontus francisci | reverse complement strand
TGGACTGACACTATGAACTCACGACCTTCTGACTCAGAGGCAAGAGTGCTAGAGGCTTAATCACAGCCAACGCCTGACTTGGAATTAAACCGACATTAAAAAATCATGGGCTATGTTTCCTTTTCTGGTTAAAACATTGGTTACTGGTCCTTTTTTATAATAATTTGTGACACTCTAATAAAATGGCAGGACTGCAACCATTTTCAAATGTGTAACTTGTCAGAATATGATTTCATAAGCTGTAATAAAAACAAGCATGCAATTAAGGTGCAGCTGTAACAAGGAAACTTTAATGCTTGTGAAACAGCTGTGAACCATTTAACTGATTTAATTGCTGACAAATCCATTAATCCAGCTATGAAGCGCACAACTTTTGTAAAGTGCCCAAGGAAAACTGAGATAATCCCAATTTGCAAAGTATTTTTACAGCCCAGAAACAAGCCATTCGGCCCAGCAAGTCTTTGCCAGTGTTTATGCTCCACAAGAGCCTCCTCCCACCCCTCTTCAACTCATTAACATATCCTTTTATTTCTTTCTCCCTCAAGTGTTTATCTAGCTTCCTCTTAAATGCATCTATGTAAGTGCCTCAACTATTCCTCGTGATGGCAAGTTCCACATTCCAGCCAACCTCTGTGTAAAGAAATACCTCCTGAATTCCCCAATTGGATTTATTGGTTTATTATTTATTTACAAAATCTACCTGCCTCATGAATGTATCATGACATGGGTAGTGGGAGAATCTCAAGGAGAATTTGGAAATTGATTAGAAATAAGCCTCAGCAATGTAGCCCTCTGTGTTCAGTCACACACATCTGTATTTGTCAGGACTTTGACATTTCCGTTAACATTTGTGCTGCTTGTCCAGTATTTTGTTAGTATTATGTACTCAGGCCCTCAGTGAGTGCTGTAGTACTGTTGTGCTTTCTGGTATTTAAATAGAGATAAAAGAGCAAAGGTTTCAGGGATACAAAACGACAGTTAAATCCACATGCATAGCTCTGCGCAAAGTGTAATTAGAGATAATTCAGTGAAATGTGGAACATAATGGTTGCTGAGCTGGTGGGCCCATTGAAAAGTCACGGCAAGGAAAGAAAAAACTGGCCAAGGATGAAGAATGTAAGGTTAACAACATTTGGTGGAGTTTCCTTGCTTTACCTTTGGAAAGCAGGGATAAACTTCATAGACCAGCAGAGTCTACAATTGGTAATCTTGTACATACCTGGGAAAAGAGTGACCATTTGTGACCACGCAGCCTTTTCCCATTTGTTGCTTTTCTTTATGTTCTTAAGGGATTTATATAACATCTCAGACTATTTGTGATGTACCTCTTATTAAATTGACAAGCCTAGCATTAAGCCAAAGGCCATCATGTAAGACACCATCAAGGCTGAAAAGGGAGTCATAAATTAAGAAGTTGTTGATTAAGTGACCCCAAGTGTATATTGCAGGTGGAGCAGAGGTTTGGGAGATAAAAAGTTCTACAATTATCAGGTCCTGGAAAATAATGAAGGGATACATTTTTATCTGTTTGCTAATTTTGGAGATGTTAGCTGAGTGTATGAAGCTATTAAGAGTGACATATAGCCAGAACACGTAAGTAAGGCTGCTTTCCTTCTCCAAATGACATCAGTGAACTGTTGCGTTTTTGACAATCTGACAGCTTCACAGTCACTTTTATTGAAGCCAGTTTTTTTTTGTATTCTTAGCTGTTTTAAACTGAATTCAAATTTTCTCTAAGTACTATCATGGGAGAGGAACTTTCTTTCTGTGATCTGATGAGTCCGGCCCTATGGATTGCAACACCAGTAACATAACCACTACACATGACTATCACAGTTTAACACTGAAATCATAAGCTACACAAGGAGCTAGCTAAGGCTAATAGCTACAATAAAAATGTTTTTTTTTTATTCATCATGAGATGTGGGCATTTCTGGCAAGGCCTGCAGTTATTGCCCAACCCTAATGCCCTTATGAAGCTGTCGGTAAGCTGCCTTCTCGAACTGCTGCAGTCTATGTGGTGTAGGTACACCCACAGTTATATTAAGTCAGCAGCTGCCAGGATTTTGACCCAGCGTCAGTGAAGGAACGACCCATCCGAGTCAGGTTGGCGTGTAACTTGGAGGAGAAACTGCAGGTGATGGTGTTCCAATGCCCCGGTTGTCTGTATCCTTTGAGGTGTTAGAGGTTGTGGGTTTGGAAGGTGCTGCTAAAGAAGTCTTGGCAAGTTGCAACAGTGTACTGGTGGTGGAGGGAGTGAATGTTGAAGGTGATGGATGGGGTGCCAATCAAGCGGGCTGCTTTGTCCAGGATGGTGTCGAGCTTCTTGCTTGTTGTTGGAGCTGCACCCATCTGGGCAAGTGGCTTCACCTAATACTCTTTAGTAAATTTAATTGGCTGTTAAAGTCTGACTAAATGTCCAGTGTAATATTTTCTTTCTTTTCAAATATAAGGAAGTTGCTCCAAAGTACTGGACAAAACCAGGTCGAGCTCTTGTTCATTCACTGGGCATACTGCAAATCTACTTAGGCATCTGGGCAGGTGAAAGCATCTCTCCGGGATATAGGGAGCAAGAGATCACCTGCAAGAGTTGTCTGAAACATCGAAGCCCAAAATTATCCAGAGTGAAATGAAATAAAATGAAAGCAAAAATGTTACAGTGGGTTTATCTGTTTTAGACTCACATTGCTTTTTTTGTTCGAACTATATAGAGGAGCTGAACTTCTTTGGCAGTTGTACCAGAAAAAGGTTGGAATCCAGATACGCTGGGAACTCCTGGTCAACCTTGTGAGGGGTGGAGTTTGTTCCCGCATTTTACAAGACAAAGCTGGCAGAAGCCAAAAAGGATGGCTTCAGTTCTGTTACTATTAAGCTGGAGAAACACTTGGCTCACCCAGGTCTTGAGTTCAGAGATTGGAGCAAAATCTATACTCTAACAGCCCCCTCATTGGTGAACATCAAGATGGTTAGAAAGAAAGAAAAACTTGCATTTATATAGCGTCTTGCATGGCCACAGGATGTCCCAAAACTCTTTACAGCCAATGGTGTATTTTTGAAGTATAGTCACTGGTGTAATTTAGGAAACATGGAAGCCAATTTTGCGCACAGAAAGGTCCCATAGACAGCAGTGCGATCATGACCAGATAATCTGCCATGTTTGTGATGTTGATTGAGGGTTAAATATTGGCCAGGACACTGGGGATAACTCCCCTGCTCTTCTTTGAAATAGTACCATGAGATCATTTATATACACTCAATGGGGCAGTCAGCGCTTCAGTTTAACATCTCATCCAAAGGATAGCACCGCTGACATTGCAGCACTCCCTCAGTACTGCACTGGAGTGCCAGCCTTGATTGGTGTGCTCAAGTTCTGGAGTGAGACATGAACCCAGAACCTTCTGACTCAGAGGCAAGAGTTATTAACTGAGGAATGGCTGGCACACAACACAGAAATGTGGACAAATACGAATCTTTTCTTTCGGCTGAGACTGTCGTCACGCAGGGTTGAATTTGGCATCAAATATTCTGGCATCAAATGCTGAAAATAGTGTTTTAGATGGCAAAGATGTCAAAAAAACTGTTCCGTTCACTCTACTAGAAGAAACAACCCTTTTTCTCAACACATTCCTGCCAGGATCTTGCTGTTTTGCTGGAGTTTGTTGCATTTTTTCACTATTAATGTGTCCATCAAGGGATATACAGGCTGGGGAATGGAATATGCCATTTCAGGCACCTGCATTAACATCAAACACTGCCAGACCAGCCCTAGCACAGCCTGCTGCACAGTAAAGGTCTCTAATCCTCCTCAAAGTGACTTAACCCTAGACTCGGATGATTACCCGTGTGACATTTCCTTTTCCCATACCAGCCTCTTTGACTGACGTTGCTAATGTACTGCTAAATTAGGGGAAGTTCCTTGCTGTGTGCATTGAGAACCGAGCAGTAACACTTCATTTCGAGGCAGGATCCATCTAGTTGACAAAGACTTCCATCTCATTAACCTGAACTGGATTCAAATATGGGTCCCACTGCCTTACCCAATCCCTTCAATTTGTCCTTGACATGCTTTTCTGAACAGGTATTATGCAGCGTTTCCTAAAGAATTGGGCTTTAGTGTGAAAATCTGTTCCAAGCAAGTCCTCAGAGTCAGATAAGGAGAAGGTGACCTGCACATCAAAGCCATACTTATCCATATTTCTGTTATCTCAACAATGGACGATAATAATGTTCTCCTGCCTGGCCTCTCACCTTCTACCTCTTAAATGCAACTCATCTAAAACTCGGCTGCCCATATCCTGCCTTGCACTAAGTCCCATTCACTCATTACCCCTCTACTTGCTGGTCAAGCTCCCGTTCCAGCAATGCACAGCATTTAGAATCCTTGGGGAGGAATTTTATGCTCTTCCGCCCCCCCTCCCTCCACCCCGGTGACTCTGTAGGTGGGAAGAGCATGTAATCGGACAGGATGGTGACGTCGGGGGCGGGGGACCCTGCACCTTCCCGCCTCCGCCCAAATTATGTCCAGGAAGTCCCTTGGAGGACCTTCCCGCCCCGCTGCCAATTGAGGCCCTTAAGTTGGCAATTAATGCCTAAGTAAGAGCCTCATCCTGTCACCAGTATTAGCCCAGCGGTGGGCAGCTTGCCACTGCATGGGGACCACACCAAGCAAACCCGTGTGGGTTGCTGGCTGGCTCCGGCGGGTGGGGGAGGTCCCTCATTAAAAGGCACCTAGTGACTGATTGATAGATCCAGCATCGGGAAAGTGGGGGGGGGGGGGGTCACTGAGAACACTGAGAACCACCCCATGCCTTTGCATGCCGAGCCCCCTACATCCCTCCTCCAACGTGACCCATGACCGCCCTGAACCCAGCAAAATCCCTCATGCCATGACTTACCTGTTGCCTGGGTCCAGCGCCTCTGGTGAGTCCAGTACTGGCAGCAGCCACAGCTTCCACGGTGACACTGCTCAGTAATAGAGCTGCTGGCCTCTGACTGGTCGGCAGCTGTCAGCAGGCGGGACTTCCATCGCCGAGGTCCTTAATCCCGGGCAAGACCTGCCGCTGCCCACTTAAGTGCCTGATTGGCACAGAATGTGGTGGGCGGGCCTCTCCCCCGTGCTTTATCCGGTGGCCGAGACGCCCGTCGCCCAGATAAAATCCTGGCCCTTGTTTCCAAATCCCTCCATGGCCTCGCCCCAATCTCTCTGTACCCCCTATCTCTGTAACCTTCTCCAAACGCACAATCCTCTATGAACTCTGCACTCCTCCAATCCTGGCCTCCTGTGAGTCCCCCATTTCCTTTACCTCAAACATTGGCAGCTGTACCTTCAGCCCAAGCCATGGAATTCCCTTTCTAAATCTCTCCATTGCTCTACCTTTCTGTCCTTCTTTGAGATGCTCCTTAAAACATTGTTTTGACCAAGCTTTTGGCCACCTGTCCTAAAATTGGCATATGTGACTCCTGTCAAAGTTTTGGCTGATAACACTCCTGCAAAGTGCCTTGGGACATTTTACCACATTAAGGGCACTATGGAACTACAGCTTGTTGTTGTTTCAATAACCAAACACAGAATAACAACCAGTTACAGGTTAGGTAGAGAAAAATGCCCTTTAGAAGAGTTCTAGTTGGTGGAACCAGGAGGAAGATTAGGGCCCATGGTTTCAGGAGAAGAAGAAATAAAATTGGAAGGTAAAATGAGGCAACAATTAAGCAGACTGTGCAGCAATAAATAGCCACAGGAGACTTGCTAAGCTGCAAGATGAACAGCTTTTGTTCATTCTTGTTGGGTTGTTGGCACAATAGAATGTGATGCTTTGCATTGTGTGATCTGCTATTTTCCTCTCAAGCTCCAAGACAAGAGATTCATTCATGTCCACATTGCACATCATTGGCCACTTTGTTAGTGTGCAGTGAATTAGCACACACCGCATTTCTATTAGGCGTACTGTAACATGACATTTCGGTTTACGAGCCTGCAAAGCTGCAGTTAACCATCTGTCTGTGTGTCACTGTATCCGACAAACATCTTCAATGTTAAATCTAAAGGTTGCCTTGAAAATATTCTTGAATGAGGGCATTTCTGGTTCATTAACCATATTCCAAATGACGAGATGAGGGGTGTAAGAGTTTAGGTATAATGTGACGGAGGCAGATATGGAAGATATAGAACCAAATGGCAGGATTTTCCTTCCAGGGGGCAGGAAACGGGCATCGGGACTGTTTCCGGGTCCCAATCCCGCTCCGAGGGCAAAGCAGTCACAGCCGTTGATTTTCACGGACGTGGACTGTTACTTGGCTGCAGGGTGGGTTGGACGGGCAATTAACGGCCACGGGGGGCAGGAATGCAGGTGACTCTGATGGAGAGCGGACACGATTTAAACACACAATGGCAGCCATTACTACGACTGCTGTTTTAAAGATTTACTTGCTGAAATAAACATGGATCAGAAAAGGCAGAGGGTTGGAACCCGGGGCAGGCCTGCCCCTTGATATGCGGATGCCAAGCTGGAGTTCCTCCTGGAGGCAGTCAGGAAGAGGAGGGAGGTCCTCTTTCTGGAGGGTGGCAGGAGAACGCCACTATCCCAGATCGAAGTGGCGGAGACAGAGAGCAGACGGAGTGCGGTCCTGAGGAACTGGTCTACTGTTGGAGGAGGTACAATGGCCTTACTCATTCTGACAAGGTGAGTGTAACACCAGACCCTCAGAACAAGCCTCTGGGTATTAAACCTCCAGCAGCCACCTTACCTGAGGAGGCTGAGGGTGTATGCTGCTCCTGAACATGGGAGGAATGTAAGCCCAGGGCATTTAATGACACGTCAACAATTCTCAGAACTATAGTGGAGTTAAAGACCTGCCAACACTGATACATACAGCTTCTGATGAACATAAACTGCTGACATTGGCCTTCGAAGCCAGCAGTGCCATATCTCTCTCTATCTTTTGTCCTAACTGGAGAAACGGGCTCACAATGCCCACAAAAGGGCCCAGACAGGTCGAGGGGTTCTCTTCTTGCACGTCGTCACCAGCAATGAAGAGGCAGCCATGGTAATCACCAGGGTTGCTGATCATCAATAGGTTGGCGATTCGAGATGGGCATCCCTGGTGGAGAGGGTGATTAGAAACTGACATGCATAGATTAAGGGGTACATTGCACCCCAGCCTGTCCAAGAGCATGCCAAAGACTAAGCTGCATTGGGAAGCCTCAACACTGCAGAGGCTTCTATTCTCCAAGGCTAGTTCTCCTGATCTCTTCTTGTGTCGCCTGCAGATTCCAACATGAAGGCATAAAGACCAATTCCTGTGCCATCACTGGGCCAAGCACTGCCAGAGCAGACCTCAGAACTTGCACCATCACACCTTACAATCACATGCTCCTCCAGCGCAGATACTGTCACCTCGGTGGGTCCTGGTGCGAGTGTGCAGGACGAGATGGCAGAGGCAGCTGTGGGCAGACCCCTTAGAGGATGGAGGACAGCGACAACTGTGCTCAGCTGGGCGCACACGGTAGTCCTCGGGAGTCACAGGAAAGGAAGCTCTACTTAGATCAGCAGCAACAGGTGTGCTCCCACATGTCAGAGTTCCCTGAGACAGTGAGGGGTTATGGGCTGCTCATGGAGGAGTCCACCCACTTTGCATGCCACAATAGCTCTGGGCTTTGAGCACATGACCTTCTCCATTGAGACACTGGCCAACCTCATGGAGAGCCATAGATGGCAGTACATGGAGTGCATGCAGAAACTGCACACTGGTGTTCACAGGATCCATGCCGCACTATGTAGCTATGTAGTCAGTGGCACTGATGGTGCAGGGTTATTTATTTATTTATTTTTTATTTATTTAGAGATACAGCACTGAAACAGGCCCTTCGGCCCACCGAGTCTGTGCCGACCATTAACCACCCATTTATACTAATCCTACATTAATCCCATATTCCTACCACATCCGTCCCTATATTCCCCTACCACCTACCTATACTGGGGGCAATTTATAATGGCCAATTTACCTACCAACCTGCAAGTCTTTTGGCTGTGGGAGGAAACCGGAGCACCCGGAGGAAACCCACGCAGACACAGGGAGAACTTGCAAACTCCACACAGGCAGTACCCAGAATTGAACCCGGGTCCCTGGAGCTGTGAGGCTGTGGTGCTAACCACTGCGCCACTGTGCCGCCACTGTTTGGAGTGGTTGCCAGTTGCACCCCAGCTAGTGCTCCCCTCCAGCCATCCAGAGCGCCAGCCAAGAGCTGAGGATGTCACAGAGGTGGATGAAGGTGCCTCCCCTCACGTGGTGCCATCATCATCTTTAGCCTCTTTCACCCCTCTGACTGAGGAACCATCTGTTGCACAGGCATGTGTGACAGAGGTTTCCCCCGCAGCAGTCTCTGGGGGTGCCCCACGAGCACCTCCATGACGAAGACAACCACCCCATGCATCTCTGCTGCAGGTATAGACATGTGAGCATGCTGCCTGCACTTCATCTGAGGCCACAAGACGAGCACCACGTAGAAGGGGCCGAGAGCAGAGGCCACCTCGTTGGCAGAGCACTGAATGGATCACTGGGGATTTTTCACCTGTTTCTGTGCACCTTTTGTCTTTTTGAGCACCATGTAAATATTGACGCAGGAAGCCAGACGTGTGAGCTTCCTTTTATTAATGATGGGACAAGAAAAGAGGGATGAAGTCGTGAAGGGGAGCAAGGGTCTGTGAACGGTGATAGTGAAACCTCTGGGCAGATGTGCACCCTTCATTGTGCATTAAAAGTTGATCTGCTGCAGGCCGTTTCTTCAATAGACGTGCTGTCAAAGGCAGCTCAAAGTGAGTTCCAGACTATGCCTTTCCTGTTAGGCTAGAGGGGGAAACGAGCCTGAATTAGATCATCCCTGATATTAATGGCATCCTGGCGAGACCCTTGAGCCCTGTGCCGAGCCAGGCCACCTCCCTCTGCAGCCGAGGAACCTCTATGTTCTACATCTTCCACCTCCTCCTCCACCGTCTGCTCCTCCTCTCCCTCTCATGAATTGTGTCCATCCAGGGTCTCATCCTCTTCAAGGTCCACACCTCTCTGGAGGGCCATGTTAAGGAGAATGCACAGCTGACCAATCACAATGCGTGAGTTCCTTGCAGGACATCACCCGACTGGTCTAGGTACCAGAACCGCATCTTCAGAAGCCCTATAGCCTGCTCAATGATGGCCCTTGTGAGCAGATGTCTTCAGTTGAAGCGCATCTGTGCCTCGGTCTCGGGTTCTCATTGAGGGGTAGCCATCTCTTCAAGGGATATCCCTTGTCCCCTAGAATTTATCCACAGAGTCTGGCGGGGGTGGGGGGGATGGTGGAATGTAGAGCTGCGCCAGCCTGGACTGGCAGAGAATGAAGGAGTCCTGGCAGCTGCCAGGAAAGTGAGCGCACACATGCAGGTTGCGGTCGCAGACCAGTTGAACATTGAGGGAGTGGAAGCCCTTCCTGTGAAGGAATCTCACTGGGTGCTTAGTCAGTGCCTTGATGGTCACATGGGTTCAGCCAACGACTCCCTGCAACTGATGGCAGAAAAACCCACTGCCCTCTGTGTCTGCAAGGCCATGCCTGTCCAGATTTGAAAGTACTGTCCAGCTCTCGCAAACAGTCCGTCAGTGACCTGCCTGATGCAGTGGCGTGCAGCTGTTTGCCAGATGCCACCTAGGTCCGCAGCTGATCCTTGGAAGGAGCTAGAGGCAAAGAGATTCAAGGCCACAGTGACTTTGATGGCAAGTGGCAGGGCATGGTGAGCAGTGCTGTGAGGTGTGAGGTCTCCCTGGAGAGTCACAGTCTCCTGCAGCACTGGTTCTCAGTCATCTCAAGATAGCTCCGTCTTTGGCAGTAAAACCTATGCTGAGGGTTTGGCCTCCATTGCCTTCCTGCCCCTCATCGCTCTGCCTGCCTGATGCCTGGGGCTCTGCCCTTCCTGATAAAGATGTTGCTCCTCACAATCACTGGGTCCAAACTCTGAGCGCCATGCTCCCAATGCCAGCTGCTGCCTCCCTTGTGCTCAGTTGGCCAGTCAGTTGTGTTTGGAAGCCTTGTCCACTCCTTTTATGGCCCCTTGATGCCAGCAGGGGGATGACCTGCACTGCCGAGCACTTACTAACCACTCTCCCCATAACCTACGCTGACCCGATAGTGCCCGTTTACCAATGGCCGAGTTCCCCGCTGAGCTGTTTCCCTTTTATGTGCCTGCCTAACTTGTTGGGGCAACCATGACTGGCTCCCCAATGTGTATCGCTGCCTAGCATAGCCTCTGCCCATGAGCCAGTCAGCGGCCCATATGCCCCCATCAAAATCTCAACATGGCACTCAGCAATCTCTGAATGAGCTCTTTAACGACCTTAGTTGTACATATTAACAAATCAGGAAGGTTCTCAGGGCTGTCGTCTCCCTGCCCTGGTGAAACACACACCAGCATCAGGAACCAGCATGCCAACTGGTGCCAGTACATTTATCACCCACCTCACCTCTCTTCCCACTCCCAGCGGGACCTAAAAGTCCAGCCGATAGAATCTTACAGCACAGAAGGAGGCCATTCGGCCCACCATGGTTGTGCTGGCTCTTTCAAAGAGCTATCCAATTAGTTCCACTCCTCTGCACTTTCCCCATAGATCTGAAAATTTTCTCTATCCTGTTTTCAGTTATTATATCTTTTCAGTTAGCCCAGCCAGAGATGCCAATCTTAAATTTGTTCCTGTTAACTCGTGTCTACATTGGGCACTGGAGTATTGTGTTTTAACTAAGTGCTCACAATTCTGTTTCGAAACATCAAAGATTAATGTCGAATTTCACTGGTTTCTGTTCAGCGTTTTCTGAAGGGAATTGTGATCATCGTTATGTATGTTTATGAGGAAGGGCAAATACACAGACTTGTCTGAAATAGACAAATGTAGGAACATAGAGACAGAAGAAGGCCATTCAGCACCTCAAGCCTGTTCCACCATTCCATTAGATCATGATTTTAACTCCATCTACTTGCCTTGGTTCCGTAACCCTTAACAACCTTGCCTAACAAAATTCTATCAATCTCAATCATTGAAATTTTCAATTGACTCCCAGCCTCGACAGCTTTTTCGGGGAGAGAATTCCAGATTTCCGTTAGGCTTTGTGTGAAGAAATGCTTCCTAACATCACCCCTGAACTGCCTAGCTCTAATTTTAGGGTCGTGCCTCTTGTTCTGGTCTCCACCACAACCACCACCACCCCCCTACCCCTCCACCAGGGAAAATAGTTTCTCTCTATCTACTCCATCAAATCCTTTAATCAGTTTTGTTACTAGTAGAAACTTTGCAATCACTGAGCTCAAGAGAGATGCTGAACATGCTGGCGGAGCATTGATGAAAATAAAGCCATTTCTCCCAAGACTCGCTGAAGTGTGGCAAATGAAAAAACATAGTTGCCTCTTTGATTTTCTCACTGGTTTATTCCACTCATTCCCCATTGCTTTCCCAACCATACTGAAACTCTGTCTAACTTAGTCTTTTTAATGCTGGTTGAGTCATCCTTTGTTAGGGCTCTGGCAGCTCTCCCATACTGATGGGAGACAAGTGTGATCTCTTACCTCTGGAATGCAATCTCACGCCCATTTTGATTGCACTGATAATTCGCAACATCCCACTTGTTTTCTATCACTACAAAACATGAGAATACTATAGAGTAAAAAAAAACTATAGAGTAAAAGTACATAGCATCTTTTGACGAATTCAAGACAAAGTAATAAAGAGCCAATACTTTTTGAAGTCGAGTCAATGTTGTAATGTTAGGGAACCATAGTGCAATTTGCATAGAACAAGCTCCCATAAACAGCAATGAGATAATAGCTATGTAATCTGCTTTATAGTGATGTTGGTTGAGAGATAAAGATTGGACAGAACACCAAGAGAAACTCAGCTACTCTTCTTCGAAATACTGCAATAAGGACAGTTACATTCTCCTAAGAGGGCAGACAGGGTTTCTGTTTACCTTCACATCTGAGAAACAAAACCTCTGCTCGTGAGGCACTCCTTCACAACTGCACAAAGTAGCAGGCTACATTTTATGCTCAAGTCCCTAGAGTGGGATTTAAATCATGAGCCATCTGATTCAGTAGACAAGAGTGCTACACTTTGTCAAGGTTGACCCCAATCTATGGGCTTCACTGTTGACTTTTAATATCCTCTGAAGTAGCTTCATGAGCTTATTAGTTATAAACCAACCACCATCTTCTCAAGGCAATTAGGGGTGGGCAGCAACATCCCAAAACAAATAAAATAAGCTATTCCAAAGGGTTAGGAACATAGGAACATAGGAGTAGGAGTAGGCCATCCAGCCTGTCGAGCCTGCTTCACCATTCAATTAGATCATGGCTGATCATCCACCTCAATGCAACTTTCCCACGCGATCCCCATATCCTTTGATGTCATTAGTTATCCAGATGTCCATCATTTTCTGCCTTGCGCATGCTTAATGATTGAGCTTCCACAGTGCTCCAGGGTAGAGAATTCCAAAGATTCACCACCCTCCGCATGAAGAAATTCCTCCTCATCTCAGTCTTAAACGGCCTGCCACTTATTCTGATACTATGGCCGGAATTTTTCGTTGAGCGGGAGGCTCTGCCCACCAGCCGAAAAGTGTGTGGCCTCAGGAGCCAGGCCAGGATTTTTCGCTCCCCAGGCCTTTAATTGGTCTTGGGCGGAGCTTCCACCTCCTTACGGCAGGAGGTCCCACCTAATGGAGTTGCTTGCCAATCAGCGGGCCAACAGCTCTTAGTCCCAGCAATGCCACCAGAAGCAGTGGTCACTACTGGGACTACACCCAGCCATGGTAAACAAGGTGATGGATGGCCTGGAAGGCAGGTAAGCTTTTAGGGCTTCACCGGGGACAATTGGATGGGCCCCGTCGAGGCAAGGGGGGGGGGGGGAGTCAGTTACGGGGGGCGGGGGAGTGTTGTGCGTTGGAGGCGGTTGGGGCTTCAGGGGCAGCCCTCCGTGGGGCACAGGGTGCCCGATCAGGATGGCCACCCCCAGCCCTCAAGAAGGACACCTGGTTTCAGCAGGCCAGGCTATTGAGGCTTTTGCCGTCCGGCTGCCTTGGGTAAAATACCTGACTGGAGGAGGCCCTTCAGTGCCAGTTAATTGGCCACTTAAGGGCCTTGATTGGCCTGCGGCAGGCCGTTTCGCACCGCCATCACCCCATGTAAACTTGCAGCGGGAGTGGGAGGGTATTGGGAACGGCCCCCCCACTGCTTCCCACTCAATTTTATGCCCCCCCCACCCCGCCACAACCTGCCACTTGTTTGGGGGCCATAAAATTCCAGGGAAACATTCTATCTACATCCACCCTGTCACACCCTGTAACAATTCTGTAAGTTTCAATGAGATCACCTCTCATTCGTTGAAACTCCAGAGAATACAGGCTCAGTTTCCTCAATCTCAGCTCATAAAACAATTCTGCCAGGGATTAATCTGGTCAACGTCCATTGCACTCCCTCTATGGCAACCTCCTTCCTTAGATGAGGAGACCAAAACTAAAAACAATACTCCAGGTGCGGTCTCAACCAAGGCTCTATACAATTACAGCAAGCCTTCTTTACTCCTGTACTCAAAACCCCTCGCGATCAAGGCCAACATTCTATTTTCCTACCTAATTGCTTGCTGCATCTGCATGCTAGCTTTTATTGAACAAGGACACCCAGGTCCGTTTGGACATCAACACTTCACAACCTCCCACCATTTAAGAAATACCCTGTCTTTCTGCTTTTTCTACCAAAGTTAGTGAACACCCGTTATTAACCTTATAAAGCCTTGAGATTTAGTGCGCCATATTAAATACCATGATGAATGCCACCACAACAGAGTCATCAAAGAGACAAATACAGAAAAAGGATGAAAGAGAAAAAGAGAAAAGAAGAGAGGATACAAGCACAATCCATTTCAGCCACTTGGCCGTCTTGCCACATTTAGCTATGTTTGTGTTTTATGGTTTTAGCGCCTCAGGTACAGGGGTCACAAAGAGTTCACGCCCTGGATTTGTCCATTTGTAACAGCTTCTACCTTTGTGCGCCAGCTAGAATTTTACACCGCTTCCCAGCAAGATTGTTTCCAGCCTGTTAAACCCTTTCACCACAACTCTCATTCGTTGAAACTCTAGAGAATACAGGCCCAGTTTCCTCAATCTCTGCTCATAAAACAATCCTGCCATCCCAGGGATTAGTCTGGTCAACGTCCATTGCACTCCCTCTATGGCAACTATATCCTTCCTTAGATGAGGAGACCAAAACTGAAAACAATACTCCAGGTGCGGTCTCAACCAAGGCTCTATACGTATCTGAACTCTTGGGGAGAGTTGAATTTTCCGTGGTGGCTCTCCTGATTATCCACCATGACTTAGGCAGAAGATACTCGGAATATCTGAGGGTTTCCCCATATATTCCAGAAAAGTCACAATGGATGATTGGAGACTCAACCCTTTGGTCACTGTGTCTTATACTCCCCTTTTGTGTAGGCCAGCCATCTATAGTTCTTCCCTTGACTACATCACTTCCGATAGAAGGTCCCAGTGGAAACATCAGCCTGCCTCTCTCTGTTATAGATGTTGACTTAATTGCTATGTGTTTCCACCATTTTCAGCCTTGATTTACCTACTTTTCTGTGCCTCAAATGGAACATTGATCATAAGCAGGGTGGTCAAACCTCCTAGATTGTCCAGGAGTCCTGCGGAATTGGCGATTGATTTCTTGGATACTGCTGTGCACAACCTAGGAGATAAGTAAGAGCTTTCTGTCTGTGGTTTGGGTCTGTGCACATTTTCTTACCCGCCTTGCGTGTTGGAGCTCGATTTGGCTTGCTTTGTAAATGCTGATTGAGATATCATTTACACAGCCACATCAACTCTCCCACACTGATGGGCGACGAGTGTCAGGAACGTAAACACAGACCCGTTTTGATGACGAAGGATAATTCTCAACATCCCTTCTTGTTTGCTCTCACTTCAAATCGATAGAACGCTGTGGAGTTCCAAACTGCATGGTTGACTTTCAACGTGTCCTGAAGTGGCTTCGCAAGCTGTCTAATGCAATCCCTTCGCTTCTTAGTGAGCGAAAGCAACAGGACACATTGACAAATGCCACCACAAGACAGGCCTCAAAGAGAAAGATATAGAAAAAGAATGAAAGAGAAAAGGAGCAAATTGCAAAAGCTAAAATCGATGGGAAAAGAAAATAAGAGAGGACAGAAGCAGAATCTATTTAACCCACATTTAGCTATGTTTGTGTTTTATGGCCTTAGTGCCTCAGGTACAAGGGTCACGAAGAGTTCACACCCTGGATTTATCCAATCTTGACAGCTCCTGCTTTTGTATGCCATCGAGCATTTTGCACCTTTTCCCAGCATGTCAACAACTGTTTTCTACCTGTTAAATCCATTCATTTCTCAATCGGACATGAAAAATCCCAAGGCATTATTTTGAAGAAGAGCAGAGAGCTCTCCTTGGTGTTGCAGCCAATATTTATCCCACTACCAAATTCACGAAACAGATTATCTGCTGATTATTACATTGACATTTGTGGCACCTTGCTGTGTGAAAATTGGCTGCTGTGTTTCCTACATTACGTCAGTGACTACACTTCAAAATTACTTCATTGACTGCACAGCGCTTTGGGATGTCATGAGTTCGTGAAAGGCACGAGAGAAATGTGAGAGCCTTCTTTCTCAGCCAAGTTTAACTTTTGTAATTGTGTTGAAGAAGGCCAGGGTTGCATTGTGGAGCCTCAGAATTCCATGTTACAGGCCAATAGAAGGTGGGCTCATGAGGGGATTATGTCAGCAATTCCCTTCATCCTGCACACACACACTAAGGAGCAAAGTGCCGTGTGGTCAATGTGTGTTACAAACATCCTAAACATGGCAAGAAGATTCCATCTGGTTGCTACTTCCAGTGAAATTGGAATCCTGTACTTTTGCAATTTTTTCACGATTTTAGAACACAGCAAGGGCTTTGATGTTATATATCATGTCAAGCATTTTTGACTTTTTGACTCAGTTTTATGGAGTATCAAAGAGCATCCACAAGACTAGCCTGAAAAGTGTCCACATCTGAGGCCTCATTTGATATGAAGAGGTTAATTGTAATTCTGATCAAATCCATCACTTCTAGCTACCTGAAGCCTTGACTCCACAGAGTTCTTTGCTGCTTGCCCTTGCTATCATCAGAACATAACACAGCTGATAAGAATCGCCAATAGTCTTGATCAACTGCACAGAATAAAATCTACAAAGGCCCCATTACTTGATAGATGTCTGCCTATAAATCGGTTGTTAGCTTGATTTGCAAAGAGGATGAACCTAGTCAATTGGGCAAGAAACCCCCATTAAAAGAAAGATTTGCATTTTTTAGCATCTTTCATGACCTCAGGACATCCCAAAGCACTTTACAGCCAATTAATTACTTTTGAAGTGCAGTCACTGTTGTAATGTGGGAAATGCAGCAGCCAATTTGAGCACAGCAAGCTCCCACAAACAGCAATGCGATAATGATCGGATAATCTGTTTGTGTGACATTGGTTGAGGGATAATTATTAGCCAGGACACCAGGGATAACTCCTCTGTTCTTCTTCGAAATAGTGCCATGGGATCTTTTACATCCACCTGAGAGAGCAGACATGCCTTGGTTTAACATCTCATCTGAAAGACAGCACCTCCAACAGTAAAACGCTCCCTCCATGCAGCATTGAAGTGTCAACCTAGACTTTGTGGTCAAGTCGTGTGAGTGGCATTTGAATCTTTGGTCTTTTCATCCCAAAGGTGAGAATGGTCTCACTGAGCCACAGCTCACACCAAGTGCAGTAGGGCTACGAGGACTGTATTGGATCCTTCCCTAAAATAGCAAAAATAACTAGCCTTCTATTTCATCAGTTTGTTCGAGATTGAAACAGAGGTTCCAGAGGTAAAAATGCTGCAATGACCCACTGTGCCACCTACTCCCTATTTGGGTCTGCCTCAACTGGGGAAACATTTAACAACGATCAAAATTATTGACTAAGCAAAGGCCATGAGGGTTGAATGCTTGTTTTAGATCCTCTCACAGAAAATGGATAGTGCAGAGCAGGCACTGGAACGTTGCACTCCAGATTCTTCACCGACCAATGCAGCCTAAGCAGTGCCCCGTGACAAGAGCTAAGATCTTATTTTTAAAATATTTTTGAAAACATTGCTGAGCAACCAAGAGGATCAGGCGTGGCCCCTGTCCCCATAGTATCCCAATTAACTTTGAGCAATAATATAAAATATTTATAAAACGTTAACTCTGCCTCTCTTTCCACAGATGCTGCCAGACCTGCTGAGTGGTTCCAGCATTTCTTGTTTTTAGTTCAGATTTCCAGCATCCGCAGTATTTTGCTTTTATTATATATTATATAAAATATTTAATTTGTTTTTAAGTTGCGCTGTTTAATTTGATGTTCAGGATTATTATTACAAACTTTAACATCGTAAACGAAAATCCCAAGGTGCTTCCCAGGAGTCTTATCGGACAAAATTTGATTTGAACCATGTAAAGAGATTTTGGAACAGTTGGTCAAAGAGGTAGGTTTTAAAGAATGTCTTAAAAGGAGCAGAGATAGGTGGCGAGCTGGAGAGATTTTGTGGGGGGGGGGGGGGGGGGGGGGGTGCGGGTGGCGGAGTATTCCAGAGCTTAGGGCCGAGGCGACTGGATAACAGTAATAGGTTTATTGGGACAATTGAGTAGTTTCATTACCATAATATTCGTGCATATTTCAATGTAACACAGTGAGTCAGCTGAAAAAAAATACAGATTGGGCCTGGTTATTCAGATTTTCACCTGCCCTGTGGACAACCTGGCTCAAAATAATTGGATGTGACAAAAACTCCCAGTGGTTCTTAGATGTAAGATGACGTCAATGTGACAAGTAACAAGTGACCCCCCACGCTCCCCAGCTTATTCCTTAAGTGGTAACAAATGTTTCTATTTTTCTTGAAGATTAAAATAATTGGAACACTTGCCGGGAGAGATTTTTAACTTGATTTTAAGGGAATTGAAATTTTACCGTGTTTCTACAGTGGGCAGTCAATCCACAATGCCATTTTCAAGCCTGGGCAACAAGTTAAAACCCTCCTCCATCTTGTCGTCCAAGTATCTACCATACAGCTCAAACTTGTAAATATTAGCTATAACCTATAACCACCCCCCCCACCCCCCAGCACCAGCATCACATCCCGTCAAACATTACTGTATCTCTGGACCAGAAAATTGACTTGAATATCTCCACATGCACCTTCTGCAACTCAACACTCCTTGCTCATGACTCCCTCCCCTCATCATCAGTGTCAATACTTACAGCCCCAATACTCCACTCCTCTTTAACTCTTTCTCTAAAGTCCTCCGCCGTGCCATGTTCCTTGCTACTTGTCAAAAATCTTCAGACACCCTTGCCTTTGATGCTGCTTTTCCTACCACTTCCAATTCCCCAAACCCCAATTTCTATTTTGCTTTCTCTTGCCCTCCTCTGCAAAATTTTGTTGTTGTGCATGGCCAGTTTTTTCTCAATGCACGGTGCCTTTGAATGTTTTTTGTGCAGCCGTGCGAGCACAATGTGTAATATGCAACAAGACCGGCGCAGTACCTGCTGTATGGCTGCACACATGCCCATTCATCCTCTATAATCAGCTTTTTATTCTGCCTTGTAAAGCTGTCTGAGAGCTTTTATTGTTGTAGGAAAGAAGAAAGAAAGAAGAACTTGCATTTATATATTATGAGGACAAATTTCTTCAATCAAAGGGTTGTGATGCTTTGGAATTGTCTACCACAGAGGGTTCGTAGATGCTTCATCATTGACCATATTCAAGACTGAGATAGATTTTTGTTCTCAGGGAATCAAAGATATGGGGAGCAGGCAGGAAAGAGGAGTTGAGGTAGAAGATCAGCTATCATCATATTGAATGGCGGAGCAGGTTTGAGGGACTGTATGGTCTACTCCTGCTCCTATTTATTATGTTTTTATATTCTGATATAGCAACTTTCATAATTTCACAATGTCCCAAAGTGCTTTAAAGTCAACAAAGTATTTCATTGAAGTAGTCACTGTTATATTATCGGAAACGCAGCAGCCAATTTACACACAGCAAGTTCCCAAAAACAGCAATGTGATAATAACCAGTTAATCTTTCTTTTTTACACCTAAGATTGAGGAATGCCTGATGGTCACACTGGGAGGAATTTTCCACTTTTAGGATATGAGTGTGAGATAGGACCATTTCTGGGTCTCTGTCAGGGTGCCTGCCTGGAAGACCATCCCAGATGCAGCCAATTAAGAGGCCTCCAGGTCTGCCATCCTTGCGGGTTTTGCTAGTGCTGTTGGGGAGGGTTTAAACTAGCTTGTCAGGGAATGGGAACCTGAGGGGTAGCTCAAACTGGAAGGAAGTAAAGTTGGTAACAGTAGAAAAGTAGCAAGCGAAATTAGAAGGCAGGTGAAACAAAAGTATCAACAAGGCTTAGAATGCAGAATAATGTCAAAAAAACAAGTTTAAGGGCACTCAACTTGAATGCACACAGCATTTGCAACAAGGTAGATGATTTAAAAGCACAAATAGAGGTAAATGGATATGATCTAATTGCCATTGCGGAAACGTGGCTACAGGGTGACCAAGACAGGGAATTAAATATTCAAGGATATTTAACATTTAGGAAAGACAGGCAAAAAGGAAAAGGAGGCGGTGTTGTGCAGATAATAAGGGATGGGATCAGTACGGGAGGATCTCAGATCGGAGAACAAAATGTGGAATCTGTTTGGGTGGAGCTAAGAAACAGCAAGGGTAGGAGTTGTTTATAGGCCACCAAACAGTAGTGGTAGTGCGGGACATAGTATTAATCACGAGATTAGTATGGGTAATACAGTAATCATGGGTGACTTCTATCTGCATATAGGCTGGGTAAATCTAATGAGTACGAATGCTGTGGAGAACGAGTTTCTGGAGTGTGTTAGGGATAGTTTTCTAGAGCAGTATGTTGTGGAACCGACTAGAGAACAGGCTATTTTAGATCCAATATTATGTAACGAGAAAAGGCTAATTAATAGTATTGTCGTAAAAGAACCTTTCAGGGTGAGTGACCATAATATGATAGAATTTTACATTATGTTTGAAAGTGAGGTAGTTCAATCTGAAGCCAGGGTGCTAAATTTGAACTAAGAAAATTATGAACGTATGAGGGGAAATTGGTTGAGGTGGATTGGGAAAATACAGTAAAAGGTATGACAGTGCATAGACAATGGATAGTCTTTAAAGAATTATTCTGTAGTTTACAGCAACTATGCATTCTTTCAAGGCACAAAAACCCAAAATTAAAGTCAATCAACTGTGGCTACAAAATAACTTAAGAATTGTATAAGATTAAAAGAAAAAGCCTATAAAGTTGCCAGAAGTAGTAGTAAACCTGAGGATTGGGAGGATTTTGGAATACAGCAAAGGAAGACCAAGAAACTGAAAAAGGGAGAATAGAATATGAATGTAAACTAGCAAAAAACATAAAAACGGACTGTAAAAGCTCCTATAGGTACGTAAAAGGGAAACGTTTGGCTAAGACAAATGTGGGCCCATTGCAGACAGTCAGGAGAATTTACAATAGGGAATAGAGAAGTTGCTGAGATGCTAAAAGATTAGTTTGTATCTGTCTTCATTGAGGAAGTTACAAGAAATCTCCCAGAATGAGAGATCCAAGGGACTAGGGAGAATGAGGAATTGAAGGAATTAGTAAGACAGATGTATTGGAGAAATTAATGGTGCTAAAGGTTAATAAGTCCCTGGGGCCTGATATTCTACATCCCACAGTGTTGAAAGAGGTAGCTATGGAGACAGTGGATGCATTGGTGATCATCTTCCAAAATTCTATAGATTCTGGAATGGTTCCTGCAGATTGGTAGGTAGCAAATGTCACCCCACTATTTAAGAAGGAAGGGAGAGAGAAAACAGGGAACTACAGACCTGTTAGTATAACATCAGTAGTAGGGAAAATGCTAGAATCTATTCTAAAGGATGTGATAAATGGACACTTGGATAATAATGATCTGATTGGACATCGTTAACATGGATTTATGAATGGGAAATCATGTTTGGCGCACCTGTTGGAGTTTTGTAAGGATGTTACTAACAGAATTGATAAAGGGGAGTCGGTGAACGTAGTATACTTGGATTTTCAGAAGTGTTTTTGATAAAGTCTCCCACAGGAGGTTGGTTAGCAAAACTAAAGTGCATGGGATAGGAGGTAATATACTGGCATGGATTAAGGTTTGGTTAACAGGCAGAAAACAGAGTACGAATAAACGGGTCATTCTCATATAGGCAGGCTGTGACCAGTGGGGTACTGCAGGGATCAGAGCTTGGGCCCCAGTTGTTCACAATATGTAGCAATGATCTGGATTTGGGGACAAAATGTAATATTTCCAAATTCGCAGATGACACAAAACTAGGTGAGAATGTGTGTTGTGAGGAAGATGCAAAGCTGCTTCAAGGGGATTTGGACAGACTTAGTGAGTGGGCAAGAACATGGCAGATGAAATATAATGTGGGAAAATGTGAGGTTATCCACTTTGGTAAGAGGAATAGATGTGCAGAGTATTTCTTCCTCGTCAATTAGTCACTGAAAGCTAACATGCAGGTGCAGCAAGCAATTAAGAAGGCTAATGGTATGTTAGCCTTTATCACAAGAGGATTTGATGACAGGAGTAGCAACGTCTTGCTTCAATTGTATAGAACCTTGGTTATACCACACCTGGAGTACAGTGCGCAATTTTGGTCCCCTTACCTTAGGAAGTATATTATTGCCCTCTGGGTGAAAAAGTTTTTCCTCATCTCCACTCTAATTTTTCTACCAATCACTTTAGATCAATGCCCGCTTGTCACTGACCTCTCTGCTGAGGTGAATAGACCCTTCACCTCCACTCTATCCAGGCCCCTCAAAATTTTGTACATTTCAATCAGATCTCCCCTCAGCCTTCTCTGTTCCAAGGAGAACAACCCCAGCCTATCCAATCTTTCCTCATAGCTGCATTTTTCCAGTCTGGGCAACATCCTCATAAATCTCCTCTGTACCCTCTCTAGTGCAATTACATATTTTCTGTAATGAGGTGACCAGAACTGCACACAGTACTCAAGTTGTGGCCTAACCAATGAGTTATACAGTTCCAGCATAACCTCCCTGCTCTTATATTCTATACCTCTAATAAAGGAAAGGATTCCATGTGCCTTCTTAACCACCTTATCGACCTGTCCTGCTACCTTCAGGGATCTGTAGACTGTAGGTATTGAATTTAATTAAATAAACAGTAGCTACAGCTACCAGACCACCCCTGTGGGGGGAAACCCCTCCATAGGAAGGCTGGTTACCGCAGCTGTAGCCCCCTGATTGAAGCTGTCAGGTTGAGGGAATAGTGAATGTAGGAGGTCTCGTTAGTCCCTCAGGCCAGCCACTGGCAAGCCACCTCCAGGCTCTTGCTGGGCTTTGCCCTCAGTTGGTGGGCCTCTTCACTACTGGGAAAATTCTGGCAGCAGCTCCAATCAGTCCACAGATGGGCACTTATTTATGCAGATTAACTACCCTCTGCTGCTGGACAGGTAGCCTCTGCAGGTGATGCAGGAAGACCTGCTGGAGGCGGAAACACATCAGCCTGCTGACCCAATGCATCTATCTGTTGATCCCGCCTTCAAGCCTGCCCGTGCAGGACCAGGAAGATTCCGCCCACTTGCTTCCCTACATGTTTCATTCCCCTATTGATAAAAGCCCTCACTTTAACCAACATAAAAATTCACTCAGTGAAAAAGGAATATGTCTTTCGTACCATGACATAGGCAGATATTGAGGCCTCAGCTCGGTATCACATCTGTTACGAGCTCACAGGACAACAGTCTTGCTTGTTCTGTGTCTTTATTGAATTGCCTTGTGATGGATGCCTGCAGGGAGAGCCTCATGGTAGAGGTCACATGACTACAGCCAGCCAGGAGGCACATTAGTACAGTATTGGATTTCTGTCCCAAACATTCCCCTTTTCATCCAAAAAAAAATTGGAATGGATTATTATTTACACTGAGTTTCCCAAACTACCCACTACGCACACAACCGTTCTCACGAGTTAGAATTTTGTTATTATCATCAGTCTCTGCATGTGCATTGCACACATAGTCATTAAATCGTACCGGTCTCTTAACGGTGTGTATGTGCTTTGTTGTTGGCTGTACATCTGGGTGATTTCCCTTCTCCGGGAATGTCGTTGCTGTGTCAGTTGTTGATGCCGTGGTAACTGTTGTTGTTCCATTTCCATTGATGGGGTGCTGTGGATCTGTGGTTGATCTGTGGTCTGTGAAGATGGTGAGTTCACGTCTTCCTGATTGGCAGCCTGCAGTGAAGGAACAGCTTCTCCAGTTGTGCGTATGTGTCTACGGTTGCGATGGTATATCTGGTCGTTCACTTCCACCACATAAGATTGAGGTGACAACGCAAGTCCCAAGTTGCCACTTGGGCTGACTCTTGTTGAGAGTGTTGAAGGTTTGTACCCTGACTGGCTCGCCAATGCTCAATTCTGGCAATGGTTTGGCAGTTCTGTCAAAATGAAATTTGGCTTTCTGCCGTTTCACCTTGATTTTGTCACTCACGCCTGCTACTACCTCTGGCTTCAGTAGCTTTTTTGCTATTGGAAGAATAGTTTTGGTGCGGTGTGATATTGGTCTTTGTACCGGACTACTTTCCATGACTTCAGTAGGTTTAGTTCTCCACTTGAGGGTTGTCTTGTATACATCTGTGATGGATTTGTTCAATTTCTTTCTGATTCCTTTGGTGATTTTCACTGCCGCCTCAGCCTTTCCATTTGACTGGGGATAGTGTGGAGATGATCTATGGTGTTAAATTTCCCAATCCTTCATGAAGCGGCTGAATTCTTCGCTCATGAACTCAGGGCTATTGTCACACATCACAATGTCTGGAATGCTGTAACAACCGAAGTGTGCTTTCAGGCATTCTATAATCTCACCGGTAGTCATTGAAATCAGTTGGTCGATCTCCCAGTAGTCAGAATGGTAGTCTATGGTGACAAGATAATCAGTTCCTGTGAGAGTGAAGAGGTCTACTCCCAGCTTCATCCATGGTCTGTCTGGGATGTCATGTGTCATCAGTGGCTCTTTAGCATGCTTAGCTTGGTACTTGTTACATGCACTGCACTGGCTGATGTGGTCCTTGATTTCATTGCTCATGTTTGGCCAGGAGAGCACTTCTCTTGCCTTCCTCAGACTCAACTCAATTCCTTGCATGGATGCACTTTAGCAACTCTCCTCTCAACTCCTTAGGGATAGTGACTCTATGTCCTTTGCACATGATGCAATCTTGGGCTGTCAATTTATTTCTGTATGTCCAACACGCTCTTGTGACTACAGGAGTGTCCTTGATGCTTTCAGGCCATCCTTTCCTCACTACTTCTTGCAACACTTGGAGAGTTGTATCTTGTTGGGTAGTTCATTTGATTTGAGAAAGGCGCTTGTCTGTCATATTCAATGTCTCTGCTGGGTTGATGACTTCCACAGCATGTCGAGCTGCAGCTGCACGTTGGATCTGGAAGATTTCTGCCATAGCATCCTCTACTTTCTTCATAGGGAGTGCTGCTCTCGACAGCGTGTCAGCAATGTACGTCTGTTTCCCTTGCTGTATGTCATGTCCAGATGATATCTCTGTAACCGGAGTAATATTATTTCCAGATGCTTTGGAGCAGATAGTAGCGGCTTGAGGAAAATGCTTTGAAGTATCTTGTGGTCCGACTCGACTGCCACTTTGTCTTTTGCAAGTAAGTATTGATGAAAATGTTCACAAGCAAAGATAATGGCCAGGCACTCTTTCTCAATCTGAGCGTAGCATCGTTCCATTTGCATTAATGCCCTGCATGGAAATGTAACCAGTTGTTCTTGCTGCAATCGGTTTGCTCCAAGTCCCGTCTCACTGGCAAAACACAACAGGGTGACTTCATCATTTACATCATAGTATTTCAGCATTGGAATTGCCATCCCTCATTGCATAATTTTAGTGAAAGCTGCTTCTTATTCTGTGCCCCAATACCACTGACGACAAATTGGGCAACAATTTTGCTAAATAGTTTCCGAGACAAACAAATCATTGCACTGCTTTTACATCTGTTGGTCGCCATATCACTGTTACTGCTCTCACCTTTTCGGGATCTGGGCAAAGACCTTTTGCTGTCAGTACATGACCTCTGTACTTGACTTCAGGCATCTTTAATTACAAATTTTTCTTGTTCAGCTTCAAGATCATCTGGTGAGCTCTGACCAGCAGTTGCACTAGATTTTGATCATGGTCAGCAATGGCTTCTTCCATTGTGTCTCCACATCCATAACCCTAGCAGATCATCCACTATAACTTCCACTCCGGGAAGATCATTAACTATTTCATGCTGTCTGCTTTGATACTCCTCCGGAGCCGTGGAAATGCCAAACGGCAAGGGCAACTATCTGTATCTCCCGAACGGCGTCCAGAATGTAGTTAGAAAGTGCTGCTTTCAACCAGCTTCACTTGCCAGTAAACATCCTTCACATCTAGGATAGTGAAGATTTTTGCCTTTGCCAGTTGTGGAAAAATTCCTTTGATGGTTGGCCTGGGGTAGTGAGATCTCTTCAGGGCTTTATTTAGATCCTTTGGGCCGATGCATACTCTCAGCTTTCCAGGTTGTTTCACTGCTACCAGGCTGCTAATCCATTCTGTAGGGGTTGTCACTTTCTTGACTACTCCCAGCTCTTCTATTTTGTCTTTCAGGCTGACTTTAAGGGCAGCTGGAACTTTCCTCAGCAAATACTGAATTGGTCTTACACTCTCATCTACTTCAAGATGATATTCTTCAAGAAAACATCCAAAACCTGGAAGCACATTGTTGTACTCCTCTAGAAACTGTTCCACGGTCAATGGTTTAATGTGCTGCGACACGTTGCAAATCTCTTTTTGCACATTGAGGGTTAGCAGTTCAAACTTTAGACTTGCTCCAGTTGAGATGAGTGGCTTTTGCTTGCCGCCTATGATCTGGAACTCCAGATCGTTGTTCTTGTCATTGCATTGGGCTCTCAGAGTAACTTGTCCTCTTGGAAAGAGTATGGTGCCATTATATAGCCTCAACCTTACTTTCGAGGGCTTCATTTTTGTATTGCCATGTTGAGCCACTTTGCACAGGTCTGTGAAGGTCGTTACGTTGCCTGACGCACCAGCGCCTATCGGGCACTTTGTTGAATTGATGTTCTCCTTCTGCAGTCATCATTCCAACAGTAACAAACCATTTATCACCTATCGACCTGACTGAACCAACCTGTTGTATGTTGTATAGTGATTCATCAGACTCTTCGGCTCATATCTCCCCAGTGGCCATCTGTACCTGCTTGTTGTGCTTCCTTCTAGCCAAACACTTGTGTGCAAAATGATTCAGCTTCTTGCAATGAGAACACTGCTTTCCCCATGCTGGACATGCCTTCTTTTCCTTTGTCTGATGTCCTGCACAGTATTTGCATCCTGCCCTTTGTCCGTGATCTTTTTGCACTTTCAGTCGGGAACATCTATCAGCATAATATAAGGCCTGATCTGTTCTCCATGAATATGTTCTAGCTGCTGATTTAAAAACTCAGTGCTTCTGCACATGTCGATCACTTTCCTGAGAGTAAGTTTCTCCCTCTCATTAGATGTGCTCTCACTGCGGAATTATGCCTAATACAATCCTGTCTTTAATTAGATCATGTTTTTAAGTCACACTAATTCACAGGATTCTGTGAGCTGTGTTAATGCAGTCACATATTGATCAACAGACTCTTTTTTTACCTTGGGCCTTAAAATTGAACGCTTAGCATTCATAAATTACGTTTACTTGGGGTTCAAAGTATGCCTTCAAGGCTTTGAAAATTTCTGTTGACTTTTTGCTTGAGAGATTTAGGGTGGAATACATTTGTAACAGTCTCACCCCAACAGTGATAAAAGTATAGCTACTCATAGTTGCTCTGGTTTGCTAATTAGTTCTGTCGCAATTTCATAATTTTGCCATTGCGAGTGGAAAAATTGCCAGTTCTGCTTCATATCACCTTTCATTTTGACCAACCCTGGGAGAGGAAGGCTTGCAGCCATTATGTCTTATCCAGTGCTTTCAGTGCTTCTTTGTTCCTTTTCTGTTGTTTCCTGTGGCTTTTAGCAGCTTTCAGCAGCTCTGAACATTCATGTATTCCTCTTTTAGTAGTAGTGCTTCTATACAGCTCTTCAACACTCAATCTCAGCTCCACTCTGACCCCATGTTACAAGCTCACAAGACAACAGTCTTGCTTATACTGTATCTTTATTGAACTGCTTTGTGATGGATGCCTGCAGTGAGTGCCTCATGGTAGAGGTCACATGACTACGGCAAGCCAGGTGGCACATTAGTACAGTATTGCATTTCTCTCCCAAACAACACCGGCTCATTTTGTTAAGTTTTAATGACAGGTCAGAAGTTAAGTTTGGTCCAGAAGCGGCACACACAGAATGTAGTTTCTCCGTTTACATTTCAATCTGATTGCAAGCTAGCCGATCAGATTCATCCACCTCTTGGATCTGCAATCAATTTCAGACTATGTTTTTTTGTCACTCTGTATACCAAGAAAGCCTTTGGCTTTTGATGATGGTAATGATGTTGGAGGAGACTTGGGGCTAGCTCATTGCGATCATCCACACAGTGTGTGATAGCAATAAAACATGGGAACATAGGCACAGGAGGAGGTCATTTAGCCCTTTCAGTCTGTTCCACCATTCAATGGCTGATCTGTGACCTAACTTTGTATAGCCACCTTTGCCCCATATTCCTTCATAACTTTGGATAACAAAAATCTATCAATTTTCGATTGAAAATTCACAATTGATCTAGCATCAATTGCCATTTGTGGAAGAGAGTTCCAAACTTCGACTACCCTTTTTAAGAAGAAATGTTTCACTCTTGAAAGTCCTAGACTCCCCAACCAGAGGAATAGTTTCTCTCAATCTAGCCCACCTGTTCCCTTTAATATCTTGGAAACTTGGAAACAAATCACACTTAAACCTTCTAAATTCCAGGGAATACAACCCTAGTTTGCATAATCTCTCCTCACAGCTTAACCCTTGAAATCCAGGTATAATTCTAGTAAATCTATTCTGCATTCCTTCCAAAGCCAATATACCCTTCCGAAGATATGGTGCCCAGATCCGCTCACAGTACTACAGTGTGGTCTACCAGGGCTTTGTATAGCTGAAACATGACTTCCACCCCCTTGTATTCTCATCCGTTATATAAAAAGCCCAGCATTCCATGAGCCTTTTTGATTTTTTTCTGTATCTGTTGATGATATTTTGATGATAAAGAAGGCAAACAAGATCATTTAAATGTAGAGAAAAAGGCAGTCTTATGAACTCAAGAGAGCGATGGATGTTCAGTCATTGAGTATATTCACATCAAATATCAATAGCTTTTTGGATATTAAGGGAATTAAGAGATATGTGGTAGTGACCTAGAACTCACGACCCACAAGGGTGGTGGAAGCAGAGACAATCAATGACTTCAAGAGGAAGTTGGATGGCCACCTGAGAGAAATAGACTTTCAGGGCTACAGGGATCGTGCCAGAGAGTAGGACAGACTGCATAGCTCCGTGGAGAGCTGGCATGGATGCAATGAGTCAAATGGCCTCCTTCTGTGCTGCAAATGACTCTAAGAATCTATATGGGGATAATGTGGGAAGGTGAATTTGAGATAGAAGATCAGCCATGATCTTGTTGAATGGCGGAGCAGGTTCGAAGAGCTAAATGGTTTACTCAAAGCTCCTATTTCTTATATTCTTATGTTCTTGCACATTCCTTTGTTCCCACTTAAAAATCGAGATGAGCAATGTTTCACGGCAACAATGGGTTGGATTTTACCAAGCCCATGATATCGGGCTCCGTGGCAGAGGGGCTGGAAGATTGTTCCGGCAAAGGCCCGCCATGGAGACTGACGGCGAGAGGGCCCGATCCAATCCTCCTGACGGTGGCAAGGCTCCGTGGTGGCACCACCTCCTGCACCGCCCCCATCCCCCGCCGCCCCCCCCCCCTCCACCCCCCGCACGCTGCTGGGTGACGGGACTGAATTACATTTTTAAATGAATAGGATGAATAAATTTAAATAAACTTACCTTTAATCTACCGGGCCCGCCGTGATCCGTAGTGCGGCAGCCGGCACTTCCGCGCCTTCAATTCCCTGTCTGGGGAAAGCCGGCATGACGCTGGTGGGGAGTGGGGAAGAGTTAAGATTTTCAGTGCTTGGGGTGGGGGTAAATGGGGTCAAATAAGCATAATGGGTGTAGGGGATGGTGGGAAGGGGTGAACTTTAAACTTTGTGCAGTCTGGGGCGGTGGGGGGGGGGGAACGTTCAGATTTAAAAGGCCAGTGTTTTGGGGGAAAGGGAAAATAGTCACTGTAATTGTTTTTGCGGGGTGGGAAAGGGGTGTTAGAAATTTATTTGATAAATTTTGAGGGAGCATATCTTTAAAAATTTAAATATGCTGGCAGGCCTGTCTGCCCCCCTTTAAAAATGGTGCCATTGCTGGCGTCAGACAGCCTGCCCCCTCCACATGATTGGGGGGAGGGCACCCCAGCTATTTAAATGAACCGCTGCGTGGGAGATCGCAGCGGCTCTTCAGCGTGCAGCCCGCACATGCGGGTCGCCATTTTTTGATCTCACTGGCAGGAGTGAAGGCGGGCTCTTAAAATCCTGCCCAGTGTGTGAACTGAGAACTGGAGCAAACGTCTAATCCAGGCGAACATTCATTTCATTGGAATTTCAGTCCAGACGAAAGTCATTTAGCCCACTGTGCACCTTGTTGATGCTAGCTCTGCATCTCATTACCCTGATCTTTCCTCAAACTCCTCAATATTATTTTCAAATGGTTATCTAATTCTCTCTTAAACATAATTGATTGAATCAGCTTCAAAAATCACTTGTAATAATGTATTCCAAATTCTAACAACCTTTTTCAGGTTCTACAATAGGCGATTAGAATATGCAATACGCTAATAGTTTAAAAAAAAATTCAATGATACAGGGCATGAAACAAGAATATTTCAGCAGCATTTAAACCATGACCTGGGGTGGTCACATCTTCAACCACCTCTTTCAAGGACTGTTCTGGAGTCTGATTCATTGCCCTCCTGCCAATCTAGGGACTAGGACCTACCTGTGTGGGCATCTTCCCCTGATTGTAAGAAATCTGCAAGATCCCGCTTTCTGATCTTACCAGGTTCCTCTAAGGTTCGGACAAGAGAATTAAGAGAAATAATGAGACAACACTCAAAACTCCAGCTAAACACTAATATCTTTAATGGGTTAGCCAGAGATCCGAAGTAGCAACAAAATACCAAGATGACACAAGACAATGCCTTGATTAGTATGCAGGTACAGCACGTAATTAGAAAAGCTAACAGAATGTTATCATTTATCATGAGGGGAATCGAATACAAAAGTAGGGAGGTGATGCTTTCAGCTATACAGGGCACTGGTGAGACCACATCTGGGGTATTGTGTAGAGTACTGGTCTCCTTATTTAAGGAAGGATGTAAATGCATTGGAGGCAGTACAGAGAAGGCTTACTAGACTAATACCTGGAATGGGCGGACTGTCTTGTGAGGAAAGTTTGGACAGGCTGGACTTGTATCCGCTGGAATTTAGAAGAGTAAGAGGTGACGTGATTGAAACATATAAGATCCTGAGGGGTCTTGACAGGGTGGATGTGGAAAGGATGTTTCCCCTTGTGGGAGAATCTAGAACTGGGGGTCACTGTTCAAAAATAAGGAGTCGCCGATTTAAGACAGAGATGAGGAGAAGTTGTTTCTCTCAGAGGGTCGTGAGTCTTTGGAATTCTCTTCCTCAAAAGGTAGTGGAAGCAGAGTCTTTGAATGTTTTTAAGGCAGAGGTAGATAGATTCTTGATAAGCAAGGGGGTGGAAGGTTATCGGGGGTAGGTGGTAATGTGGAGTAATCAGTTCAGCCATGAACTTATTAAATGGCGGAGCAAGCTCGAAGGGCCAAGTGGCCTACTCCTGCTCCTAATTCATATGTTCGTACGAACTAGTTAGCCCTGCAAGACAATGCCCAATGTATTACGAAAGAGTATATACACAATCACCCGTGAATAGTTGCTTCACGTCAATTCAGTGACTGACCAGGTCAACGTTCCTTCTGACTGCAGCAACAAGGTTCCTTTAACATCAACTTTTGTCCCTTTCTTTCAATAGTGGACAGGACGTTACAATGACAAGACCTTACTGTCCTATCAAAATCCACCTTAGGCAACAATGTCCAATGGTATGCCGACTTCTTTGCTTAAATCATGGAGGAAAAGCCTGCCTTTATGTTATCCACCCTCCATGAGCTTCTAGAGCTTTCACACATTCCTTCTATATTTGATCAACCAGGCTTTTATATTCTCTTCCTTTTCCTCATTCTAGCTTGTTTTCTACAACTCTCTCAAAGCATCTCGTCTCTGATTTGTAAATTAACTTTCAGAGATTGCTCATTCATACTAAGGTTCTACACACTAATTAACTTTGCATTCCAGCAAGCATAAAGACTTAACAGAGCTTTGAAGTACTTCTTTCCAAAATCCACAGGGCTGTCCTGGAGACCCATTGTTTCAGCTTATTCCTGCTCCACTGAATTTATTTCTTCCTATCTTGACTCTATCTTTTTTGTTTCTTTGTCCAGTCTCTTCCCACTTACATCCATGTCTCTTCTAATGCCCTACGCTATTTCGAATTTCAAGTTTCCTGGCCCTAACTGCCTCCTGTTCACTATGGATGCTTAGTAGCTTTGCTTGACATCCGATCTTTGCTAGTAGTCTGAAGAGACCATGTCCGCTGACGAGGTCAAAGACTTTGGTGAGATCAATGAAAGCAACGTAGAGGGGCATCTGTTGTTCATAGCATTTCTCCTGTAGCTGGTGAAGGGAGAACAGCATGTCAATGGTGGATCTCTCTGCTCGAAAGTCACACTGTGCCTCAGGGTAGACACACTCAGCCAGCTTCTGGAGTCTGTTTAAAACGACTCGAGCAAAGACTTTCCCCGCGATGCTGAGCAGGGAGATTCCACGGTAGTTGTTGCTGTCACCGCGGTCACCCTTGTTCTTATAGAGGGTGATGATATTGGCATCGCGCATATCCTGTGGAACTGCTCCCTCAACCCAGCACAGGCAAAGCAGTTCATGGAGTGCTGAGAGTATAGCAGGCTTAGCACTCTTGATTATTTCAGGGGTAATGCCATCCTTCCCAGCGGCTTTTCCACTGGCTAGAGAATCAATGACATCACTGAGTTCCGATTTTGTTGGCTGTTCGTCCAGCTCATCCATGACTGGCAGAGACTGGGCTGCATTGAGGACGGTATCAGTGACAACATTTTCCCTGGAGTGCAGTTCTAGGTAGTGCTCCATCCAGCGGTCCATTTGCTTGCGCTGGTCAGTGATCGTGTCCCCTGATTTTGACTTGAGGGGGGCGATCTTCTTGATGGTTGGCCCAAAAACTCTCTTAATGCCATCATACATTTCTCTGATATTTCCAGTGTCAGAGGCCAGCTGAATACGACTGCATAGGTGTTGTCAGTAGTCATTTACACAGCGCCTGGCTGTTCTTTGTGCAGCGCTTCTGGCTACTTTAAGTGCTACGGATGTTAACTCGCTGGGGGCTTTCTTGTAGCTCAATAGTGCAATGCGCTTAGCGGCTATGACAGGTTCCAGCTCTTCAAAGTGAGATTGAAACCAGTCTGCATTCTGCTTCTCACGTTTGCCATAGGTGGTCATTGCTGAGTCATAGACGGCGCCTCTGATGTGGGCCCACATCATCTCTGCATCCCCTGCAAGAGTGTTTTGAAGGGCTTTTTCAAGTGAATTTAGAAATTTATGTAACAGCTGTGGCTAAGAAATTCTGTTAGTGTTCATGTGCGGGCGGCCCTTCTGCTTGGAGTGATGCAGCTTCTGTGGTTTGAGTCTAACTTTGCTGCACACCAGGGAGTGGTCGGTGTCGCAGTCCGCACTGTTGAAGCTGAGTGTGATTTGGACACTGTTTATAGAGGCTCGCCTTGTGACGATGAGGTACAGCTGGTGCCAACGACCCTGTCACCAGGTTTCATGGAGGCACCCAAGATCATCATCAAATAGCACAACACAAAAGGAGGCCATTCATTCCATCATGCCTGTGCTGACTCTCTGAAAGAACTATCCAATTATTTTCCCTCCTCTGCCTTTTCCCCAAAGCCCTGCAAAATTATTCCCCTTCCAACGTTTTTTCAGTTCCCTTTTGAAAGTTATCCTCATCTGGGATTAGCATTAGGATTTGTTCACTGGCTGTACAGTCTACCAGCATAGCTTCTGTGCTTCCCACATTTGGAGCTCAACAACCCAATGCAGTCGAATGTGAGAAGGCATGTTTGATCTCCCAAACCCACCTTGGAGTCACACTGATCTAGGAGATGGTATGTAAAGGCTGCACCAATTCCCTAAATAGGGAAAAGGAAAAGTGGATTGGGCCATCCTACCCAACTAATAGGCCTTGGAGGATAAATGCATTGTATGGTGGGTCATGCAGACCAAGAAAATCCAAGGTCCACACTTAGTCTGAACTGAGCTAAGTGACATCAGGCTTGGCTGCGGTTTCCAACCCTCCAGGACTCACCTGGAGTCTCCTGGGATTAACAAAAACAAAGAAAATAAGAGGTTAAATTAGCCGGTCAGAAAACAATGGGACTTCAAAAAATATTTCTTCAATTTGCTTTTTTTCCCTCTCTTTCCTTTTTCTCTTCCTGGTCCAAGTTGAGACCATTTTTAAAACGCAGGAGACATTGGAATATCAAATTGAAGCAAACTGGAACAAGTGATAAATATAATGCAGCAGACGTGATATCCAAAATAAAGTCCCTCCCGAAAGAGTTTCTGATTCTCTGCCAGCACATTAAAGCTTACAGATTTGTTTTAGTGCAGTAAGGCATTCATTTATCAATGCCTCTCTTAATCCTGTAGCACCGAGTATCCCCCTAGATAAGAAATGTCACTTCAGCATGTTCAAAACTGTCCTCAATTATAATAGGCAAGGGTATGCTGGCTCTACATAGTATTACGTAATATTCGCAGCACAGAAACAGGCCACTCGGCCCATCAGGTCCATGCCAATGTTTATGGTTCACACGTATCTCCTTCCAACCCTCTTCATCTCACCTTATCAATATATCTGTCTGCTCCTTCCTTTCTCATGCGCTTATCTAGCTTCCCCTTAAATGCATCTATGTCATTTGCCTCTGCCTCCCCTATGGTAGAAAGTTCCACATTCTCACCACTTTCTGGGTAAAGAATTCCCCTGAATTACCTATTAGATTTATTAGTGACTATCTTATATTTATGAACCCTAGTTCTTGTCTTTGCAAGTAGAAACATCCTCTCTATGTCTACCCTATAAAACCCTTTCATTATCTTACAGACATCTAATAGGTCACCATTCAGTCTTCTCTTTTCTGGGGAAAAGCGCCTCAGCCTGTTCAGCTGAGGTATGACCTCTCAAGTCTGGCATCATTTTGTAAATCTTTTTTGCACCTTCTCCAGTGCCTCAATATCCATTATATAACATGGAGATTAGAACAGTTCAGAGTACTCCAAATACTCCAGGCTTCATATCAACTAGTGTTACAGGGGGTTTCTATTTTTTGTTAAAACTTGAGATTCTATATTTTAAAAACTAAAAATGATTCCACAGATGCTGGAATCTTGAAGAAGCTGAACTTTGAGTGCTTTTCTTACTGGAAAGCATTTGTTTGCAAACCCAGCAGAGGGTTGTGTTATGACCTGAAGGGACAGATGTTCACAATGAAATGACATACCACGATTTATGGTTGTCACAGCATTGCTGCTGAACAGTCTTGGTTTCATTTTGAACTGTCAAAAAAGCCAGTAGGTTTTGCTAAAAAGCAGAAGGTTGGAGTTTGCTTATTGACCTGCCAGGAGAACTGCCAGCCCATGTTTTTTCTTGAAAAACAAATCCTATGTCAAATTTGTTTACTGTGGTCTCCTGTATTTGAAGAAATCCTGAATGTTTGACAAAACCTAGTGTCTTTGAAAGAACTTTGCATTGAATGTATGAGAATTGAAACCTTTGTTGCTGCACACCTATGTGAAGCCTTCTGTAACTATATCTCTTGAAAGCCTACCCAGACTGTTCATCAACATCGCCTGGTTTATAATAAATGGATTATTTTGTTGTTTATTAAAGAAACCTGGTTGGTGTGCTTTATTCTGGAGGGAAAGGTAGAGTAACTGATTGATTGCTTTGGTAAATGGGAAAGTTTAAGTAAATGTTGTGACCTGTATAGAAGTGGGACTGAATTAACAGTGTACACCTCCCTCCTCAGTCGGAATACTAGGAGCCGATGAACTGAATCCCCAAAAGAGGTCTTGGATGGAGTGCCATGTAGATTTACCAGAATGATTCCTGAACTCCAAGGGTTACACAAACTAGGATAAAAAACAGAAAATGCTGAAAATGCTCAGCAGGTCAGGCAGCATTTGTGGAGACAAAAGTAGAGTTAACGCTTCAGGTTGACGACCTTTCAACAGTAATCTAGCATCTTCTGTTTTTAATTACAGGTTTCCAGCATCTGCAGTATTTTGCTTTTTTTTTACACAAACTATGGTTGTACTCCCTGAAATTTTGAAGGTTCAGGGGTGACTTGATCGAAGTTTTCAAGATTTTAAGGGGAACTGATAGGGTGTCTTGTGATCTGACTTGAACAGTTTGAGTACTTCGCACATCATCACAGGAAGTGATGTCAACCAACGTGCGATAGTTCAGTTGGAGTCGTGTTAGTCACCTAGTCACACATGCATGATCGCGCTCTCTTGTAAACTTGTTACTTCATAATAAAGAACCCACTCTTTAATTTCTATTCAGCTCAAGATTGTTTGGTACCTTATTGCTGAAGAAAGCAATAACACAAGAAGGTGGCTCGAGAGAAACTATTTCCACTACTTGGGGAGTCTAGGACTAGGGGGCATCATCTAAAATTTCGAGCCAGACCTTGCAGGAATGAAATTAGGAAACAATTTTGCATGTGACGCATGTGAGAGGTTTGGAACTCTCTTCCACAAATAGCAGTTGAGGCTGGGTTAATTGTTAATTTTAAATCTGAGATTGATGGATTTTTGTTATCCAAAGGGAAATGGGGCAAATGATCTACGGAGTTAGATCACAGATCAGCCATGATCTCATTGAATAGCAGAACAGGTTCAAGGAGCTAAATGGCCTCTTCCTGTTCCAATGATCCGAGCACTAGAAGGCAAATATGTCCATTTTACTCAAATTAGCTCTACATGTTGCCACCTGCCAAAACCATTCACCTGGATTCCAAAACTCACATTCAAAACAAGAACTTCAAACAGGGAAATGATGGAAACCACACAGCTGCTCAGGCAGCCTTTGTGGAGCGAGGAAGGTGGGTTAACGGTTCAGGTCGATGACCTTTCGTCAGAACCCAGATCTGAAGCGTTAACCCTGCCTCCCCCTTTCCTCCGATGCTGATTGAGCTGCTGAACGTTAAGCAGCATTTTCTGCTTTGATTTCAGATTTCCAGCATGTGCAATATTCTTTTGTCTCCATTCAAGACAAGGATTCTTTTCTACCAAGTTGCTGTTCACTAATAAACTGCACAGCTTTTCTGAACACTATCAAGGACAAGTAAATTTTGATCAGGAAAGAAGGAAAATAATTTGCATGTTTGTAGCGTCTTTCACAGTCTTAGGAAGCCCAAAGCATTTTGCAACCAATTGCGTACTCTTGGATTGTAGTCACTGTTGCAAAACCAATCTCTGCACTACCATGCAGAATTATTTGAAAGAAGGGAAGAAAAAAACATTTAGAACTGCAGCTGTCTCAGCATTCTTGCTCCTACTTCATGAGATTTAGTGCTACGGCAGAATAAACTACTTACAAATGTTATTGTAAATGTTACAAGATGTACCTAGTTATGCTTTCACTGTGTTTTTCTTCAATTTTGTTTTTTGCTTATTTTTATTCCCTTTGTTTAACTAACTCTACAATAACTTGCATTTACATAGCACCTTTAACATAGTACAACATCTCAAGATGCTTCGCAGGAACATTATCAAGCATAAGTTGACACCGAGCCACGTAAGGAGATATTAGGGGCAGGTGACAAAGCTTGGTTAAAGAGGTAGGTTTTAAGGAGCATCTTAAAGGAGATAGAGGTCAAGAGGCGGAAAGATTTAGGGAAAGAACTCCTGAGTTTAGGTCCGAGACAGCTGGTAGCACAGCCACCAAGGGTGGGGCAAATGAAAACAGGAATTCACAAGTGGCTACAATTAAAGGAACTGGGTTAGTTGTAGGACTGGAGGAAGTTACAGAGATAGAAAGTGCAAAGATCTGCTTCAGGGTCTCTGTTCAACTATAACCAATTCGTAAATAGAGATCTTTAAGAATTAGATTATTCTGAATCAGGAGGGTGTTTGAGATCTAAACTAGGCAAGATTGAGCGTTTTGTTTCAAGATACTTAAATAAGGCCCAAAATGTCTAGATATGATTAACTCTTCACTTCCCTGTGAAATGGCCTAGCAAGCCACTCAACTGTGTTCAGGGTAACTAAGGAAGGACAATAAATGCAATCCTAGCCAGCAGTACACACATCCCGAGAATGAAGTTTTTTTAAAAAATCACTGGGGTTGAGTATATTTTAAAGCAAATAAGGTGGAAACCATTCCAAGTTATGGAAGATTGGTAACTTTATTAGTACCAGCCACCACAGTCTCCTGGAGCCTGTGGGAACCAGAGAGGAATTTTCCAGTTTCTTTTTCTAAGTAGGTCCAAATCCTTTCTCATATTTTTTTGGGCACCCAGTTGTGTTCCTATATGCAGGGGGAGGTGGGGGATGGGGTGCAAGGAGGAAATGAGGGAGGGTTAGATGGGGTGAGGTGGAACAAGAAGTATTTAGTGGTGTTATGTGGTATGGGACAACTTGTGCTGGTCTTTTCCTGTCCCTCTTTCTGATACGTTCATAAGGTGAATCAGAAAGTTATGGTTAGGTAATGCAAACTCTGGGTTAATTTGCTGCAGATTGTAGGACAGAGGGAAGGCAGAGGGAGCTAAGTAGTTAGGAAAATAGATGACATATAATTCACAACAGGAAACAGGCCATTCAGCCCAACCAGTCCATGCCAATTTTTACCCTTCAAATAGTTCCACTCTAGTCACTTACACTCTAGTCCCACATCTCCTGAAAACAATCAAATCAACTCTTGAATGTTGACATGGTTTCTGCCTCAACCATTAAGCGAATTCCACAGTCTCACAACTCTCTGTGAATAAGTTTCTTTTGCACTCAGTTTGTTTATGTTTAGTGGGGTTTGGCAGGGAGGGGTTGTATTTTAACTCTACCATACCCGATGGAAATGAGAACATAAGCACGAAACAACTAGGAGTAGGAGTAGGCCAATATGCCCTTCGAGCCTGCTCCACCATTCAATAAGATCATGACTCATCTTCTACCTCAACTCCACCTTCCCACACTCTCCCATAACCCTTGATTCCCTTAATATCCAAAAATATATTGATCTCTGTTTTGAAAACGGGGAACTGGAAACCAGGCAGATGGGTAGTTAAAGTCCTCTGAGTCATTAGCCACCTTTAAGCCATCAGGAACGAACCTGCAGAATTTCATTCCCATTTAGGGGGGAAATCAGGAAGCAAATTTTCAAACAAAGGGTAGTAAAAATCTGGCATTGACAGCCCCAAAAGACTGGTTAGGGGAAGATTGGCAATTTCAAGACCGAGATTGATAGATTTTTGTTTGGTAAAGGTATCAAGAGATATGAAGCTAAAGTCAGAAAAATGGGGTTGAGGTACAGATCAGCTGTGATCTAATAGAATAACGGAGCAGGCCCGGGGATTAAATGGCCTCTTTCTGTTCCTCTGTTCCTGATTGGTTAAATGTTGAAGCTGGTGGAAGTGACAAGACACTCGTTGACCCAACTGCCCTGTCAGTCATGGAATTGTGTAAGAAAATTCACTGTAGGAAAGAGAGGAATATCAGAGAAAGATCACCATTACTTTGCCTCTGCTTGAAAAATTCCCACAGCAGCTTTTGGGATTGACTAATTTAGCAGTCGAGGCTTCTGTTTGATTTCCCTAAACCACCATTTACTAAGATTTGAAAGTGTCTCCTCAGTAGAGTAGGTAATGGTTAGGATTTTTCTTTACATTAATGCAATAAAGAAACATGAAGTAGCTACAACTGCATTTTACAACCCACGAAGAGCAAAATACTGCACGTTGGAGCAATTAGCTGTTGGTCGCAGGGGTATCTCACTTTTTCATTTAGAGGGAGCTTTAAAACTGAACCTTTGAGAAAATGAAACTATCACAAAAAGAGATCAAGCGTAGCTTTAGGCCTGCAGACAACTTCAGAGAAATTATTTCTGGGTTGCCTTTTTTTTAGTTTCTTTGTTTTTAGCTCATGTACTGTGACATTGAATAAGAACACTAGTGTTACAGTGGAAGAAATAAAGATCCTCTTACAACAAGGGTTGCCAACTCTCCAGGATTGGCCTGGAATCTTCAGGAATTGAAAATCAATCTCCTGGACACTGTCGTGAGCAACCCGGAAGAAAAATCATTCGTGTAATAAAAAATAACTGTTCTTCTTCTTAATTTTCTTTGAAATCGTCTGTTTATTAGTGCTAAACATATTGGAAGTGGGGAAGAAGGCTGACAGCCAATTGGGTAATGAATAGTTTGGTCGTTTTCCAATCAGCATGGGAAGGCGAGGGGCCACATGAGGATGAACATATTGGGCGACCAATGGAGAAAGTGTTGAGGTGGGGGAGTTGGAGGCAGGAAATCATGTGATGAGGAATCCATACAACCAGAGTTGGCAACTCTACTTATACAATAAGTATAAAAGTAGAAATTTTCAATCCCTTAACCTTGATGACAGTGAATTAACAGTATGTCAACGCAATATGCCATCCAGCCACCGAGGTAATTTTAGCTTAGAGATGGTGTAAAAGGGACCATATTGAATCACTCGCTCATTATACACAAGTTAACAGAAAAGGAACTGAGCAGGGTGTAAAATGGCCAGCTAACCCAATATCCAATGAATTATGTTGCACCATCGCCCGGGGTAAAAGTACCTCCGTTGTCTAAAAAAAAGTATCAAAAGCACGGGGGTCGATTTTGCCTTTTGGGCAATGGGCAAAGTTCTGCAGCTTTCAATTTTTCCAGACTCAGCCCTCTTATGTCGTAAATATGGAAGCTACATTTACATAGAATTCCATGGTAGTTACAGCACAGAAACAGACCATTCAACCCAACTGGTCTATGCCTCCTCCTACCCTACTTCATCTCACCCTATCAGCAGATCTTTCTATTCCTTTCTCCCTCATGTTTGTCTATGCCTTTAAAGGCTTCGATGCTGTTTAGGATGTCCTGATGTTGTGAAAGGAACATAAATGCAGGTCTTTTTCTTTAAACCAATGTAACATTCTGAATAACAAGTTGCTTTGGATCTTCATAAATTACATTGCAGACCTTATTCAAGTGTAGACAACAGAGTGACAGTAATTCTTTACCATGCCTCCTTCCGAATAGCAATTAGATCTCACAGCTCATAGAACGAATGAATGGTCACATCGCTAGATTTGCACAGACACTATGTGCTGTGCTAACCTAGCAGCAAACATGACAAGCTCCAAATAAAACCACTTTCTAAAGAACTCTGGTCGCTGTGCCAGTTTGACATGTTTGTTTTAGCAAAGTATGGCTATCGTTTATCAATGCCACTTGTAATCCTTTAGCGCTGTATTGCTTCAGACAGGATGATTACTTCTGGTTGAGTGACCTGACACATCAGAATCTCTATAATAGTAATGGTTATGATAGGCACTCATACCAATAATGTGTGATGGTAACACATTCTGGAAATATTTGAAGCAAATCTGCATCTTGCTAAGCCTGTGTAAGATGGAAGGTAGCGCACATCGAGACACAGTTAGATATTCACTTTGGCAGCCAAATAGCAATGTCAGTTAAGGTTTCCCATTGCTTGGGCCATCCTGGATATATTGGAAGCAAATTACCATGATATACCCAGCTGTCTTTATTTATTACCCTCTTCCCTTCACAGTGGGGGAAATTTGGTCATAACGCTCCTGTTGGGAGAATGTGGGATTGGGTGGAGCACAATAATTTACATCCCGACAAATGCTACTCAACAATGGGAGGGAAACGGGCATTGCACCCAATCCAATCAGTTTCCCAACGGGCATGTTGGGTTAAACTGAGCACCTTGCAACAGATGTGAATATGCAAAATACATGTTCAGTAGACCTGTTATGTAGTGACTCAAGGCTAGCAATGGCTGAAATCAAGGTTCTCACACAAGCGCTTAACAAGCTAATTTCTCTGCTTTTTCAATGGAAGTGTCTATTCATTTATTTTAGTGCGCAGGCCTCCCTGTAGACTTGAGCTAGCCTGACACTTCAATGCCTTTCTGGAGGAGTGCTTTGTTGCATGATTGCCTTTAAGAGTGATATCCCTTTAAGATCTTAGTACGCTAATGAGCTAAGTACCAAGACGGAGTCATGTCAGTACATGCCAGAGGCACTTTGCAACTGTAACACCCAGAGTTTGGTTCTGTAAATAGTTAGCTCTGTAATGTATATAATAGCTGTAATACACCTGCTTGGAGATCACGAACATAACTGGACTCCACGTATCTCATTTACGTTGCGTCAGACAACATAAAGAACACATTATAGGCTTCATTGTTGGTGTTATCACTAAGATGAGACCTTAAACTGATTGACAGAACAGGGGTGATATTCTGCTTTGGGCAGCAGTGTAAAATGGACTACAGCCAATTGGCAGTCCGTTTTACTCTCAGCCTTATTTTAATTTCCATTGGCCCCCAGTCAGATGACGTAGCACTATTCAAAGAACAGCACTGAGGTGTCCCAGTGTCAGAAGGCTTTCCTCACCCGACTAACATGACAAAACCAGATCATCTGGTCATTAAACTCATGGGTTTTGCTCTGTATAGTTTGGTTCCTCTGTTTGCCCACAGGACAATGGTTGACTGTATTTCAAAGGAGTTGTGAAGAGGTAAATGGCTGGATTTTCCACTGTTCTACAAGCCAATATTAGGCTGTAAAGCACTGGGTAACAAGGAGAGAAATGGGTCAAGGAGTCCTACCGTTGGATCCCCAACCCTGCCAGTGCCTCTGCTAAATTTCCTTGTTTATCCACACAGCACCCACCAACACCCCCGCCCCATCCCCAAGTAGGAAATACTCAATTGTTAATAGTATAGGGTGGATTCTGGAATTGAAAGCTAGTCTCAGTAATGGTGCCATGAAATTATTATCAATTGTCATAAAAACCCATCTGGTTCACTAGTGTCCTTTAGGGAAGAAAATCTGCTGTCCTTACCTGGTCTGGCCTACATTTGGCTCCAAACCCACAACAATGTGATTGAACTGCCCTCTGAAAGGGCCTAGCAAGCCACTCAGTTGTCAAGGGCAATTAGGGATGGGCAGCAAATGCTGGCCTTGCCAGTGACGCCCACATCCCATGAAAGAATAAATAAAGAAGCTGATTGTGCTCAGTTTTGGGGAACGCACCTCAGCAAGGATATGTTGCCCTTTCCTCCACTGCTTCAAATATTTATCCAATTTCCCTTTAAAAGACGAATGGAATGTTGGCCGATATGACAGGGAGACCTGGATTTCAAAGGAGAAGTTATCCGTCAATTGTATAAAATGTTGGTCAGATCCCATCTGGAGTAACTGCATTCAGTTTTAGGCACTGCACCTGAGGGAGATACATTGTCCTTGGAGGACGTGCAGTGCAGTTTCACCACAATAGCAAAGGGGCGAAAAGGTTTTAATTGTGGGAGCAGTTTGGCTAGAATCGGCTTATATTCCCTTGAGTATAGAAGATTAAGGGGTGATCCAACCAATATTTTTAAATGTTAAAAGGATTCGATAGTGTAGTTACAGAAAAACTATTTCCTCTGGTGGGGGATTCCAGAACAAGGGGGCACCTTGTTAGAATTAGTGCAAAGTCATTCAGCAATAAAGTCAGGAAGCACTTTTTCGCACAGAGTGTAGCAGAAATCTGGAATTCTCTCCCCCAAAAGGCTGTGTCAATTGGAGATTTCAAAACTGTTAAAGTATTGTTCGGTAAAGGTATCAAGGGATAGGGAACAAATGCAGGTAAATGGAGTTGAAATGCAGATCAACCACAATCTAATTGAATAGGGGAGTAGGTTTAAGGGGCTAACTCCTGCTACCATGAGAAGAGGGGTAATAGTGCAGCCGTCACAGTATCTGAAAGATGGCACCTCTGACAATGCAGCACTCCCTCAGTCCTGCCCTGGAGTGTCAGCCTACATTACATGCCCAAGTCTCTGGAATAAGACTTGAATTCACAACCTACCTTGACTCGAGAGGGGAGAGTTCTACCAAGTGATCCATGCCTGGCATCAAGCAAGATTGAAACAACAAAGTTATAAATGGTATATCGCAATGTCAACATTTTCCCCTCTGTGTACGATGAGACACAATTAAGAGACAGCCTTCCCTCAATTTCCTGCACCACTTCTAACTGCTTCTGGAGATTGCATTGGAGACACAGATCAGTAAACCAATCAAGTGCTGCAACAATTGCCTTCTTTCAGATTGCATTCCAAACTGCCATCAGCCCTGAGGCATTCAATGCCTGGTCCCAGCAACAGAGGAAGATTGTAATGAGACCCTCCAGGCCACTAATGACCATGATGTCTGGGCAAAACGATGTTACTATTGTGCTATTATCAATCTGAAGCCTATGTCTGTCCTACAGTGTTCTGTGATGTGTGAGTACTTTGTCATGCCGAGCACGGTGCAGAGTTTGAAGTCCGAGAGCACTGTAAATTTATAAATTTTACAGTCCAGATCACCAATCTCGAGCTGTGCTCATCTGCAGGCATTGCTGGCAGCTGCTACGTTTGCAAGTACATTTATATGGGCAGGGTGACATTGCAGGAAATGTATTTGATTGCCGTTGGCTTTGGGTTGAACAGATTTTTTTTTTAGAGATACAGCACTGAAACAGGCCCTTCGGCCCACCGAGTCTGTGCCGACCATCAACCACCCATTTATACTAATCCTACACTAATCCCATATTCCTACCACATCCCCACCTGTCCCTATATTTCCCTACCACCTACCTATACTAGGGGCAATTTATAATGGCCAATTTACCTATCAACCTGCAAGTCTTTGGCATGTGGGAGGAAACCGGAGCACCCGGAGGAAACCCACGCAGACACAGGGAGAACTTGCAAACTCCACACAGGCAGTATCCAGAATTGAACCCGGGTCGCTGGAGCTGTGAGGCTGCAGTGCTAACCACTGCGCCACTGTGCCGCCCTACTGCACCACTGTGCCTCTGCCTGTGCTTGGCTGGATCAAACCTGCATGGCACAGAGGGAAGCTGGGCAGATCTTCCACATTTAAATAGGCAGAAAATCGGGAAGACTGTTAGTAACTTCATGCCACCTAATTTTCCTCAAATGAACTGGTCCGAGACAATCCAGTGCAGGAAAATCTGATGTTTCTGACAAAAAAAAAAGCAATTCCAGGCCTTCCCTCAGCAGCACAGCTGATTATGGTAGAGAGTAGTTGAGCCATCGAGATCAGGGAGGTACCAGTTTTTATCACCGGTCTGTGCTCTGGGTCTGGGTGGAAGACAGGGCATTGCAATTGGACGTAGTACCCTGCGTTAGGGAGGAGAAAGTCTGCTCCTGAGCATTTTTTTCATTCATGGAATGTTGGTATTGTATTTATTGCCCATCCCGACTTACCCTTGAGAAGATAGTGGTGAGCTGCCTTCTTGAACCACTGCATCCGTGTGCTGTAGGTACACGCAGAGTGCTGTTAGCGAGAGGGTTCCAGGACTTTGACTCAGCGACAATGAAGAAAAGCAATATAGTTCCAAGGCAGGACGGTGTGTGACTTGGAGGGGAACTTGCAGGTGGTGGTGTTCCCATGCATCTGCTACCCTTGTCCTTCTAAGTGATAGAGGTCGGGGGTTTAGGGGATGCTGTCGAAGGAGCCTTGGTGAGTTGCTCCTGTGCATCTTATAGATAGTACACACTGTTGCCACTGTGCGTCAGTGGTGGAGGGAGTGAATTACTATCCAGCGATCTTCTAGAAGCATGTGTTTGGGCATCTGTGAATATTCGAACTGGGTTCTGATCCAGTGCTCCAACATGGGTGAATAGTCTACCAACACTCTCTGTCTAGGTTCACAGATTGTCACTTGAATGGGAAATCAAAGGGCATTTCAGCATCAATGGAACTTTATCCCAACAAGAAGTCAACATCTTGAGAAGGGAAGAGAGGAAAGAGGGAAGAACAACAAGTTGCATTTAAATAGTGCCTTTAACATAGTCAAATGCATCATGGCTCATCACTGGAACATTATTAAACAAAATTGGACACTGAGCCACATCCAGAGATTTTAGGATAGCTGACTAAAAGCTTGGTTAAAGTACTGGTTTTAAGGAGCATCTTAAAGGACTCACTAACGGAGGAGGAGAGAAGATGTTTAGAGATGGAATTGGAGAGCTTAGGGCCTAGGCGGCTGAAGGCACAGTCATCAAGGGTGGAGTGATTAAAATCAGTGATGTGAAAGAGGGCAGAATTGGAGGATTGCAGAGACCTTGGAGGTTTGTAAGGCCAAAGGAGATTACAGAGATATGGGAGGGGTGAAACTGTGCAGGCATTTGAAAATAAGGATGAGAATGATAAAATTAAGGCATTGCTGCAATTTTGCAAAAGAGAAGAAAGAAAAGAGAGGAAACATAGGAAAAAAGAAAAATAATTATGATGCTCCATGCCACATAAATCGTAAACCTAGATTTCTCTTTCTGATCTTCTGTGTCATCATAGCACATTATGCATTTTTCATATGTCCAACAAACACTCATTTTCCTTCTATTAATAATCTCACAGAGAATGTTTCTGCACATCATAAATACGAGAGGCAACAGGACTGAATTGAATATAGGCACATAAAAAGGTTTTGGGTGTGCTGCAGCCAAGCTGCAGATAGGTAAATGTCTCAAATAGAACCCAATCACAGAATCATCAAAGAAAGGAACCTTAGATATCATATGGAAGTTGCTCCAATGGTGATGTAAGGCTGATGGTGGATTGGAAGCCTGAGGATTTTAGACAGAGAGAACAGATCCTAACTTAGAAAAAGAGAGCTGAAAAAGAGTTGATGGGTAACATCTCGAATGAGCTTATAGATCTTCAATGGATCAGGGACATCTGGGGTGGGGGGGGGGTGATATTGTCCAATCAGCAATCCTCTCAATTTTCCGACTCGGCACTCCTAATATGGTGAGGGTGCATATTGGAAATTTTGGTTCGACAAATCCAAAATTTTGCCCATCAATTGTTGGCAAATTGTGGGCAGTGCATGCTGCAATTTCCAACAAGCACTCCCGGTGGGTCGACTTCACTAGCCATTGGAATATTATCCCTCCAGATGCTAATATGTCTCTCTCTCTCTCTCTCTCGCAAACCTATTTGATTCTTTATCAGTAGGAGATTGGGATTAGACCAGGTAGCTCATGTGTAGAAAAACATCAAAGATGTAATGGGCCAAATGGTCTGTTTCTATGATGTAATGTTCTATCTAGTATTCTACTGATAAAATTAGAACAGGTTTCTCTGAATTTCCTCTCTTATTCCACCCAATATGCATGTGTCACTTGGCACAAGCAAATCTAAGTATAAATAAGAAACCTTCAACAAAATTTGGTTCACTTCTTCCTTGGGACCCCTATGAACATAGGAAAATGTTGGACAGGAAAAGACAAGCTAAACCACATTCATGATGCCCAGAGCATCAGAACTAGATACTTACGTACCCACAGCAACCAAAAACACAATAAGAAACCTGGGACCAAAAAGGGGAAGTCATTTGGAGAATTCCCCTTCGACCTCCTCAGGCGATCAAAACCAGTTCAGGAGATCACAATGGCCAAACCATGCATACGTTAGCTGTTAAACCACTGACCTCCTATTCAATGTGACCACTGCCCCAGCAAATTGGTCCACCTCCCTTTTGAAGACGTGCAGAGAGTTTGCTGCACAAACATTCCAAAGGTTCACTACTCACTGGGAATAGAAGAGACACCTAACATTGCTATAACCATCTAACATCAGCCATAGTCTCAGTGAATGGTGGAACAGCTTGAGGGGTTAAATGACCTCCTCCTGTCTCTGTGTTCCTAACATCTAGCCTATTCCTGCTCTTGTGCTGTTTAAATGCATGAACGCTGGTACTCTCCAATATATCAATGATGATATAAACTATCAGCCCTTACATTAATTTATAATCCTCTATCAGGTCACCTCAAAGTCTACACAGCTCTCGAGTAAATAGATTCATCTCTTTAAGCCCATCTGAGTAACTAAAATTCTTTAAGCTGGTAATCAATCTTGTACCTCTCCTCTGAAACCTTTTCCAAGGTCACTAGATTGTTCACCATGTGAGGGGAGTGCAACTGGATGCAGTACTCTTACTGCAGAAAAAGTAATGTTGCTAGGCAGCTGTTTTTCTGGAATGGGTGCATGACTCAGAACCATGGGGGAGATGAGGAGATCTTTTGAATGCAGCGAGTTGTTACGATTTGGAATGCACTGCTTGAAAGGATAGTGGAAGCAGATCTAATAGCCAGCTTCCAAAGGGAATTGACTATATACTTGAAAAGGTATCATTTGTAGGGATATGGGGAAAGAGCCAGGCGTGGGGGTGGGGAGACACAGTGGAGTGGGTGTAATTGGATAGCGCTTTCAAAGTGTCGGCAGGATGGGCCGAATGGTGTCCCCTGTACAGTAAGATTCTATGACTCAGTCAGCATGCATGTCACACAGTTGGCAATGAGCTTTACACAGTAGCAGGGGATAGGTAAAATGTCAACTCTTGTACCATCCATGCCTTGAGGCAGCAGAAACACATTACCTCTCCCTTACCTGGCAAGCTAACCTTATATTGGACTTGGGCTTTTTCCCTTCACTGAATTTAGCTTCTGTTAAACACTTTAACGGAAAAAAAAACCATTTAGCAGAGTGATTAATGCAACTCATCGGATTGGCCAATTGAGTAAGCATTAATCTTGGTGACACATTGGGCGTTCTGGTGAATTAAAAGAGCAGATTAAAGCAAAACCATGGGAGAGCTCTGAATGGGGCCACGCTTTAAGAATTAATTTGACATTCACCCCACTCCCACCCCCACCCCACTAATGGTTCTGATGAAGATTCCAAATGTGTTCTTATTGCTGTGTTAATTGGCTCCAATTCTAGCCTGAGACATATTGGAAATGTTCATTAAAACCATAATGACAGACAGATCAAGTCATTATGGAAGGCCTACAAAGAAAAGTGTCATTTTTAATCATAAGCTGCAGATAATATAATTTTTAATTGATTACAGTTCCTGTTTTCCAATGATCCATTAAGTGACAATTATGTTTTTTTTTCAATAGCCAGTTTTATATGTTGCCACTGATGGGAATATGTGACATCAATGATAGACCCTAGCTCACTGCTTGAGGGCCTTTCCCCTTGGTTTGCATCTCCTTGCATATAGGAGTTCAAGATGTGATCTGACTGAGGGGTTTAAAATGTTAACAAATCAATAGGATAGGTAGATACAGAGAAAGTATGTCATCTGATAGGGGAATTGAGAACAAGGGGACATAATCTTTAAATTTAGGAGGGAAATCAGTCAGCACTTTTTCACACAAAAGTCAAAATATGGAATTCTTTCTGCTGAAAGGCTATGGATGTTGAAGGTCAATTAGAACTTTCAAGAATGAGATTGGTAGAATTTTGTTGGGTGAGGGTATCAAGGGGTAAGGTGGGTAAATGGGGTGAGATACTGATCAACCGCAATCTAGTTAAATGGGAGAACAGGGTCGAGGGGCTGAATGGCTTACTCCCGTTTCCTGTGTTCCTACACTAACTTTAACTTTGGGTCTAATACAAGAAAAAGCTTGCCCCTCTTAAATGAACCTTATATTTTTAAGTCCACCCTTTCTGCATCACAATTTTCCTCCTCAGTCAATCACTACCATGATTGTCAGCCCCCCTTAGCTCCATCTGCACCATTCTACAGACTTATTTGCCCCCTTCATCCTCACTGCTTTTATCATCATCTCTCTTTCAGGTTAAAGGGCGTTGCCTGTGTACCAACCGATTCCCCTCCTGCAACCAACACAACCGAACATAAATCATGTGGTCATTCATTGACTAACTGTTAGTGCAGCCTTACTTGTACCAATTGGCTGTTGCATTTGCCTACATAACACTTCATTTAAAAAGTGTTCAAATTTTTCATGGATTTTGATAGAGTAAATAAAGAGAAACTGTTTTCACTGTCAGGAGGGTCGGTTTTACAGATTTAAAGCAATTGGTAAAAGAACCAGAGAGGGAGAGGAGAGGAATTTATTTTATGCCAGTGAGTTGTTAAGATTTGGAATGTGCTACCTGATGGAGTGATGGAAGCAGATTCAGTAGCAACTTTCAAAAGGGAATTGGATAAATAGTGGAGTGGGAAACAATCGCAGGGCTATGGAAAAAGAGTGGGGAGTGGGACTAACTGGATTGCTCTTTCAAAGAGCCATCAAAGGCATGATAGGCCAAATGGCCTCCTTCTGTGCTGTATGATTGTAATCCAATGGTTTTAGGGTTCACTGGGCTGGAATTGCATGTGCATTGTTCCAATTTAATGCTTGAGTCATGACTAATAGATCGAACATGTCTCTTGTTTTGTTGTGGTTGTTTTATACGTTGCTCATAAGGATATTAATAAACTGTCTGGGTTTTCTACAACAATTCAATAGTTTTATGAGGCTAAATTACCAAATTTATTGAAATAAGTTTTGCAGTAACTACATGATGAGATTTGAACTCATGACCTCTGAGTTGCTCATCAAGTACCATAGCCCTATCTGTATGGACAGGTAACCTGTTGGTTGTGATCCTAACATAGCCTATTGTACCTACTAGATGCAAATGAGGCAAGTTCACCATCGAGTTAGTCAAGAATGGACTGAAGAATGAATGGGTTCGATGGACTGAATGGCCTTATCAATCCAAGCTTCCTTGGGATGAAATTCAACATTGGCGGAGGTCTGCCCAATATAGATCCCACCCGACATTCCTTTCTATTGACATTGTGGATGAATTTCATCAGTCCTCACTGCCCTTATGTTTCTACTGCTCACCAGTATCACCAGCTTTAATCACTGGTCTGTTCTCAAATCAGCCTAGCTGGTGGTGAGGGTATTCCAGTTGATCTTCATGTCCATGAGCTAGTGAGGGCTTTCTGAATCCTGCTGGAAGGTCTGTGCATATGTGTGGCAGGTGGATGACAAGAACGGGCTGGAATAGACCAAGAAACTGATAAAGAAAGGGAGATTAGAATATGAATGTAAACTAGCAAAAAACATAAAAACGGACTGTAAAATCTTCCATAGGTATGTAAAAAGGAAACGTTTGGCTAAGACAAATGTGGGTCCATTACAGGCAGAGTCAGGAGAATTTATAATGGGGAGTAGAGAAATGGTAGAGAAGCTAAATGACTACTTTGTGTCTGTCTTCACTGAGGAAGATACAAAAAAATCTCTCAGAATTAGAGACTAGGGAGAGTGAGGAATTGAAGGGAATTAGCATTAGTAAGAAGGTTGTATTGGAGAAATTAATGGGGCTGAAGGTTGATAAGTTCCTTGGACCTGATATTCTACATCCCAGTGTTGAAAGAGGTAGCTATGGAGATAGTGCATGTATAGGTGATCATCTTCCAAATTCTATAGATTCTGGGATGGTTCCTGCAGATTGGAAAGTGGCAAATGTCACCCCACTATTTAAAAAGGGAGGGAGAGAGAAAATTGGGAATGACAGACCTGTTAGCCTGACATCAGTAATAGGGAAAATGCTAGAATCTATTCTAAAGGATGTGATAAATAGACACTTGGATAATAATGATCTGTTTGGGCATAGTCAACATGGATACATGAATGGAAAATCATGATTGACGATCCTGTTGGAGTTTTTCGAGGATGTTACAAACAGAATTGATAAAGTGGAGTCGGTGGATGTGGTATACTTGGATTTTCTGAAGGGCTTTGATAAAATCCTCCACAGGAGGTTGGTTAGCAAAATTAAAGCACATGGGATAGAAGGTAATATACTGGCATGGATTAAGGATTGGTTAACAGGCAGAACACAGAGAGTAGGAATAAACGGGTCATTCTCGCATTGGCAGGCTGTGACGAGTGGGGTACTGCAAGGATCAATACTTGGGCCCCAGCTGTTCACAATATATATCAATGATTTGGATGTGGGGACCAAATGTAATATTTCCAGGCTCCCGCATAACACAAAACTAGGTGGGAATGTGTGTTGTGAGGAAGATGCAAAGCTGCTTCAGGGGGATTTGGACGGACTTAGTGAGTGGGCAAGAATGTGGCAGATGGAATATAATGTAGAAAAATGTGAGGTTATCCAGGAGTATTTCTTAAATGGTAAGAGATTAGAAAGTGTAGATGTACAAAGGAACCTGGATGTCCTCGTCAATAAGTCACTGAAAGCTAACATGCAGGTGCAGCAAGCAATTAAGAAGGCGAATGGTATGTTGGCCTTTATCGCAAGAAGATTTGAGTATGGGAGTAGTGAAGTCTTGCTTCAATTGTACAGAACCTTGTTTAGACTGCACCTGGAGTACTGTGTGCAGTTTTGGTCCCCTTACCTTAGGAAGGATATTATTGCCATAGAGGGAGTGCAATAATGACTTGTTGCCGGGATGGTGGGACTGTCCTATGAAGAGAAATTGGGGAAACTGGGCCTGTATTCTCTAGAGAGTCGAAGAATGAGAGGTGATCTCATTGAATCCTACAAACTACTTTAAGGATAGACAGGGTAGATGCAGGTAAGATGTTTCCCCTGGTTGGGGAGTCTAGACCTTGGGGACACAATTTCAAAATAAGCGGGAAACCACTTAGGATAGAGATGAGGAGAAATGTCTTTACTCAGAGGGTTGTGAATCTTTGGAATTCTCTACCCCAGAGGGCTGTGGAAGCTCAGTCATTGAGTATGTTTAAAGTAGAGATTGACAGATTTCTAAATACCAATGACATAAAGGGATATGGGGATAATGTGGGAAAAAGGCATTGAAGTGGATGAACAGCCATGATCGTACTGAATGTCACAGCAGGCTCAATGGGCTGAATGGCCTACTCCTGCTCCTATGTTCCTTTGTTCCTAATTTTTCAGAGTCATAGGGCAGGGTTTTATTCTGCCCCTGGAGACTGGCATGGAAGCGGGGAGGGCAAACAAAATGGAAAGAGGTGTCATTCCCAACATTGCCAGGCCCAAGCTATTTTGTCTAGAGCGGGGAAAGCCAAAGACATGTAAAGACTGGCAGCATCCTCGGAGGGTCGGAGGGGAGGTCCCCCCTTTAGGGGAAATCCAGGGCCCCCCGAGGGTACCCCCAGTGGTGATCGCCATCCCCCCAGGAAGACAATCTCACCAAGCCCTCAGCCCCCTACACCCTGTTGCTGGGGCCTGCCTGAATGGCCCTGGCGACCCCAACCCCACTCACCTTTCCCAGGGTCTCCTTCTTCTTCAGTGCTGCAGGGCCCAATGGTACTGTGTATTGGCCAGCAGCTCTTGGAGGCAGGAGCTTGTCCCTTAAAGGGACGGCGTCCCCGATGGCAGGCAGTTGATTGGTCGTTCACTGTTAAATAGCTGTGGGGTTCCGACGGAGGGCCGAGGTAGGGTCTCCCCCTACCTACCAGCCCTCCTCTGGGATCTCCATCGCCAGAATAAAATGCGGCCCATAGAGTCATTATGGCACAGAAGGATGGCATTTGGCCTATCGAGTCCATGCCAGCTCTCTGTAAAGCAATTCAATCCGTCCCATTTCCCCACTCTATCCCTGTAGCCCTGCAAGTTTATTTCCCTCACGAGCCCATCCAATTTCCTTTTGAAATCATTGATCATCTCCACTTCCACTCTCCTCATAGGCAGTGAGTTCCAGGTCATTACCACTTGCTACATAAAAATGTTCTTCCTCACATCCCTCCTGCATCTCTTGCCCAAAACCTTCAACCTGTGTCCCCTGGTTCTTATACCATCAGCTAATGGGAACAGCTTTTCTTTGTCCACCTTATATAAACATGTCATAATTTTGTACACCTCTCAACCTCATTTGCTCCAAGGAGAACAACCCCAGTTTCTCCAACCTAACCTTGTCGCTAAAATCCTTCATCCCTGGAACCATTCTGGTAAATCTCCTCTGCAACCTCTCAAGGTCACTCACATCCTTTTAAAGTGTGGTGACCAGAACTGGATGCAATACTCCAGTTGGGGCCTAACCAGAACTTAATAAAGGTTCAGCATAACTTCCCTGCTTTTGTACTCTATGCCTTGAGGGGAGATTTGATAGAGGTGTACAAGATTATGACAGGTTTAGATAAGTTAGACAAGGAAAGACTGTTCCCATTAACTGATGGTACAAGGACTAGAGCACACAGATTGAAGGTTTTGGTTAAGAGATGCAAGGGAAATGTGAAGAAGCATTTTTTCATGCAGGGAGTGGTAATGACTTGGAACTAGCTGTCCATGACTGCAGTGGAAGCAGAGACAATCAATGATTTCAAAAGGAAATTTGATGGGCACTTGAGGAAAATAAACTTGCAGAGCTACAGGGATAGGGTGGGGGAGTGGGACTGGCTGGATTGCTCCATGAAGAGCCAGCATGGTCTCAATGGGCCAAATGTCCTCCTTCCATGCTGTAAATGACTCTATGACTATGATTCTAGTTATTAGAATGTCCTTATACCCTTTCTGGAATATGCCACTCTCTAATTCTCTGGCACCTCCCCCGTATCGAGGGAAGATTGGAAGATTATGGCAACACTTGCACTATCTCCACTCCCAGTTCCTTTAGCAACCTGGGATGCAAGCCAACCAGACTAGGTGACTTATCCAATCTCAGCAGAGCTAGCCTTTCCAGTACCTCTCCCCTATTAATTTTCACCCCACCCATTACCTCTACCATCTCTGCTTCTACGATAATTTGTCAGCATCCTCTTTCCTCAGTGACCACCAATACAAAATACTTAATATGTATTCTAGCCTTGTCCTGCGCCTCTAGGCATATATCACCCTCTTTGTCCCTAATAGGACCATCCCACCTCTTACTACCCACTTACTATTTACATATAGGATCACAGATAGCCATTTGGGCTGACAATTAGCATGGAACTATGAATCCAGTATAAGTCATAGGGGAGGAGGGAAGACATCTCTTTTGGGGGGAGGTGGAGTAAGAAATGAGATCCACGTTTACACAAAGAAGTGAAAGAAAAATAAAGAAAACACAAAAGAATAGCAAGAATTCCTATTTAAACACGCACTCATTGTGTGAGTGAAGGAAACAAGACATTAAACTCCCATCTGCCTGTTCAATTGGATGTTAAAAATCCCATGACAATATTGAAGTATATGGAGTTAGGTCACAGGGTAACCAAGATCCTAGTGAATGGCGGAACAGGCTTGAGGACCTAAATGGTTTACTCCTGTTCCGACATTCCTATGGAGGTAAAGCAGTGAGTTCTGTTTCATTCTTTCCTCAAAAATAGATCAAGTTTTAATTCAAATCATTGCTTTTTTTGTGATCTTCTAGGTCACAAAATGGGTGCCATATTTGCCTACCAAACAGAAGTCACTGCCTTTCAAAATATTTCACTCTGCAACAAGCATTTTGAGATGCTGATATAATTCTATATCTTTCAACCTAAAGTACTTGCTCCCTCAAGGATTCCATGATCTAATTTTGCTAGCAAGCTCCTTTCTTTTTTGACAAATGCTCAGTTGTAGGATGTCTCCGAAACACAGCGGCACAGTGGCGCAGTGGTTAGCACCGCAGCCTCACAGCTCCAGGGACCCGGGTTCGATTCCGGGTACTGCCTGTGTGGAGTTTGCAAGTTCTCCCTGTGTCTGCGTGGGTTTTCTCCGGGTGCTCCGGTTTCCTCCCACAAGCCAAAGAACTTGCAGGTTGATAGGTAAATTGGCCATTATAAATTGTCACTAGTATAGGTAGGTGGTAGGGAAATATAGGGACAGGTGGGGATGTTTGGTAGGAATATGGGATTAGTGTAGGATTAGTATAAATGGGTGGTTGATGTTCGGCACAGACTCGGTGGGCCGAAGGGCCTGTTTCAGTGCTGTATCTCTAATCTAATCTAATCTAATCATCTCAGGAGAGAGACATTGCAGTTGAGGAGAACTGGAAAATACTCAGTTGCAAGGCTCCTTCTGAATGACGTCCGAAGAGCTCCCTCTGCATCAATTCCCTTTTATTGAAATGTCTTTTTTCTGCACTGCTTGGGCAAGCTCTTCAACTAAGGATTTCACTGAAAGAAAGGGACATGTTTGCAAGTCAGGACTTAAGACACACCAGAGAGTAAGCTCTACAGCGGAAACACATTGCCAAGAGTAACCGACTCCATCAGCTTATAGATGGAGCATTTCATGGTGATGCTTTGGTGATAAGCTGTGTATTGACATGTGTAAATTCAGTGATTTACATAAAATGTAAATGCTTCACAAACCACTGACCACCTCCAGGCGCGTATCCATTGTCTCTCGAGATAAGGAGGCCCAAAAGAAAGAAAAGACATAAAATGACCCATTGGGTTACACTGGCCATGTAACTGTTGAGGGCTGCCAGGCACTGACATTGACTGTGCAGGCATTTGACTTTTTTTGAATAAATCACCAGTTTCTGGTGCATTTTATATGCAAAATCAAAAGAATTCAACTTAAAAAGAAAAGCTTGCATTAAGATAGCACCTTTCATGACCTTAGGGTGCTCCAAAGCACTTTACAGCCAATTAGATACTTTTTTATGAAGTGTGATCATTGTTGTAACACAGGAAATGTGACTGTCAATTTACGTAGGGCAAGGTCCAGCTAACAGCAATGAGATAAATGACCAGCTCATCTGTGATACGTATTGGATGAGAGATAAATATTGGCCAGGACACCAGGAGAACTCTGCTATTCTTTGAATAGTGACCCGAGATCTTTTACATCACCTGGAGAGGGCAGACAGGGCCTTGGTTTAACCTCTCCTCCAACAGTGCAGTGCTCCCTCAGTAACATTGAAGTGGTAACAGCCTGGATTTTGGGCAGAAGATTGGCTAGCTAACAGGAAACAGAGTAGGCATAAATGGGTCATTTTCTGACTGGCAAGATGTAACGAGTGGTGTGCCACAAGGATCAGTGCCGGGGCCTCAAATTTGTACAATTTATTTAAATGACTTTGATGAAGGGACCGAAGGTATGGTTGCTAAGTTTGCTGATGACACAAAGATAGGTAGGAAAGTAAGTTGTGAAGAGGGCACAAGGAGGCTACAAAGGGATATAGATAGGTTGAGTGAGTGGGCAAAGATCTGGCAAATGGAGCATAATGTGGGAAAATGGGAAATTGTCCATTTTAGCAGGAAGAATAAAAAAGAAGCATATTGTCTAAATGCTGAGAGATTGCAGAGTTCTGAGATGCTGAGGGATTTGGGTGTCGTAGTGCATGAATCACAAAAGGTTAGTATGCAGGTACAGCACATAATCAGAAAAGCTAATAGAATGTTTTCATTTATTTGTGAGGGGAATTGAATACAAAAGTAGGGAGGTTATGCTTCAGCTATACAAGGCATTGGTGAGACCACATCTGGAGTACTGTGTACAGTACTGGTCTCCTTATTTAAGGAAGGATGTAAATGCATTGGAAGCAGTTCAGAGAAGGTTTACTGGACTAATACCTGGAATTGGAGGGTTGTCTTATGAGGAAAGGTTGGACAAACTAGGCTTGTATCTGCTGGAGTTTAGAAGAGTAAGGGGCGACTTGATTGAAACTTATAAGATCCTGAGGGGTCTTGACAGGGTGGATGTGGAAAGAATGTTTCCTCTTGTGGGAGAGTCTAGAACTAGGGGTCACTGTTTAAAAATAAGGGGCCGCCCATTTAAGACAGAGATGAGGGGAAAAAAATTCTCTCAGAGGATCGTGAGTCTTTGGAATTCTCTTCCTCAAAAGGTGGTGGAAGCAGAGTCTTTGAATATTTTTAAGGCAGAGGTAGATAGATTCTTGATAAGCAAGGGGGTGGAAAGTGATCAGGGGTAGGAGTTGAAGTTACAATCAGATCAGCAATGATCTTGTTAAATGGCGGAGCAGGCTCGAGGGGCTGAGTGGCCTACTCCTGCTCATAATTCGTATGTTCGTATGTAAGTCTTTTGAGTTGGACTTGAAGCCTTGAGTTTCCAACTCAGAAGCAAGAGCACTACTCACCAATGCACAGCCAACGCCTTATTCCATCTTAGCAGCCGTAGCCAAAAGGGTGCAGTGAGTGGCAGTTGAATGAGATGGATGGTGATATTATGCAAACCAGTTTTAAATTGACAACTGGTCGTTTGAAATGAACAAACACTCAAAAAAGTAGCTGCACCATCACTGAAGGCCAAAACCCCTCTCCAACAAGCAATCTACAACATTGTCACGAAAGTGAATTAATTAACTGCGAATGAGGTACTATTTGGCTCAAAATATACCAGCAGGGAGATCAGTAATGCAGAAGTGGGATCTGACATGAAGAGCATATTAAACCTTCCCACATGTTGGTTAACAGGATTAAATGGGATAGGGTTAAAGTACAGGGAGCGGTTAGCTCATGACACATAGACTCACTGTAACAAAATCCATTAAAATCAGACAGCAAAATAGGAGATTTTCAAAAGCAAACTAGAATGACAGGGAGAAGGTTTAGTGCTTGTAGAATGCAGCCAGTCTTTTAAAGAGATGGGGAGCCCCAGGGTGAAACTATTCCTTTCATTACATTAATCACTTCCTTTTTAGTTACCCTGATCTTTGTTCCTCTCTCTTATGCCTATACACATAGCACTCCATGCTTACACACTTGAACTTCCTACGTTGCCATGGCATTTTCTTTCTCTTGCACACAAATAAGTTGTATCACTGAAGGCTCATGAGAGATTTGTTTTCCACTCGGGAGGAGGATTCTGAATAAGGTTTCAGGTTCAGTTAAAGTAAAAAAAAAGGAAGTGATCAGGATTGTCTTCTGCTGTGAATTGTGGGTAACCAATCCAGAAACAAAGACGTGCATTTATATCGCACCTTTCATGGCCTCAGGACATCCCAAAGTGCTTTACAGCCAATTTCTTTTTGAAGTGCAGTCACTGTTGTAATGTAGGAAAAGCAGCAGCCAATTTACACACAGCAAACTCCCACAAACAACAAGATAATGACCAGATAATCTGTTTTCTACTGTTGGTTAGGGTATGAATATAAATATTAACTAGTGCGCCTAGCACAGCTCCCCTGCCTATCTTTGAGATAATGTGATGAGAAATTTTATGGGGACTCAATTTAACATCTCATCCAAAAAACGGCACCTCCAACACTCGCTCAGTACCAGGTCTCTGGAGTGTGGCTTAAACCCTTCTGGATCAGAGGTGAGAGTGTGACCCACTAAGTCACGGCTGACACCTATATGAGATGGTTTTATCAGATCCATGTTTGACTTGTCAATTGCCCTGGTGGTTTTGTGGAGTGTTGTGTAAATGAAGCAAAAGGACAATGGAAGTTTTTGAGCATTATTGTGGAAACTAGGTGATGGACCTTTTTATTCCTTTATCACAAGAAGTGAATGATTCAGTAATTCACAAATATATTATGATTCTGATTATTATCAGAAGGGCTGTTATCATTAAAGGGGAAGGCAAGTCCAAGGGGCAGGGGTTCCATGTTTGTCTTTTTATGCATTTGCAGGAATAAGTGTTTGACTGTCCTCTTGTACATCCCCGAGTTTCATCACTGCTCCATGGCCTCCCCTCTCCCGATCTCTGTAGCCGCCTCCAGCCCTACACCTCTCTGTAAGAACCTGAATAGTTGGAGAGAAGCCACAACTTTTTTTTTATTCGTTCATGGGATGTGGGCGTCGCTGGCTAGGACATCATTTATTGCCCATCCCTAATTCCTCTTGAGAAGTTGATGGTGAGCTGCCTTCTTGAACCGCTGCAGTCCATGTGGGGTAGGTACACCCTCAGTGCTGTTAGGAAGGGAGTTCCAGGACTTTGACCCAGTGACAGAGAATGAACAGCAATATAGTTCCAAGTCAGGATGGTGGTGGCTTGGAGGGGAACTTGCAGGTAGTGGTGTTCCTATGCATCTGCTGCCCTTGTCCTTCTAGGTGGTAGAGGTCACGGGTTTGGAAGGTGCTGTCTAAGGAGCCTTGGTGTGTTGCTGAGTACATCTTGTAGATGATACACATTGCTGCCAGTGTGTCGGTAGTGGAGGGAGCGAATGACAAAAGCAGGCAGCCTTCTGATGGTCTGGGGTGGGGGGGAGGGGTCCTCATGATCAGGCACCCTGTGCCCGACGGAGGGCCGCTCCCAATGCCCCAAACACCCACAACACGACCCCTGTCCCCCCTATCAACCACCCTTGCCTCGCTGGGGTCGGACCAATTACCTCTGGCGAGGCCCCAAAAACTTACCGGTTCTCTGGGGCTCCCCAACATCTTGTGTCTTCAGCTGGGTTGCAGTCTCAGCAGTGGCCACTGCTCCTGGTGGCACTGCTGGGATAGCGAGCTGCTGGCCACTGATTGGCTGGCAGCTCCATTAGGCGGACTTCTTGTGTCAATGAGGTGCAAGTCCCACCTCAGACCAATTAAAGGCCTGGGGACCACAAAATGCGGTCTGGATCCCCAGGCCAGGCGGAAGCGGGTTCGCCTCCGACTTTTCAATCGGTGAACGGCTCCCGTCCGCCGAGGGTAAAATTCAGCCATATTTGCCCCTAAGATGAGTTTCCCATCACATATCTGGATCATCATGAAGACCACCTATTTTCACCTCCATAACATCGCCTGACTCCACCCCTGCCTCAGCACATCTGCTGCCAAAACCCGCGCTAATGCCTTTGTTACCGCTAGACTTGACTATGCTTCCAATGCACCCCTGGTTAGTATTCCACGTTCTACCCAACACCACCCCACCCCGTAAATTTGAGGTCATTTAAAACTCTGCTGCCCATGTCCTAACTCGCATCAAGTCCCATTCACCCATCACCCCTGTGCTCACTGACTTACATTGGCTCCCAGTTAAGCAACACTTCTATTTTTAAATTATCACCCTTGTTTTCAAATCCTTTCATGGCCTCACCCCTCCCTATCTCTGTAATCTCTTCCAGCCTCACAATCCTCTGGGATATCTGTGCTCTTCCAATTCTGGCTTCTTGTGCATCTCTAACTTGAATTGGTCCGCCATTGGTGGCCATGCCTTCAGTTGCCAAGGACTTAAGCTCCGGAATTACCTCCCTAAACCCCTCCTCCTCTCGACCCTCTCCTTCCTCCTTTAAGACACTACTTAAAACCTACCTCTCTGATGAAGCTTTTGGTCATCTGTCCTAATATCTCTTTACTTCACTCTGTATCAAATTTCACTTTATAATGTTCCTGTGAAGCACCTTGTGACATTTTATTGTGTTAAAGGCACGATACAAATACAAGTTATTATTGTTGGTCTTGCATATGTCTGTATGCGGAAAGATCTGAAGTCCCACCTAAAATTAGGCCTATGGTATTCCTCAGTGACATCAATTAACCTAGGTTGACACTCCAGCGGCGGTACAGAGTGAGCGCTCCACTGTCGGAGGTGCCCTCTTTCAGAGGAAACATTAAATCGAGGCCCTGTCTGCCCTCTCAGGTGGACATAAAAAAATCCCATGGCACTATTTCGAAGAGGAACAGGGGAGTTATCCCCAGTCTCCTGGCCAGTATGTATCCCTCAACCAACATCACAAAAAAAAAATCTGGTCACTATCACATTGCCGTATGTGGGAGCTTGCTGTGCACAAGTTGGCTGCCGCATTTCCCACATTACAACAGTGACTACACTTCAAAAAGTACTTCATTGGCTGTAAAGTGCTTTGAGGTGTCCTGAGGTCATGAAAAGCATGATATAAATGCAACTCTTTCTTTCTTTCTTCTTCTTTCATGAGTAAAAAAAACAGCACTCAAGGTAAAAGAATGCATTAGTAAAAAGATACGTTTAATTAAAACAGAGAAATAACAGATTCCTCCCTGTGCTGTGTCTTTTCTGATGGTTGATAATGTGATGTCAGGCTGCCGACAGCTTAATGAGTTCCTAAAGTGTTTACAATTATATTTTTTAATCTACCTTTGACTAAAAAGTGGAAATGCATCAGCAACCTGGATCATGAGTAGCACAATCCCAATTAATTGTGCAATGTGGGGACTGCAGTTTTTATGCAATGAGGCAATTTTCATTGAAATGAATGGAATATCAGCTTCGCACTATCATCCCTTCACAAAAACATTTACATTATAGTATTTGTGCTGCTACTTCTGAAAGCCTTCAGGAAGACAGCATCAATTAGGAAATGATAAATCACTTTTTTATTCCTTTATCACAGGAAATGAATGATTCAGTAATTCACAGATATATTTTGATTTTGATTGTTCCCAGAAGGGCTGCTATCATTGAAGTAGACGACAAATCCAGGTGGCAGAGGTTCCATCTTTGTCTTTTTATTTGTTTGCAGGAAAATGCCTTTGGTTCTGGCTTCTTGCACATCCCTGATTTTCATCGCTCCTCCATGGCCTCGCCCCTCCCAATCTCTGTAACTTCCTCCAGCCCTACACCTCTGTGTAATCTCTCTGCTCCTCCAATACAGCCCTCCCGGGCATTCCCGATTTTCATTGCTCCACCACTGGTGTCTGTGCCTTCTGCTGGCTAGGCCCTAAGCTCTGGAATACCCTCCCTAAACCTCTCTACCTCTCCCTCTACCTTAAAGACGCTCCTTAAAAGCTACCTCTTTGATCAAGCTTTTGCTTTGTTCCATAGATTGACCACTCACTCACTGAAATGTTCCTGCAGATTAATTTTGAATTTTTCCCCTCGAAGTTCAGGCCATGTCCTCTGGTCCTACCGTTCTGGGCAGGGCGAAATAGCTTGTCATGTTCGACATATCTAGTCCTGCCTCTCTTTTAAACAAACAACCTGACTTTCTATCACATTAACAAGCCTACTTTTAAACAATATAATTCTTTGGGGTCAACAAGGATGATGCATTGACAGCCAGTGGTTCACTCCCTGTCGGGCAGCATACCTACATAATGCAGTGTTAATTGTCGAATGCCCACATTCACCACCAGCATCATATTCGGGAGTCATTCTCGGGAATAACCCTGCCTCCTCCTGGCATCACCCTTACCATATATTGCTAAAGATTTGAAACTCTCTCCCCCAAAAAGCTGTGGAGGCTGGGGATCAATTTGGGATTGATCGATTTTTGTTAGGTAAGAGTTACAGAACCAAGGTGGGTAGATGGACTTATTATACAGATCAGCCATGAAGTGAACGGCAGAACGGGCTCGAGGGGTTGGATTGCCTATTGTTCCGACATTTCTGTATGAGGAGGAAGAAAAATAGAAGAGACATCCTTCAATGACAGCTTCTTGCTGATGGGTGCATTGCGAACGGCCCTCGGAGGTGTATTATTAGTAATGTTAACATGTTGTGTAATGTGCAGACAGTTGCAACAGCGATGGATGCTTGGTGCCAGGTCACCTGTGGAAGTTTCTTAACGAGTTGTAGTGTGGGCCTTCTAGAAATAGAACAGTCCTCACTGAATCGGATCACGACATAAAGGCTTAATGTAAGGTGGTGCTGGAAAGAGAGTTTGGATTGGAGTGCTTCAACCTACCAGAGTATATTCAGGACTGAGATCGATAGACTTTTGGTCATTATAAATCAATCAGGACATATTGGGATGTTGCAGGAAAGTGGATTTGGCGTAGAAGGTCAGGCGTGATTTTATTGAATGGTGGAACATGCTCGAGGGGCCTTATGGTCCACTCCTGCTCTTGTTGCTTATCTTTAGCTCTTTCAAAGAGCAGACACAAGCACGACAGATTGATGTGCTGTAAGATAATATGATTGTAAGACTGAAATTCTGACTAGGCCTTGTCTTTAACAGTTACTGGCAGATATCTGTGTGATGTTGTTGTAGTTGTAGCGTAGCTAGGGCGTTGTTGATAAAGGCTCGGAGTCTGGATAAGGTCAACTAATAACTCTTTTATTACTTACATGGCTTGGTCATGTGAGCCACATGGAAGATGGCAGGATACCCAAAGACACATTGTACAGTGAGCTCGCCACTGGTATCAGACCCACCGGCCGTCCATGTCTCCACTTTAAAGACGTCTGCAAACGCGACATGAAGTCCTGCGACACTGATCACAAGTCCTGGGAGTCAGTTGCCAGCGTTCGCCAGAGTTGGCAGGCAGCCATAAAGGCGGGGCTAAAGTGTGGCGAGTCGAAGAGACTTAGCAATTGGCAGGAAAAAAGACAGAGGCGCAAGGGGAGAGCCAACTGTGTAACAGCCCCGACAAACAAATCTTTCTGCAGCACCTGTGGAAGAGCCTGTCACTCTAGAATTGGCCTTTATAGCCACTCCAGGCGCTGCTCCACACACCACTGACCATCTCCAGGCGCTTACCCATTGTCTCTCGAGATAAGGAGGCCAAAGAAGAAGAAGACTTACATATCTCTAATTTACACTCTCCACAAACCTCTCTAGCTAGCATCCTTCGTGCTGCTACTCTCTTTTTCCAAAGCCCATTACCATGTGACTATTACATCATCATCACTACAGTGGGAGGGGTTGCTCTCACTGCCTTCAGCATGAACCCTTTCAGGTCTTTATACTACAATATTTAACTGTAGGTCAAGCTACATTTGCCATGACAAACAAGCTTGTTTATTTGGAGGTTCCGGAACAGTCCTCAGCAGTACCACAGCCTTAAAGGGGGAGGTCAGTCTCAAGACTGAAGCAGTGTCATGTTTTCCTTGAAAAAGACTGATTATTGATTTGCAGCAGAGATCCTTAGACGAGTGATTGGATCGCACCCAAACCGAGTCTCGATCCAGGGGCAGCGCACGGGGTACGCACTTAAAGAGCCGACAAATTGGTTCACCCGCCTCACTTGCTCATTGCCGGTGAGTGGTGGGCACAAGCTGCGGCCCCAGAGGAGGCTCGGCAGTCTACACCAGCCTGGTTCCCAAGGAGAGCAAGGAGGAAGGTATCGGGGGAAATGGGGAGGGGGGAGTAGTGATCATCAGCAGCCCGCAGGTTCAATGTGAAGCCAGATATAAGCACTCCATTGCACCAATAAGGCAAAGCAAATAACTGATGGTTTGGCCTGTTAACAGCCACCAAGAACAGCTGTTCCCAACCCCTTATTGCAGCCCCTACCCCCACCCTCCCCCTTCCCAACTGCTCCCGCCCTCCCTCACTCTTGGCCTCTGCTACCATCCCAACTCGATCACCTACCCCCCCTGACTCAATCACTGCACTCCAATGCCTGTGACACACACTTCAATACCAAACCTTGCTCTGTGCCATAACGTTGCCTCCAGCACCCCCTCCAATTTTGGACTTGCCAATCCTCAGAGGAGGCTAAAACAAAACAGTTCCTTAATGTCTGCCAGTAAAAGGAGATGCCTGCATGAAGAATCCTGCCATGTATACACTCTTGAGGAAGCTGTGCCTCAAATACCCCGGGGATAGCCAACAGAATGACATGTGGATAAGTACACACAGCAGCAATCAAACCAATGTTTGCCCACAAACATCTCTCTGGAGAGCATTAAGCAAATGTCTTATTGCTGTTGCATTTCTTTTCATGTCAAGAACATGAATCTTTCTGTCAATAACCACATTGGGCAGAGTATCTATGGAAAAATATTGCTGCGAATGACTAGTGAACTACTCAAATTTACTTTCTTTCAGAGAATGATACAGCACAGAAGGAGGCCTTTCGGCCCATCATGCCTGTGCCAGCCCTTTGATAAGCTATCCAATTCGTCCTGCTCCCTTGCCCTTTCCGCATAGCCCTGCAACCTTTCACCATTCAAGTATTTATTCAATACCCTTTTGAAAGTTACTATTGAATCTGCTTCCACTGACATTTCAGGCAGTACATTTTAGATAAGAACATAAGAAATAGGAGCAGGCGTAGGCCATTCGGCCCCTCGACTCTGCTTCACCATTCAATAAGATCATGGCTGATCTGATTGTGGCCTTAGCTCCACTTTTCCACCTGGCCCCCATGACCATTTACTCCCTTGTAGATCAAAAATCTGTTTAACCCAGCCTTAAATATATTCAATGACCCAGCCTTCACTGCTCTCTGGGGAAGAGAATTCCAAACACTATTGGCCCTCTGAGAAGAAATTTTTTCACATGAATAAATACATGAATAGGATGGGAATAGAGGGATACGGTCCCCAGAAGTGCAGAAGGTTTTAGTTTAGGCAGGCATCAAGATCGGTGCAGGCTTGGAGGGCTGAATGGCCTGTGCCTGTGCTGTACTGTTCTTTGTTCTTTGTTCTCATCTCCGTTTTAAATGGGAAACCCCTTAATTTGAAACTGTGCCTCCTAGTTCTAGATTCCCCATGAGGGGAAACATCCTCTCAGCAGCTACCCTGTCAAGCCCCTTCAGAATCTTACATGTTTCAATAAGATCATTTCTCATTCTTCTAATCCCCAGTGAGTATAGGTCCAACCTGCTCAATCTCTCCTCATAAGACAACCCCTTCATCCCAGGAATCAGCCGAGTGAACCTCCTCTGATTTTTTTTTTCTCTGAACCACTTTCAATGCAAGGATGCCCCTCCTTAAATAATGTGACCAAAACTGTACACAGTACTCTAGGTGCGTTCTCACCAATGCCCTGTACAGTTGTAGCAAGACTTCCCTACTTTCATATTCCACCCCTCCCCCCCTTGCAATAAACGCCAACATTCCATTTGCTTTCCTAATTTCTTGCTATACCTGCATGCTAACCTTTTGTGATTCATGTACAAGGACACCCAGGTCCCTCTGTACTGCAGCATTCTATAGTCTCTCCATTTAAATAATATTCTGCTTTTCTATTCTATCTGCCAAAGTGGACAACCTCACATTTTCCCACATTATACTCCATCTGCCAAATTTTTGCCCACTTACTTAACCTATCTATATCCCCATACAGACACTTTGTGTCCTCCCCACAACTTGCTTTCCAACCTATCTTTATATCATCAGCAAATTTGACTACAGTACACTCAGTCCCTTCATCCAAGTCATTAATATCGATCATAAATAGTTGAGGCCCCAGCACTGATCGTCACAACTTGCTGCATAAAAAAAATTCTCTCTTCTCTCTGGTTCTTTGGCCAATTAATTAAATATGTTTCTTCTGGTTACTAAGCATCCTGCCAGTGAAAATAGTTTCTCCCTATCTATCAAAATCCTTCAGACTTTTGGACACCTCTATTATATCTTCCCCTAACCTTCTTTGCTCTGAGGAGAAAAATCTCAGCTTCTCTGGCCTCTGCACGGTTTGAGTTACTTTTTTGAGAATGCACTGCATTCTAGAACTTCACTGTTGTGTGTTTGTGGGGTTGCGGCACATTTCAGTGTAATTGCGTTGAAGCTACCCACCAGAATTCTCACAGATTTTCAGCATTGTTCTGTTTCATGTGTATTTTTTTGGTTGCCAGGAAATCGCCTGCAAAGGCTTCTCTACCCACTGCTGCACCTCTGGTGTTTCCCAAGGATCTACCCTTACCCCCCTCCTACTTTTCATCAACATGCTGCCCCTTAGCAACATCATCCAAAAACATCAGTTTTCACATGGAGGCTGACCACACCCAGCTCTACCTCATTATGACCTCTCAAGACTTCGCCACTGTCTCCAAATTATCAGACTGCTTACTGGACATCCAGTACTAAATAGGGGGAGGCAGTGGTGTAATGGTACAATCACTAAACTAAGAATCCAGAGGCCTAGGCTAATGTTCTGGAAACAAGCGTTCAAATCCCACCACAGAAGCTGCTGGAGTTTAAATTCATTCAATGAATTAACTAATTTAGAAAATCTGGAATTGAAAGCTAGTCTCAGTAATGGTGCCATGAAACAATCATTGATTGTTGTAAAAGCACATCTGGTTCACTAATGTCCTTTAGGGAAGGAAATCTGCCGTCCTTACCTGGTCTGGCCCACTAGTGACTCCAGACCCACAGCAATGTGGTTGACTCGTAACTGCCCTCTGAAATGGCCAAGCAAGCCACTCAGTTGTCAAGGGCAACAAATGCTGGTCGTGCCACTTCCCATGAAAGAAAAATAAAAACATAAGAAATAGCAGCAGGAGTAGACCATACAGCTTCTCAAGCCTGCTTTGCCGTTCAATATGATGACGGCTGATCCTCGGCCTCAACTTCACGTTCTCGCCTGCTCCCCATATCCCTTGATTCCCTGAGAAACCAAAAGTCTGTCAATCTCAGCCTTAAATATACTCAATGATGGAGCATTCACAACGCTCTGGGGTAGACAATTCCAAAGGTTCACAATCCTTTACATGAAGAAGTTTCTGCTCCTCTCAGTGCCAAATGATCGACCCCTTATCCTGAGACTGTGCCCCTGTGTTCTAAATTCCCTAGGCAGTGGAAACAACCTCTCAGTGTCTACCCTTCAGAATCTTGGCGTGTTTCAATGAGATCACCACTCATTCTTCTAAACTCCAGACAGTATAGGCCCAATTTACACAGCCTCTCATTATAGAACAACCCTCTCATCCCAGGAACCAATCGCTGAACCGCATTCAAGGTAAATATATCCTTCCTTAGATATGGAGAACAAAACTGCGCACAGTACTCCAGGTGTGCACTCGCCAAAGGCCTATACAATTGTGGTGAGACTTCCTTATTCCTGTACTACAATCCTCTTGCAATAAAGGCCAACATGTCATTTGCCTTCTCAAGTGTTTGCTTGTTAACTTTCAGTGTTTTTTGTATGAGTACACCCAAGTCTTTCTGAACATCAACATTTAGAAGTTTTACGCCTTTTAAAAAATATTCTGCTTTTCTGTTCTCACTACCAAAGTGAATAACCTTATCCTTTTTAACATTATACTCCATCTGCCACCTCGTTGCCCACTCAATTAACCAGTCTATATCTCTTTGCAGCCTCTTTGCATTCTCCTCACAGCTTACATTCCCACCCAGCTTTGTACCATCAGCAAACATAGACTCTTGGTTTCATCGTCTAAGTCATTGATATAGATTGTAAATAGCTCCGACCCCAGCACTGATCCTTGCGGCACTCCACTAGTTACAGCCTGCCAACTTGAAAATGCCTTGTTTAACCCTACTCTCTGCTTCCTGTCCATCAATCAATCCTCTAACCATGCAATATATTACCCCCCAAATCCATGTGCCTTTATCTTGTGTATTAGCCTTTTGTGTGGCACCTTATCGAATGTCTTTTGGAAATCCAAATATACTACATCTACTCATTCCCTTTTGTCTACCCTACCAGTTACATCCTCAAAAACTCTAATAAATTTGTCAAACATGATTTCCCTTCATAAAACCATGTTGACTTTGTCTGATCATATATGATTTTCTAAGTGCATTGTTAAGACTTCCTTAATAATAGATGCCAGCATTTCCCCAATCATTGATGTCAGTCTAACTGGCCTGTAATTCCCTGTTCTTTCTTTCCTGCCACCATCCCGCCTCCATTAAAATTTAGTCCGGGGTGGGAAGGCCTGTGAATGGCCTTCCTGCCCTGCCGCAAAATGAGGCCCTTAACTGGGTAATTAGCCCCCAATAAGTGTCTTCTTCTCGCTGCAGCCGCAATTAGCCATGCGGCGGGCGGCCCGATCACCACACGGGAAGTACTTTATGAAAAACCATGTGGGCTGCTTCCCGGCTTCGGGGGTTTGGGGGTAGACCCTTGTTCAAAGGCACTTACTGCCTGAACGAGGAACCCAGCAGCGGGAAGGGGGCGCCTACTGAGGTCCATCCCCCCGCCCTAGCTGCCGACCCCCTTCCCCGCCTCGCCAGCAACCCCTACCCCACAAGAGCCCTCCCACCCTGACGTACCTGAGGCCTGGCTCCAGCAGAAGAGCAGAACAGCAATAATGATAGGGGATTCGCTAGTTAGAGGAACAGACAGGCATTTCTGTGGCCGCAGACGTGACACCAGGATGGGAGTATGTTGCCTGCCCAGTGCCAGGGTCAAGGATGCCACAGAGAGGCTGCAGGACATTCTTCTGGGGGAGGGTGAATAGCCAGAGATCGTAGTCCACATTGGTACCAACGACATAGGTAAGAAGAGGGATAAGATCCTGAAAGCAGAGTTTAAGGAGTTAGGAAAGAAATTAAAATGTCGGACCTCAAAAGCAGCAATCTCAGGATTACTCCCAGTGCCATGTGCTAGTGAGTATAGGAACAGGAGGATTAAGCAATTTAACACATGGCTGGAGAATTAGTGCAGGGGGGAGGGCATCAGATTTCTGAGGCATTGGCATCTGTTCTGGAGTAGGTGGGACCTGTACAAGACGGACGGATTACACCTTAGCAGGACTGGGACTAGCATCCTCGCAGGAGCTGGCAGCTCTCCAAGGGTGGGACTTCCAGTGACAGCATCCTAGATCCTATGGAAGGCCCACCACTGGCCACTTAAGTACCATATTGGCACTAAATTTGGAAGGCCTTACGGAAAGGAAGCAACTTGGAGATTACGGCATCAGTTTCTCCTGACATCAAGACACCCACCCATCCAGATAAAATTCCCCATAAAATATTTGTTCAGTGTGTCTGCCATTTCCTCAATCCCCATGATAATTTCTGCTGTCTCAGCCTCCAAGGCACCAACTTTTATTTTAGCTACTCTCCTTTTTACATACTTGCAAAAACTCTGACAATCTGTTTTTATATTCCTGGCTAGTTTCCTCATTCTATTTTTTCACTTTTTAATCAACTTTTTGGTCCCCCTTCACTGGTTTCTAAAACGCTCCCAATCCTTAGGCTTACTATTATTCTTAGCAACATTATAACCCTCTGTTAATCTAATACTAGGCTGAACTTCCCTAGTAAGCCATGGATGGACCTTTCTCACTGAGTTTTTGTTATTTAATGGAATGCATTTTTGTTGAATATTTTGAATTGTTTCTTCAAATTTTTCCCACTGTTTAATTACTGCCATACCTTTTAGTCTATTTACCCAATCAACCTTAACCAGCTCTCCCCTCATACCTATGTAATTGGCTTTGTTTAAGTTTAAGATTCTTGTTTTGGACTGGAGTATGTCACTTTCAAACTGAATTGTTGAGCAGAAATTTCCTCCATTGCCTTGGGTCACCGCAACAAACTCAACTCCCTCGCTACTGACTCCATCCCTCACCCTGGCAAATGTCTGAGGCTGAGCTAGACTGTTCACACCTTCAGTGTGCTTGAACCTGAGACGAGATTCTGGCCACATATCCATACCATCATTAAGACCACCTATTTCCAGTTCTGTAACATCACGTGACTCCGACCAACCTTAACTCATCTGCAGTTGAAAACCTCATCCATGCCTTTGTTATCGGTAGACTTAACTATTCTAATGCAGTCCTGGTAGGTTTCCCACTTTCTACTTTCCATAAGCTCTGCTGCTTGCATCCTTACTCGCAACAAATCCCGTTCACCCATCACCCCTGTGCTCACTTACCTACGGAGGCTCCCAGTTGAGCAACACCTCAATTTTAAGATTCTCATCCTTATTTTCAAATCCCTCCATGGCCTCGCTCCTCCCTACCTCTGTAATCTCCTCCAGCCTCACAACTAAGATATCTGTACTCCTCCAAATCTGGCCCCTTGATCAACCCAGATTTTAATCGCTCTACCATTAGCGATGTGCCTTCAGCTGCCAAAGCCCTAAGCTCTGAAATTCTCTCCCTAAACCTCTTTGTCTCTCTACACCTGTTTCCTCCTTTAAGACACTCCTTAAAATCTATATCTTTGACCAAGCCTTTGGTCATCTGCCCAAATATCTCTTTATGTGGCTCGGTGTCAAATTTTGTTTCACAAGCTCCTGTAAAGTGTCCTGGTGCACTGTATTATTTTAAAGGTGTTACATATAGTTGTGTTGTTGTTGGTTACTGAGGAGCCTAGGTGAAGGCTCAAGATCCAAAGCAAAGGTTACTAATAAGGGTATGGTAGCATAGTCCTGGACAATGAGGCGGCACAGTGGCGCAGTGGCGTGCACCGCAGCCTCACAGCTCCAGGGACCCAGGTTCGATTCTGGGTACTGCCTGTGCGGAGTTTGCAAATTCTCCCTGTGACCGTGTGGGTTTTCGCCGGGTGCTCCAGTTTTCTCCCACAGCCAAAGGTTGATAGGTAAATTGGCCATTGTAAATTGCCCCTAGTGTAGGTAGGTGGTAGGGAATATGGGATTACTGTAGGGGTAGTATAAATGGGTGGTTGTTGGTCGGCACAGATTCGGTGGGCCAAAGGGCCTGTTTCAGTACTGTATCTCTAAAATAAATTTTAAAAAATAACGTATGTCAGCCAAGAGCAACATCTCAATTCATTCCATCTTCGCTACCTCCGGAGAATCCTTGGCATCAGGTGGCAGGACCGTATCTCCAATGCAGAAGTCCTCGAGGCGGCCAACATCCCCAGCATATACACCCTACTGAGCCAGCGGCACTTGAGATGGTTTGGCTATGTGAGCCACATGGAAGATGGCAGGATCCCCAAGGACACATTGTACAGCGAGCTCGTCACTGGTATCAGACCCACCGGCCGTCCATGTCTCCGCTTTAAAGACGTCTGCAAACGCGACATGAAGTCCTGTGACATTGATCACAAGTCCTGGGAGTCAGTTGCCAGTGATTGCCAGAGCTGGCGGACAGCCATAAAGGCGGGGCTAAAGTGTGGTGAGTCGAAGAGACTTAGCAGTTGATAGGAAAAAAGACAGAAGCGCAAGGAGAGAGCCAACTGTGTAACAGCCCCCACAACCAATTTTATCTGCAGCACCTGTGGAAGAGTCTGTCACTCTGGAATTGGCCTTTATAGCCGCTCCAGGCGCTGCTTCACAAACCACTGACCACCTCCAGGCGCTTACCCATTGTCTCTCGAGATAAGGAGGCCAAAGAAGAAGAAGCATAGTGTTTATGTTACTGGGCTAATAATTTGGAGATAAGTTCAAATCCCACCAGAGCAGCTGGAACAATTCAGTTCATTAAATAAGTCTGGAGTAAAAAGCAAGTGTCAGTAATGGTGACTATAAACTACTGGATTGTCATTTTTTTTAAAATCTGGTTCACTAATCCCCTTTAGGGGAGGAAATCTGCTGATCTTAACCAGTCTAGCCTACATGTGACTCCAGACTCACAGCTATGTGGTTGACTCTTAACTGTCCTCCGAAATGGCCCAGCAAGTCATTCACTTGTACTCAAGAAGGCAGCCCACCACCACCTTCTCAAGGGCAATTAGGGATGGGCAATAAATGCTGACCAAAGCAGTGAGTGAACTTTTAAGAACTTTCAGAAGAGAAAGTTCAGTTGGGAAAATAGGAGCATTTGGAACAGGAGGAGTCCGTTCAGCCCCTTGATCCTGTTCTGCCATTCATTGAGATCACGGTTTATCTGTATCTTGCCTCGTAGATATCTAAAGCTCCATTGTGATATTTTTTGAAATAAACGATTGCTGGCTACATGGAGAGGGTCATATAGGTTAAAGACTCTGATAAAATAGTAGCCAGAGGAAAGTCACATCAACTAGAAAAACATGTCTGCCAAATTCATCACTGAGAGCCTCATCCTGAAAGCAACATGGATTATTCCACTGATAATTCTTCTCATTTTGATTTATCTTATTTGTTTTAATTAGCCACTCACCTTGGGTTGCAAAATAACGCATCAGGGGTGAGTAAAACTGCGACGAAACACAGTGTGTGTGGAATAGTCTATAATTAACAGTCTACCAAGTTTATCATCTGAGTATAAAAGTGATTAATATTCAGTAGGAGGCAATTATGATCTAAAATCTTAAAGTATGAAATTGTAATGAGAAGGACTAATAAACCGTGGCTACAAGCGGCTAGTTATTGGAACAATCCCATGGATTGCCCATTTAATTATTTAACAGCCACATTTTAATGAAAGTTATCATCAGTCTAGAAGTTTCTGTGATCATCAGCCGAATATTAAATTCATTGGTGTGACATTCCTCTGTCCAATATGTTAATGGTAGAATTAAGTGAGGTGTCAAAATGGGCGCACCCAAGTTTCTTGTCTCTCCCATTTCCAAAGTGGTAAGACAGAGTATGAATGTTGGCTTAAAAGTAGGTGAAGGTTCATCAACCTGAAACGCTAGCTCTGCTTCTGTCTCCACAGATGCTGCCAGAACTGCTGAGTATTTCCAGCATTTTCTGTTTTTATTTCAGATTTCCAGCATCTGCAGTATTTTGCTTTTGTCTGACTGTTAGCTGCTTGGAGCTGGAGATTCCAACAGAGTAAATAAGGAGCAAGTGGTTCCTCTAACTGGAGAGTCAGTAACCAAAAAATACAGCTTTAAGCTAATAGGCAAATTTTCCTTACGCAGCAAACAAGTTCTTATACTCTGGAACGCACCGTCTGAAAGGGTGGCGGAAAAAGATTCAATAGTAACTTTTTAAAGAGAAGTGAATAAATACTTGAAAATGAAAAATTTGCAGGTCTATGCAGAAAGAGGCTGTGGAGTAGGACCAATTGGATAGCTCTTCCTGGGATGGCAGGATTGACGTATGAGGAGAGATTGGGTTGACTCGGCCTATATTCACTCGAGTTTAGAAGAATGAGATGGGATCTCACAGAAACATGTAAAATTGTAACAGGACTAGACAGGCTAGATGCAGGGAGGATGTTCCCGATGGCTGCGGAGTCCAGAACCAGGGGTCATAGTATCAGGATACGGGGTATGCCATTTAGAACCGAGGTGAGGAGACATTTCTTCACTCAAGGGGTGGTGAACCTGTGGAAATTCTCTACTGCAGAAGGCAGTGGAGGCCAAGTCATTAAATATATTCAAGAAGGAGATAGATATATTTCTTAATGCCAAAGGGATCAAGGGATATGGGGAGAAAGCGGGAACAGGGTACTGAATTAGACGATCAGCCATAATCTTTTTTGAATGGCAGAGCAGGCCTGAAGGGCCGAATGGCCTACTCCTGCTCCTATTTTACATGTTTCAAAGAGTCAGCACAGGCACAATGGGCGAATGGTCTCTTTCTGTGCTAAGTGAGTTTGGACAAATATTGGTCTGGACTCCCCTGCTCTGCTTTGAACTGCACTAGCGATTTTTTTTTTATGTCCGCCTGAAAAAGCAGTTGAACATTTCATCCACCTCTGACAATGCAGCACTCCCTCAGTGCTGCACTCGGGTTTCAACATGGATTTTGTGTTTGATTTCCTGGAGCGCAGCTTGAACCCTCCATCTTCTGACTTAGAGGCACCAGTGCTACTCACTGAAGTACATCCATTATCTCTCTCTCTCAAGCAGAGTATCAAATCTAAAAAGCAAAACATAACTTGACCGACAGCTTTTTGGCGCAGTGCAAGACAGCAGTTCAAGCCTTGCAGTTACTGTCATTCATGAAAAAAGATAAAACAGCATTTTTAAACATTTTCTGGAATTAATAAAACATGCAAACTGCTTCAAGCCATGATTTCTGTGCACAGAGAAAATCCTCAGATAATGAGCTGTGCCCAGTATTGGCGGTTGTGCCTTAGCTGCCTAGGCCCTAGAATCTGGAATTTCCTCTTTAAACCTCTCCATTTCTCCACCTCTCTCTTCCAGCTCCCACCCTCTGGAGTTACCCAATGATCTATCCCTTGGATTCCTCCTATTTATCAACTACCTGCTGTCTTTCAACAACATAATTCGAAAGCATGATGTCAGGTTCCACATGTACATTGATGACACTCAGCTCTAACTCACCACCACCCCTCTAAATCATTCCATTGACTCTAATTTGTCAGACTGCTCGTCCGACATCCAATACTGGATGAGCAGAAATTTCCTCCCACTAAGTATTGGGAAGACCAAAACCATTGTCTTCAGTTCCCGCCAAAAACTCCATTCGCTAGTCATGGACTCCATTCCTACCCCTGGCAGCTGTCTGAGGTTCAACCAGACAGTTCCCAATTTTGTTCACAATGCATTCCTGGCCAGCCTCCCATCGTTCACCCTACATAATGTAAGCTCATCCAAAACTCTGCTGCCTCTATTCCTAACTTGCACCAAGTCCCATTCACTCATCCTGTGCCCCCTGACCTACATTGGCTTCCGGTTCACCAACATTTCGATTCTAAGATTCCCATCCACGTTTTCAAATCCCTCCATGGCCACGTCCCTCCTCCGGCCTTCAAGAATTCAGCGGTGCCCAAATTCTGGCATCTTGCACATTCCTGATTTTAATCGCTCTACAATTGGTTGCCACACCTTCTGTTGCTTAAGCCCTAAGCCCTACAATTCTCTCCTCCTTTACGAAACTCCTTAAAATCTTCCTCTTTGGCAAAGTTTTTGGTGACCTGCCTTAACATCCCCTTGTCTGACTTGGTTTCAAATATTGTTTGATAAAACATCTGTGAAGCATCTTGAGATTTTTTTTACTAAGTTAAAGGTGCTAAAATGCAAGTTCTTGTTCAGTCAACCTGACTCTGCATCTACATTCCCCTCTATTGACCTTATTGTCACAAAGGGAAATTGTCCTTTCATTCTTTGCATTGCTGGCCTTTCAGATCTTAGTCTCACTAGACGAAGAAATCAGTATATAAAGGAGTTTAAGAGACTATTAGATGTGTTTCTGAAGACAGAAAGGATTGAGGGGCCAAGCAAGAAGGCAGGGAGGTTGGGGTTAGGCTAGAATGAATTGCTGGTCATTTTAGGCCTAATAATCTTTTTGCTCTTCCTTCTAGTTCTTAGCCTTCAACTAAACGTCTTGAGATAAAAACATATAACATGTTTAGGCCACTCCTCTGAACTTTCTCCCTGCTCTTTTAGAGGAGGTGGTAAGTTGTTTAAAATAAATGGCCTCAACCCTCACTTAAAAGAACAGTGACCAAGCTGAGGGAGGAATGTTGTCCAAGAAAGGGCAATATGAGAGAATTTGATGGAAAGAGTTTTAAAGTAAACGCAAATAAAACAGATTAGGATTGAAAAAAATAAAGCCGAAAAGTAAACAACTTATATCTACATTAAACATATAGCAGAAAGCAAACAAAAAAGAAGTCAAAAAGTGCCAGAGAATGGATAGGATTAAATTTTTTGTTTTCAACTGAAATACCCGGTTACTATAATATTAGTGTTTTTTCAGCTTTGCAGCGTACAGTATTTGGGGGGAGACAAAGGACCTAGCAGCGATCATAGGGTTTGCACTGTTTTATGATGCAACATAACATGCCAGTGAATCAGCACCATCCACAAACACACACTCATTGATAACTCCACTAACCAATTCCAATTCCACACAGACGTACTTATCACAGAATCATGCAGCACAGAAAGAGTCTATTCAGCGCATCGTGCCTGTGTCTGCTCTTTGAAAGAGCTATCCAATTAGTCCACGCCCCTGCTCTTAGCACACAACCCTGCAAACTTTTTCTTTTCAAGTATTCATCCAATTCCCTTTTAAAAGTTACTACTGAATATACTTCCAGCACCCTTTCAGGCAGTGCATTCCAGATCACAACAACTCGCTGGGAAAAAAATTTCTCCTCTGGTTCCTTTGCTAATTATCATAAAGCTGTGGCCTCTGGTTACTGGCCATTCTGCCACTGGAAACAGTTTTCCTGAACCGTCTCTGCTCCAGGGGGAATAAACCCAGCTTCTCTAGTCTCTCCACTTAACTGCATTTCTGAATCCATGCTAACATTTGAGTAAATCTCCTCTGTACTATCTCTCGGGCCTTGTCGTCCTGCTAAAGTGTGGCGCTCAGGAATGGACAAATACCCCAGCTGAAGTTTAAACGGTGTTTTATAAAGGGAGAGAATAATTTCCTTACTTTTGTATTCTATGCCTCTATTTCCCTTTGGTAATGTTCTGCATTATGGCCTTTGAGCCTTCCCCTGAGCTTCTCAACTTAAAAACCTCTGCATGTCTAGTACTTTTGCAGTCATTTTAAGATGGCCCGATTAAAATACTTTTAAAAATGAACAGCCATGGGATACAGTCAAAGGTTGACATGAGATTAGTAACATGTACTGTGATTGAACTCTTCCAGTGGAAACCGTCTCCCTGTCTTTTAACTGAAGATGACTTGTACAGTGCAGTGAACTGAAACATTCCATCTTATCCTCGGGGATCTGAGTTCCATTCAAGCACAGATAGATGGAAAAAAATGTCATCCTGCCATGATGGGAACAATATGTGATGTAAATTGAATAAGGGATGTGCTGGTCCAATTTCAAAGCACTCACCTGCCCTCAGAGCCAATGTAAAGGTCATATGGACTAGGAATTATAGTTGCCAATATGAGGTACTACACATTTATCACATTTGTATGATGTTGCTCTGTCTGCTATTTTAACTGTTTAGCTTAGGTGGAACAGCACTTCCTCTAAAACAGTGAACAGAGAAGTACTGTATCAATGCACTAAGAATTCATGCTCTACTATTACCAACAGCAATTTCTGAACTTATGGCTGCCACCTTTAAAAAAAATCATACAATCGTAGAATGGTTACAGCATGGAAGGAGGTCATTCAGCCCATCATGTCCATGCCAGCTCTCTGCAAAAGCAACTCACCTAGTCCCACTCCCCTGCCTTTTCCCCATAGACCAGCAAATTTTTTCTCTTCATATAATTATCCAATTTCCTGTTGAAAGCTACGATTGAATCTGCCTCCACCACACTCTCAGGCAGTGCATTCCAGATCCTAACCACTCGCTGCATAAAAGCGTTTTCCTTCATGTCATCTTTGGTTCTTTTGCCAATCACCTTAAATCGGTGTCCTCTGGTTCTTGACCCTTCCACCAACAGGAACAGTTTTTCCCTATCTAATCTGTCCAGAGCCCTCATGATTTTGAACACCTCTATCAAATCTCCTCTCAACCTTCTCTTCTTTAAGGAGAATAGCCCCAGCTTCTCCAATCTATTCACAAACTGAAGTACCTCATCCCTGCAGTCATTCTTGTAAATCTTTTCTGCACCCTTTCTAATGCCTTCACATCTTTCCTAAATTGTGGTGCATAGAATTGGACACAATACTCCAGTTGAGGCCGAGCCAGGGTTTTATAAAAGTTTACCATAACTTCCTTGCTTTTGTACTCTGTGCCTCTATTGATAAAGGCCAGGATCCTGTATTCCCTATTAACTGCTTTCCCAACCTTCCCTGCCACCATCAACGATTTATCAGAAAAATTTTCAGTTTGTCAAATACTCATTCAATATACTTATTAGTTAGTGGTCAGTCTGGTTACATATCAGCTGTGAAAATTATTTTCTTTTCTGCTCATCTTAGAACATATTCTTTTGGGCCTCCTTATCTCGAGAGACAATGGATACGCGCCTGGAGGTGGTCAGTGGTTTGTGAAGCAGCGCCTGGAGTGGCTATAAAGGCCAATTCTGGAGTGACAGGCTCTTCCACAGGTGCTGCAGAGAAATTTGTTTGTCGGGGCTGTTGCACAGTTGGCTCTCCCCTTGCGCCTCTGTCTTTTTTCCTGCCAACTACTAAGTCTCTTCGACTCGCCACAATTTAGCCCTGTCTTTATGGCTGCCCGCCAGCTCTGGCGAATGCTGGCAACTGACTCCCACGACTTGTGATCAATGTCACACGATTTCATGTCGCATTTGCAGACATCTTTATAGCGGAGACATGGACGGCCGGTGGGTCTGATACCAGTGGCGAGCTCGCTGTACAATGTGTCTTTGGGGATCCTGCCATCTTCCATGCGGCTCACATGGCCAAGCCATCTCAAGCGCCGCTGACTCAGTAGTGTGTATAAGCTGGGGGTGTTGGCCGCTTCAAGGACTTCTGTGTTGGAGATATAGTCCTGCCACCTGATGCCAAGTATTCTCCGAAGGCAGCGAAGATGGAATGAATTGAGACGTCGCTCTTGGCTGGCATACGTTGTCCAGGCCTCGCTGCCGTAGAGCAAGGTACTGAGGACACAGGCCTGATACACTTGGACTTTTGTGTTCCGTGTCAGTGCGCCATTTTCCCACACTCTCTTGGCCAGTCTGGACATAGCAGTGGAAGCCTTACCCATGCGCTTGTTGATTTCTGCATCTAGAGACAGGTTACTGGTGATAGTTGAGCCTAGGTAGGTGAACTCTTGAACCACTTCCAGAGCGTGGTCGCCAATATTGATGGATGGAGCATTTCTGACGTCCTGCCCCATGATGTTCGTTTTCTTGAGGCTGATGGTTAGGCCAAATTCATTGCAGGCAGCCGCAAACCTGTCGATGAGACTCTGCAGGCACTCTTCAGTGTGAGATGTTAAAGCAGCATCGTCAGCAAAGAGGAGTTCTCTGATGAGGACTTTCCGTACTTTGGACTTCGCTCTTAGACGGGCAAGGTTGAACAACCTGCCCCCTGATCTTGTGTGGAGGAAAATTCCTTCTTCAGAGGATTTGAACGCATGTGAAAGCAGCAGGGAGAAGAAAATCCCAAAAAGTGTGGGTGCGAGAACACAGCCCTGTTTCACACCACTCAGGATAGGAAAGGGCTCTGATGAGGAGCCACCATGTTGAATTGTGCCTTTCATATTGTCATGGAATGAGGTGATGATACTTAGTAGCTTTGGTGGACATCCAATCTTTTCTAGTAGTCTGAAGAGACCACGTCTGCTGACGAGGTCAAAGGCTTTGGTGAGATCAATGAAAGCAATGTAGAGGGGCATCTGTTGTTCACGGCATTTCTCCTGTATCTGACGAAGGGAGAACAGCATGTCAATGGTCAATCTCTCTGCACGAAAGCCACACTGTGCCTCAGGGTAGATGCGCTCGGCCAGCTTCTGGAGCCTGTTCAGAGCGACTCGAGCAAAGACTTTCCCCACTATGCTGAGCAGGGAGATTCCACGGTAGTTGTTGCAGTCACCGCGGTCACCTTTGTTTTTATAGAGGGTGATGATGTTGGCATCGCGCATGTCCTGGGGTACTGCTCCCTCGTCCCAGCACAGGCATAGCAGTTCATGTAGTGCTGAGAGTATAGCAGGCTTGGCACTCTTGATTATTTCAGGGGTAATGCTATCCTTCCCATGGGGCTTTTCCGCTGGCTAGGGAATCAATGGCATCACTGAGTTCCGATTTTGTTGGCTGTATGTCCAGCTCATCCATGACTGGTAGAGGCTGGGCTGCATTGAGGGCAGTCTCAGTGACAGCATTCTCCCTGGAGTACAGTTCTAGGTAGTGCTCAACCCAGCGGTCCATCTGTTTGCGTTGGTCAGTGATTATGTCCCCCGATTTAGATTTGAGGGGGGCGATCTTCTTGATGGTTGGCCCAAGAGCTCTCTTCATGCCATCATACATTCCTCTGATGTTTCCGGTGTCTGAGGCCAGCTGAATATGACTGCATAGGTGTTGCCAGTAGTCGTTTGCGCAACGCCTAGCTGTTCTTTGTGCAGTACTTCTGGCTGCTTTAAGTGCTGCGGATGTTAAATCGCTGGGGGCTTTCTTGTAGTTCAACAGTGCAATACGCTTAGCGGCTATGACAGGTTCCAGCTCTTCATTGTGAGATTGAAACCAGTCTGCATTTCTCTTCGCACTTTTGCCGTAGGTGGTCAAAGCTGACTCATAGATGGCGTCTCTGATTTGGGCCCACTTGGTCTCAGCATCCCCTGTGGGAGTGTTTTGAAGGACTGTTACAAGTGAATTTAGAAATTTTTGTAACAGCTGTGGGTGAGAAATTCTGCTCGTGTTGATGCGCGGGTGGCCCTTCTGCTTGGAATGATGCAACTTCTTTGGTCTGAGTCTAACCTTGCTGCAACCAGGGAGTGGTTGGTGTCGCAGTCCGCACTGTGGAAGCTGCGTGTGATTTGAACACTGTTTAAGGCGGCTCGCCTTGTGACAATGAGGTCTAGCTGGTGCCAACGACGTGATCTTGGGTGCCTCCATGAAACCTGGTGACAGGGTTTAGTGTGAAAGAACGAGTTGGTGATGCAGAGGTTATGATAGGTACACAACTCAAGCAGTCTCTGCCCGTTCTCATTCATCCTTCCAACGCCATAGCGCCCAAGGCAGGAGGGCCATGAGTCATGGTCGGCCCCAACCCTGGCATTAAAGTCCCCCAGCAGGAATAGGTGTTCAGTGTTGGGGATGCTGCTAATGATGTTAGGGAGTTGTTCATAGAACTGGTCTTTAGCCTCATGTGGGGAGCAGAGTGTTGGAGCATAGATGCTGAGTAGGTGTACTGGACCAGAGGTGGTGAGCAGTCGGATGGACAGTATGCGTTCCGAGCCATTTGAGGGAGGCTCTATCATGCTGAGCAAGGAGTTTCTGATGGCGAAGCCCACTCCATGCTGTCTTGGTTCTTCAGGATCCCTGCCCTGCCAGAAGGTGGTGTAGTCTTGCTCTGCTAGAGAGCCACTTGCGGGGAGGTGAGTCTCCTGAAGTGCTGCAATGTCCACATTGAATCTACTGAGCTCGTTGTTAATGATGGCGGTCTTCCGAGAATCGTTGATTTGTGTAAGGTCTTCCGACAGGCCAGGACACATAGTTCTGACGTTCCAGCTTGCAAAGCGAAGGGCTGGTACCTTCTTTCCTTTTTTCATGTTGTTTGGTGCGGTGTATCAGTCCACCTTTCGGGCATATACACCTTTAGAACATATAAACCCACTAAATTCTATAGCCAGGTTTACCCATCCTGGCAGCACTGTCGGAGGTGCCACACTCCTACCTGTTCTTTAGACCCTCTTTCTCAAGCAGTCAGACTCTGCTTCAACAACGGTTTGTGGCTGAAAATTCCTCGTGCTATCTACTGCCTGCAAGAAGAAATGTTTTTGGAGACTAAATATTTTGCCCCCATTTCACCACATGGGTAACGCTGCCCCTTCGAGCTGAAAGCAGAGGCACGTTGTACAAAAGATATTCTGTATGAGGTTGCAGATGAACCCTCCAGCACACAGATGCATCGGCTATATAAAATCCTAGTCAAATCACACCTGGAGTACGGTGAGCAGTTCTAAGCACCACACCTTAGGAAGGATATATTAGGAAGGATATTTCAGTGCATTTCTGTGGATCCCATGGGATTTTATTTTTTAACCAGTCTGCCACGTGGGATCTTGTCAAAAGCCTTGCTAAAATCCATTTAGACCACATCAACTGCACTGCCTTCATTTATCTTCCTTATTACTTCATCAAAAAAATTTAATCAAATTGGTCAAACATGATTTTCCCTTCACAAATCCATGCTGACTATCCTTGATTAACCTATGCCTTTCTAAGTGACAGTTTATCCTGTCTCTCAGGATAGATTCCAATAATTTTCCCACTACTGAGGTTCGACTAACTGGCCTGTAATTATTCGGTCTATCCCTCGCTCCCTTTTTAAATAGAGGTACAATGTTAACAGTTCTCCAGTCTTTTGGCACCACAGCTGTATCCAGTGAGGACTGGAAAATGATGATCAGACCTTCTGCTATTTCCTCTCTTGCTTCTTTTAATAGCCTAGGGTATATTTTATCTGGCCCTGGTGACTTATCAACTTTCAAGGATGTTAATCCCATTAATACTTCCTATCTCCCTATGTTTATCATATTCAATACTTCACACTCCTCCTCCTTAACTACAATAACTGCATCGTCCCCCTCTTCTGTGAAGACAGACGCAAAGTATACGTTAAGAACCAAACCAACATCTTCCACCCTACACATAGATTACCTTTTTGGTCTTTTATGGGCCCTACTCTCTCCTGAGATAATCACATTTCAATTCCAACATGGAGAGTTTGGATGATAAACTTTCTTTCACGTTACGAGTGCTGCACAACTGATCCACCAAAAGCATAGAATAATGTGAGTATAAGTTAAGCCACAATCCACATGGATCTAAAGAACCAGCACAAATCATGCATCAGCTCCAAGATGCACCAAGACTCTGATAATCAGGAATGTGACAACACTATTTGATACTTCTGCCTGCAGGTAGTTACGAAGAGCTATTATGCATGACAATCAAAGTTAGATACTCATCAAAGAGAATCAAAGCTCAAACCAAGCATGAAATGGCTCTGAGATCTAAAATCAAAGCAGTTTGAGCCCATCAGGATTTCCTGTTACATAGTAAAGTACTCTCCTATGGGTAATGAGCCTTTCCCCCACAGAAACTGAGATCGGTAATTTGATCTTGTGCAATATTGACATTTGTAGCGTGCAACATTCCCATCCATTCCTGATTCAACTCCTAGAAGAAGGAAAAGCATCAGAGAAATCAGTATGAGCGAGGTGACTTGCTTTGCCTCAGCTCTTGGTGAGATTTTAGACCATAAAGGTGTCATCGTGTACGGCCATATTCCTGATGAGAAGCCTCACTAGCAACAAGCGGGATAGCGATGATGGAGCACCAACAACTTTATAGCCAGAAGTGCACAACTATCCATAATAAGAGAAAAGTTCTCCATTGATGGGGCCACAGCCAACATTAGTCTGAGGAGGAAGCCTCAAAGGGCCAAGGGCCTCTTTTCCACACCACTTCTGTTCACTTTTACCATTTTTCCTTTGACAACAACAATTCATGCGAGGAACTGCGCACAGGAGACAAAGTGGGATACACTGGGCTAAAAGTTTCTCTGAGCACTCTGTGTGGGTAAATGCCTCAGCATGTTTCAGTGCTGTATCTCTAAATCTAAATCTAAATCTAAAAAAAAAATCTCTGGCAAAATCTAACCATGATCTAAAAAATGAGCGTTTATGATTTCAGTGGAAATATAGAAGATAGGTCTTCATGAAATTGTTTTCATCATCAATGCACCCAGCGATCAGAGGAATTCTTATTCCTTTGTGGTGAGACTGTAGGCTTTAAACCTGGCAATGTGTTTAAATGTGGAGATGAGCAGACCACAGCTGACCTCCCTTGTATGTCATGTGACCCTGTGACTCAGTGCCAATTCAATAATTGCTTTCAACTCAAGCCACAGTTGACTGAGCTCCAACTGGCCTGTCTCAGGACATAGGAATATCCTCCACTAGTTAAATCTGGCACTGGTTTAGATTGCCGCATTTCAAATTCAATGTTAGGCAACTCAATTTTTGGTTGGATAGTTTCGATTTTCAGGTCCAATAATGATTAAAAGAGTAAAGTGGGTGGATTGGGGGTGGGGTGTGGTGGTTGTTTGGTGTAGTGACACGCTAAACAGATTTAAGACATCTCGGGGTATAAATTAGCCTTGGGCGGTTATTCTAAGCAGGAGATAGCGACTCGGCAGTCACTTTTAACACTACGTCTGCTTGAAGTCAATGGAAGAGAAAATCGCAGGGAGGGGGGTAAGGGTAAAAGGGGCTCCCTATCCGCTATTCTCAGTTTTGCACTCCCAGCCAAGGTGATTTAGTACCACTGCGTACCACCCACTCCATTTGTTTTTTTCTGGAGAAATTATCATCCCAGAATCTAGAAATGTCGAACAGAGAAAGCCCTTCACAAACACATTCGCAGTGCCTCTACCACATCACAGCTGGAGAAGCTCTTCCCCCCAAATGATGTGCTCACTCTGATACAAGATTCTGAAGGCAGTGTGTTGGTGCATTAGGAAATTGTCTCCCATATTGTGGCATGGAACAACACAGATACAGTCCTCTTGCTCCAATGAATTTCTCCACATCTCACCAGCATTGCTTGATAAGGCTGCCAAATGCCTTCCCTTGAGAAGAAGGAAACAATGGGACATGCCTCATAGCTGGCGACTTTGGCATGTTGTTGGCAGGTGCCCAGGAATTGGTTGTCCGCTGCCCTGCAACTGCCACCCTGCCCTTACAGTCGCAGCCACTGGCTTAACAAGGGGACCCATGTTGGACTGGGAAATTGATTCATATTGATACAGGAGCGTAAAGGTTGTACAAGAAGCTGGAGACACAAGGCATTGCAAAACAAACCCATGGCACCCCAAAGCAGTGACAGGCTTCCTTTTGAAGTAACAAACGGTCATCCAAAATCAATGTGTTGTCAGTCCCATCAAACAAGGAATTTTGAAACTGGCCCAATCACTCACCTAAAACCCCCAGCCTGTAGTTGAGTGTTACGACGATGACATTTCCATAACTTGCCAGAATGCTTCCATCGATCAGGTTGCCAGTGCTTTCCATGTAGGATCCACCGTGAATGTACACCATAACTGGTTTAGGGCCATTGTCATGAATATCTGTAAGAAAATGAAAGGTTTGGCCTCAGATACATGTAGTCATTAAAATGCACACAGCTACACCGATACACCAATACAAACAAACACACACACACACACACACACACACACACACACACACACACACACACACACACACACACATCTCTTGTAATGATATATGATGGGTTTAACTGGTGTAGGAGCAAATAGCTAATGTTCAATGGATTCACAGCATTCTTTATGGGCTAATATGGTCAGGGCTGCAAACATGCCACTAAGTTCCAGATGGAACATAAAAATATCCCTGATAGTTCTTCCAATGAGTCAAAATATTGTACTTTTTCACATTTGGAGGATTGAAATTATGTTCATGCATTAAGCACCATTTCTCCCAGGATTTAATCTGTGTTTCTTTGTTGTGATGAATGGAGCAGCCTGAACTGTGATCCTCAATGTCTTCTCTTTTGCTGATGAAATGGAAACCCTTTCCACCGGTCCCACAAAGCACCTTCCCACATGGTTTAGCTGGTAAAGTTGCTGCTCAACATGGAACTATGCGTACAGACCAGGATGATCCCAGGTCCAATCCCTACCCCCTCCACCACCACCATCTCCATCCAGTCTAAACTGGGATAGCTGCTTTCAGACAACATGCCAGTAGGAACATGACTGGCATCAATATCCCAAACTAACAAGGGGACACTTTTCCCTTGGTCAGGGGTTCCCTCACTTAGGTATCTCTTTCTGGAAAGTGATGCTTGTCGAAAACACAGGGCAGGTAGTCAAATAGCCCGTCAACACTCCTTGTGTGGACTCAGATGGATGAGGTACCAGAGGGAGAAGGGGGATGCAAAGACCTACCATAGTGTAAGGTTGAGAGTCTGAAGGGGAGAGAACCGCCGGGGAGGAAAAGCAAACCATCTCACATAAAGAAATCCCATTCACTTATCCCCCAATGAAAGTTTATTTTGTGAAGTGAGCCAGCATTCGGGATGAAGAAGAAGAAAAAAAACCTCAGGATGCACACAAATGTGCATGGCATAAGTAAAGAAAGAAAAAAATGGGTTGGAAAAACTTCGAAAGGTCGGTTCTCATGCATCGGGGGTGTGTGGGGAGGGTCGAGCACAAAAAAAGATACCTTCATCTTCACCACCATCATTACTGGTTATATCATCAGCGTGTTTCTTTGTGTTGGCTCCTAGGTTCAAGAAAAAAGATGAGGAGAACAAAGGGAAAAAGAGAATTCTAAAAAAACAGCAAAGGTTTGCCAAAAAGAAGTGAACATTTTATTTAAAGAGAGAAAAAATATCTTTCAAAAAAGAATCCCAGTATATTATACTAATTTAGCAAAAGCTTCGTCTTCTACAAGGCTTTGACATCGCAAAACAATCATTTAATCGGAAAAACGGTAACAAAATGGACCTCTTCATCAGAGGGTCAAGAAGGTCAACAGCAAGAATTGGTCTTTTTCGTACAAGATTCCAAAAAAAAAAACAATCAAGCAATTAGAAATTTAAAAGCACAAAAATAACAAGAAGTCAAGGATTTTTTTAAACCTCCAAACCAAGAAATGATGGTCCTTCCACTTAAAATAATCAACCACAAACAGAACCCTGAGTTGGAAACTCTGATCACCGCATGGTCATGCTATCAATGGAAGTGTAAAACATTCTTAGAGTATTCAGTTAAGAATGTAGGCTAGTAGGACTCATTAAAAATAATTAGTAATAAATATTTGGATTTGTTGACGTACACCTATGATTAGACTAGTCTGAAATTTCTTTACAAAATAGAATTGGAATTCCTGCTTAACTCTTCCTCAAGATACGGAGGAATGAATGTAAAGGTTTGCAATGAATTGTTAATGTTCAAGCAATATCACCCTGCCCTATCCTATTCCATGCCATCCACCTTGGTAAAACAGTGGCAACCTTAAAGATTTGAAGTGCCTCCATCCAAGATCACCAGCCAATATCATCCATATGTTCAGAAACCTAGGACAGGACCCATAGTGTGGAACATCATTAAGAATGGGAAAAATAGGAGAGAAATAATGTGAATTAAGAAATAGTGGTTAAATCATGTCAAGCTCAAGTTTTACAAACCTGGAGATTGTGGAGTGGACAAGGACGGTATTTATATAGCACCTTTCACAGCCTCAGGATATCCCAAAGCACTTTGCAGAACTCACTATGAAGTGTGGTCACTCTTGTAATGTGGGAATTGCAGCTGCCAATATTGTACAAAGCAAGGTCCCACAAACAGCAATGTGATAACTGACCAAATAATCTATTTTTTTAATGAGGCTGTTTGAAGAGATAAATATTGGCCAGAACACCTCCACTTCAAATTAGTGTCATGGGATCTTTTATATCTACCTGAGAGAGAAGACAAAGGCTCAATTTAACATCGCATCAGCAACACTGCCAACATTCTCAAGACTGCTCTGAAGCATCAGCTTGAATTATGTCCTTAAGTCTCTGGAGTGGGTCTTAAACCCACAAACTTGTGACTCAGAGGTGAGAGTGCTACTAACTAGACCACAGCTAACACTTAACATTTGTCAATTCCGAAGAAGGGTCACTGACCCGAAACGTTAACTCTGCTCCTCTTTTCACAGATGCTGCCAGACCTGCTGAGTGGTTCCAGCATTTCTTGTTTTTATTTCAGATTTCCAGCATCCGCAGTATTTTGCTTTTATTATAACACTTAACATGTAGCACAGTTTTGATACCTTGAGAAAGAATGCGTTGGTACAAACCATATTAGTTTCATCACAATGAAGATGGAGGGAGAATGAAGTGAGTATCAGACAGTTGATATTTGGAGCTTGGGAGGTGTTAGAAAGGAAAGGTCAGAGGAGCAATGGCCACTGTAGCAAAACTGAGGCAAATAAGAAAGGTTGGAATGGAGACAGTGAAAGTTCGAATGAAGTTATAAGAATTCAATCGTGAATGGACAAGTAAACCATACCCAATGGTCTGAATGGAAATTTTTTTCAAGTAAGATCGGATATAGACTCTAATAAAGTGGAAATCCTTCATTGCCCTGAGGGCTACAGGCTGAGAGAAGAAGAGCACTAAAGAATTTCTCAGTATAGGAGCTGCCCTCACAAAATCTATGGACACAATGTAAATATGACGAGCAAAGAAATAATCCCAAAAGACAAGAGCTGAGAGCCCAATGTTGCTGAAAAATCATAATCCAATTAAATTGAACAATCAAATAGCGAACATGGATATCTTGAAACACCGGACTGGAGTAGTGAGAAGCCTCTGAATTCTCTTCACCCTGCCCTCCCCATCCACTAATACACAAATGTGTAGTAAGATGCACAAATAATTAGGGTCCTAGAATGTTTGCACACTGAATTAATGGTAAAGCAAATCATATCACAATGCACTCTGCTGAAAGTAAATTGCTTATTTGCAAGAAGCTTCTGGTGGTTGCCCCTTCTTCCTTTAGGCCCATGGGATAATTCATCCCCCATTGATAGCAATTACTTGGAGCTTCTAGAATACCAACACAATGGAAATGTTGAACAGGTCCTTCCCACTGCATTGAAAGCAAATATGGCTGATGGGGAAACTGAGGTATGGGTGGACAACGCGTGGAAGTTGTTACCTAAAGGCTGTGCGTAAGAACACACACTTAGAATCCAAGGCTCAGTATCTATTATGATAGCAATAAAACAACTCAAGGTGCTTTAGAGGAGTGTCATCCGACAATATCTGATGCAGACCCATATAAGGAGACACTAGCACAGATGACCAAATGCTTGGTCAAAGAGATCAGTTTTAAGGAGCATCTTAAAGGAGAGAGAGGTAGAGAACAGAGACGATTAGGGAGGAAATTTCAGAGGTTAGGTTCTAGGCAGCTGAAGGCAATAGCAGGGGGATTGAAATCAGGGATGCACATGAGGTCAGATTTGGAGGAGTGCAGAGATCCGGGCAGGCTGGAGGAGGTTACAGAAATAGAGAGGGGCGCGGCCATGGAGGCATTTGAACACAAGGATGAGAATTTTAAAATCGAGTTGTTGCTGGACCTGGAGCCAATGTAGGTCGTATGTTCGTTTTTCCAGTTAAGAGTATGCTGGCTGTTACAGTGGAGCTTCAGCAGTGTCTGCTTGTTGATATGGCCATATGTTCGTAGCAAACACAGGACTTGATGAGAACTAGGATATAGGCAGCAGACTTTCTGATGAACTCAAGATATGGAAGGTGGAAGGTGGGAGGCCGACCAGGAGTGCCTTGGAATTGTTGAGTCCAGAGGTAACAAAGGCATGGATGAGGGTTTCAGCAGCAGGTGAGCTGAGGTAAGGACAGAGACGAGCAATATTACTAAGATGGAAGTAGGCAGTTTTGGTAATGGAGAGGATATGAGTTCAGAAGCTCATCTCAGGACCAAACAGGACACAGATGGACAAGCAGACACTGCTGAGGTTAACACTGTAACATCCAGTATACTCCTAACTGGATGTACAGCAGGACGCTGATTGGTATTTTGTGCTGTTATGCAATAGAGCATTGTTTAATATTCGTTCACAAGATGTGGGCACATTGCTGGCAAGGCCAGCATTTATTGCCTATCACTAGTTGCCCTTGAGAAGGTGGTGGAGAACATTCTTCTTCAACAGCTGCTGTCTATGTGGTGAAGATAATCCCACAGCGCTGTTATTAGGGTGTTGCACGATTTTGACCCAGCAACCATGAAGGTCGAGCTGGTTAAACTCCAGGAGTAAACCTTTGCATGCTTGGCAGTTGTCAATTTGTGTCTAATCTCTCTAGCTAAGTGGGAGGCATTCCCACAACAAGAAACCGTACCAGACAAATAGAAATGCTTAAGAATTATGATGGGCTTGTAAGTATGTGAGACTAGTCACTGATTGCACAAAATATACAGCACAGAAACAGGCCATTCAGCCCAACCAGCTTATGCCAGCATTTATGCTCCACTGGAGCCTCCCATCTTTCTTCATCTAACTGTATCAGCATAACCCTCCATTTCCTTGTCCCTCATGTGCTTATCTACCTTCCCCTTATATGCATCTATACTATTCTCCTCAATCACTCCCTATGGTAGCGAGTTCCATATTCTCACCACTCTCTGGATAAAGAAGCTTCTTCTGAATTCCCTATTTGATTTCTTGGTGACTATCGCATGTTAATAGCCTCTAGTTTTGCTCTTTCCCACAAGTGAAAATATTCTCTCTGTGTCTACTCTATCAAAACATTTCAGAATTTTAAAGCCCTCTATTAGGTCACCCCTCAACCTTCACCTTTCAAGAGAAAAGAGACCCAGCCTGTTCATCCTCTCCTGGTAGGTTCGCCAAAGAAAGATTGAGAAAGTGAATCAGCTGAAGCAGCTGTTCGAATGCTATGAGTATTCTCAGTGGCCCTAGATTGGAGAGGGACAAAGCCTGCAAAGCTACCCTGCCCCTGATTGCTGTCCAGTGGCACATAGCCACCACCCAACCACTGGGAAATGAATTGTATGAATGTCTCAAGAGAATGGGAACACATTCAATCAACATGATTGGATAACCAGCCAACATTTTCTCCAACTAAGTCGGCACATGTGAAATAGTTGCTTGGGCGAATGCCCAGAGGGGTACCAGTGCCAGTAGAATCACACTGCAACTTGAGTCAGAGCTTTCGGGAGAGGGGGTGAGGAGACTGAAGAAAAAGAAAATCAGTCTGTATTCTGAATTTTCAGGTTGGCTAGCAGTTTTTAGGAGGAACTGAAGTGCAGTGAGAGGATGAGTTGATTCATCTGTCTCGATGGGGCAGGCAGGAAGAACAGGAATTAGCAGGCGTTAGAACAGGTTGAGACACAATGGCGGTAAGTTTCCTTGTCTCCCACTCTGCCACCATAACTGTGCTGCTACATGGTAGAGCAGGAGAACTCCCAAGGAATTTCTCACTGATTATTTAGGTCGGGATGAATCATATCTCTTTATCGCCCCTAGCTTGAACAAATTGCCTATCTTTGAGATACCTGCATCCTACATTACATATTTGCCTTCTTTACATCCTGTTTTAATAGTCAGAACCCATCCTGTGGCAAGAATGCTCTCATGTCCCGCACTGAGGTCACTGACCTGCATCTATATTGATCTTTATAAGCCTAAGTTGTTGTTCTAGATACTAGAATATTCAACATTCTAGACTAGATATTTGATTCCTTGCATCGTTACAGCCAATAAAATACTTCTTGAAGTGCAGTCACTGTTGCAATGCAGCCAATTCATGTGCAACAAGGTGCTACATCCAGCAATAAGCTAATTGACTAGATAATCTGGGGGTTTTATTGTGATGCTGGTTGTGGGATAATCATATAAACACTTATTTTCTTCACATTTAAAAGCTCTCACTATAATGCCACCTGGCTACAACAATCCTTAGCAATTCACCACAGCAACTATGTGCTTTGCGACTTGAGTGGAAATGAGTGCCTATATTCAATATGTCCATTAAATAACTAAAGCACAGAGAAGCTAATTAATTACTTTGCTGGCAAATCTCTTCTCTTCTTGGTCAGATGGGTGTCTGATGCAAATGAAAAACTATCACTTTGCTTCGTAGTCCCTAAACTAACCGACTGAGGCAATTACACAGCTGGTTTGGATTCCTATAGGCTTAGGAGCACATTGGCAAAAGTGAAGGCTTAAAGATCCCAAAGTATGTGCAGAAATACTACTGTGGGTTAACCAGATAAAACCTTACAACCAAGAACGCAAAGTATTGTTAAGGTTGCTGTGTTTGTTCAGCAGTACCATCCTTGCTGGTAGGCATTGGCTTACCAAGTTCTCTGCTGCCAAGCAGAAGAATCCCAGCTTACATTGGCACATCACTCTAATTCCCACTAATGAGCTAGGCTGGCTGATCAATCGCCAACATCCAGAATACTGCAGACCTGCCTAGGCTATATTCCATATGGGATTGAGTCAATGCCAATCTTCCTCTGCCAGGCATGCTATCTTTAGCCAGTTAGATCTCCAAGAGGTCCTGTGAATTTCTTTCGTGCATTTCTATCCTTAGGAAACTAAGTGGTATTCGTGAATGATATCTTATGAAAGGGAACATTTATCTGCTTTTTTATTATTCTTTCATGGGATGTGGATGTGGCAAGGCCAGCATTTGTTGCCCATCCCTAATTGCCCTTGAGAAGTTCTTGATAACCAGTGTCAGCTGCAAGGTGAGGTGAGAGTGACTGCCCTCGACATGAAGGCAGCACTTGACCGAGTATGGCATCAAGGAGCCCAAGCAAAACTGAAGTCAATGGGAATCAGGGGGAAAACTCTCTGCTGACTGGAGTCAAACCGAATACAAAGGAAGATGTTCATGGTTGTTAAGAGCCAATTATCTCAGTCTCAGGACATCACTGCAGAAGTTCCTCAGGATAGTGTCCTAGGCCCAACCATCTTCATCTGCTTTATCAATGGCCTTCCCTCCATCATAAGGTCAGAAGTGGGGATGTTCGTTGATGATTGCACAATGTTCAGCACCATTCGTGACTCCTCAGATACTGAAGCAGCCCGTGTCCAGATATAGCAAGACCTGGACAACATCCAGGCTTGGGCTGATAACTGGCAAGTAACATTTACACCACACAAGCGCCAACCAATGACCACCTCCAACAAGAGAGAATCCAACCATCTCCCCTTGATGTTCAATGGCATTACCATCACTAAATCCCCCCACTATCAGCATCCTAGGGGTTACCATTGGCCAGAAACTGAACTGGACCAGCCACATAAATGCTTTGAGAACAAGAGCAGGTCAGAGGCTGGGAATTCTGCAGCGGGTAACTCAGCTTCTGACTCCCCAGTGCCTGTCCACCATCTACAAGGCACAAATCAGGAGTGTGATGGAATACTCTCCACTTACCTGGATGGGTGCAGCTCCAACAATGCCATCCAGGACAAAGCAGCCGGCTTGATTGGCACCACCACCTTCAACATTCACTCTCTCCACCTGACGCACAGTGGCAGCAGTGTGTACCATCTACAAGATGCACTGCAGCAACTCACCAAGGCTCCTTCGACAGCACCTTCCAAACCCACCACCTCTACCACCTAGAAGGACAAGGGAAGCAGATACATGGGAACACCACCACCTGCAAGTTCCCCTCCAAGTCACACACCATCCTGACTTGGAACTATATCGCCGTTCCTTCACTGTCGCTGGGTCAAAATCCTGGAACTCCCTTCTTAACAGCTCTGTTGGTTTACCTATGCCCCAAGGACTGCAGCGGTTTAAGAAGGCAGCTCACCATCACCTTCTCAAGGGCAATAGGGATGGGCAATAAATGCTAGCCTTGCCAGCGATGCCTAACCCCATGAATGAATTTTTTAAAAGTGAGGCTAAACCAAGCACACAAAAAGCAAACTCTACCTCAACGCTATTTTTTCATCCCAATATTTAGGCTCTCCATTATCTTGACATTGGACTGTACAGGTATTAATTTACAAACAACACATTTGTGTACATTCAAGGGGAAGCTAGATAAGCACATGAGAGAGAAAGGAATAAAAGGGTATGCTGATAGGGTTAGATGTAGAGGGAGAGGAGGGGGCTTGTGTGACGTGCAAGCACTGGCATCAACCAATTGGGCTGAATAGCCTGTTTTGGGGCTCTGAAATCTATGGACTGAATTTTACCAGCCCTCTGGTGTGGGCTGGGAGGCTGGAAGGTTTGTAAAATGATGGCAGGAGGCAGCGGAAGGAATACCCCACGTCTTTCCGCTGCCATAGGATGTTGTCAACAGGGGGAACAGCAGCGGTGACTGGAGTCAGACAGCCAATTAATGCAATTACTTCGGCAATTAACAGCCATTTCCTACCCCTGCTAGACTTTAACTGGCATCGAAATGGGCCACCCCTGAGTGGGGAGACCACCAGGTATACCGAGGCAGCCTCACAGCAGGTTCCTAGGTGGGGGTGGGACTTCTTGTAAGACCACTCCCCCCAACTCCAGCGGCAATGGCTGTCCCCATGGCTCTGGCACCACAACTGAAGGTTGCACTTCTCCGATCATTGGGCCCTGCCTGCCTGACTCCAACACATTAAAAAACAATCTTATCTGCCCTTTGAGGGTGCCTCACCATGAAGGCACCCTCTTCTTTTCCCTACAGCATCAGCAATGGCTACCTCAACGAGTAGTCGAGTCTGCCAAGCCACCGGCCCTCTGATTGGGCCAGCAGCTCTGAGAGGCGGGCCGCCATCCTCTTAATTGGCCGCCACTGGTAAAATACACCCCCCAGGATCCCGCCAGCCACTCGTGTGGGGTCAGGACCTGCCTTCGGTAGCGTCTGCGGAACTACCTACCTTTATGTAAAATCCAGCCCTAGGTAATTCTATGTAATTCTTTGTCAACCATATTTTTTAAATGGCAATGCTAATCCAGTCCAGGTTTTGAGACTCCCCAAACTTAATTCATTTAGGACTCTTGCAGCTCACAGAGAGAGATTTTCATTTCATTAGTCTGATGGATTTGAACTCTTGTTTCCCGAAGTTAAAGGACAATATGTGGAGCCACTAGACTCCCCACTGCCTCAAGGGAGTAAATCGTTTTAATACATTGAAAAGGTTGACATTTCTCAGTAGATTCAATTTGTAAATAGAGCCATCGCAGCAAGCAGTGTCACATTCATTGAACGCATGGATCCTGGGGGAAAAAAATGCAATCAGCTTCCCAGTTCATGCTCTGTACAGTCAGCAAGCTTGTCTAAAAACGGTGCCATGTATGAACAGTGAAGGCAGAAGATTCTGTAAATGCACAGCAGGTCCACCAACATCTGTGAACGCAGACTCTGGAGATGTTTTGAGAAGCAACATTAAACTATTCTCTTTCATGTGCTCAAAGAAAGTCATACATTTTATGCAGTACCTCATTACCTCTTGCAGAAACATCTCAAGACTAACTCATACACAGTGACATTACTTTGAAGTGAACTGAATGTTAAATAGGCAAATAAAGAAAGTACAGCAGAACCCTGCAAACAATGTAATTTGTTCTTGGTTGGGGAAGCAACATTGACCAAGGCACCAGAAGATTCTCATCCTCGAATAGTGCCCTGGACCAGGCAGATAAGACCTCAGTTTTGTTTTTATTCATTCTTGGGATGTGGCCATCACTGTCAAGGCTGGCATTTGTTGCCCATCCCTAGTTGCCCTTGAGAAGGAGGTGGTGAGCTGGCTTCTTTTTGAACCACTGCAGTCCATGTGGTGTAGGTACACTCACAGTGCTGTTAGGTGGTGAGTTCCAGGATTTTGACTCAGCCACAATGATGGAACAGTGATCTATTTCCAGGTCAGGATGGCGTGTGACATGGAGGTGCTGGTGTTCCCTCACATCTGCAGTCCTGGTCCTTCTAGAAGGTGGAAAATCGCCTGGTTTGGGAGGTGTTTAGTATCTCATTCAAAGGACAGGACCTCCAATGATGCAGGACTCCCTTAGTACTGTAGGCGAATCACAGCTAAGATTCTGTCCTAAAATCCTTGAATGGGTCTGGAACCAACAACTTTGATTCTGGGGCCGAGGTGCTGAGCCAAGTCGGCTTAGCGACTGAACTGTTCAAGCATTTTGATTTTGATTTTAATTGTCCAGCATTTCTGGTTTTAATCTTTACATGCCTACAGTGTTCTTTATCACTTTTCTTCCTAATTAAGAATTAGTCCCGTTTGCTTCTTTCATCCTTTGTTTTTCTGTAAACTTAGTTCAATGGCATGGCCAAGATTATAGTGCATTGGGTTGGTAATTTGTTTATGATAATGAAAGAGTTCCATCAGGATACATTTCCAATGGGTCTTTCATTAAATTAGTCCAGGAACATAAGCCAGAGGATGTCAAGATTGTGGCTTGCGCTGACTGCACTAATTAATGCTCATCGAACAAAAGGGACTATCTTCACAATGCAGTCTATCCCTTGCTTGAAAAATCTGAAAGGAAAGTCTAATTGAAACTGATAACTGATGGGTATTAAACAGTGGTTGTCCACATATTGACTTTGTATATGTTTCACTGGCGTACTACAACTCTGCAAAGCATAGATAGCAATTATCAATGTCTAACCATCAATATGAACATCTTGGCCCATAATTTCTGCAGAGTTTTCCCTGATCACCCGCTACTACCTCAGTGGGAGATTGGTGGAAAGGGGTTTTCAACTATTTATTCTTTCCCCAGGCATTCTGTCAATCTGTGAAATCTACAGCAGGTAATTGGGAGAACCCTGTGGAAATTCAGAGTCCTTCGGGATGAAGCTGATCTTGACCAGTAATGAGGTGGTTTGTTTTAGAACACGTCAGACTTTGTTCTCCATTGAAGCCAACAAAACAGAAAGTAGTTCTCAGTGCAAAACAAGCTGCGAATTTGCTGTGAGCCTGTTTTGCGCTACTGAAGATCAATTTCACCCCTCCCCTCCCCCTTGATTGTACTGCACATCTCATCATCAGATTTCCTCCGTCACACCCCTACGTCACACTGTGTAACTACTGCAGATTTCTGTGTCCTGCCTCCACTTGATTGACTGAAACGACATATCAGTAAAACTGCAACAAATCACAGCTGGACGTGTAGCGAATGTACCAGCCTTAAACTTCCAATGAGAAAAACTACTAAGGAGGTGTAAAAACAACCAACCAACAATTAGCAAATAGAAAGAAAGGCTTGCATTTATATAGCGCCTTTCACAACCACAGGATGTCCCAAGCACTTTGCAGCCAATCAAATACTTTTGAATATAATCACTGTTGTAATGTAGGAAACAAGGCAGCCAATTTGTGCACAGCAAGCTCCCACAAACACCAATGTGACAATAACCAGATAATCTGTTTTTGTGATGTTAATTGAGGGATAAATATTGGCCAGGCGCTGGGGAGAACTCCCCTGCTCTTCTTCAAAGTAGTGCCGTGGGATCATTTACGTCCACCTGAGAGCGTGGATGGGGCCTCAGTTTACTAGGGTTTACCAGGATGTTGCCTGGTCTGGAGGGCATTAGCTATGAGAAGAGGTTGGATAAACTCGGATTGTTTTCACTGGAATGACGGAGGTGGCGGGGCGACATGATAGAGGTTTACAAAGTTATGAGAGGCATGGACACAGTGGATAGTCAGAAGCTTTTTCTCAGTGTGGAAGAGTCAGTTACTAGGGGATCTGAGTTGATAGAGGATCTGGATCGGCACAGGCTTGGAGGGCCGAAGGGCCTGTTCCTGTGCTGTAATTTTCTTTGGTCTTTTGTTCTGACATAGGTTTAAGGTGCGAGGGGCAAAGTTTCGAGGGGATGTGCGAGGCAAGTTCTTTACACGGAGGGTGGTGAGTGCCTGGAACTTGCTGCCGGAGGAGGTGGTGGAAGCAGGTACGATAGCGACATTTAAGAGACATCTTGACAAATATATGAATAGGATGGGAATAGAGGGATAGGTTCCCCGGAAGCGCAGAAGGTTTTAATTTAGGCAGGCATCAAGATCGGCGAAGGCTTGGAGGGCCGAATGGCCTGTTCCTGTGCTGTACTGTTCTTTGTTCTTTAGAAGACTGCACCTACTACAGTGCAGCACTACCTCAACTCTGCACTGGAGTGTTAAGCTAGAGCATTTTGTACTCAAGGCTCTAGAGTGGAATTTGAACCCATAACCGTCATACTCAGAGACAAGAGTGTTACTTACTGAGCTACTGCCACCAATAGCAACTGAGGAGGAACACTCCAAATATTGACTAAGTCCTTTTAGCTGCCATCTTAGACACACAATAAACATTGTCATAGAGAGATACAGCACCGAAACAGGCACTTCGGCCCACTGAGTCTGTGCTGACCAACAACCACCCATTTATACTAATCCTACATTTAATCCCATATTCCCTACCACATCTCCACCTCCCCTCAATTCTCCTACCACCTACCGACACTAGGGGCAATTTACTTTGGCCAATTTATCTATCAACCTGCAAGTCTTTGGCTGTGGGAGGAAACCAGAGCACCCAGTGGAAACCCACACAGTCACAGGGAGAACTTGCAAACTCCGCACAGGCAGTACCCAGAACTGAACCCTGGAGCTGTGAGGCTGCAGTAATAACCACTGCGCCACTGTGCCACCCCCATGTCCTAGCACAAAAAGTCTGATAATTTTATTCATTCCCAGAAAGTGGGCATTAATGACAAGGTCACCACATTTACCAATCCCTAGCTGCCCTAAGACTGTGATAATACAACTTAAAGTGGCTTGCTAGACCACTTGTGTTGTGTGGCACGATCACCGTGCTGCATGGGATAGATTTCGAACGGATCTAACAATGCAAAACTGGGCATCCATGAGGCGCTGTGGGCCATCAGCAGCAGTAGAATTGTACTCAACCACAATCTGTAACCTCATGGCCCAGCATATCCCCCACTCTACCATTACCATCAAGCCAGGAGACCAACCCTGGTTCAATGAAGAGTGCAGGAGGGCATGCGAGGAGCAGCACCAGGCATACCTCAAAATGAGGTGTCAACCTGGTGAAGCTACAACCCAGGACTATTTGCGTGCCAAACTGCGTAAGCAGCATGCGATAGACAGAGCTAAGCGATCCCATAACCAACGGATCAGATCTAAGCGCTGCAGTCCTGCCACATCCAGCCGTGAATGGTGGTGGACAATTAAACAACTAACTGGAGGAGGTGGCTCCACAAATATCCCCATCCTCAATGATGGGGGAGCCCAGCACACCAGTGCGAAAGATAAGGCTGAAGCATTTGCAACAATCTTCAGCCAGAAGTGCCGGGTTGATGATCCATCTCGGCCTCCTCCTGAAGTCCCCAGCATCACAAATGCCAAACTTCAGCCAATTCGATTCACTCCACGTGGTATCAAGAAACGACTGAAGGCACTGGATACTGCAAAAGCTATGGGCCCTGACAATATTCCGGCAATAGTACTGAAGACCTGTGCTCCAGAACTTGCCGCGCCCCTAGCCAAGCTGTTCCAGTATAGCTACAACACTGGCATCTACCCTGCAATGTGGAAAATTGCCCAGGTATGTCCTGTACACAAAAAGCAGGACAAATCCAACCCGGCCAACTACCGCCCCATTAGCCTACTCTCAATCATCAGTAAAGTGATGGAAGGTGTCATCAACAATGCCATCAAGCGGCACTTGCTTAGCAACAACCTGCTCAGTGATGCTCAGTTTGGGTTCCACCAGGGCCACTCAGCTCCTGACCTCATTACAGCCTTGGTTCAAACATGGACAAAAGAGCTGAACTCAAGAGGTGAGGTGAGAGTGACTTCCCTTGACATCAAAGCAGCATTTGACCGAGTATGGCATCAAGGAGCCCTAGCAAAACTGAGGTCAATGGGAATCAGGGGGAAAACCCTCCGCTGGCTGGAGTCATACCTAGTGCAAAGGAAGATGGTTGTGGTTGTTGGAGGTCAATCATCTGAGCTCCAAGACATCACTGCAGGAGTACCTCAGGGTAGTGTCCTCGGCCCAACCATCTTCAGCTGCTTCATCAATGACCTTCCTTCAATCATAAGGGCAGAAGTGGGGATGTTCGCTGATGATTGCACAATGTTCAGCACCATTCACAACTCCTCAGATACTGAAGCAGTCTGTGTAGAAATGCAGCAAGACCTGGACAATATCCAGGCTTGGGCTGATAAGTGGCAAGTAACATTCGCGCTACACAAGTGCCAGGCAATGACCATCTCCAACAAAAGAGAATCTAACCATCTCCCCTTGATATTCAACGGCATTACCATCGCTGAATCCCCCACTATCAACATCCTAGGGGTTACCATTGACCGAAAACTGAACTGGAGTAGTCATATAAATACCATGGCTACAAAAGCAGGTCAGAGGCTAGGAATCCTGAGGCGAGTAACTCACCTCCTGACTCCCCAAAGCCTGTCCACAATCTACAAGGCACAAGTCAGGAGTGTGATGGAATACTCTCCACTTGCCTGGATGGGTGCAGCTCCAACAACACTCAAGAAGCTCGACACCATCCAGGACAAAGCGGCCAGCTTGATTGGCACCCCATCTACAAGCATTCACTCCCTCTACCACCAACGCACAGTGGCAGCAGTGTGTACCATCTATAAGATGCACTGCAGCAATGCACCAAGGCTCCTTCGACAGCACCTTCCAAACCCGCGACCTCTACCAAATAGAAGGACAAGGGCAGCAAATACATGGGAACACCACCACCTGCAAGTTCCCCTCCAAGTCACACATTATCCTGACTTGGAACTATATCGCTGTTCCTTCACTGTCGCTGGGTCAAAATCCTGGAACTCCCTTCCTAACAGCACTGTGGGTGTACCTACCCCACATGGACTGCAGCGGTTCAAGAAGGCAGCTCACCATCACCTTCTCAAGGGCAATTAGGGATGGGCAATAAATGCTGGCCTGGCCAGCGACGCCCACATCCCGTGAATGAATAAAAAAAAACTTCGGAGAGCATTTAAGAGTGAACTACGTTGGTATGGAACTTGACTGTCAGAAAGGCTAGACCAGGTGAAGACAGCAGATTTCCTCCCCTGAAGGACATTAGTTGGGGTTTTTCAAAAATCCAACAGCTTCGTGGTCACTTTTCACTGAAACTGAATTCAAATTCTCAAACTACAATGCCTCTTGTCTAAAAAGGTTTCTTTGGCCTCCTTATCTCGAGAGACAATGGCTAAAAAGGTAATTACTACATATAGTACCCTCTTTATATACTCTATATTGATGAGTTAAAAGAAAATGATTAAGTTTACCTAGCACACAATATTTCCCAAAACAGGGGCATTTTCCCCAATATTCTGGACTAGATTTATCCATCAACCAAGGTCACTAAAACAGATTGTCTGGCCATTTGTCTCCTGACTGCTTGTGGGATCTTGCTGTTTCCCTCCCTTACAAGACAAACTACATTTCAAAAGGCTGTAAAGCAATTTGGGATAACCTAAGGTCATGTAAGGTGCCATATAAATGAAAGTTCTTTCTTTCTTGTGTTAATACAACTTGGTCATCCCCTGCTCCCCTCCCCGCATATATGTGTCCCTGTGTTCCGCAGTCTGGGGGTTCCCTCTCAGCCTGGCCTGGTTTAACCGTAACAGGGTTTAATTTTTAAAAATACCATGTTTTCGCTCCCCTCAGTAAATTCTTGTTCACTGCTTTCTAATTGTAAGGCAAAGAAATCAAACAGGTTTCCTTAGATTTAAACAAGAAAGGTAGAACTTTAATAATCTTAAACTCTAATCCGGTTAACGTCTATGAATATGTGACGCGACCACACTAGCAAGCAAACGCAATAAACACACACGCAGATAGAGACAGAAAAAAAAAAGCATAAAGGGGAAAAGTTTGAGGCAATATCGGGATTATAATTACAGTCCTTTGAGTTGAATGTGAAGTCTTTGGTTGCCGGTAAGTCCTGCTGTTTGTTGGGGCCCAGTTCACGCTTCAACTTGTTTCGATGGCGGAGTCTTTTCTCTCTTGAAGTTTACGTGTCTTCCATGGGTCCGGTGGCTTGGGAGAAAGCGAGAGAGAGAGATAACCAGGGGAGCGGCTTCCTTGTTCCAGCTTCAGTTGCAAACTGCCTTCTGTTCCTTTCTGTGTGGCACAATTCAACTCCAAGCTGGTCAGCAGGTCAGTTATGTGATTAACTAGCTTAACCACTCCTGCATTTGTGGATTGTATCATCTTCGCAGTCCCTGGAATGTGCTTCTTTATGCCTTCAATGTCTGGTGATCAAAATCCATTTGAGTTAATTGAATCAGGGAGTAGTGCTTTGACTCCACAAGCACCATCTCTTAGTATGCAAATGTCCTCCAGTCAAAGGTCTGGTGATCTATTTAACAAGTTATTTCTTCAATCCAGCAACAGTTTAAAATCAATGTTCATATGACGAAATTATGAAATTATGGGGTGGGGGGGTCTACATGACAATGATTTTCTCCAGTCCTCTTATCTCCTTGTTTAAAAGTGCATAAAAGTGGACCAGAAATGATATTCTCACTAATGCTCCTCTGCCATCGCCTCCACCTGCCATTTCTCTATAGGAATGGAGCTAAAATTGGGAGCTCAGCATAGGAATCAAGGGCCAGAATTTTTCATTGGGGTGGGCACCCCGTCTACTGGCTGAAAAGTCGGTGTCGAGCCTGCCTCTGCCGGGCCTGGGGAGCTAGACTGGACTTTACGGTCCCAAGGTCCTTAATTGGTCTTGGGTGGGACTTCAACACTGAGGCAGGAAGTACCGCCTAATGGAGCTGCTGACCAATCAGCGGGCCGGTAGCTCTAAGTCCCAGCAACGCCACTGAGAGCGGTGACCACTGCTAAAACTGTACCCAGCCATTGGCAGAAGATGAAGGACAGCCCCAGAGAAAAGGTAAGTTTTTAGGGCCCCGCCGGGGACAATCAGTCGAGGCAGGGGAGGTTGGTTAGGGGGGTTGGGGAGTGTTGTGCGTTGGGGGCGGTTGGGGCTTTGGAGGTGGGTCCTCTGTGGGGCACAGGGCTCCCGATCAGGAGGGGTACCCCCCAGCCCGCGAGAAGGCCGCCTAGTTTCATGGCGGGCTTTCTGAGCACTCAGTTGCCTGCCTGCCAAGCATAAAATACCCGTGGCGGTGGGAGGAGGCCCTTAAGTGCCAGTTAATTGGCCACTTAAGGGCTTTGATTGTCCTGGGGGGCGGAAGGGCCGTTTCTCGCTTCCGCCGCCGTCCCGCGTAAATTGGCGGAGGGCAGGAGGGGGTCGGGAAGGGCCCTCATAGCCCCCCACTCCATCTTACACCTCCCACCCTGCCTCCAGCCCGCTCATTTGGGAGGCGTAAAATTCCAGTCAAGGTTTCATTTCTGTTACTCTGGTTCTCATGCTCCAACACTCCATCTCATCACACTGCTCTGGCTAAACTGGTATTCGAGTTTAGCCTGAATACTGGGGTTTGGAATTCAAAAGTGAAGAAGTTATGCTTTAATAGTACAGATCCTTGGTCAGGCCCAGTCTGCATTACTGCGTTCAGTTCCAGACATCAAACCTCAGGGCGGCTGTAGTGGATTTGGAGAGAATTTCCCTGGGGCTTAAAGGGTTAGATTATGAGGAAAGTTTTCATAAATTTGGCTTGTATTCCCTTGAGTTTAGATGGTTGAGGAGTGATCTATTCGAGATTTTTAAAATGATGTAAGGATTTGGATAGGATCGATACAGGGAAAATATTCCCTCTGGTGGGAGAATCCAGAACATGGAGGCATTACCTCATAATTAGAGCCACACCAGTCAGCAGTGAAAGCAGTAAGCACTTTTTCACACAAAAGGTAATGAAAATCACTCCCTTATAAACCTGAGGATGCTGGAGCTTTTAAGACTGAGCTTGATAGATGTTTGTTCCCTAAGGTGACTAAATGGAGTACAGGTGCAGGCCAGCCATTATCTAAATGAATGGCAGAACAGGCTCGAGGGGCTGAATGGCCTTCTCCTGTTCTTATTTCCCTAAAAGACTCATCGTGCATTGGTTATTGCCAGCTGTTAAGGCTTAGTAAAATATTCCAATTTTATTCTCTGTATTTTATTTTGGAGCTCGACTTCATCTCATGATTGAAATAACCCCTTATATCCTACTCAACATTAAAGTCACACTGCCAGAAGCCCTTTGGAAAATGAATCACTGCGACTATGAATTATGATTAATTCCATTGCATTTTCATTCTATCAATCTGTTGAGTACTTTGCGAACAGTGAGTACTGATGACATCAGCTGGGTTAGCAAGACTAGGAGTCAAGGCAGGAACATTAACATACATAATTGATGCTGCAGCATTGTTAGGTTAATTGCTAACTCCCACTGTTGTTAATTCAACTCCCTGGCACTTGCAGTCTTGCTAACTTGTTAAAATTACCCTCTCCTCAACACCACTTCCTACAAAATATCTAAAATTCAATGGAAATAGACTGAATGAAAAAAGGGGTGATATTTTTATTCACAGCCATTTTGTTAACTAGTTTTTTTTTTACAAAAAGGCTCAATCTTAATGTTTATTCTTTCATAATTTTCTTTTCCCCTTTCACCCAAACATTCTGGATCTTGCTCAGGTACATGTCCTGATCCACTTTGATGCTTTACCCAAATGGCTAATTTTCATTTGAAAGACTGATCAGAGTTAGTGGGCTATTTCACAACCAATATCGATTCTCATTCTCACTTGATGTCCACACATCCATTTTCCAGCAGGAGTCACTGAGCAGTGGTCAGCAATAGGAAAAGGCCATCACATCTCTAACCGTTTCCAGTTCTGATCAACCTGAAACATTAATTTAGTTCCTTTCTCTCCACTGATGCTGTCTGACCTGCTGAGTATGTCCAGCGTTTTTATTATATGGGAAAACACTGTTCCTTTCCTCTCCCAAGCTCAGAAACATTGAGCTCACTTGTACCACCCTTTTAGGTTTCTAAGCCAGTGTTACAAACAGGCAAACAAATTTGGCTTGCTGAACACCTCCATTCAGTTCACAAGCATGACCCTTAGCTTCTGCTCGCTGTACATTTTAATTCTTTCACCACACTCCCACTGATCTCTCTGTCCTCATCCTCCTACACTATTCCAATGAAGCTCAACAGACTAAAGGGACTACACACATCTTTCTATTCAAAACTTTACAACCATCCAGACTCAACATCGAGCCAGAGTTTCAGATCATAATCACTGCTCCCACTTTTGTGGACAGCAAATGTCGGTAATAATTCTGCTGTTCATTTAATCAGCCCTGCCTTCCTATCACAGACCGTCCCTTTATTTATTTCATCCTCCACCCCTGTGTATCCCCCACTACCTTTCCCTTCCTTTGTGCTTGCTTAAAGCCTGTTACATCTGGAACATTTTCCAATTCTGATGAAAGGTAACTGAAACATTAACTCTGTTTCTCTCTCCACAGGTACTGCCTGACCTGTTGAGTATTTCCAGTATTTTCTGTTTATATAACCAAATTTAGTTAGTCGGCCACCATCTGGTGCTAAAAAGAACATCTTGCTTGTTATGCTTACTATCAACCGTGAAGTTGAGACCTCAGTCAGGAAACAGAGTCTATGAATTAGTCTGTGACTGGCCATTACCTGTGTGTTCTGCTTTCCTCACTGCATGACTGTATCTACAATCCGTTCGGAAGTGCTGAAGATTAATCGCCACCTTTAACTATGTAAAAAGTAGGAATAAACTGAATGTTAGGAAGTTCTACTTTTCCCAGAGAGTGGTAAGTCTTTGCTGGCTGTTCCAATGGGTGTGATACAGCTTCAAGAGGGAGCTAGACCAATTCTTGACTGGGACATTATATAGAAGGCAAGTGTCTTTATCGATAGCATTGGTCATTCGATCTCCTGGACTAATTTTGTTACCTGGGCAGTTGCAGAGGAATTTTCAATAGTGTTCTTTCCCTTATTTGGTCTTGTGTTTTTTCTCTGCTGTTTTCCCTGTCACAGGAGATTACATGGCTCTGGGGGGAGGTGTGTGAGCATCATTGGATATTAATGTGTGAACGTTACTTGTGTTATGTAAAATATTTTTCACTCCTCTAAAAAAATCTATAATCTATGATTATTCACTGATTTTAATAAATTTTGTCAAGTTTTCTATTAAGTTGAAACATGCTGTTACCTTAAATGTATATTCACAGTGATTCTGAACTTACACCCTGGGTGACGAAGCCTTTAATATGTTCATCTAAATTTCCTCTATTCTCTGGAAGCAAAACTAGTTGCTATTTTAGCAGAAGCATTATTTGTTTAAAAGAGAGGAACTTCAGACGAAGACGTCAAGCATTTGTGCACCAGTTAGCCATAACATAATTACAGGGCCAATGCAGAAAGAAGAACTTGCATTTGTATAGCACCTTTCATGTCCATGTGATGTCCCAAAGCAGGTCAATACCATCCAGGATTTGATGGAAGTTTGGTCAATGTTATAATGCAGCAAATTGTGCAGCCAATTTGTACACATCATGGTCCCACAAATAGCAATGAGATGAAGACCAGATCATCCATTTTAGTGGTGTTGGTTGAGGAATTAACATTGTCCAGGACACCAGGAGAACACCCCTACTCTTCTTCAACAGTGTCATTGAATCCTTTAGACTGGTTTCTGAGATGAGAGGATTGCCTTATGAGGAGAGATAGAGTGGATTAGGCCCATATTCCTTGGAGTTTAGAAGAATGAGAGGTGATCTCATTGAAACATACCCATTTTTTTATGGGCTTGACAGGGTAGATGCTGAGAAAATGTTTCCCCCGGCTGGGGAATCTAGAACACAGGGTCACAGTCTCAGAATAAGGGGTCAGCTATTTAGAACTGAGATGAGGAGAAATTTCTTCACTCAAAGGGTTGTGAATCTTTCGAGTTCTCTGCCCCAGAGAGCAGTGGATGCTTAGGCGTTGAGTAAATTCAAGCAGAGGTTGATAGATTTTTGGGAATTAAGGGATACAGGGATAGTGCAGGAAGGTGGAAGATCAGCTATGATCCTGTTGAATGGCGGAGCAGGCTCGAAGGGCCAAATGGCCTACTCCAGCTCCTATTTCTTATGTTTTTAAATCTATTTTACAAGGCCTCAGATAAAGGTCACATCTGAAAGACGGCACTTCTGACAGTAGAATTCTCCTACAGGATGGTAGTATACTGAAGTGTAAGTCTAGGTTATGTACTTATAACCTAGAGCAGGGCTGAAAGCTACAGCCTTGTGTCTCAAAAGCAAGAGTTATACAGCTGAGCCAAAGTTGGCAATTACAAATGAAATTGGAGGTGACTTTCATACTGTTGAGATTAGGATCTTTTGCACGGTTACATAATGGTAAATAAATGTTGCCAACCAACCAAGAATGTTCCAACACAACTTTTCCATTTAATGCCTGAAGTAAATTAAGTCATTCAATCGGAGGTTTGATGAATGGTTCAAATTGACCTTCTCAACAAGATATTGTTATATTTGTTGGTGATGAAGGATGGAAAATGGAATGAATCTAGATGCAAAGACAACCATACTTTTCAAGGTTGGTTTTCTGAGCAAACAGTTCCTCAAATATCAACTTGTCCATGTGGGTTATTGTCTAATGTGGGGCTAAATCGATAACATTCATTTTATGCTTTTGCCCAAAGTCACTATCTCCCACATTGATATGACAGCAACATTAGGTTTGGGTGAATAGCATAAAAGGGGCTTGAAAGTAATAAAAACCCTTGCTCTTAATCTTCAATTGGTCACAAAATCCTTCCACAGATCTCATTCTGGAACACTTAACAGGCCAACAATGAGATTGACCATATTCAAATTATAGGAGGTTTGACTTCCTCTGTGACATTTGCTGTATTAAGTTAGAATGCACTCCTGTTACTTTCCCAAAGGCATGCCCAATCTATCAAAGGTAACATTGTCAAGACATTTCACCACTTCAGAAGGATATTCCAAAGGATATAAAGAAGAGTGAAGACAGGAGCAAAGGATGCTTTCATAGAATTATATAAATAGCACAGAGGAGGTCTATTCAGGCTATCCCGTCTATTCCAGCTCTATGCTAAAGAAATCCAAAATTTCTCTCCCCACAGCCATGTATTTTCCTCTGCTGCAAATATGTATCCAATTTCTCCTTAAACCTATAATGATCTCTGCTTCAAACATGCCCAGCAACCTTCTCCATAATGAAATTTCTTTTAAACTCTCTCCGCAATCACTTAGTGATCATTTAAATTGATGATGTTATTCCCTGACTCCCTAACCAGAGAAAATAATCTTTTCCTATTTGATCTATCAAGATGCTTCTTGATTTTACAAAAACTCTATTAAATTTCCTCAGTCTTCTCTGTTCAGATAAAAATAGTCTCAGTATCTTAAATCTCTCCTCATAGTTACAATTTTCCATCCCTGGTATTTTCCTGGCAAATCGCACTTTAACGTTCCTATGGATTTAATGCTTTTTCTATAAGATTTTAAAATCATTTTCAAATCCCTCCATGGCCTCACCCCTCCTTATTTCTCTAACATCCTCCAGGCCCTCCGAGGTCTCTGCGCTTCTCCAATTCTTATCACCTGCCTTCAGCTGTCTGGGCACGAGCTCTGCATCTCTACCTTTCTTTTCTGTTTTAACATGCTCCTTCAAACTAACCTTTTTGACCAAGCTTTTGGTCATCTGCCCTAATATCTCGTATGTGGCTCACTGTCAAATTTTGTTTGATGACGCTCCGGTGAAGCAACGTGGGAGGTTCTGCTCGATTAAAGGCACTATATAAATGAAAGTTGTTGTTTTACAAAGGTGTGCACAAAACTGTGACCCAACCAGTTATGTAGAGATTCATCATGACTTCTTTACTCTTGTATTTTATTTCCAAGTTCATGAAACCCAAATTGCTGTTGGCCTTTTTTTTAAAAGCTTTATCTAACTGTACTTGCACTTTAAGAGTAATATATATTCCAGAACTTGGACATCTAAACTACAAGGAGAAGTCCCCAAAACAGAATATTTTATCACTGGAGAAAAGAAGGTGGGCATGATCCAGGTGTTTAAAAAATTGGAAGGTCATACAAACTTTTGAAAGCGCTTTGATGATGCTATTGTAGACAGCTTATTATATTTATTTTTGTTCTCTGGATGTAAGTTAACATAGGAATATAGGAGCATAGGAGCAGGGGTAGGCCATTCAGCCCTTTGAGCCTGCTCTGCCATTTGATAAGATCATGACTGATTTGTTGTGGTCTCAACTCCACTTTTCCGGTCTGCCCCCATAACCCTTGACTCCCTTGTCTATTAAAAATTTGTGTTGGCAAAGCCACATTTATTGTTCATCTTCAATTGCCCTGAGAAGGTGGTGGTGAGTGGTTCCTGAATCACTACAGTCTTTGTGGTGGTGCTACTCCCAAATGGTGTTAGGTTGGAAATTCTGCGACATTGATTCAATGACGACGAAGGAATGAAGGAAGTCAGGATGATATGTGACTTTGTAGTGAACTTGGAGGTGATGGTGTTCCCACTGGTTCCAGCTACAAGAAATCCGTTCCAAATGAAAGTGGACAAACCTGGAGGAAAACAACTCGGAGCTCTGTCAAAACACAACTGGCGAAATTTGACTGGCGTTGTAGTTCTTAAAGTATTATGTCACATTCATCCATCATCATATAATTTGACTTAAGTCACACTCTAGAAACATGAGCACATAATCCACTTGGCATTTCTGTGCAGCACTGAGGCAGTGCTGGACTGGCAGAAGTGCCATCTTTCAGATGAGACGAGTAGCCAAGGGCCATTTGATCCCATGGCACTATTTGGAGAAGAGCGGGAGAGGTCTCCCTATGTGTCCTGGCCAATATTCATCCTTTAACCAACACCTGAAACAAATGATCTGGTTATTTACTTCATTGTGGTCTGGGGGACCTTGCTGCACACAAATTAGCTGCCGCATTTCCTGTGCTCCAACGGTCGCTACATGTCAAAGCTACTTCATTGGCTGTAAAGTGCTTTAGGACATCCTGAGGTCATGTTATATAAAATCAAAATCTTTCCATCTACTTTCTTGCTACCCAGACTTCACAGCAATGGACAATCCTTATTACTTCCATATTTTACAAAAATAAATTCCAGTGCAATAGTCAGTAATTAAAGGTCACAAATTTGCACGCAAATTAGTTTACAACTCATCATCAGCTATGATGTGGCTTGATCTCAAAAATCCTCCGAGAGGAGGAAAGACAGAAATTATGCTGTGCAATTATAACCATTCTAAAGCTTAACATGTTTCTCTGTAACTCCCTTGTCCATTATTTTAACGAATGCATCAGACCATTTAAAATAAATATGTTAATGTCCCTGTAAAAAGGGGCTCGTGTACACATGATCTCAACATTGATACAGTAATATTCACGCAATATAATTTCAAGGCAAGAGCGAGATAGAAAAGAATTTCCATTGATATTGCACCTTTCACGACGTCAGGGCATCCCAGAACATTTTATAAATGAAGTTTATTTTTTAAAGTATAGTCACTATTGTAATGTAGGAAACACTCAGCCAATTTGCACACAGCAAGCTCCCACAAACAACAATGTGATGATGAGCAAATAATCCATCATCGAGATGTCGATTGGGGGAAAAAATAATGGCCAGTGTGAATAACTCCCCTGCCCTTCTGAAAAATAGAATGCTGCAAAGATTGAGGAGTTCAGTACCATTTGCAAATCCTCAGATACTGAAACAGTGTGTGCTGGCATGCAGCAAGACCTGGACCACAGTCAGGCTTGGGCTGATTAAGTGGCAAGTAACGTACGTGCCACACAAGTGCCAGGCAATGACCATCTTCACTAAGAGAGAATCCAGCCATCTCCCCTTGAAATCAATGGCATTACCATCGCTGAATCCCCCGTGAACCATCATCCTGGGAGTTAACATTGACCAGAAAATGAACTAGAGCAGCCATATACTGTGGCTACAAGAGCAGTCAGAGGCTGGGAATTCTGCGGCGAGTAATTCACCTCCTGACTCCCCAAAGCCTGTCCACCATCTACAAGGCACAAGTCAGGAGTGTGATGGAATACTCTCCACTTGCCTGGATGAGTGTGGCTCCAACAACACTCAAGAAGTTCGACACCATCCAGGACAAAGCAGCCTGCTTGATTGGCACCCCATCCACCACCTTAAACATTCAATCCCTTCACCACTGTCACACAGGCCTGAATTTTACTCGCACGCTGCAAATCGCAGTGGCGAGCTTTGAAGTTGGTGGTCCGCCCACGCAGAGCGGCCGCTGCTGAGTCCCCGCGATATTTCGCGCTGGGGCTCATTTAAGTGGAGGGGGCGGAGGGGCTGCCCCCGATAACTCCATCCCTGGCAACGGCGTCCGGCGCCACCACACAGGGGCTGCCACCATTTTTAAAGGGCTACAAGCCCTTTAGGTGCATTTGCATGTTTCAAGTCAAAGAATATGGAAAAGTTCAGTTATACATGGAATTACATTTTCACTCCTCTCACCCACACCCCCAAGTAAGAATCGATTCATTACTTGGACATTCCCCCTCAAAAAAACTTTGATGCAGATCCCGACCTCCCCCCCACACCGACTTTTAACAACTTTAAACCTGAACCCCTTCCCATCATCCCCCCTCCCCCACCAAACAAACGAGTTTTCCCCGCTCCCGCTCGCCCCTCACCCTGATAATTTCACTCCTCCCCACTCCTGACTAGTGTCTCGCCTCGGTTCCCCAAATGGGGATCCGAAGGCACGGGATGTCCGGCCATCAGCCGGAATATCGGAGTGGGATGGCTGCTCAGTGCAGGTCAATTCATTAACATGGATTTGAATTAATTTTACTATGCAAATGAAGGCTTCGCTGCCATGCAACTAGGGGGTGGGGGGGTGGTTGCGGTGGGGGGGCGCCGCACCAAGGCCTCGCCGCCACTGGTAAAATGTGGCGAGGCCTTCTCGGCGTTGGGGGTCAAGGCAGGCCTCTCCCGGAAGAATTTTCTGGGCTTCCCCGCCACGACCCCTGATGTCGGAGGGCTATCAAAATTCAACCCACAGTGACTGCAGTGTGTACCATTTCCAAGCTGCACTGCAGCAACTTACCAAGGCTCCTTCGACAGCACTTTGCAGCAGAACAAGGATGGCAGACATATGGGAACACCACAATCTGCAACTTCTCCAATCCACACACCATCCTGACTTGGAACTATATTGCTGTTCCTTCACTGTTGCTGGGTCAAAATCATGGAACTCCCTTCCTAACAGCACTGTGGGTGTCCCTACCCTACATGGACTGCAGCGGTTCAAGAAGGCAGCTCACTACCATCCTCTCAAGGGCAATTAGGGATGGGTAATAAATGCTGGCCTTGCCAGTGATGCTCACATCCCAAGAATGAATTTTTAAAAATTACAGTTCAGGAGAGAGAGGATGGAGGAGTCAAGGACTGAATCTATTTGGCTGGAGTTAAGCAACAATAGAGATACCATTACACAATTGGGTGTATTCTATAGGCCACCAACTAGTGGGAAAGATATAGATGAGCAATTTTGTTGGGAAATTACAGGGGAATATCTATAGAGTAGTGTTAATGTGGGACTTTAATTATTCTAATATAGACTGAGATAGTAATAGTGTAAAGGCAGAGATGGAGAAGGGTTTCTGAAGTGCATTCAGGAGAATTTTCTTGATTGGTATTTTTCCGGTCTAACAAGGAAGGAAGTATTGCTGGATCTGGCTCTGGGAAATGAGATGGGTCATTTGGATCAAGTGTCAGTCAGGGAACTTTTATGGAGCAGAGATCATCGGATCATAAGTTTTAGGTTAGCCATGGAAAAAGACACAGAGTAATCTAATGTAGCAATACTAGATTGGAGGAGGGTCAATTTCATTGGAGTGAGAACAGTCCTGTCCCAGGTAAATTGGAATCAAAGATTGGCAGGCAAAACTGTAACAGAATGAAAGTGGAGCCTTTAAAGTGGAGATGGTTTCTGTACAGCTGAGGTACATTCCCACAAGGGGAAAATGTGGGCAAGCAAAGTCAGAGCTCATAATGAAAGAGACAAAGAGCAAGATAAAGCAGAAAAAGGATGCATATGACAGCTGTCAGGTTGATAATACAAAGGAGAACCAGGCTGAATATAGGAAGTTCAGAGTGGGAGTGAAAAAAGATATCAGAGAGGCAAAGAGAGAGTATGAGAAAAGACTGGCAGCTAACACAAATGGAAAAAGTCTTCTACAGGCATATAAATAGTAAAAGTGGGATTAAGAGGGGGAGTGGGGCCAATTAGGGATGAAAAAAGGAATTTATACATGGAGGCAGAGGGTAAGGCTGAGGTATTAAATGAGTACTTTGCATTTGTCTTTACCAAGGAAGAACATGCTGCCGAACTCACACTGCAAGAGAAGGTAATTGAGATACAGGATGAGGTAAAAATTGATAAGGAGGAGCTATTAGAAAGATGGCTATATTTAAAGTTGATGAGTCATAAGGACCAATTGGGATGCTTCCAAGGATGCTGAGGGATGTAAGAGTGGAAATTGTAGAGGCACTGACCATAATCTTCCAATCCTCCTTAGATACAGGGGTGGTGCCAGAGTACTGGATAACTGCAACTGTTACACCCTTGTTCAAGAAAGGGTGTAAGGATAAACCCAGCAACTAATGACCAATCAATGGGAAAGCTTTTACAGATGAGAATCCGGGACAAAATTAACAGCCACTTGGTCAAGTGCGGATTAATTAGGAAAAACCATCAAGGATTTCTTAAAGGAAAATTATGCTTAGCTAACTTGATTGAATTTTTTGATGAGGTAGCATAGATGGTTGATGAGAGTAATGTGGTTTATGTGGTGTATATAGGGTTTTCTGAAAGGTATTTGATAAATTGCCACATAATAAGCTTGCCAGCAAAGCTGAAGCTCATGGAATAAAAGGGAAAGTGACAGCATGGATACGAAGTTAGCTGAATAACAGGAAACAAAGATTAGTGGTGGATGGTTAATTTTCAGACTGGAGGGAGATATACAGTGTTGTTCCCTAGGAATCGGTGCTACTACCACTGCTTTTCTTCATTTACATTAATGACCTAGACTTAGGTGTACAGGACACAATTTCAACATTTGTAGATGACATAAAACTTGGAAATCTTGTGAACTGTATTCAGTGATAGACTTCAAGAGGACATAGGACAGCTGGTGCAATCAGTAAGCACTTGGCAGATGAAAATTAATGCAGAAAAGTGTAAAGTGGTACAATTTGATAGAAAGAATGAGGAGAGGCAATATAAAATAAAGGGTATGATTCTAAAAGGGGTGCGGGAACAGAGCAACCTAGATACATATGTTCATAAATCATTGAAGGTGGCAGGTCAGGTTGACAAAGTGGTTAAAAAGGCATACAGGATCTTGGTCTTTACAAATAGAGGCATAGAGTACAAAAGCAAGGAAGTTATGATGAATGAACCTTTGTAAAACTCTGGTTCGGCCTCAACTGTTGTATTGTATTCAATTCTGGGCATCGCACTTTAGGAAGGATGGGAAGGCTTGAGGGAGGGCGCAGAAAAGATTCACAAAAATGGTTCCAGGGATGAGGGATTTCAGTTATGTGGATAGATTGGAGAAGCTGTGGTTGTTCTCCTTAGAGAAGAAAAGGTTGAGAGGAGATTTAAGATGTCTTCAAAATTATGAGGGGTCTGGACAGAGTCGATAGAGAAAAACTGTTCCCATTGGCGTAGGGTCGAGAACCAGAGGAAACCAATTTAATGTGATTGGTAAAAGAACCAATGGCAACATGAGGAAAAACATTTTTATGCAGCAAGTAGTTGAATCTGGAATACACTGCCTGAGAGTGTGTTGGAGACGTATACAATTGTGGCTTTCAAAACAGAATTGGATAAGCACCTGAACAGAAAAGTATTGCAGGCTGTGGGGAAAAGGCAGGGGAGTGGGACTAATTGAGTTGTTCTTCCAGACAGCCAACATGGACCGAATGATATCTTTCAGTGCTGTAACCATTCTATGATTCTAGAGTGCCATGTGATATTTTATGTCCACTTGAAAGAGCACATGTTTCATCTCTCATAACGAAAGACAGCATCACTGGCATTGCAGGACCACCTCAACACTGCACTGGAGTATCAGCCTAGATTTTATTCTCAAGTCTCTGGAGTGGTGTTTGAACCCCTTGACTTTCAGACTCAGAGGCCAGACAGCTACTGATTGAGCCATGGCTGACAAAATAAAGGAAGCCAACAGCAAGATAGATAGGCAAAGGAAATTAGACAGGGAGGCAGAAGGGGAGATAGCCAATGATTGACATATACAAGCAGATAGTGAAGCACAGAGACAGGTAAGGAGAAAGAGAAATATATACAGACATGAAGAGCCAATGGATGAGCATGTGCTCAAATCTTGAGTGATTCACTACAACTCTTCATCTGGTTCTGGAACATTTGCTTCTATCTATCGATGAATGTGTTGCTGAATGAATATTTATATGACAATAGATGGTGTTTGAGCTAGTATATTGGTTCATAGTTCCTTTGCATTGCAGAGATAACTTTGACAGTAGCTTTCTACAGTAAATGGGGCAGTATTGTAAACTCCACAGGAACACCTCAGGAGGTTGTTTATGATGAAAGCTCATGGAATTGAAGGCAACTTATCGATCTGGTTAGCAGGTTGGCTCAGCAGAAGAAGACAGAGAGTAGGGATAATGGATATGTACTGAAATTGGAAGGAATTGACTAGTGATGTCCCACAAGGATCTATGCTGGACCTCAACTATTTACTATGTGTATTAAGGTGTTCCTTGTAGATGACACAATAGAGAGTCATATATCCACATGTGATGATGGCACAAAGATTGGTCGCATACTAAATAGTGTAGACAGGGGCATGAAATTACAAAGAGAATTGAGCGGGAAAAAAACTGTGGCAGATGGATTGAATGTAGGTTAAGTGTGAGGTCATCTATTTTGGATGAGAAAAAGGATTAAAGCCAAGTATTTTTTAAATAATGAAAAGATGGGAACAGTGGTGGTCCTAGGAGATTTAAGGGTCCATGTCCACAGATTACTAAGGTGTAGTGGACAGATCAAAAAATAATCAGAAGGGCTAATGGAATGTTAGTATTTATATCTAGCGAGTTGAATATTAAGTGGAAGAAGTTTTGCTATACAAAAACCTGGTTAGACCACATCTGGAATACTGTGCACAGTTCTGGACACTGCATCTTAGAAAGGGTATATTGGCCTTGGGCGGAGGACAGCAGAGTTTCACTAGAATGTTGCTAGGACAACAAGGATAAAATAATGAGAAAGGAATACATAAGCCAGGCTTGTATCCCTGGAATAAAGAAGTTTAAGGAATGATTTGATTGAGGTTTTTAGGAACATGAAAGGAATTGATAGGGTAGATAGAGAATGGAATTTTCCACTGGTGGGGAATCTAGGACAAGGAGATATAAAACTTATAATCGGAGCCAGAACATTCAGGAGAGAAGTTAGGAAGCATTTCTTCACACAAAGGGTAGATAGTGTGAAACTATCGCCCATAAAAAGCAATAGATGCTGGCTCAATTAATGATTGTAAATCTGAGATTGATAGATTTTTGCTCGCCAGAGGTATTAAAGGATGTGGACCCAGGGCAGGTGAATGGAATTAGGATACAGATCCATCACACTCTCATTGAATGGCAGAAAAGGCTTGAGGGGCTGAATGGCCTATTCCCATTCTTGTGTTCCTACGTTCCAGTCTTTGCTCAGTGATAGCAACTGAGAAGGTTGTGGGTTCCAACTCCTTTTTAGAACTTGAGCACACAGTTTAGGCTAGTACTTAAGTACAATACAGAGGAAGGGGAGCTGCACTTTCAGAGGTGCTGTTCTTTTGGATGAGATATTAAGCAGAATTTCTGTCTGCCTACGCAAGTGGGTGTAGATCCTACAATTATTTGAAGAAGCACGATGAAGTTCTCCTGGTGTCCTGGCCAACATTGGTCCTTACCAACTCTACCAAAAAACAGATTATCTAATTATTTACCTCATTGCTGTTTGTGGTACTTTGTTGGATCTTGCGAAATGGCTGCTGCTGTTCCAACATTACAACAGTGACTGCACTTCAAATGTGCATTATTTTGGGAAGACCTGAGGTTAGAAAGGCTCTGTATAAAGGCAAGGGCTTTTAAGACTAATAAATCACCTCGTTACGCCAATGTGTTTTGTTGAATAATAATTTTCTTAGGTCCACTGGCTGGAGATCTGAATTTGTATTTTTTTTAAAAGACATTTTTAAAAAGAGAAGCTGCCAGTAAAGTCATCCTTTCAGCTTAAGATGATCAGTTTGCAATACTGTACCCTACATTGCAAAGGACTGTGAGGAGAGAAACAAAATGTCTGCTCAGTCCCCAGTAAAAACCAAGACCCAGGAAGTTTAAAGGAACTACCTGTTCTCTCAGCAAGCAAAGAAATACTGCTAACTGCTATGTTTGAATGACTGAGTGACTTTCATGTGACAAGCCCCCTCCCCATCTGTAGTTTTAAGCTGGTGTTTTTTTCTCTGCAGCAGAGGAGAAGCAACTGGACTCTGACATGAGCAGACCCTTTAGTGGGGGTCCCTCTCTCTCTCTCTCTCTCTCTCTCTCCATTCCAGCTTGAAAGCTTTCAAATCCTGCTTGTTGACTGACCACCTTTGCATACTCCGGCTACAATCTGAAACCCCGTTGAAGGAAATCATCCGCATTGCTATCTCCAAGAGCCTCATCGAACCAGCCATCTACCTCTTCAAACTAAAAGCCTCAGGACCACTGAATTCAGCTAGAAGCCAGCTGAATCACCAAAATCCATAGACTGTATACCTTTTTTTTGGACTCTAACTTAACCAATCTACCTTTCCCCACTCTGTTATCTATTTGTGTGTGTGTAAACCGCTAGGTGTGTGTGTGAGTGAAAGTTGGCACATTATTTATTATTTTATTAGTTCAGTTTAGGTACAATGAAGTTAACTTCTTTCTTTGGTAACTCAAGAAAACCTGTCTGATTGGTTCTTGTGATGATCATAGCAAGTAAGTAATCAAACACCTCCTGAATTGGCCAGTACATCCACTTTAAGAAAGACTTAAACCTGTTATGGTCAAACAAGGCGAGGGAAAGAGGGAAGCCCTTTGACCCCTCCTCACATGGCCATAACAACCTCCTTAATTGAATATGAGGGCTAAAGACATTCATTACAACTTCTTTTAATCTTGTCCTAAAAATGCTGGCTCTGTTTGGGGTACAGTTTCATCAGGACCAGTACCTCTAATTTAAAGATGGGAGGGAATTTACCTGGTATCCTAACCATTATTTTGCCCTCAAACAACTCCACTAGCATGGAATTAGCTGAACATCCACTGCACTGTTACCTTGCTGTGTGCATTTTGTCTGTTGTACTTGATACATAATAACAGTGACTGCACTTCAAAGTAATTAGTTGCTTGCGAAGCACTTTGGGATGTTCCTGAGAGATGTGAAAGGGCACTTTGCAAATCTACAACTTCATTCCTCTTCTGATGAGCAATCAGCATTTGGAGCCACACATAGAAATCTCTCAGCACAACCATTCTGTCCCAACCCAAAATATTAATCCATCTTTTTCCTTTTACATGTTAACTGTGCCGCATTTCCAATGTTTCTTTTTTGTTCCGATTGCACACAGCAAGATCCCGCACGCAGCATTGAGGTGGATGACCACCCAGTTGATATTTGGTTTCTGGTGGTCTGGACGAGACAGGACACTCACCTAGTCTTCTTCACAGAGTGCATGGGATCTTCAATTTTACTTTAGCACCTTATTTAAAGGACAGAAATTCCATAGTGGAACGTAAACCTACTTTAACTGTTTAAATCATCGAGTACGGGCTTTGAACTTACAGGCCAGAATTTTACAGCCCCCAACAGTAGCAGGCTGGTGGCGGGGATGAGGGGGGGGGGGGGGGCGCAAAATTGAGTGGGAGGTTGGGGGGTGCCATTCCTGACGCCTTCCCATCCCTGCTGCAATTTTATGTGGGGCAGCAACGGCGAGAAACGGCCCGCCTGCCCCGGGCCTATCAAGGCCCTCAAGTGGCCAATTAACTGCCACTTAAGGGCCTCCTCCCAGCTGGGTGACAAAGGCCCTCTTGTGGGCTAGGGGTGGGGCCCTCCTGAGCAGGCACCCTCTGCACCATGGAGGGCACCCCAACAACACAACAGCCCCCACTGCACAACACTGCTCCCCCCCTCAACCCAACCCCTTTGCCTCGCCGGGGCCCGGCCGATTGTCCCCCAGCAAGGCTCCAATAACTTACCTTCTTTCTGGGGCCGTCATATGTCTTGCTGCTGTTGGCTGGGTGTAGTCCCAGCAGTGGCCACTGCTCCTGGTGGCGCTGCTGGGATTGAGAGCTGCCAGCCCGCTGATTGGCCAGCAGCTCCATTAGGCGGGACATCCTGCCTCAGAGCGGTGGAAGTCCCACCCAAGCCCAATTAAGGAACTGGGGAGCGAAAAATCCTGGTGTGACTCCCCAGGCCCGGTGGAGGCGGGCTTGCCCCCCACAACCTTTAGGCCGGTTAGCAGGGCCTCCCGTCCAACGTAAAATTCTGGCCACAGTGTTTCGACTCAGGTTGGCACCACATAAACCAGCACTTTTCTAGTTGTAACTTTGCTTATATCTTTGCCTTCACATTTCTTTATCTAGGAAACAGAAACTGTGGAAACCTAAGATCATAAGAAATGGGAACAGGAGTAGGCCATACTCCCATTGTGCATACTCTGCCATTCAATGCGATCATAGCTGAATATCTACATCAACTTCACTTTCCTGCCCTATCCCCATATCCCTTGATTCTGCCTTCGTGCCCAAAAATCTAAAGATTTCACGCTTTATTATACTCACTGATAGCCCTCTGGGGTAGGGAATTCCAAACAGAGGAACATCAGGAGCAGGAGTATGTCAGTCAGCCCTTCAAAACTGCTCCGCATTTCAATTAGATCATGGCCGAATCGATATCTTAAGTCCATTTACCCCTCCGTGTGTCCATAACGCTTGCCCAACACAATACTCAGTTTTAAAATTTTCAATTGCCCCTCAGCCTCAACAGTTTTCTTGGGGAGAGAGTTCCAGATTTCCACTACCCTTTGTGTGAAGAAGTGCTTCCTGACAGAGGCCTTGCTCTACTTTTAAAGTTATGCCTCCTTGTTCTGGATTCCCCCGCCATTTCTCCCTATCTATCCTATCAACTCCATCAACCTCCTTCAAAAAAGTTAGATCACCTCTTAATCTTCTATACTCAAGGGAAAACAAGCCTGATCTCAGCAACCTGTGCTCATAATTTAACCCTCTACGCTCTAACTGGGCTTCTACTTCTTGTGGCTGTTCAAACAGCAGCGCACCAACTAAAAACACTTTATTTCTTAGCTGGCTTTATTCCAGTAGCAGACTTCATTAGACCCTTGCAAAAACAACACATGCTGATATAGTATCTGTCAAGCTTCAGTGTGATTAATGCAGAGAATAACAGATCTTTAGGAGCAATCGCTGCCTTCAAATCATTCCAGGGGACTATCATTTTATACATATACTGATATCACAGCATATATTTAAAGTTAAAGCACCGTGGAGATGTTTTATCAATTTTCTACTGCATTGATTCCCACAGGGCTATATAAAATGAAGCACTGCGTGACAAATCAGGAGTGGCTTTAGTGGGCAGCATTCTTGCTCCTAAATCAGAAGGTTGTGGGTCCATAGTTCCAATCCAAAGACATAAACACTTGATCTAGTTTGACATGCCCAGTGAAGCAATGAGGGAGTGCTGCACTGTCAGCTGTGTTGTCTTTTAGATGAGACATTAAGCCAAGACCCTGTCTGCCCTCTCAGGTGGATGTGAAAAAAACCGCATGTTGCTATTTTGAAGAAGGGCAGGGGAGTTCTCCCTGTTGCCCTGGGCAATATTTATCACACAACCAACATCACTAGAACAGATTATCTGGTCATTATTACATTGTTGTTTGTGGGAGCTTGCTGTGCACAAAGTGACATTTCCTACAACAGTAAGTATGGGTTGGACTTTAAGCAGCCCCAGATGTTGGGTTCCATGGCGGGGCGGGGGGGGAGGCCTGAAGACGGCTTCGGATGAGGCCCGCCGCAGACCTCGACGCCGGCAAGGCCCGGCATGATCCTCCCAGCGGCGGTGAGGCTCTGTGGCGACCCCCACACCGCTGAGTGACGGGACCACAATTTGAACATTTAAATCAATAAAATTAATTAATTTAAGTATACTCACCCACGAGGGGCTTGAGGGCCCGCTGAGACCTTCCGCATGGCGGCCGGCACTCCCACGCCTTCAGATTCCTGTCCAGGGAAATGAAGCATGACACTAGTGGGGAGAGGGAGGAGGCATGTTTGTCAGTGCAGGGGGTGGAGGGGAAACGGGGTCAAATAAACGTCACGGGTGGAGGGGATGGTGGAAGTGTTGTACTTTAAACTTTGTGCAGTTTTGGGGGGGGGAAGATCAGATGTTAAAGGTAAGTGTTTTGTAGGGGAAAGGGCAAATAGTTAACGTTATTGGGGGATGGGAAAGGGGCATTGGAACGTTACGTAATTCTGGGGGGATATCTCTTTAAATATTTACATATCCCGGCAGGATTGACTGCCCTTTAAAAATGGCATCAGCGCCTGCACACAGGCAGCTAACGCCATTGCCAGGGACGGACAGCCCACCCCCTTCCTGTGATGGGGGTGGGGGGGCGGGGAGGGGGCTGCCCCGTCTATTTAAATGAACTGTCGCGCTTAAGATCGGAATTTTTTGAGCTCGCCACCATACTTCAAAAGTACTTCATTGGTTTTAAAATGCTCTGGGACGTCCTGAGGTCCTGAAAGGCACTATATAAATAAAGCCTGTTTATTTTCCAGCCGGACTGATGGATGTCCTATGGAGTTGCTGATGGGAAGCTGGAGAATTTGCTATTTTACAAAGCCAGGAGCATTATGCCCTGTAATCAACAGTTTATTATTCTGCTAAAATGCTCTGATGTAAGAGACAAAGAAAGACTTGCATTTATATAGCAACTTTCATGACCTTAGAATGTCCCAAAGTGCTTTACTTTCAAACTGTTGTAATGTAGGAATTTATTTATTAAAACAGTTGTTGATTTTCCCCATATTTTTGATCATAATTCAGGAGAACCTAAAACCCAAAACTCACAGCGGGTTTGTGTTTCATTTTGCCAGCCGACCAGCTGGTCAATCAGGAGAAATGTAAAATGACCGGCCGACTCGCTGTCCCCCATCACAAAGTCAAAATTGCCCCCAGTAAAGAAAGTAATGGCCGTCCAGCTAATGCTTGGTATAGCAGCTTTTTTATTTGAGCAACATGTAGCAAAATCACAGGCATTGCAGTGCTCAGAAGGCAAAGCATCTCAAATGCTGCAGTAAGGTACTGTACCATCAATTAGAAGATGCAGCCTCGGCGCCACACAGCTCTAAGATAGATGTGCAGTACAGTCCTACACCAGGCCCTGCTTACCTGCGATGCAGTAAATCATCCATTAGCATACACAGCAAGTGGGAAGCTTAATAAATATGGCAAATAGCTTCCTTTGCAGAGAGATCCAGCTCTTTTTGAAGCTCCCAAGGCAAGCAATGAGTGCATTTCAACAGGAACAGTGTGATCTGCTGGATAAAATAGGTCAGAAAATCCAAGGAACTTAGGAACAGGAGGAGGCCATTCAGCCCCTCCAGGTATAGGTCAGCCATAATCAAATTGAACAAAGGAACAAGCTCGAAGGGACGAAATGTCTTCTCCTGTTCCTAATGTTTCTCTGTTCCTAAGCAACAGCAAACGTATTTAATTTTATTAAGTTGCTCTCTTCCTCCACAGAAATAATGCATTTTGCGAGGAGGAATGAGTAGAGGCAATATAAGCTAAATGGTGCAATTTTATGAGGATGGAGGAATAGAGAGAACTGGGGTCTCAGTTGTACAAATCTTTGAGGGTGGCACACCGGTTGATAAAGCAGTGCAGATCCTTGGCATTATAAATCGAGGCATAGTGTACAAAAAAGCGTTTTGAGAATCATTTATAAATTACTGGCTAGGCCTCAGCTGGAGTATTGTGTCCAATTCTGGAGAAGGTGCAGGTGGAATTTACCAAAATGATGCCAGGGATGAGGGACTTCAGTTATGTAGAGAGACTAGAGAAGCTGCGATTGTTCTCATTTGAGCAGAGAAGGTTAAGGGGAGATTTAATAGGAGTTTTGATCAAGAAGGAAAATTTGCTTCCATTGGCAGAGGGGTCAGTAACCAGAGGTCACAGATTTATGTTAATTGGCAAAGCATCCAGATGGGAGATGTGGAGGACATTTCTTTTCCCATGCACAATGTGGTTATGATCTGGAAAGCACTGCCTGAAAGAGTAGTGGAAGCAGATTCGATAGTATTTTCCAAAAGCGAATCGGATAATTACTTGAAAGGGAAAAATTGGGGAAATAGCAGGGATGTGAGATGAATGGGCAAGCTCTTCCAATGACCAGACATAGGTATGTTAAAGCAAACGACCTCCTTCTCTGAGTATCGTTCTATAATCCTATAAACCATGGGTAAAGAGCCATGCGCCATAGTGCAGGATAGCACCAAGACTAAAAGGATTAGGGGCTCAAGAAAGCCAAACTTCATTTAAAAGCCTATAGATTGTATGAGGACGACAAACTTCAGGGACATATGTATATAGCTCCACAGTTTTAAGTTTCTGGGTGTTAATGAGTTGGAGGTTAGGCCCTTACGGCTGGTAGAGAGAAAGAACATTTTCACCCGATCCGCCATGGCTTCATTCACACCCTGCAGCAGTGGCATTATAGGCTAGTAGGCTAACCTTCTTCAACACCCAGTGGATTCCATGAACATAGAATTATATAGAATATACAGCACAAAAACAAGCTATTTGGTCCAGCTCATCTGCGGTTGTGTTTATACTTCACCCGAGTCTCCTGCTGTAATATTACTTGTTCCTTTAGAATGTGATTATTGCAAGACTCACAGGACTGCAAATAATATCCAAAGAATCCATGTTCTTTTTATCATAACTTAACTGGAACATATATAAACACAGCTACTGCATGAGCACATCTTTTCTGTCAGGCTACACCCACCGCCTATCATGTGTGGCGTGACATCACCTCCTCTGGTGACCTTCACTTACAACCTCTTAAGGTGGTTCTCTTAAAGTGGTCCCACAACCTCCCCCTTTTATCCAAATATAAAAATATATGTACAATATACAATGATGTTGTGGTTCAGAGTAAATATGCATGATTAAAACAAAACATTATTTACAAGTAAGCAAGTTTAACACTCTCTAAGACATAGAGATTTGCATATTCGTCCCGATCTTGTTATCGTAAACCTCTTCCCAGAGCTGACCTCTATCTTGACGACTCCTCTGAGACTCTGGTGACTTGGAACTCCGGTTAGCATGTTCTTCCTCTGTGCTCGTAGCCTCTGTACATTCATCTTTAGACTTTGTCTTCGACCGTGTCCACGATGCCACAGGGTTGCCACATGTCGCACTCTGAGTTCACTTCGGTTCCATCTGAGAATCACCCAATTGAGTGTCTGGACCTCGTACAATCTAGGCTGGTCACATATCCTAGTAACCTGTGCAGGATACCAAGCTCATGACGCATGATTGAGGACTCTGACCTTCTCACAATCAAGCTAATTCTGTTCCTGCTCGCCTATCATACGATGCCTTCATCTTTCCTTGTTTGGAAAGCTTAGAAAAATGATGACTGGCAACTTCCCCAATTGTCGGCAATTTCTCTGGCCTCCAGATATTTGCTGCGATGACTGAAACCCGAGGAGAGACTCTTGGTCATATCGCATCTTTGCGTCAAGACTCCCAGCTTTTGTGTCGTCCTTTACACCAACCTGATAACTCGATTTGCTTATTTTGTACCATCTTTGGTGTGTTACTGACTTCATGTATGGTTACATTTAGTAAATCTCAGCATACTGCAAGTCCTGCGATGGCTGGTCCAGTTGTGTCTGCAATATAAAACAATTGTGGTAGCCATTCGGAGCTCCCATAGTTTATCGTGCAAGTTTATCGTACAAATATACTTGATTGGGGAACCCGTGTAGGCAGTCAACCTAGCTGTGATGGGTCATATCATAGATTCCCATTTCTTTAAGTACATGTCCTTCAGTATATGGATGAGCAGAATATTTGCATTTGCTCCAGTGTCAATTATTACTCTGAGCTTCCACTCTCCTGTAGTCATATAATCCTGATCATAGCGAATGCCTTAGATTGCGTGATAACATTGACATGTTGATCCACATTACTATGTGAAATGCTTGCTCGCTGTTCGCATTAATGCATTCTTCATCTGTGCCCTCCTGACAATCTGTCTCTCTGCTGACCTGATGTACCTGCTTGGGCTTCTGTTGTGTTTTGGCATAACTATTGTTGCAATTGTCATTCTGTCTTGCAGATGTTCTGTCTGCATGTGATCTGCCACTATTCCTGTGCAGTATCTGAGCTCGGCCTTCTGAACTGTCTTGCCCAATGTCCTCACATGCCACAGGCTTTGCACTGGTCCTGGTACGGTGGACCACTGTGAATTAGATGAGTCAGGCCACATTTGCCACAAGGCATAGGAGACTTCTGAGCCTTGGTTACCATACCAATCGTTGTAGCTGCCCCCAATGTTTGTAACTGTTGCTGCCCAGCCATGATGGCTTCAAATTTCCTTCCATCATTGAGTAGTGCATCCAAGATGTGCCCTTTCTTCTTTTCTAGCAGGTCTTTTTGATAGGCCTTTCGTGGGGTAGACGCGATTACTAGCTCTATAACCCATTGTGACAATTCAATATCTGCAAAGTCACATTCTTGTGCTTTGTCTCGGCACCTTGCATCAAACTGGTCAATAAGCTCATCTTGCCTTTGCAGGTAGGTCATAAGCTCATGCTTATGTACTCGGAAATTGACCTTTACCTTTAGTTGTTCCTCCAGGAATGTCCATAGCTTGCTAGGGTCCTTTTGATCCTCAGCTAACACCCCTGATGTGTTGACCCATTGCAGGCCCTCATTGCTTAGTGCAATTTTGATTTTCACAGCTTGATTCTCTGGTTCACTCACTTCTTGATCCAGGAAACACATTTCCATCCACTGGCAAAACAGTTTACACTCAGACACTATGTCTGATGCCTTCCAATCCCTAGTTGGATACTTGAATGCTATTTTCTGGATAACCCTGCTTTTTCACAAATATAGGCTTTTTCACAGGTTTTCTTTTTGCCAGGCGCAATTCTTCTATAGCTCTCTGTTTTACAAGTTTTCTGTCTCACAGATACAGCTTTCTGTTTCCTTTTTTAGACAGGCATGCCCTTTTTAACAGTGAGAGACTACAGCTGCTTTCTTTGTTTACAAAGCTTATTTGTTTTTTTTCAAACTGAGAGAGCAGTTTTTTTCTCTCTGCAGAGAGCTGCAGCTTGCAGTACCAGCAAATGCCACAGCCAGCCTTTTAATTTGTGTTGGACCTCCAGTGGCGCTTTTGAGTTCTTCCCACTCTTTCTGGCTTCGGCCCCACCCGCAAAGCAAAGACCCTGGGAAAACTAATGCAATAATGGCTACCGCTGCTTCTTTCAAATATTTTGACCCATTGCTAGATTAGTTGAAAGCTCCAATCCCCTGGCAAATTGTCTACTGTACCTACAGAGTTTCAATGCTGCCCAGGGTCCTGTCTACAATCCTAGCTCGCTGCTCTGTTGTGGGGTCTCCTGCCAGCTATGATCCTCTTGAAAATTCAGCCACTCCAGGTAAGCAATTAGTTGTTCTTTGTTCTCTCTTGATGTGTTCTTCAGAAAAAGTTAAACATTATCACGATGTAATATTTGGTGATCTTCATAAAAATATATCCCATACGTTGCCACCATGTAGTATTACTTGTTCCTTTAGTATGTGAACTATTGTAAGACTCACAGGATAACAAGTTATATCCAAAGAATACATTTTTTTATTATAACTTAACTGGAACATATAACTACTACATAAGCACATTTACACACAACTTACTCTGTCGGGCTACACCCGCCACTCCCTGGTCGTGTGTGATGTGACATCACTTCCTTCAGTGACCTTCACTTACAAACTCTCAAGGTGGTCCCACAACACTACCATTTCATCTACCTCATCTCAGTCTGTCATGGTTCAGTTGGTAACACTCTTGTTTCTAAGTCAGCTGGTTGTGGGTTCAAATCCCACTCCAGTAACTTAAGTATAAAAGTTTAGGTTGACACTTCAGTGTAGTAATGAGGGAATACTGTACTGTCATAGGTGGGTCTTTTGAATGAGACATTAAAATGAAGTCCTGTCTGTGCTCTCACATGAGTGTAAAAAATCGCATGGCACTATTTTGAAGCAGAGCAAGGGGAGTTATTCCTGGCGCCCTCACCAATAGTTATCCCACAATCAACGTCACTTAAAAAAACAGACTATCTGGTCATTATTACATTGCTGTTTGTGGGAGCTTGCTCTGCACAAATTGGCTGCTGCTTTTCTTACATTACAACTGTGTCTACTCTTCAAAAAAAATTGCTGTAAAGTGCTTTGGGATGTTCTGAGGTTATGGAAGGTGCTATATAAATACAAGTCTTATTTTCTTTCAGACTATCTTTCTATTCCTTTCTCTCTCATGTACTTGTCTAGTTTCCTTTTGAAAACATTCTCATGTATTTGCCACTTCCTGTGTAGTGAGTTCCACATTCTAACTAAGATGTTTCGCCTTATTTCCCTGCATGATTCCGTAGAATAATTGATACCTACAGCACAGAAGGAGGCCATTCAGCCCGTCATGCTTGTGCTGACGCTTTGAAAGAGCAGCTGTGCTTAGCCGTACACCCCCACTTTATTCTGTAACCCTGTAAGTTCCTCTTCCTCATAGCTATCATGTATTTATGGGCCCCTACTTTTTGATAATATTCAAAAGTTTTTTCATCCAACAGAACCACCCCCCCCCCAAAAAAAAAGAGGAGGAAATTAAAAAGATGGACTGTTGTGAGGTTAGTCTGAAGTTGCTGCCAAATGTTCCAAGTGAAACAGAGGTGGGAAAATTGCTAACTAATTCTGTGATGGTCAATTACACTGCTCAAATAATTCAGTTAAACAGTGCTTAATTGCTCACTCCCGAACAGCCGTCTCAGGCAGATTTGGAGCTTTTCAGTGACCGATTCGCACATCAAAAATAAACTTCTATTGACTAATAAGTTGCCTTACCCCTGCTTTCCCTGCCAACAAAGAGTAAAGTACGACTTTAAACACCCAATTCCATTCACCTGTCAAACAGCTCAGTAGATTCTGTATCTATGGCTGTCTGTGGTCCCTGCATGTCACATTCCCGCAGTCTTTGTTGTGAAGGAATTTCATCCCAGATTCATTTTGAACCTTCTCAGTTTAAATTTAGGATTGCATGATACAGCAAATATTCCTATGGGATTTGATAGCGGAATTGTCCTAGATATGCCTTTAGATATGAATATTTGAAGAGTTCGTGCATGAAGTGTGCCTTCTGGGGTTGATAGGCTTCTCCTATCCTGCCGCCATACCTTGTCACCATACTATTCAGAATGAAAGCATTGTATACATGTGTGTTTTTCTTTACGCATTTAAGATAACTGGACAAGTGGAGAGACGAGAGAATCTGGGATTGCTCTCCTTAGAGCAGAGAGGGTTAAAGGGAGAGTTAATAGAGGTGTTCAAAATGATGAGGGGCTTTGACAGAAAATGGATTAGAATAGACAGGTGCTTGATGGCCGGCATGGACACGATGGGCCGTAGGGCCTGTTTCTGTGCAGTATAACCCTGTGACTCTATGATACAGTAAATAATTTTCCACTGGCGTGGGGGTCATTAACCAAAGGACACAGATTTAAGATAATTGGCAAAAGAATCAGAGGAGGTGATGAAGAGAATGTTTTTGCACACGGTGAGTTGTGATTTGGAGTTTGCTGCCTGGAAGGGTGGTGGAACATAAGAACATAAGAAATAGGAGCAGGAGTAGGCCATTCAGCCCCTCAAGCCTGCCCCCCCCCCCCCCATTCAATAAACTCATGGCTGATCTGTCCCAGTCCTCAACTCCTCTTTCGGGCCTGCTTTGCGTAACCCTCAACTCCCCGAGATTTCAAAAGTCTATCTACCTCCTCCTTAAATATATTTAGTGACCCAGCCTCCACAGCTCTTTGAGGTAGAGAATTCCAGAGATTCACCACTCTCTGAGAGAAGAAATTCCTTTTAAATGTGTGAACCCCTTATTCTGTAACTATGTCCCCTAGTTCGAGATTCCCTCACCAGTGGAAACACATTCTCAACATCTACCCTGTCAAGCCCCCTCAGAATTTTATATGTTTCAATAAGATCACCTCTCATTCTTCTAAACTCTAATGAATAAAGGCCTAACCTGTTTAGCCGTTCTTGATAAGACAACCCGTTCATCCCAGGAATCAGCCTAGTGAATCTCTTTTGAACTGCCTCCAATGCCAGTATATCCTTCCTTAAATACGGGGACCAAAATTGTACACAGGACTTCAGGTGTGGCCTCACCAACACCCTGTACAGTTGTAACAAGACTTCCCTATTTTTAAACTCTAACCCCGAGCAATAAACACCAAAATTCTATTTTCCTTCCTAGTTACTTGCTGCACCTGCCTGCTAACTTTTTGTGTTTCATGTACAAGAAGACCCAGATCCCTCTGTACTGCAGTATTTTGTAGTCTTTCTCCATCTAAATAATAATCTGCCTTTTTTATTCTTCCTACCAAAGTGGATGACCTCACACTTTCCCACATTGAACTCCATCTGCCAAGCTGTCGCCCACTCACTTAACCTATCTATATCCCTTTGCAGATTCTTTGTGTCCTCATCACAATATGCCCTCCCACCTATTTTTATATATTTGGATACACTACACTCTGTCCCTTCCTCCAAGTCATTAATGAAGATGGTAAATAGTTGAGGCCCTAGGACCGAACCTTGTGGCACCTCACTAGTTACGGCTTTCCAACCTGAAAAGACCCATTAATCCTGACTCTCTGTTTTCTGTGTGTTAGCTAATCCTCAATCCATGCCAACACATTACCCCCAATACCCTGAGCTCTTATTTTGTGCAATAACCTTTTATGCGGCACCTTATCGAACACCTTCTGAAAATCCAAGTACACCACATCTACCAGTTCCCCTTTATCCACTCTTCTTCTTATATCCTTAAACTACTCTAGCAAATTTGTCAAACATGATTTCCCTTTCACAAAACCATGTTGACTGTTTGATTGCATTATGATGCCGATTCAGTGGTAGCTTTCAAAAGGCAACTGGATATATACTTGAAAAGAAGAAAGTTTCAGGGCTATGGAGACATAGCAGGGGAGTTGGTTATCTCTTTCAAAGAACCAGCACACGCACAAGGAGCTGAAAGGTCTCCCTTTGTGCTGTATGAGTCCATGATTCGAGGTATCGTAGCATTGTTGCTGTGATAACATGCTGCAACCATGCAAAAATTATTCCTCTTAAACTAAAAAGCTCACAGTTACACTTGAACATCCATTAATTTATCCTCAGGATATGGGCAAGGGCTGCATTTAAGGCCCATCCTCTGTTGCCCTGAGAATATGGGAATTATTGTGGGGGAGATCAGAGGCCTCCTGGGGGAGGTTAGTGGGGAGATCGGATGGGCTAGTGGGTGCCCGATCCCGGGGGGTTGATCAGGCAGAAATTGTGGATCTAGCCAGTGAGTGGAAAGGCGCTTACTACCTGATCAAGCAATCCCTCACCTTGGTTTAGCTTCCAGGTTTGCGGAAGCCCAGGAATCCCGGCCAGCCAGGGTTTAATTTCAAATCATGAACAGAAATAAGGCACATAGCCTCATTATAATATTTAAAGTCCCAACACACCTTCTGAGAGCTGTTTGGTCACCTCTTCCCCATTCCCCATTAAAACTGGAAGTGGGCAGGTTTGAGGTGGGTTGGAGTCAGGATTCATGCTTTTAACACTTGACCCCCTCCATGCAACCGAAACCCACCCATTTTCTGGGAGCAACATCCTCTCCTAATGTCATACCTGAAGGGAGACCACAAGTCGTTCTTCATATAGGCAAAATGGTCACATTTCTGCACATGAAAACAGTTAAAGTAATCCATTATCTGTGAAATGCTTCAAGATGTTTCTGAGAAGTGTGGCAAGGATCTTTCTTTAGTTCTACCAAAAAAATGGGCTTGATTCAGCGATTGGGTGCAAAAATAAGGGATGTCTTCCTAGATTAGGGCATTTCAGCTATAGTGCTTTGAGATAGTAAGGATTTGTATGATGGGAACCGAGGAATTGCTGGACAAAAAATAGTTTCCTGCTACCATTCTGGTAGCTGCACAATACAACAATAATGCAGCAGTTGACTAATCATAGCAAATCAATCTCTAACCATTAGTCTACAACAAACACAGACATGAGGTGAGGAAAACCTCCAGTGGCGCAAAGCTTTAGGAACCTTAGGTTCAAAGTCACCTGTTCGTCCCAAGCAATATACATGTCATATCTCAAATTACACATCTATCCCAAAATGCTATTTTCTAAAAGGAATTTGCAATGAACCAATACCATCTGCTTCCACCATCTTCCTAAGGAACCTCTTTCATAGATTATGCTCACTCAAATATTGATTGTGCAGGTTAGTTAGGAATTTACCCGCCTTCAAGTGGAGGCCATGTCCTCTGGTTCTATTGTTCCGGACACGATGAAAGAACCCCTCGTGGTTGGCGTTATCTATTCCTTTGGAATGTTAAAAGTAGCAAACATGTCAACTCCAAACCTTCTCTTTTTGGCAGTGAGAACATGCCCAATTTATATAATTACTCCTCATAATCCAACCCCTCCATCCCCTCAATCATTCTGGTCACTCTCTTCTGTATCTTTTCAATATCGGATTTTTTTTTTCTTGTCCTGTGGATGGCTAGAACTATACAAAGTAATCTAAGTGCAGTCACACCAACGATTTAGAAAATAGCAGGATTAACTCAATTTCAATGGCCTGCTCCATCCCTCATTTTTCTTTTTCTCTTAATCTAACTAAAAAATACTTTATTACTATCTGCCACTTCTCTCGCAATCTTCATTTTGAAATTTCTCTTTGCCGTTTTGATGACATTTTCCACATGCTTTTGGTATTGAATCTGTCTTAATTCTGTGCCATTTTCCTTCATGGCCTCAAATACTACTTTTGTCTTCTTTACTAGTTGCTTGGTGGTCCTGTTCACTCAGCCAGGAGAGCCTTTCAGCTTGGTGTCTTTGCTTTGCATGGCTATGGGTCCACATTAGTCCATTGCATTCAGAATCACCTCCTCCACCTTCTCAGCCATATCCAAATCTTCCAAGGCCACAGTGACAAGACCACTTAAGGGCATAAATTTGGTCCTCTTAAAAATAAGCAACTGGGGTTTTAGTATCTTCCCCAATTTTTGCAATGTCAAAAATAACAGAATACAAAGCATGTAATAGGGAAATTGAAAAAGAATGTAAGAATGGCAAAGAGTGAATATGAGAAAAGATTAGAGGTTAACATAAAAGAGAGCCCAAAGATCTTCTATCAATATATGAAAATTTAAAGGACAGTTAAAGGAATGGAAGGACTAATTAGAAACAGAAAAGGAAATCTTGTTGTGGAGGCAGACTGCCTGACTGAGGCACTGAATGAGTACATTGCATCTGTCTTCACAAAAAAGAGCATTGTTTTTCTTCGAGCATAGAAGCTTAAATGAAGGCCTAATAAAGGTATTCAAAATTATGAAGGGTTGTGATAGAGCAAGAAGGGAGGAAAAATTTCCTCTGGCAAATGGGTCAGCAACCAGACGTTAGAGATTTAAAATGATTGGAAAAATAACTACATGTGAAATGAGAGATTTCTTCACACCAGATGGCTGAGATCTGGGAAGCAGATTCCATGGTAACTTTCAGAAGTCAGTTGGACATTCACTTGAAGAGGACCAATTTGATAGTTTATGGTGAAAAGACTAGAGTGTAGAACGAAATACAAAGAGCCAGCATGGGCATGATGGGCCGAATGGCCTCCTTCTGTGCGTAAGATTCTATGATTGTATGATTCTAAATTATGAACACTGCTGCTCAAAACCTGCCCCACCATTGCCTTGATTTGATCATCCTTATAATCAAATCTAGGATGTTCTCGTCCTTTGATAGCTAGCCAAAGGCCATCAGGACACCTAGTTAGGACACCAACACATTTGAGAAGAGGGGGAGAATAATCAATCAAGAAGTGGCATAAAATCCTGACCAAATATGAAGATCAATAAGGGATGAAGAAAGGTTATTTTCCCTGGTCCTAGAAAAACCATAACAAGTACAAAAGGTTAAATACTTAGATGCGATCATAGAAGAAAAGTCACAAATCATTGGAAGGTTTGCTTTACACAGCAATGATCCGAAGGCTTTATAATATACTTGTCTGATTCTGCACATCATTAGAAGCATAACATCTGCCAAGCAATTATCATAATATAAAGCATGGTTCTCTGACATTTTTTCTCTCCTGAAAACAGCATCAATTCCCACTGAATACTTAACTTAGTAGGTAGATACACAGCAGAAGCTACCTGTTTGGATGAGCCATTGGATATTGATGTGTGGGAAGAGCTTCCATTTCATCTTGAGTATATCGTCAGCGAGTTGATTAAACTGCAATGTACTCTTAACCCTTTTAAAGTACAAGAGAACGGAAGTGACAGGAAGCATTTAGAGAAGAACAAGGTTGTGACTTGCCTTGGAGAAACTTAGTTGTCCGTAAGGACCAAGGGACTCAAACCATTTTCAACAAGAGAAAGAAGTTATAAGGAAGGCATGATCCCTGTGTTTTTAAATTCATAAACATCAATGTAAAGAGCCAAGTTACCTGGAACCAAGAGTGAAGAAGAGGCTGCAGGATTATGAATGAAGGAGCAAGACAAAACTTTGACATGAAACCTGGGTCTCCAGATTAAAGAAAAGAAATTGCCTTGTCACTCTATTCCACCTTGGAGTAGTGTTGGGGCTGAGGTGACCACTATCTAGTGTCTCCCTGCGGAAGGTTCAGTTATTGGGGCATTAGTTGAGGACAGGGTCAGGTTTGGTTACAAACACCATCCCTATTCATGTAGCTTCACTGTCCAGGCAGGAACACGAAAAATGGTCCATATAAAATGGAAGTCTATAACTAAAATAAAAACAGAAAGTGCTGGAACTACTCAGCAGGTGTGGCAGTATCTGTGGAGCGAGAAGCAGAGATGAAAGGTCACAGACTGAAACGTTGGACTGAATTTTATTAGCTCACACTGAGAACGAGAGCCTCAAAAAGTGCATGGCGCACGCACGAGGCGTGCGCCACGGAGCCGCTGCGATATTTTGCGCAGCAGCTCATTAACATGGAGGGGGTGGACCACCCGCCCCCAATGACATAGAGTGGGCGGGCGATTTTCTCCCCAGCAACAGCAACCGGCGCCACCACACAGGCGTCAGCGCCATTTTTAAAGGACTTCAAGCTCTTACCGGTATTTTCACTTTTTAAAGTGAAATGGATATGACGTGGAAATTTATAAATTTAATGAAAGACCAAAGACCGCCCACCACCCCCGCCAATGACCATACACTTCATTTATTGTCATTTCCCACTAAAGAAAATGTTGTTCGCATCCCGAACTTTCCTCCCCAAACTTCATTACCTTTGCCCTTCAACCCCTTCCCACCATTCCCCTCTCCTCCGAACGGCAATCTGAAGGTGCAGAACATCTGGCCACTGGCTGGAATATCAGCATGGGATGGCCGTCGGGACAAGATAGATGCTCATTATAATTTATTTAAATATTTAAATTAAGGCTCTGCCCCCGAGCAGCAGGGGAGCTGCTCCGAGGCCTCGCGGCGCTGGTAAAATGGGACGGGGCCTTCCCAGCGCCGAGTCCCATGGCAGGTCTCTCCTGGAAGTATTTTCTGGGCCCCCCAGTCCCCCGCCATGACCCCCGATGTCGGGGGGGGTGCTGCTAAAATCGAGCCTGTTTACTCTGTTACTCTCACAACAGATGCTGCCAGACCTGCTGAGTATTGCCAGCACTTTCTGTTTTTATTTCAGATTTCCATCATCCACAGTATTTTGCTTGTATTGATGTTTATAACTATACTTCAGTAGAAGCTGTAACTATCCTTCAAGAAAAGAGGAGAGAAAATTAAGATGTCGGTGGTATGTACAATGAAGTATATCGCTCATTAAGAGTTTCTTTTTGGAAAAGAATAGACAAATATTAAAAACAGAAAGCGATACTTGGGTTAATTTTAACAGGCCTAAGATAAGAGATCCTTTGATCCATAGACTGATGTAGAATTAAACATGTCTTTTCCTTACTGAATTCTGACTTGGCTTCCTGCCACAAGGTGAAGATTAAGAGAGTGAGCATGTCCTAATAGAATGTAGACTGAGAGCTGGAAAATTCACATCAATTCAACACCAACAAGAACAACTTGCATTTATATAGTGCCTTTAATACAAAGAAATGTTCCAAGGCATTTCACAGGAGTGTTATCAAATAAAACTTGACACAGGTCCACATAAGGAGATATTAGGGTAGATGACCAAAAGCTTGGTCAAAGACCAAGGATCATTTTAAAGGAGGGAAGAGAGAAAGAGAGGTGGTGAGGTTTAGGGAAGGAATTCTAGAGCTTACAGTCTTGGCAACTGAGGGCATGGCTGCCAATGGTGGCCAGAATTAGAGGAGCGCAGAGATCTCCAAAGGTTGTATGGCTCGAGCAGATTACAGAGATAGCGAGGGGAGAGGCCATGGAGGCCTCAAACAAAGTTGAGAATTTTAATTTCAAGATGTTGCTTAACTGGGAGCCAATGTAAGTCACTGAGCATGGGGGTTATGGGTGAATGGGACCTGATGCAAGTTAAGATACAGACAGCGGAGTTTTGGATGACCTCAAGTTTACAGAGGGAAGAATGTGGGATGCTGGCCAGGAGTGCGTTGGAATAGTCAAGTCTGGTGATAACAAGGCATGGATGATGGTTTCAGCAGCAGATGAGCTGAGGCAGGGCGGAGTCAGGCAATATTACAGAGGTAAAAATAGGTGGTCTGAGTGATGGCGTGGATATGTGGTCGGAAGCTCATCTCGGAGTCAAATATGACACCAAATTTGAGAACAGTCTGGCTTCACCTCATACATTTCCCGAGCAGAGGGATGGAGTCTGTGACTAGGGAATGGAGTTTGTGGCAGGGAACAGAGAAACAGATCAAACCTCTCGCAGTATCTTACTCCTCTGAGTAAACCTCGAAATTACACAAATATCCGATACAAGTAAACTCTGACAATCTGCACAGTCTGAGGTCCAAGATAAAAAAAAATGAAATAGCATGGTTTAAAGAAATAGCCACTTGGCCTTCCCAACGCATGATGGCAAAGATAAATGTAATTTTCTCTTCCTTCATAAACTCTCTGACCAATCCCTTCTAAGCCCAGAGACAAAATTGCCAACAAGGATTTAAAATGGGAAGTTGAAAAAAAAGTAACAGATTATCATACTCCTATTTTAATCTCATACTCAAACTATGCTTAAACCCACTGGGAACAGCAAGCTGAAAGCACGGGATGTTCTTGTGATCACAACCTGTTACCCCTTCTCACCCGAATCCTCTGATTAATTGTATTCAGCTCAGTTGAAAGATGTTTCACAGAAATCTTTATCCTTTGTTGTTCTTTCAGCCTCTGTTCTTCAAGGCACATTGAACCTGCGTTTTTTTTTTGATTGGGTAGAGTGGGTCAATGGTCAAAACCCAAAACACCAAGAAACTGCCTCGGGGGCTGCGGGGAGGGGGTGTCAGCCACGGCTCAGTGGGTGAACTCTTGCATCTGCAACTGAAGGTTTTGGGTTTGGTTCCACTCCAAGCACAAAATCTGGACTGATGCTGCCAATGCAGCACTGAGGGAGTGCTGCATTCCTGTCTTTAGAATGAGATGTTAAACCAAGGTGGACATAAAGAATCCCATGATTCTATTTTGAAGAGTGAGAGTCCCTGATGTCCTGTCCAAAATTTATCCCTCACACAACATCACTGGAAGAGATTATCTATCATTATCATATTGCTGTTTATGGGAGCTTGCTGTGTGAAAATTGACTGTCATGAAGCTACTTTACAGCAGTGACTACAATTCAGTTAACTGTCAGTCATCATAAACTGTGCATTCTCCATAGCAACACCTCTACCAATCAGAGTTCACTTGCCAACCAATCAGCACTAAAGGCCTGCTCAGGTCGGGAAAAAGAACCTGACCCGAACCCAACCGATCCACAGCAGACCCGAGCCCGACCCGGCCCGAGCCCCTCCAATTTCGACCCAAGCCAGACCCAGCCATCCCTTCACCTATCTTCCGACTGGGAAGCTCCACAAAGCTGCAGCGCATGCATGATGACGTCATAGTGACGTCACTCGCTCACTGCGTGGACTCAGTTTCATCCTGGACTCCCAGCTCAGGTAAGTTTTTTATTTTTAATACTTACCGGCAGAGCACTTATCGCGTGTGTCTGGCCCGACCCGACCTGAGCATGACCCGGACTCAGCCCGGCTCGACCCAAGCCCTAAAGCCGGACCCAGGAGAGGGGCCCGACCCAGCCTGAACCCGACACATGTCGTTGGGTCCCATCATGTTCGGGTCGGGTAGCAGGCCTTTAATCAGCACTCTCTTCTCGTACAGTATAAAGTTGTTGCTTTCCCTTATATTGGTATTCTTCCTGATTGTCCTGATGAGTGCAAGGCAAAAAGCTTTGACAACATGTCCCTATTTGCAGCAATATACAATTCAAATTGTGCTTCATTGACTATAAAGCATTTTGAGATGTCACAAAGGAGTGAAAGGTACTACATAAATGCAAGTCCTTCTTTAACTAACTTAGTTAGGAAGAGGTAGTTGGTGGATATGAAAAATGGGTTTCAAAGGACTGGAGGTGAATGGCAAGGTTGCAGGAGACTAAATTCCTTGCTATTGAGATGCCAGGAAGGAACATAGAGAAAGGTTTTATATTTAAATAGCATCTTATCATGTGCTCCAGATGTCCCAAAGCACAAAGCACCAATGTTAAGTCTTTGAAGTGTAGCTGCTGTTATTTAGGCAAAAACAAAACTAATTTGCACACAGCAAGATCCCACAAATGACCAGATGATACCTTTTGGGTAAGAGCACACACACAAAATAGTATTTTGCTTACTTTCATGTTAATGAAAACATACTTCAAGTAAATTACCAGTGTTCCTCTATTTATCTGCACTTCAAGCATCCCTCCATAGGCCCAAATATTTTTTGTACACTTGTAAAATCCCATGAGAATAATTGACGATCCCTCAATCAGTAGAACTAGAGAAGAGCCCTCTTTTGAACAATTTTTTTTAGAGATACAGCACTGAAACAGGCCCTTCGGCCTACCGAGTCTGTGCCGACCATCAACCACCCATTTATACTAATGCTACACCAATCCCATATTCCGACCACATCCCCACCTGTCCCTATATTTCCCTACCTATACTAGGGGCAATTGCTAATGGCCAATTTACCTATCAACCTGCAAGTCTTTGGCATGTGGGAGGAAACCGGAGCACCTGGAGGAAACCCACGCAGACACAGGGAGAACTGGCAAACTCCACACAGGCAGTGCCCAGAATTGAACCCGGGTCGCTGGAGCTGTGAGGCTGCGGTGCTGACCACTGCGCCACTGTGCCATCAAACTCATTTGATGTTGCAGAGATGGAAATGTTTTTGTTAATTTTCTTTTTTTTCTTTTTCCCATTTCTTTTGTCTGGCAGGAGCTGATTCTTATGAGTGGGAGAGAAGAGGAGGGATACAGTTCCAGGGGCTTCATAAATCCTGTGACCCCTCACTAAAATGTCGCTCTCTGTGTGAAATTGAGCAGTAAGGATCAGGAATCTATTTAATTGTGGAAGAGGAGGGGAAGATGACAACCTGATCCCAATCCCATCTGTACCTAAATTGTACAAAGTGGACGCTTTGACTTCAGGAGTTGGCAAATATTGGACAAAACATTGGAGGATGGGCAACTGCCCTGGATGAGATCAGTAAAAGGACCAGAATTTAGACCTTGGGTTGGTCTGACAACAGGCTCAGGCACACTGATCTATTCAGGGACGCTTCTTTTTAACTTACGTTTTCTCCTTCTGAAGAAGATACTGAGGGAAAAGCTGATTATGTTAGCAAAGGAACTAATGTGAATATAAAGCAGGTTTCCATAGCCATGACAAAGAGGTTGGATAATAAAAGCAAAATACTGCAGATGCTGAAAATCTGAAATAAAAACAGAAAGTGCTGAAAATACTCAGCAGGTCTGGCAGCATCTGTGGAGGCGGAAACAGAGTTAACGTTTCAGGTCTGTGACCTTTCATCAGAACTGGGAAAATTTAGAAATGTAACAGGTTTTGAGAAAATGAAAGGGGGGAGGGTGGGAAGAAGAACAAAAGGGAAGGTCTCTGATAGGGTGGTGGGCAGGAGAAATTAAATGACAAAAGAGAGAAACAGAAAGTAAAAAGCAAACCAGCAAAGAAATAGGAAACAAAATGGGGCAGAGGTTGTGATCTAAAATTGTTCAAGGCTGTAAAGTGCCCAGTCAAAAAATGAGGTGCTGTTCCTCAAGCTTGTGTTGAGCTTCATTTTAGCACTGCAGGCGGCTGAGGACAGAAAGGTCAGAGTGGGAGCAAGGCGGAGAAGAAAACGACAGGTGACTGAAAGCTCCGGGTCATGCTTGCAAACTGAACGGAAGTGTTCAGAAGTTGGTGAACAGGACAGATTTATTTTCTTTAGAGAGAAAGTATGGGTCACTGTAGTGGCAGGGTGTACTATTCACAGGATGCATCATAGCAAGTCACCAAGGGTTCTTCAATGGCACCTACCAAACCAGTGACTCCAACACTTAGAACACCAAAGTCAGCAGGTTCATGGGAACACCAGCACCTCCAAGTTCCCCTCCAAGTGACACACCATTCTAACATGAACAGGGTGGTGGTGTAGTGATAATGTCACTGAATTAATAACCAAGGGACCTAGACTACTGCACTGAGAGCATGCGTTCAAATCCCACCGTGGCAGGTGGTGAAATTTAAATTCAATTAATCTGTGTTTTTAAAAAAAACTAGTCTAATGGTGGCCATAGATCCATTGTCAATTGTTGTAAAAACCCATCTGGTTCACTAATGCCCTTTAGAGAAGGGAATCGTCTGTCTTACATATGACTCTAGACCCACAGCAATGTAGTTGACTCTTAAAATTCCCTCTGACATGGTCTACCAAGTCACTCAGTTCAAGGGCAATAAATGCTGTCCTAGCCAGTGATGCCCACATCCCACAAATGAATAAGAAAAAATATATATTGGTATTAGAAATATTTTAGTAAAATGGTATAAATTGTGATCTGTTAGTCCTAAATAACTCCAAATATAGGACACAAACTGATATCTGTAATAATCTTAACAAACACAGACCAATTGTGACAAATACACAGATAACAACAAGGTCCACAATGGCTAATTAAAAGCTTGATTATGCTATGCATAAGAAACAGACTGTTTCTCCAATCCAGCAGAAGTGGAACTCGGCTTTCAATTAGTAAAAAACCTTCTTCTTATGAAAAACAGTGAAAGCTAACAAAGAAATGTATTAGTGCAAGAAGGAGTACATACATTTCCAACCAAAGTTCAAGGCAGAGTCTATACAGAATTGCATCAATGCTTTCAGGAGTGCTTCATTCAAAGGCTGAGAATTTACACTCTAATCCTGATAAACACACAACTCGTCTGCCAAAAAAAATTGCTTGGATGAGGATTAAAGAGGGATTATGATTTCTATAAACAGATAAAAGCAGCCAATTTTACAAAGTCCCTGCACTGTACTGTACTGGTGGAAAAAAACCAAGTCGGGTGCTCTGATAACTGAATGGCTGGAAGCATCCATTGGCATGGTACTAGGGTCAGACAGTGTCAGATTTGATCCCTGATAGGTTAACTGTTCTCAGCTCGTGTGGTGGAAGGGCCTTTTCAATCGGCCTCAGCTCTCCTGGAGTCGGGAAGAGGCAATTAGCAGCTAGGGTTCTGATTACTATTAAATACTAATTACAACTTGGCGAGTCCAAAACAAATAAATATAAGATAGTTACTAATAAATAACTGATAATTATGTATTATTAACCATTGGCTAATTGGATCGATCTTTCAAAGAGCCGTTACAGGTATGTTGGGTCGAATTGGCTCCACTATGCTGTATCATTCTGTGATTTTATGATTCTATAAATTCAATAAGGATTACAGAACACAGGAACATAGGAACAGGAAGAGGCCATTTAGCCCCTCGAGCCTGTTCTACCTTTCAATGAGAGCATGGCCAATCTATGACTTAATGCTGTACCATACCAAGAAACCTCGTTACCCAGAGAGTGGTTGAATGTCTAATTTTAAGTGGTTGAGGTGAATAGCATAAATGCATTTAAAGGGAATCTGGATAAACACAAAGGAGAAAGGAATAGAAGGATATGCTGATAGAGTTAGGTGAAATAGGATTGGAGAAGGCTTGTGTGGTGTATAAACAATGGCATTCCCATTACGGGAGGATATGGAGGAGACTAGAACTAGGGGACACAGTTTAAGAATAAGAGGCCTCCCTTTTAAGACAGAGATGAGGAGAATTTTTTTTTTCTCTCAGAGGGTCATTAATCTGTGGAATTCTCTTTCCCAGAAAGCAGTGGAGATTGAGTCATTGAAATTATTCAGGGCTGAGTTAGGTAGATTTTTGATAGACAAGGGAGTCAAGGGTTATGGGGGTAAGAAGGAAAGTGGAGTTGAGACCACAACCAGATCAGCCAAGATCTTATCAAATGGCCGAGCAGGCTAGAAGGGCAGAATGGCCTACTCCTGCTCCTAAGTCCTATGTTCCTATATTCCTATAGCACAGACCAGTTGGGCCAAATGGACTGTTTCTGTGCAGTTAATTCTATGTAATTCATGCTGTTCGCCAATATTCAGTGACAATCTGTTAGAAAGTGCATGTGGCTAGACATCAGGTTCGGACTTGAATGTGCTGCTATCCATGGTGGAATAACCTTGTGACACTCACTGCCAAGGCTCGTCCACGGAGTGCCGGAAAGAAGGGGAGGTGAAATACAGAAGAATAAAAATTTTGGCAAAAATAGAGGCCATCTTAACTGCACTGAATTTCTGCCCCTCCTAGGGTTGATTTCCCAAGTTCCTATTGCCTCCCCTAACTAATGTAATTTTCCTGCTTTCTATCTATAGACCGTTTGATATTTTTCTTTAAGTAATTATCCAATACCTTATTGTTCCTAAAATGCTGATAAATTTGCACCAATCACCATGTAATTGAAAAAGTTTGTCCAATCTCCCCTTTATGTATCTAGCACTTATCTAGAGATGATGAGACTTGTTGTCAATTTACCTAACAATGGAAATTATCTGCCCTTACCATGTTTATTACTTTGAACACTTAAGGTCTTCATTTTATAAAAGGGATGTCGAGGCATTGGAGAAGGTGCAAAAAGGATTCACAAGGATAATACCAGAACTGAAACGTTATACCTATCAGGAAAGATTGAATAGGCTGGGACTCCCTTTTCTCTAGAAAAGAGGAGGCTGAGGAGTCACCTAATTAATTATGAAGGGGTTTGATCGAGTAAATAGAAAGAAAATGTTTCTGCTTGTGTGGGAGATCTAAAACTAGGAGTCATAAATATAAGACAGTCACTAATAAACCCAATAGGGAACTCAAGAGAACCATTTTTACCGAGACAGCAGTTAAAGGTTCACTTCCTCCTCCTGCCCCCCCCCCCCCCCCCAGCCTCCCCTCCACAGCGCATGCCTCCCCCACTACCCAGGGTATGTTAGAGGCCAGCAGAATGTTGGGTTTAATCAGAATGATTGTTCTCGTCTTTACAGAGAGTAGATTCAGCTCAATGAATTGCTGGGAACAGCCTGTTCGGCCAAGCTTGATCACATGGAAAATTTGTAATGATGTGAATATACCAGAGAACAAAGTGATTACAGTGCAGTTCCCATCGGGTCAGTATATCGTAGCTTATTTATTGATATACTTTTCATTAGATGCACCAAATCAAGAGATGTTAGAGCTCGGAGATCTTTCTGTGTTCAGCATGGATAACAGAGCACATTTTGGAAAATGAGTGCTTAAGTGTCCTGAAGAAATGTCAAATGAACATAAGAAATGGGAGCAGGATTAGGCCATTCAGTCCTTCGAGCCTGCTCCACCATTCAATACAATCATGGCTGATTTTCTACCTCAATTCCACCTTCTCGCTTTATCCTCATATCCCTTAGTATCCAATAATCTGTCAATCTCTGTCTTGAATATACTCAAAGACTGAGCATTCGCAGCTCTCTTGGTAGAGAATTCCAAACATTCACTACTCTTTGAGTGAATAAATTTCAGCTCATCTCAGTCCTAAATAGTTGACCCCTTATTCTAAGACTGTGACCCCAGCCAGTGAAATATCCCCCCAGTATCTGCCCTATAAAGCCCCCAAGCAATTATTTATGCTTCAATGAGATCACCTCTCATTCTAAATTCTGCAGAATATAGGCCCAGTCTATTCAATCTCTTCTCATAGGACAATCTCCTCATCTCAGGAAACAGACCAGTGAAACTTCATTTCACTTCCTCTAAGGCAAGTATATCCTTCCTTAGGTAAGGAGACCAAAACTGTGCACAATACTCCAGCTGTCCTGTCCTGTTGTATAGGAAGAGATTATGCCCAATATTCTTCAAAGGTCAAATTCACAGAAATACTTTGCCTTGTGTAGGAGCCCGATTGTTTATTTATCGATTCACTCAACAATTGGACTAAATGATTCAAACAGTGTACAGCAGATGAACCCAGTTTTTGCTTGATCAGTGCAGTAAGTGGGGGTCATGTCTTCTTTTCTATTTTAAAATCTTGACAAAAGTCAAAATAATAGCAACATGCATTTGTACAGTGCCTTTAATGTAGAAAAACATCTGAAGGTGCTTCACAGAGGCATAATGACACACCAAAATGGATGCTGAGCCGAAACAGGAGATATTGAGAAAGTTTGACCAAAATCTTGGTCAATGATGTGCATTTTAAGGTAAGTCATAAGGGAAAGGGAGTTAGAGAGGCAGAGGACTACTGAAGGCATTTCCAGAATATTTAGCATGTGACTGAAGACAGGCTTGCTGATGATGGGATAAAGAGAAGGGAGGATGCAGATGAGTGGGGTCAGAATAATGAAAGCTCAGAGGGGATTGTAACACTGGGGGAGGTTACAGATATGGAGAGAGGTGCAGCCATGAGAAAGCCCACAATGTAATTCCACACTAGGCTAATGCTCCCAGTGCAGTACTGAGGAGCTGCTGCACTGTTGGATGAGTCGTTAGAAGGAGGCCCTGTCTGCCCTCTCAGGCGGACTTAAAAAGAAATCCTACGGAACTTTTTTGAAGAAGGGCAGTGGAGTTCTCCCCAGTGGCCTGACCAGTATTTATCCTTCAACCAACTTATAAAACAGATGTTCTGGTCATTTATTTAATTGCTGATTGTGGGACCTTGACATGTGCAAATTAGCTGCCGTGTTTCTTACATCATAACAATGACTACAGTTCAAAAGTACTTAATTTGGTTGTAAAGGGCTTTGAGGCATTCTGAGGCCATGAACTATAAGCATAAATGGAAAGTCTTTATTTCTTTATTTCCAATGAAGTATTGGGAAGACTGAAGCCAATGTCTTCGGTTCCTACTCCAAACTACATCCCTCTCCCTGGCAACAATCTGAGATTAAGCCAGTCTTAATGTTCACAACGTTAGTGTCACATTTGACTCTGAGTTTCTGACCTCATATTCGCGCTATCACTAAGACTGCCGATTTCCACCTCTGTAACATCGCTCGACTTTGTGCCTGTCTCAGATCATCTGCTGCTGAAGTCATGCCTTCATTACCTCTAGACTTGATTATTCCATCACACTCCTGGTTGGTCTACCGTAAATTTGAGGTCATCCAAAACTCTGATACCTGTGTATCAACTAGCATTAAGTTCTGTACCCCTATCACCCGCCAGCCACCCCTCCCCCAACCCACCCCTGTGCTCACTGACCTACATTGATTCCTGGTCAAGCAAAATTCTCATTCTTGTTTTCAAATCCTCCACGGCCTCGCCCTCTCCCTATCTCTGTAATCAAGTCCCACAGTCCTTCAATATATCTGCGTTCCTCTAATTCTGGCCTCTTGTGCATCCCTGATTTTCATTGCTCCACCACTGGTGGCTGCACCTTCAGCTGCTTGGGCCCCAAGCTATTGAAAACCCTCCCTACACCTCTCCACCTCACTTTCCTCCTTTAAGACACTCCTTAAAACCTACCTCTTTGACCAAGCATTTGGCCATCTGACCTACTATCACCTGTCATGGTTCGGTGTCAACTTATTTTTATAATGCTCCTGTGAAAGGCCTTGGGATGTTTTATTACATTAAAGGCGCTATATAAATACAAGTTATTGTTGTTCTTCTGAACACCAGGTTTCAAAAGAATAGGAGGAAAAAAGCAGGAAGTTAGATGCCACAAAGTTTGGGTTTAAAGAGCCTATATGGGATAGGGAAGGTTGGCTGACAAAGGAGACAGGCTTACGGTTATTTGAAGACGAGTCTGTCTCCTAAAAGACCCTTTAGTAAATATTTCTCAGCTGCCATTTAAAATGCAATAAATAAGGATACCCATTTGTCAGCAGAACTGATGTATAAAATTAATCCTGATATGTTTACACAAAGGGCTGTGTATGAGTGCGCCGCAAATGACAGCAACATGCTTTGCTGTTGGCGGTCTTCAGGTGTGGATGCGCCGTCGCTGAGAGGATCACTTAAATGGAGGGGACGGAACGGCCGCCCCCGATGACGTAGGGGGGCGGCCGCTCTGTCCCCGGCAACAGAGTCCGGCGCCACTCTGCAGGCACTGGCACCATTTTTAAATGGCTTCAAGCCCTGCAGTAACAATAGAAATTTTAAAGGGACATTAATTTGAAAATTGTGCAAAAAACTAAATAAAATCTGGAATGCCCTCTCCTACCCCACCAATGTTTGTTTTTGGGCCTATCCCTTCCAAAATAAACTTAATTCCCAACCCGAACTTTCCCACCCGAACCTTGTCACCTTTGCCCTTCAACCCCTTCCCAGCCAACGGAGTAAGTTTCCTCTGTTTCCCCTCCCCCCGCCCTGAAAATTAAACTCCTCCCCCCTCCCCACCAGTGTCTCGCCTTGAATCCCGAAATGGGGATCGGAAAGCGTGAGACTTCCGGCCAGTGGCCGGAATATTGGCGTGGGATGGCTGCCCAGTCTAGGTATGTTTATTTATATTTATTTGCATAGATTTGGCAATGCAAATGAAGGCCCCGCCGGTTGGCAGTGGAGGGTCTGCACCGAACCGTCACCGCCGCCGGCAAAATGCGGCGGGGCCTTCTTGACATCAGGGGCCGTGGTGGGCCTCTCCCGGAAGAATTTTCTAGGCCCCCCACCACGACCCCCGACACCGATGGCCTCATAAAATTCAGTCCACACTCAAAGAGCCACGTTATAAATCAACACAGTGAAAATATGAGTCGTTTTTGTCATCTGAACCCACAAGTTTCTGAACTGTTCCTTTAGATTGGAAAATTGCACATGTCACTCCGTAATTTAAGAAAGGTGAGAGAGGGAAATGAGGAACTTACAGACCTGTTAGCCGAACAGCTGTTGTTGGGAAATTACTAGCATCTATAATTAAGGATAGAGTGACTGAATACTTAAAAAATTTTCAGCTGATCAGAGAGAGCTAGCATGGATTTGTAAAAGGATTTTTTAAAATTTGTTCATGGGATATGGGCATCACTGGTAAAGCTAGCCTTGAGAAGGTGGTGGTGAGCTGCCTTCTTGAACCACTGCAGTCCATGTGGTGTAGGTACACCCACAGTGCTGTTAGGAAGGGAGTTCCAGGATTTTGACCCAGCGACAGTGAAGGAACGGCGATATAGTTCCATGTCTGGATGGTGTGTGACTTGGAGGGGAAGTTGTAGGTGGTGATGTTCCCATGCATTTGCTGCCCTTGTCCTTCTAGTTGGTAGAGGTGACGGGTTTGGAAGGTGCTGTCTAAGGAGCCTTGATGCATTGCTGCAGTACATCTTGTAGATGGTACACACTGCTGCCACTGTGCGTCGGTGGTGGAGGGAGTGAATGTTTGATAATTTGATAAAGTCCCTCATAAGCGAGGCTGTTAGCTAAAGCTGAAACTCGTGGAATTGAGGGAAAATTATGGACCTAGTTTGGAAATTGGCCGAGGAGACAGTGAGTAGGGATAATGGGCAAGTATTCTAATTGGCAGCAAGTGATTAGTGGTGTCGAACAGCGATCTGTGTTGTGGCTTCAACCATTCAATGCAATTATCAATGATTTATAGAACGAGACAGAGAGCCATATATCTGAGGTACATGATGACACTAAGATAGGTGACATTGTAAGCAGTGTAGATGGAAGCACAGAACTATTAATGCATTAAGTAAATGGGCAAAACTATGGAAAATGGACTTTTAGAGTCACCGTGTCATTTACAACACAGGAGGAGGCCATACTGCCCATCGAGCAAAAAAAAGCAGTGGTCCGATCACCGACCCTTGTGGCACACCACTGTCGACCATCCTCCAGTCTGAAAAACAACCATTAACCACGACTCGCTGTTTTTTGCCCTTAAGCAAATTTCAATGTAGGCAAGTGTGAGGACATCCACTTTGGACCAAAGAAGGATAGATCAGAGTACTTTCTAATTGCTGAAAAGCTAGAAGCAATGGATGTTCAAATAAACTTAGGGGTCCAGGTACATAGGTCATTAAAATGTCATGAACCGTTACAGGAAACAAGCAAAAAGGCTAATGAAATGCTGGCCTTCATATCTATAAGACTAGAATACAAGGGATTAGAATTCACACCAACATGCTATACAAAATACTGGTTCAGCCTCAACTGGAATATTGTGTCCACTTCTGGGCATCACACTTTAGAAAGGATGTGAAGGCTTTAGAGAGGTTGGAGAAAAGATTTATGAGAATGGTTCCAGGGAAAAGGATTTCAATTACATGGATAGATAGGAGAAGCTGGCTCAAACATGGACAAAAGAGCTGAACTCAAGAGGTGAGGTGAGAGTGACTGCCCTTGACATCAAGCCAGCATTTGACAGAGTATGGCATCAAGGAACCCTAGCAAAACTGGAGTCCATGGGAATCAGGGGGAAAACTCTCCACTGGTTGAAGTCATACCTAGGTCGCAGCTGTTGGAGGACAATCATTTGAGCTCCAGGATATCACTGCAGGAGTTCCTCAGGGTAGTGTCCTAGGGCCAACCATCTTCAGCTGCTTCATCAATGACCTTCCTTCAATCATAAGGTCAGAAGTGGGGATGTTCGCTGATGATTGCACAATGTTCAACACCATTCACGACTCCTCAGATACTGAAGCAGTCCGTGTAAAAATGCAGCAAGACCTGGACAATATCCAGGCTTGGGTTGATAAGTGGCAAGTAACATTTGTGTCACACAAGTGCCAGGCAATGGCTATTTCACCTGCAAGTTCCCCTCCAAACCACACACCATCCTGACTTGGAACTATATCACCGTTCTTCACTGTCACTGGGTCAAAATCCTGGAACTCCCTTCCTAACAGCACTTTGGGTGTATCTACCTCACATGGACTGCAACGGTTCTACAATGCGGCTCACCACCAACATCTCAAGGGCAATTAGGGATGGGCAATAAATGCTGTCCTAGCCAGCGATGCCCACATCCCATGAAGGAATAAAAAAAAAACTGCCGTCATTCTCCTGAGAGAAGCGAAGGTTGAGTGGAGGTTTGATTGAGGTGTTCAAAATCATGAGGGATCTAGACACAGCAGATAGAGAGAAACTGGTGGAAGGGCTGAGAGCCAGAGGACACAGATTTAAGGTGAATGGCTAAAGAACCAAAGGTGTCATGAGGAAAGTTTTTCACACGGCGAGTGGTTAGGATCTGGAATGCTCTACTTGAGAGTGTGGTGGAGGCAGATTCAATCCTGGCTTTCTAAAGGGAGTTGGATAAGCACCTTAAGAGTGAAACTTTGCAAGGCTATAGGGAAGTGATAAGTGGGACTTGTTGAGTTACTCTTGCAGAAAGCTGGCACAACAGACTAAATGGCCTCCTTCTGTTCTGTAATCATTCCATGATTTTATGAGTGCAGTGTAGATTTGCTGCAATTCCAGGACTTCAGGGGTTAAATTATGAGGAGAGATTGCACAAACTAAGGTTGTATTGTCTGGAATTTAAAAGCTGAAGGAGTGATTTGTTTGATGTTTTCATATTATGAAGGGGAACTGATAGGGTAGATGGGGAGAAACTATTTTCACTGGTGGGAAAGTCTAGGACTTGGGAACATAGCCTAAAAATTAGAGCCAGGCTTCTTGGGAGTGAAGTTAAGAAATATTTCTACACGCAAAAGGTGATAGAAGTTTGGAACTCTCGTCCACAAACGTCAATTGATGCTAGATCAATTGTAAATTTTTAATCTGAGATTGCTAGATTTTTGTTAACCAAAGGTATTTCGGGATATGGGCAAAGGTGGGTTTATGGAGTTAGGACACAGATCAGCCATAACCTCATTGAATGGTGGGACAGGCTCGAGGGGCTAAGTGGCCTGCTGCTGTTCCTATGTTCATATGTTTTTAAGTGTGCCAGAAACCTGAGCGCATGTTGAGGCAGTATACTGCCACGATAATATAGGCCCTGCCAAGCTATTTCACCTAGTCCAGACCACTGGAATAGAGGACATGGCCTGCACTTGAAGAAGGTTAAATTCAAAAGTAAACTGCAGAAGCAATATTTCAGTAAGTGTGGTCAGTCTATGGAACAGGGTCCTATGGTTCCCAAGCTCTCCATCACTGGGGGTGCTCCTTGCCTCCAGTCTGGGTCTGCTGGATATGAATTGATACAGATTGATTGCTATGATTAATCAACAACTTTATTATCATTGCATTGCGTGAATGGTAGAAGGTGAAATTGATGGACCTTGGTCTTTTAACAGAAAACACTGGAACCGCGCAGTCGGGTCAGTTAGTATCTGAAAGAGGGGTCCGCTTACTCTCCTTCAGAAGCTGATTGTGTAGCTCCAGCATTGTCCGATTTTAGCTCATTGACAAGTCATGCTATCGTCCAACAAGAAAACAAAATCAAAATGCAAATTTCTTTCAGCAAGAAAATCAGGAGTGAGCCTTTCCTTGGCAATTAGTTACTAAGTGACTTATCTGTCCAATGGTCTCATTTGCTGGCTCTGAGTCAGTGCCTGAATCACTGTCGGAAAGTGCGGCCAAGCAGAAACTACATCAGCCCTTAAAAACACTAATATGATTGAATGTCTCCTTTGTCAGTATTCCGTGGTGAATTGATGGAGCGGATTTTAGCTGAGAATAGGGGACTGCAGAAGTAATTGAGCTGTAGAGCCAACTGCTTGAATTATCTCGAGATTCGGTTTTCCATCGTAGAAAGTTCTGGATGGTTCTGGTCAAACTGTGCAGTCCAATTTTTTATGTCATAAAGCTTTTTTGCTTTCTGTGATTTGTTTCCTTTCCTCCCCACGCCACATGGTTGACAGTTTATTCCTACAGCGGATCTCCCATTTCTTGCCGGATTTCTGCAGACTGCTAACTGAAGCACAAAAGAGAGACGCAAGCACTGCCTACGTTCACAGTCAGCCGCGTTGATCATTGTCAATTTGTCATGCTCCATTTCTCATTACTTTCCTGAAGGAAATATTCTTCAAACAGTGCCATTCTGACAGGTGTGTTTAAGCAGCACCGACAGGAATATGGTTCGAGTGCAGCCGTTCAAGACGGAGGACCACCGCCACCTTCTCAAGGGCAACTAGGCATGGGCAACAATGCCAACCTTGCCAGCAATTTCCCAGAATTCATTTTTTAAAATGTATGATTTTACTCCATTTGCCTTCCTATCTTACCCCTTGTCTAAGGAGAACTCACTGCTATGTCACATAGGGACAGAATGCCAGCTGGTTTCACTCCCCCAGATCCGAAAAGCAAGGTAACTAAACGGCATTGCATATATTAACATTAACTAGGCTTGAAACCCTACCATCCATTATTGGCAATAAACCAAAATTTTGAAGGCTAAATTGTGGTAACCTTCACCCAAAGCAAAGTCAACAGTTTCACTCATCACGTTTCTCGTTGCTTCTCTGTCAATGTAACTGATTTCTTAGCACCACTGCCTGCTCATCATGTTGCTAGATCTGCAAGGAAATAGGGAATTTGCTTCTCTCTTCCTGATCACTGTTAAGCACCAGTACCACTCCCTTGATAAACTGTCCTTTCACAGATACTGTCACTTCTGGCTTCCTGAGGCCATCGCAGCAGTCAGGGAGCTGCCCTATCATCCATCATATTAAAAACACTTGAGTCCCAGCCATGCTACAGGAGATCCAAACACTGCCATAATCAATGCACGGGCCACTACCGGACGTTAGTTGTGGTTCAGCTTGTAGCACTCTTACCACTGAACCCAAAGATTGTGAGTTCAAGTCTGACTCCAGAGTCTTGCACACAAGATCCAGGCTGGCACTTCCAGCACAGCACTGGAGAAGTGCTGCACTGTCAAAGGTGCCATCATTCAGATGAGACATTAAACCACGACCATCTGCTCTCTCAGGTGGGTGTAATTGATCCCATGGCACCATTTAGACGAACAGCACGGAGTTATCCTCATTTCCTGGCCAATATTTATCCCTCAACCAATGTCACTACAAACAGATGATCTGGTCATTAATACATTGTTGTTTGTGGGACTTACTGTGTAGAAATTGGCTGCTGTATTTCCTACATTACAACAGAGACTACATTTCGTTGGCTGCAAAGTGCTTTGGAACATTCTGACGTGTTAAGCGCTATATAAACATAAGTCTTTTTTATTCTTTTTATTGGCATAACAGTAAGGAGAGCCTATTCACTTTTCACCAGGTCAAAAATCAAATAGTGTGAAGAACAGGACCAGGGCAAAGGAGTGGGATCATGGTTTGAGGTCTGATATTTACTGTTCATAATAAAAAAAAACTCATTGAAAGTCTCAATTAACCAGTTATTTCTTCACATTGTAAGGCACAGAATTATACTGGTCTATACCAGTGCTTATGCTCCAAATGAACCTCATCCCACCCTACTTCATATCCATCAACATATCCTATTCCTTTATCTCTCGTGCTTATCAGGCTTCTCCTTAAATGCATCTGTGTTATTCGCCTCAATTACTCCATATGGTGGCAAGTTCCACACTTTCACCACTCTGAATAAAGAAGGTTCTTCTGAATTCCTTATTGGATTTCTTAGTGACTATCTGATAGTTTTGACCTCTAATTTTGGACTCCCCCACAAGTGGAAACATCTTCTGCACATCTAACCTCTCAAATGTCTCCATAATGTTAAAGACCTCTATCAGGTCACCCCTCAGCCTTCTCTGTAGTGGAGCAGAGACCCCCAGCCTGTTAAGTCTTTCCTGATAACTATAACCTCTCAGTCCTGGTATCATCCTTGTGAACCTTTTTTGTTTGCATTTCCTCCAGTGCTTCATTTTTTTCCAATACAGAGACTAAAACAGTTCACAGTGTTCCAAGTGTGGTCTAACCAAGGTTCTATATAAGCTTAGCATAACTTTGCTGCTTTTCAGTTCTATTCTTCTCGAACTGAATTCCAATGCTTTTTGTGTCCTGTTTTAATAGCTTTGATAACCTGCTTTACTACATTCGATGATTTGTAAATTAGACCAACTCTCAGAAGTCAGGGCAGGCAGTAACTCTGAGACATTGCGCAGTTAATGGGACAACCATGTAATCATATGGCTCAACAGTGGATTAATCTGCTCTGGTGTTCACCCCTCAAAAGTACTATTCAATTCACTTAAATGTCGCACTTTTAAACACCTTGTTCACTCACTACTTGAGTCTAACTAGCGTCAATAGCTTCTAGCTCTCTGGAGATGTCCTCGTACTCTTCAAGTAATGCTGACAAGATTATTTCTTTTGCCACTGCAGGGTACTTAACAACAATAAGTGCATACTCGTTCATAAATGTATTTATGAAAAATTGGTCATTTGACCAAGAACAACAACTTGCATTTATATGGCACCTTTAACATAGACCCACCGGCCGTCCATGTCTCCGCTATAAAGACGTCTGCAAACGCGACATGAAATCGTGTGACATTGATCACAAGTCGTGGGAGTCAGTTGCCAGCATTCGCCAGGGCTGGCGGGAAGCCATAAAGACAGGGCTAAATTGTGGCGAGTCGAAGAGACTTAGTAGTTGGCAGGAAAAAAGACAGAGGCGCAAGGGGAGAGCCAACTGTGCAACAGCCCCGACAAACAAATTTCTCTGCAGCACCTGTGGAAGAGCCTGTCACTCCAGAATTGGCCTTTATAGCCACTCCAGGCGCTGCTTCACAAACGACTGACCACCTCCAGGCGCGTATCCATTGTCTCTCGAGATAAGGAGGCCCAAAGAAGAAAGAAGAAGAACATAGTAAAACATCCCAAGGCGTAATCAAACAGAATTTGTCACGGAGCAACATAAGGAGATATTAGAACAGGAGACCAAAAGCTTGGTTTTAAGGAGCATTTTAAAGGAGGGGTGAGAGATAGAGAAACGGAGAGGTTTCTATAGGGAATTCCAGAGCTTAGGGCCGAGACAACTGAATAGTGGAATGAGCAACAGGTCAGAGTTGGAGGAGCACAGAGATCTCAGAGGGTTGCTGGGCTGGAGGAGGTTACAGAGGTAGGGAGGGATGAAGCTATGGAGGGATTTGAAAGTATGGATGAGACTTATAAAATTAAGGTGTTGCACGACCTGGAGCCAATGTAAGTCAGTGAGCACAGGGGTGATGTGCAAATGGGACTTGGTGTGAGTTAGGACATGGGCAGCAGTGTTTTGATAAAGTCAAGCTTACGATGAGTGCATGGTGGGAGGCCAGCTAGGAGACCATTGGCATAGTCGAGTCTAGAGGTAGTAAAGGAATGGATGAGCAGATTAGTAGCAGATGAGGTGAGGCAGGGACGAAGTTCAGGTGATGTTACAGGCATGGAAGTATACAGTCTCAGTGAAGGAGATGGTATCAGAAGCTCAGCTCAGGGTCAAATAGGATATCAAGGTTGCAAAGAGCCTGGTGCAACCTCAGATAGTGGCCAGCTAAATGGATGGAGTCAGTGTCTAGGCAACGGAGCTTGTGGCAGGAGTGAAGATAATGGCTTTGGTCTTCCCAGTATATAATCAGACCAAATTTCTGCTCATCCTTGACTGGACGTTGGAGATGGAGTATAACAAAACAATGACAGTGGAGGGATTGAGAGAGAGGTGGTGGTGAACCAGAGCTGCGTGTAATCAGTGTGCATGTGGAACCTGACCATGTGTTTATGGATGATGTATCCGAGGGGCAGCATGTAGATGAGAAATGGGAAGGGGCCAAGGATAGATACGCATAGCGATTTGAGGCTGGTACTTATTTACTTGCTCTGTGCCACTGTCAGTCAGGGACAGCAGAGACCTTCACAGGCATTTAGTCGTCAAGCCAATGATGGGAGAGAGTAGCGTTCTTCTGGCTCTTTGACAGCATTACAGTTGCCAACTCAGGTTGAGGGCATTCCTGGAGGTTTCATCACATGACCATCTGTCTCAAACCACCCCGCCCCACACCCCCGCCATTGCGCCCTTGACTGAACACTTTGCCTTCCCACGACCAATGGGAAAGTGAACAGGTTCTTTGTTACTCGATCTGTAGCTGTTTTGCGCCCTCCCCAGTTCCAATATTTTTATAACTAGTAAATGAAAATGTTCAAAGAAAATGATTTTTTTTTTAAATCACACAATTTTGTTTCATGCCCTGACCTATTTTCTCCAGGGTTGCTCACAGCAGTGATCTGAAGATTAAGCTTCAATTCCTGGAGACTCCAGGGCAATGCTGGAAGGTTGGCAACATTTAAATAGGTTTCAAATGGTTACCTTTGATTCACATTGGGTGCAGGACCCATCAGAAAGCCCAACACCTCGACTATCCCCTTGGTGGGAAAGATTTCCTCTGGTCGCTGTATGTTCCTGACAGCGTAAACATTTCAAAGAACAAAGACTTGCATTTATATAACACCCTTTATGGCCTCATGTCGTCCCAAAGCATTTCAGAGCCTTTTAAGTTGTTTTTTTTGAAGTGTAGTCGCTGTTGTAATGTAGGAAACAAGACAGCTAATTGCACACAGTAAGATCCCACCAATAGCAATGAGGTAGCCATCAGATTATCTTCGTTGAGTGATAAATATTGGGCAGGACACTGAGGAGAACACACCTGCTCTGCTTCCAATAGTGGCCGTGGGATCTTTTCCATCCTTGCAAGAGGACAGGCAGGGCCTCAGTTTAACCTCTCATGCAAAAGATGATACCTCTGGCAGTGCAGCACTCTCTCAGAACTGCACAGGGATTGTCAGTCCAGATTATACATTCAAATATTTAGGGCTGGATTTTGTGTTGGAGGTGGGGCTCCCAGCGCCAGGCCAAAAATACAGGGGGAAAGCCCGCCTTTGCCTTTTTGTGGCCCCATCCGGATCGATCCTCTAGTCTTAGATTAGATTATTAGATTAGATTAGAGATACAGCACTGAAACAGGCCCTTCGGCCCACCGAGTCTGTGCCGAACATCAACCACCCATTTATACTAATCCTACACTAATCCCATATTCCTACCAAACATCCCCACCTGTCCCTATATTTCCCTACCACCTACCTATACTAGTGACAATTTATAATGGCCAATTTACCTATCAACCTGTAAGTCTTTTGGCTTGTGGGAGGAAACCGGAGCACCCGGAGAAAACCCACGCAGACACAGGGAGAACTTGCAAACTCCACACAGGCAGTACCCGGAATCGAACCCGGGTCCCTGGAGCTGTGAGGCTGCGGTGCTAACCACTGCGCCACTGTGCCGCTCTTGTTGAATCTTTCAGGAGCTGGGATCTCCGGCCCCTTTAAAGACAGGAATCCCACCTCCAAGAGCTCCTGGCCAATCAGAGGGCTGGCAGCTCAGCAGAATCGGCAGCGCCACTGGGAATGGTGGCCACTGCTGGTATTGCAGAGGTCTTGGACCCAGGCCCAGCGCTGGAGAACCAGATCTCAGGTAAGTGAGGCGGGGTTACCGGGGCCAGCCCAGTAGGCCCTGGTGGAGGGGGGTGTGGTGTGGTGGGGTGGTCATAAAATGCAGCGGGTCGAGGGTCCTGGGAGGTGCATTGTTTCCCAGCTGGGGCCCTCTGTGAACCACAGATTGTCCACAGAGGAGGGAACCCCCACCCCAAGCCCACAGAGCGCCATCCCCACATGCCGGAGGCCCCCCCCCCACTGGTTAGATCCCAGTGGCGGGCAGAAGAAGCTCTTAAGTGGCCGTTAATAGCTCACTTAAGGGCCTCAATTGGCCTCTGGGCGGGAAGGCCATCGTCAGCCTATTTTGCCCCCGGGAAAATCACTTGGCTCAGGACGCCAACGGACCCTCTGCGCGCCCACCCCCCTCAACGCTCCGTCACCCATCGCGATTCTATGGGCCACCCCTGCGTCTGACCCCGCCTCAGAGGGAGCCATAAAATCCAGCCCCTGGAGTGGGATTTGGACCTTCTGACTCAGAGGTGAGAGTGCAACCCACTGAGGCAAGGCTGACCCCACCATTGAGGCACCATCAGGACATTTAAAATGTTGGAAGTCTTCCTAGAACGACAAGAAGGAATCTTCCACCAAGTTGTTCTCACAGTCACTTGCTAAGTAAGAAGTTGCAGTCATATTGGGAAACTTCAATGCCAATGTGCTCTACACCGCACAAATAGTGTAACAACAGAGTTATTAATTAAAAGGCAGGCAAGGCCAGACAAGACTCAGGTAAGCCACTGGGCTCTTTTATTCTTCTGAAAGAACAACTGCAGTAAATAAAATAAATCAACCAACAGAGCTTTTTAACTGTCACTGGATAGATTACAAAAAGCTACACACTCAATAAGAAACAGCAGCTACTGTTCAAGACACTACTTACAGTCATGATGAAAGCAATCTGCTTATATCCTCAGTGCCACCACAGCCACACTAGCCCCACCAAATAGCAATGATTCAATCAGGTCTCTGTCCTAATTGTCACGAGTCTTGTGGACTAGCTGCAGATATTAATTGTTTTGGTATTGTAAATGAAGGTTGGTATTTCCTTCTCCGTGTGACAAAAAGCCAAGGAGGGTGAAAGCACTTTTACTTCATTCTGTGAGTAGGCCGTGACAAGGGAAAAATGTTATGAGAATATGTTACTGAGTTGGGGGGTTTTTTTTGCCAAAGAGGCTTCAAGGCGCCCCACTTGAATTTAAATCAAACCTACAGATACAGGAACAGGCCATTCGGTCCAGCTGGTTCATGTTGGTATTTGTGCTCCACATGAGCATCCTACTACCCTCTCCATCTCACCCAATCAGCAGATCCGTCTAAAGGAAGTGTTTGATTATGAAGGAGGCTAACAAAATGGATGCGGGCAAGTGTTGAAGTTAAGGGGAAAGGGTTTGAATACCCAGGCTGTAATTTTGAACGAGGAAAATAGCAAGAAGAAAAGTTAAAGCACAGATTTGTGAAGGGAATTTCCAAAGGAGGCTCCAAGAGGCAATTGGATGTTCTTCTGGGTGGAGGACCATGGTGAAAAGGTGGATATGATAGAGCCGATCCTTCGAAGGAAAGGGGTTGTAATCTGACTGACAGCTGCTTGCCAAAAATTGTACCTGCTGTAAACTGCTGAAAAAATCAGGGAGGAGCTAAATGGAAGGCTATCCATATATGGGTATTTGAGGCTAACAGTGCCACAGGCTGAGGATAAGTCATGCCATGATCATGTGAATGCCTCATGAGGTTGGAGGTCTATAAAGGACCCCCTTAAGTGGGGGAGGGGTAGAGCAACAGCTCAGAATCATAATAAAGAAATTTAGACAATTTTTACCAGTGTTTCACCTGCTTTCAAAGGATTGGGAGAAATATTCATCTTTTGTACTTGCTGTCTGGTTATTGCATAAAAATTGTGTACTTGATTATTAAAATTGCTTGTTGTTACCATATTGATTTGCTTGTTAAATCTGTGCACAAGTTGTTTGGGTCTGCTTATATTTTTCCCTCTTTTTAAAAACACTCACACTCTAAATTTAATCCCCTCCTGGGGAATCTGTGTTGAACAGAGTTTTTCTAACGTGAACATTAACCACAAGGACCACCTTGGTTTTCAACACTTGAAGGAATACCTACTGATGAAGTTAGACAAACACAGTCAACAGTGCTGGGGAAAGGAGAACCGGCTCAATCAAAATTGACTTCTCCCCTCCCTTTGCTTCCCATTTTCCTTTTTTTAAAACCCGGCAACTTACCATCCTCAGTCGGGACGTAGACATTCAGATAAAGGCAGTCTTCACTTTGATCCTGAATGTAAGTTGCCACGATATCCAAATTGGAGGTAAACCAAACGGGCAACATGACGTCGGGCAAAATCCCGTGAATGTTTTGGGGGCAGACCGGGGCGAAGTGCGTAGCATTCCTGATACCGGTCCAGGAGGATGGAGACTCCGGATGCTGGAATCGCCTCTCGCCAGTAGGAGCTGAGGCATAAGGTATTCCAAGGTATTGGTCCACGGGTCCCAGGATCTCATTGGGAAGCGGTGTTCTGACCCCTCTTAGCTTCCCGTAGTTTGTGGTGACGATGGGGTAGTTTTCCTGGCAGGTGAGGAGGCCGATCCGCATGGCAAGGCTCATTATCCAAAGCAGGACATTTAGATTCAAGGTGGGGGCAAGAATAAAAGAGAGCCATGGTATTCCATTTGAGCTGGACATTGTTTATGATCCAAAGCAGGCATGCAATCTTCCAGAAGCGTGAAAAGCAGCCTGGTTTCAGGCTTGGAGATAATGTTGATTGTTACCTGTTGTGACTGGACTCAGATCCAGAGGATCCATTTAAAACTGAGGAGAACCAACTGATTGGATCAGGCCCTGATATTATCCATCTGAGTCCACAATTACCATCTTGCAAACAGAGTAGCTCCTCCTAATAGACTGGAATGAAGACAAGGTGTTCTCGTTGAACAATGAAGTCCTTCTGCCGAGGCGATTAGGAGGATTGGCCAACCTGGAGAGCTGGAAAAGGAAGATGATAATTCAAGTTCATGTTTCAATAGAGAGATAACCAAATGGAAAATACCACACGGTCAATAAAACACATACATGATAGTACTGAAGAAGATGCACAGGGCAAAAAAGTAACATTGGGGTTGATTTTTAACTTGTCGTCCTGGTATAATTACATGGAATGACATGGAATCTACAACACAGAAACAGTTCACTTGCCCCAGTTGATTTATACTTTACATAAGCCAGCTCCCACCTTACTTCATTTAACTAAGCAGCATATCCTTCTATTCCTTTCTCCCTCATGTCTATCTGGCTTCCCCTTAAATGTCTTCCCTATGTCTACCCAATCAAACCTCTTCATAATTTTAATGACCACTATCAGGTCAATATTAGGTCTTCTTTCTAAAGAAAAGTGCCTAGTCTGATCTAATTCATTAGAATTAATTATAATTAAAATAATTGATAATTTAAAATTGTTAAATGCATTATATAAATGTAAGTTGGTGTTCTTATTCAGTCTTTCCTAATAGTTATAACCTCTCGGTTTTGATATTATCTTTGTAAATCTTTTTTGCAACTTCTCCAGTGCCTCTATATCCCTTTCATAATATGGAGACCAGATGAGCACACAATAATCTAAATGTGGTCCAACCAAGGTTCTATAGAAGTTTAACATAATACCTGCACTTTTCAATTCTATTCCTATAGGAGTGAATTCCAATGCTTTGCACTCACAAAAACATAAAGCAGAGCAGAAGGCATAGCAAAATGTTCTGAGACGCTTCACAAGAGCATTCTTAATCAAAATTTGATACCGAGCAGCCGAAGGATATATCAAGATAGATAGCCAAAGATTTGTCCAAATAGGTAGTTTTAAGGAGGACTTAAAGGGAGGAGAGAGAGGTATAGAGGTGGAACGGTTTAGCGAGGGAATTCCAGAGCTTAGGGCTTTGGCAGTTGAAGGCACGGCTGCCAATTCTGGAGCAAAGGAAATCGGGAATGAACATGATGCCAGAATTGGAGGCGCGCAGATATCTCAGTGGATTGTAGGGCTGAAGGGGTTTACAGAGATATGGGATGGTGAGGGAGGGGGCAAGGCCATAGAGAGATCTGGAAGCAGAGTAAGAAATGTAAAAATGAAGTGGTGTTGGACTGGAGTCAATGTAGATCAGCGAGCACAAGGGCAGTAGGTGAACAGGACTTCATGTGAGTTAGGATACAGGGAGCAGAGTTTTGGATGAGCACAAGTTTAGTAGGGTGGAAGATGGGAGACTGGCCAGGAGAGCATTGGAATTGTCAAGTCTGGAGATAACAAAGGTATGGAAGAGGGTTTCAGCAGCAGATGAATTGAGGCAGAGCCAGTTGAGCAATGTTACGGAGGTGGAAGTAGGCAGTGTTGCTGATGGATCTAATTTTGGGTATATATATATATATACACATGATAATATCCTATATAAACCCAAAAACCTTAGCTAGTCCTTTTTCCCTCTCTCTATCCCAAGAGTAGAGTCCATTAGGAGCACATGAACAGCCACCTCCACTATGGTCAACTAATTCAATAGAGCCCAAGGATCACACCCAGGGCCTTCTCAGTCTGTATGCCCCACATCACACTCATCCTCAGGTCCCCACTTGCATTCTCGCCAAAATATCTACACAAGCTAACTTTGGAACATTCAGAAAAACATCAGAATATTGTACAATATAACTTACTGTCCAGTAAGGGATAATATGGGCTGTCCTTAGTCATAGTGTCCAACTATTATCTGACTCACTTAATTGTTCTGAATGTGCTTGAAACTCTCTGATTATCAATCACACATGCAACAATTACTACCCATTATCCCTTATCCAATATAGTCATCCTTCAGGATGTGTGTCCTCTCAATAATCCATCTGTCCATCTTTTCTGTAAATCTTGTATTTATGCGCATCTATTTCTTCACTCTTCTATTTGCCTCTCCAGCCCTCTTTTTATAATGCCTTTGTGCATGTTTTACTCCTTTGGATCAATATCTATCTATTTATACCTACCTATCTAATCTGTTGCCAAGTAACCACATTTTATGCCGCCACTTCATTTCACAATTTTATAGCCATGCTTCCATGTAACTGATGTGCTTTATTCCACTCCCAGCTTTCAGACCCGTGCAGTGTGGTTTCTCATTGTGGCTACACTCATTGGCGCTGAGAAGAATGAGACTTCAATCTTATTGAAACATACAAGATTCTGAGGGGGCTTGACAGGGTAGGTGCTGAGAGGGTGTTTCCCCTTGTGGGGGAATCTAGAACTAGGGGGCACAGTTCCAGAATAAGGGGTCTCATTTAAGATAAAGATGAGGAGGGATTTCTTCTCTCAGAGGGTCATTAATCTTTGGAATTCTGTACCCCAGAGAGTAGTGTAGGCTGGGTCATTGAATATAGGTTCCTATTTCATATGATCTCGACGGAGAATTCCAATATATTTTGTGGTGCATTTTAATTGACTGATGCTGTGGTTGTTCCCTCAGTCTGATACCATTCCAGCCAGATGAAAGAAAGAAAGAGAGAGAGAGAAGAAAAATGAAAAAGTATGAAGGCTCACTGTGGTTCCTGGGATGAGGGGATTGTCATATGAGGAGAGATTGAGTAGACTAGGCTTATATTCTCTAAAGCTTAAAAGAATTGAGAGGTGATCTCAATGAAACATATAAATTGCTTTAAGGAACTTAACAGGGTAGTTGCTGAGAGGAGGTTTCCCCAGGCTGAGGCACAGTCTCATGATAAGGAATTTAGGACTGAGATGAGGAGGAATTTCTTCACTCAAAGGGTTGTGGATGTTTGGAGTTCTCTACCCCAAAGGCTGCGGTTACTCAATCATTGAGTATACTCAAGGTCGAGATCAATATGTTTTTGGATAGTGTCTTGCAGACCCCCACCTGCCAAGAATGAGGCATATTAATTTTGTCATAGGAGCATTGATTTTAAACTGTTGCTGGAGTGAAGAAAGGACTTGTTAAAAAAAAAAATCACCAGACACTTGGCTGGAAAAATATTTGCATTCTAACAGACTGTGCTTAGAGAGACAAAGGACTATTCCCTGGTCTACTTAACCCAAAATGGACTTTGATCAATAGACATTTAAGGTGAGGAAGCTAACATTCCAGAATGACTGCTAAAATGGCAGAATCCACAAACAGAAGTAGTCAAATCAGCTAGTCACATGACTAACCTGCTGGGCAACCTGGGGATTTTTGAATTGTGCCACAGAGAAAGGCAGAAAGCAGTTGGAACTGAAGGTAGAGCAAGGAAGCCTCTCTCTCTCTCTTTTTCACTTTCTCCCAAACCACCAGACCCACGGAAGATATGTAAACCTCAAGAGAGAAAAGACTCCAACCTTGAAACAAGTTAAAGCCTGCACTTGGCCCCAACGAATTGCAAGTCTGACCGACAACCAAAGACTTCACAGCAAACTCAAAGGACAGTAAAATAGAAACCCAACTATTGCCTCAAACCTTTCCCCTTTATTCTTTTCTACTTTTCTGTCTCTACCTGCGTGTGTGTTTATCACATATGCCTGCTAGCGTGGTCGCGTCGCATATTCGTAGCCGGTAACCGGATTAGAGTTTAAGATTAATAAACTTCTACCTTCCTTGTTTAAAATCTAAGAAAACCTGTCTGAATTGATTTCTTTGCCTTAAAATTAGAGCGGTGAGCAAGGATTCACTGAGGGGAAGCTAAAAACACGGCATTTTAAAATTAAACCCTGTTACAGTTAAACCTGGCGAAGGCTGAGAGGGAACCCCTAGACCCCTTCTCACCTGGTCTTAACAATAGTAAGGGAATCAAGGGATCTGGGGATTATAGTATACGGTTCTGAAAGGGTTAATGTTGAGAAAGTGTAAAGAATACCTCCTGCCATGATGATGTAAGAGATCACATGTGAGAGACACTTGAAGAGAGATGTAACATGGCTTCAGAGGGGTCGCACAGACTGGTGTGAAGCTGTACATAGTAATATGTAATAAAGGTTAATGATCTAATTACTCCAGACTAAAGAATCACTCTAAGCTAGACTAAGGTGGCAGTATACCAAACAAGCATACAACAGGGATAGTGCAGGAAGGTGGAGTTGAATTAGAAGATTATCCATAATCTTATTGAATGGCGGAGCAGGCTGGAGGGGCCGAATGGCCTATTCCAGCTCCTATTTCTTACGTTCTTACGAAAGAAAGAGGGAAAAGAAATGAATAAATGAAGAGAGAAAAGGAAAGAGAAAGGAATAAAGGGAGAAAGAATTGAAGTAATGGAGAGAAAGGAGAAAATAGGAGCACAGAGAGATAGAAAGGAATAGAGGAAATGAAATTTTAAAAGAAACAATGAAAGAAATTAAGCTGGAGAGAAAAAAAAAGAGAAACAGATGAGAAAGAGAAAAATATGTGAAAGAGAGGAGAGAACAGGAAAGTACAGAAAGGAAAGAGAGAGGCGTGTTTATAGAAGTTGCTTTAAGTACCAGCCATAAGGAAAAGATGCCATTAGATGATGGAAGCTTTGGCCATTTATTAAGGTTTTCCTCCACTAACAGTGCTGCTGCAGAGATTGGGATGGATTGATTACTGCATTCCCCCATCGATTTGTGCAGCACTATGTGAGCAGGCCAGCCCTGCTTCCTCTCTCTCTCTCTGAATGGGTTCCCTCAGATGCTGCAAAGACCAGAGTGAAAAGGGCTGGGCCGTCTGATAGAATTTTTATGGCCAGCGATTAAATAAAATGGAAATTAAAATTGAAAATCTTGCATCTCTAAAGACATATGAGATTGAAAGTGATGCAGAGCCATCTAAATTGGACAGGAATGATTAGAATTCAAATGTAGCAATGCAATTGCAAGCCGTGGATATATGAGTCAGTTTTACTTAGTGTAGACTAAGGTCTTCAGTCAGTTGTTTCACCTCCAGACCACAGTAAAGGTATACCAGTTAATTGTGAAACATTTTGGGAATTTTACATATCCCCTTCAGCAGTACGTGCCCCTCAGTACGAGACAGCATCAAGCTTCTGAGAAAAATGTGCCTTACTTGCAGTGTTCATATGAATGGGACTTAAAGGGAAATGGATGCCTCTTGCAAAGTCACCAGGACAGTGTTCTCCTTGAGGTAGGTGTGACTGGTGATGTGCTGACAGATTCGCATCTCCAACTGCAGCACCGCATCATCTCACTGCTGCTCGGACTGCATTCCACTTCATTACTAGCTCTCCGAGACCTTGGCAAACCACTTTGATTGAGAGCCTTGACCGTGAGCATCAGTATTTTATTTTGAGAGGATCGGCCACTAACGCTTACCACCTTTACCCAATGACTCAGCACATGCACATCCAGCAAAGATCACTGATCTAGCAGGCAGAGGTTTTGGCCAAGGGAACTGAGACCAAGTGTTGCTAATTGGCTACAATCCTGTGATTATCTAATCACCAAAAGGCCATTATTGTACTCAGGAGGCAAAGCGGGAATTTGATGTGAAGCAAGCTGATCATTGAACTAGTTTTTTTTGAAAAGAGAGAGAGGCATTGAGGTGACCCAATTAGAAGTTTCAAGATTGTGACGGGAGCTGCCACAAAGGGATCCAGGCAAATTGGCCACTGCTTTGAAGTGCTGGAATGTGGGGAAACAGAACTCAAATATGAGTAAGTTGGGATGAAGAAGAGAAGCCAGTGGAAATTTTTCACCCAAAGATCTGTGGAATAAGTTGAGATGGGACAGAGCAAACTGGCTTTAAGAGACAACTAAATAAGTGCACTTCTGAAGAGGGAAAGGAGTCAGGGGCATAGCGAGCCGCTAGGTAGGTGAGCTGATCTATGACAAAGGGATTAGTATGTCGAGGCCAAATGTCTTTTTCCCTCTTTCCAACAATTACTTTGTGATGGATCTTAGCTGTGCCACTGTATAGAGTAGATAGGGAGAAACTGTATTTACTGGCAGGAGGTGGGTAATCGGAGCACACAGATTTAATATAGCCAGTAAAAGAACCAAAGGGGGAGGTAGTGGAGATCTCTTTTAATGCAATGATTTGTTATGATTTGGAATGCACTGCATGGAAGAGTGGTGGAAGCAGATTCAATAGTAACTTTCAAAAAGGAATGGGCTATATTCCTAAAAGGAAAGATTTTTGAGGCTATGGGGACAGAGCAGGGAAGGCGGGCTAATTGCTCGGCTCTTTCAAAGAGGCTACATGGACACAATGGGCCAAATAGCCTCATTCTGTGATGCGTCATTCTCTGATACTGGTGGGTACAGGTCTATCACTAACAAGAAATTAAAAAAGGATGTTAGCACAGCATTAAATAGCATTACCCTAAGTGTGATCCATCTTATAGTTTATTGGTACCAATGAGATTGGTGAGAATATAGAACATAGAACATAGAACATACAGCACAGAACAGGCCCTTCGGCCCACAATGTTGTGCCGATCCTTTGTCCTCTGTCAAGGACAATTTAATCTATACCCCATCATTCTCCTTTATCCATATACCTATCCAAAAGCCTTTTGAAAGGCCCTAAAGTTTCTGACTCAACAACTTCCCCGGGCAAGGCATTCCATGCCTCGACCACTCTCTGGGTAAAGAACCTTCCCCTGACATCCCCCTTATATCTCCCACCCTTCACCTTAAATTTATGACCCCTTGTAACGCTTTGCTCCACCCGGGGAAAAAGTTTCTGACTGTCTACCCTATCTATTCCCCTGATCATCTTATAAACCTCTATCATGTCACCCCTCATCCTTCTCCGTTCTAATGAGAAGAGGCCTAGAATGTTCAGCCTTTCCTCGTAAGACTTATTCTCCATTCCAGGCAACATCCTGGTAAATCTCCTCTGCACCCTCTCCAAGGCTTCCACATCCTTCCTAAAATGAGGCGACCAGAACTGCACACAGTACTCCAAATGAGGCCTTACCAAGGTCCTGTACAGCTGCATCATCACCTCACGGCTCTTAAATTCAATCCCTCTGCTAATGAACGCTAACACCCCATATGCCTTCTTCACAGCCCTATCCACTTGAGTTGCAACTTTCAATGATCTATGCACATAGACCCCAAGGTCTCTCTGCTCCTCCACATGCCCAAGAACCCTACCGTTAACCCAGTATTTTGCATTCATGTTTGTCCTTCCAAAATGGACGACCTCACACTTTTCAGGGTTAAACTCCATCTGCCACTTTTCAGCCCAGCACTGCAACCTATCCAAGTCCCTTTGCAGACGACAATAGCCCTCCTCGGTATCCACAACTCCACCAACCTTTGTATCATCTGCAAATTTACTGACCCACCCTTCGACTTCCTCATCCAAGTCGTTAATAAAAATCACAAACAGGAGAGGACCCAGAACTGATCCCTGCGGCACGCCACTGGTAACTGGGCTCCAGGCTGAGTATTTACCATCTAAGACCACTCTCTGCCTTCTATCAGTTAGCCAATTCTTAATCCAACTGGCCACAGAATCAATCGGATTTGATAATATCTGTAACTTGCTTTGTTGATCCTGACCTATTTGTGACTTAGTCTGCCTCACTTGTTGAGATATTTAGGTATCAGCTTTGGCTAGTTGGTGACCATCTCACGTCATTAGATAGAAGGTTGTGGGTTTAAGTCCCCAATCTAGAGCTGATATTCCAGTGCTGGACTGTCAGAGGTGCTGTCTTTCAAACAAAATGTTAAATGAAGGCCCTGTCTGATCAATTATACCTGCTTCTGTCAGACTAGTGAGTTAGCCACAAAGAGATATTACCCTTCACCCACTCACTCCCCTCCTGGCCTAGCTGTGTTCAGTAATCAGAGAAGCTCTTGTATCAGGACCTATGATAAGACACTAAGTGTCTTATTAATGCTTTAAGGTGTTAATCTTGCCTAAGTGTGTAGTCATCTTGATCCTGAGTCAGAAGGTTGTGAGGTCAAATCCCACTCCAGGGGCTTAAGCACAAAATCTAGGCTGACAGTGCAGTAATGAGGGAGTGCTACACTGTCAAAGGTGCTACGTTTTGGATGAGACATTAAACCATCTGTCCTATCCCATAGCCGAATTTTGAAGAAGCGCAGGGGAATTCTCTCCAGGGACCTGGTTAGTATTTATCTCTGGACCAACATCACTCAACATCATGATAATATATTTTTCGGTCACTATCTCATTGGTATTCATGGGATCTTGCTGTGTGCAAATTGACTGTTGCATATCCTTCATTACAACACTTCAAAAGTACTTCATTGGCTGCATATTGCTTTGGGATATCCTGAGGTTGTGAAAGGGGCTATATAAATGCAAGTCTTTCTTTCTTTAAACACAACCTCCAAGTTCCAACAAGTGCCATTAAATAGGTTAATATGATGCACAATCGTGATTCAACAGCAGCAATTTGCATTTATATAGCACCATTCATGCAGTAAAATGCCCCTAAGCACGTCACAGGATGTAATCAGTCAAAAACGTCGACACTCAGCCAAAGAAGAATAGGACAGGTGATGAAAAGGTTGGTCAAAGAGGTAGCTTTTAAGGATTGCCTTAAAGGACAGCGAGGTAAAAAGTCAGAAAGGTTTAGTGAGGGAATGCCAGAGCTTAGGGCCCAGGCAGCTGAAGACACAGACACCACTGATTAAAATTGGGGATGCCAGAATTGGAGGCTGCAGGAGGTTACAGAGATAGGAAGAGATGTTGGAGGGCTTTGAACACAAGGTTAAAAGGAGCCAATGAAGGTCAGCAAGCACAGGTTGATGGTTGAACAGGACTTGGATGCAAGTTAGATTGCAGGCAGCAGAACTTTGGATAAGCTCATGTTTATGTTAAAGTGGAAAATGGGAGGCTGACCAGGAGAACATTGGAATCGTGGTTCTGGAGGCAACCAAAGAATGGATGAAGTTCTGATTCAATAATCATTAACTAAATATGGGAACTGTTTTAGTCTTTTTCATGGAATCGGAGTGTCGCTGACAAGCCCAGCATTTGTTGCCTATCCCTAATTGCCCTTTATACGGTGAGACATATGAACAGGAGGAGGCTATTTAGCCCCTCGAGTTTGTTCTGTCATTCAATGAGATTGTGGCTGACCTGTGACCTAACTGCATAAACCCACTTTTGTCCCATTTCCCTTAACACCTTTGGATAAAAAAAAATCTATCAATCTCGGATTTAAAATCAACAATCAATCTAGTATCAACTGCCGTTTGTGGAAGAGTGTTCCAAATATCTACCACCCTTTGTGTGTAGAAGCGTTTCTTAATTTCACTCCTGAAAGGTCTGGCTCCAATTTTTAGTCTGATCCCAGACTTCCCAACCAGCAGAAATAGTTTTTCTCTCAATCTAACCCCTTAATTGTTTGAAAACTGAATCAAATCACCCTTTAACCTCCTAAATTCCAGGGAATGCAACCCTAGTATGTATAATCTCTTCTTAATTTAACCCTCAGAGATACCATTCTAGTTTAGGGCGGCACAGTGGTTAGCACCGCAGCCTCACAACTCCAGGGACCCGGGTTCGATTCTGGGTACTGCCTTTGCAGAGTTTGCAAGTTCTCCCTGTGACTGTGGGTTTTCGCCGGGTGCTCCGATTTCCTCCCACAGCCAAAGACTTGCAGGTTGATAGGTAAATTGTTCATTATAAATTGCCCCTAGTATAGGTAGGTGGTAGGGGAATTGAAGGAAGGTGGGGATGTGGTAGGAATATGGGATTAGTATAAATGGGTGGTTGATGGTCGGCACAGACTTGGTGGGCCGAAGGGCCTATTTCAGTGCTGTGTCTCTAAAACTAAAAAAAAATAAACCGATGCTGCACTCCCTCTAAAGCCAATATCTCCTTACTAGTGTCTATAAGGAGGAAAACAAGCTATTACTAGTAATCCAACCATTGTGATCTTGTTAAACACCAATTGATAGGCGGTTGACGAGCAGAGAGACAGCATGAAGAGGCCAAGGGCTCAATTCAAAGGTTTGAGAGCCTTGAATCACCGTTGGCCCAGAGCACCGGGGCGGGTAATGAACTCTGATTAAGAAAAACCATAGACCCACGGATAATAACCCAAAAAAACACAGGTTCACCCCCAACTTCCCTTTCATTGCCTGTTTTTTAAATCATGGTTTAATTAACTAATTAATGACATTTGCGGGAAGACGTTTATAAATTTCTGTTACGAACGTTCCAACAATTATTTTGTTTGGTTAATCCCTTGTCTGTAAAAGTCTCCTTTAAACCTCAAAACGGATGTCAATTTCATGCGATTCCTTCACGCTGAAAATGTGACAAAAAATGTTGGATTTGAAAGAATTGTTTGGCTGGAAAATCCTACCCCACAAATCCATCCAATAATATTAGGCTTCCTCTGTTAACTGGGATTACATTCACCAGACTGCAACATTTTAGCCTCCTGTTATTGACTGATGCAATTTAGATGGAGAGTAAAAAAAAGTACAAGGTTTCACCTGAAACTATGCTATTCTAGAGGAATTAAACAATTGATATTTGGTGATTGGGGGGGGGGGGACAGAATATGCTAGTTCTTCGTGTGAAGACACATTTTAATTCTCTTTCCCTCTCTATTAATATGCACGAGGGACTCACTGGAGAAACCTGCCTCTTAATTTCCTTTAAGCATAAACCCATGTTCTACAAATCCTAAACATGGGAAAAGACCCACACAAGGGGAGGCCGAATCCAAGTGTCGGTGCTGCCCCCTCGTGGAACACCGCGCAACATCAAAGCAAAAATAACATTTTACAAGTGCATCTGACACTTTCAGAAGCAGAAAAAAAAACCTTTGTATCGTTAAATATGGAAAAGCCTTTAATTATGTGAGCAGCTTTGCTCTACTTTTTTTATCCGTCTCTCTACACCTCGCGTTTTGCATACTGGTTACGCTTCTTTGCAATTTACCAGGGAGCATATGTGTTGCATTTAGTTAACTGTGTGTGTATATATATATATAATCACTGAGATCCCGCCACCGAGGCTAACGCATTCCTGCAGCTGCGGGAAGCTCTGACTGACTAATATTGTTCATTTATGTTTGCAGGAGGTTGCAGAACGTCTACTAAATTAACAATAAAATAATGTGAATTTCAGTAAAACTTCCCTCAAACTGAGAACATTACGGGACTGGTTTGCTAAAAGATGAACTCTCTTTCTTGGGAATGAGTTCATGCATTCTGACTTGTCTTGGCCAGGTTTGATTCAGCTTGCCTCCTTGTCTCTAATCCATTTTGCCCCAAAGATGGACAGGGCTCAGAGACTTGTCAGTCGGTCTATTTATTAGGGCACTGGGTGATGTTTTACATCAGAATCCAGGTTTATTCATTCTAGGATCTCCTCTCCTCCCACCGTCTCCGGCCAAAAACCGACAGCTTATTTCTGTGCCACTTCTAAGTGCAGTAGTTTGATCTGCACAAAAGCAAGCATCGCTGGGTGAAGTTTGAACAGTTCACCTGCAATGGCCAACGCTTTTAAAACACAAATAAAATGTCACCATTCAAAGTAACATTCGGGCCCGAATTCCCAATGTCCGTCGCTTGTTTCATTTTCAAGCAGTTTTGCTCCAATGAAAACAATTTTAATGGATCCTCTCGTGCCGGGATGCCGCAGTGGTTCGGGGGCAAATTGTGCGGATTTGGAGAAAGTATTTCGGGAAAGAATCAGCGAGGAAGAGAGGAAGCCACAGAGAGACATGGAGACTTGGAAAGAAAGAGGGAGAGCGAGAGACAGGGGAAAAACAGAGATGGAGACAAGCATAGGGAGAGAGGCAGATAGACGGAGAGAGTCGGAGAGAGAGAGAGGCAGATGGACGGAGAGAGGCAGATAGTAGGGAGTCAGAGAGAGAGAGACAGATACAAAGAGGGAGAGAGTCAGAGAGACAGATAGAGGGAGAGTCAGAAAAAATAGACGGATAGACAGAGGGAGAGAGACAGAGAGTCAGAGACAGGGATAGAGACGTAGAGTCAGACAAGGACATAGGGAGAGAGACAGATAAAGGGAAAAGTAAGAGAGAGAGCGAGAGAGTCAGAGATAGGTAGGGAGAGAGGCAGAGAGACTGCGAGAGAGTGACAGAATTCCAGAGACACACAGAGACAGGATTCTGTATAACCCACTAGCAGAAGTGAATTTCCATTCTGTATACACTGAAATACAGTGTCCAGAATGAGTGTTTTAGCGACACTGTCTTCAGACAGGCACCATTCTCGAGGAATGGGATGGGGGATAGTTTATCACCCAGCTCTGTTCTCAGACCCCAATTTACAGTATCGAGGTGGATCAGACTGGGGGGAGGAAGAGAGGGGGGAGAATAAAATCTAACATACATTTTAAAAAATCCAGTCCCAAATCACAGATTGCAGCTAAATTTATCGATCCTGTAATATATTGAGCGAGGCAAATCGGCAATAATAATGAAATAATTACAATCACTTCACGGAAGAAAAAAAAAACAGGTTTCAGCCACCAACTATGTGACGAGTGTTCTCCCTCCCTCTGTCTATCCAGTATTTTTAACATTAGTATATTTTCTACATCCACACAGATGCACAGTCCCGTTACCTCCTCAGCTGCAAGTCTCCTTTGCTATATACAGTTTTAAATTAATTATGAATTCGAAGATTGAAAACAGGCACCTTTTTTTAAAAAAAATGTAAAACTGCATTTGAAAATAAGTCACCGAGCAAAGGACATCTGCCAGACCCTGGATCTCTGGCTGACTGTCTGCTGAATACAAATCCCGCTCTCTCCCAAGCTCCATCAACATGAACTGAATCGCTGCAACACTTACCTCGCCCGGGACAGCTGCCGCAAGCTCAGTCAGATTTTGTGTTTATCTAAGGTCTTTGGTTAGACGCCTGTTTGTGTTTTTTTTTCTCTCTCTCTGTTGACTTTTTCGCCCCCAAGTCTTCCAAAACATCAGAGCAAAAAAGATAAATTAAACCATACGCGTAGAAGCATCCAGTTATAGTCCAGATTGTGTTCAAGGAAAACTGCCCTTTTCTGAGATATAGTTCCAGTCTCCCCTCTCTCTCTCGATGTTCAGCACCAGTTTTCTTGCTTGTTTTTTTTTCCCCCCTCCGGATCCAAGATGAAATGTATTCTGGAATTGACTGCGCTGGCTGGATGAAGACGCTGACAGTCCCCTCCTCCTCGCTGGAACTGCTCCTGATATTAACCTTGAAATGGACACGGCCGAAGCTCTGGTCAGTTGCACAGAGACACACACACACACACACACACAGTCAGGAAAGAGTGTGGAGGAAGGCACAACGGAGAAGTGTGTGTGTGAGTATGTGTGTGTGTGTGTGTAGTTAGCGCTTTAACCCCTATGTCTGCCTGGTGCACCGATGGAGAGACACGCGCAGAGAGAAGATTAAGTGGGACACAGGTAGCTGGAAGGGACGAGGCTGGCAGCCAAGAGCACATTCCTCTCTCTCCCTCCCCGCTCTCTGCCATTGGACTAGTGCAAGGAGAAATTTACAAACACGCCAGCCAATAGATGGTCTCCTTCCTGCTGCCCGATCAGTCCTGAAAGTCTTTGAGAGAGGATTCAGCAACAACCTGCCATCTACACTCTTGTGGCTGTATCATCCATCTGGCCAGCCAGACATTTATCTCACTCATTCATTCACTCTATATCTATCCATCCATTTCTCTATCTACCTATCTATCTCTATCTTTCTATCAATGTATCTTTCCATCTCTCTATTTATATCTCTCTATCTCTCGATCCTTCTATCTCTCTATCTTTATTTATCTATCAATAAATCTACCTACTTATCTATTTCTATCCTTTTATCTTGCTATCCATCTCTCTAACATTCTCTCTATTAACCTATCTCTAACTTTTTCTCTGTCAAGATATTTTATCTATCTCTCTATCTTTCTATCTATATCTATCTCCCTCAGTCAACATATTATCTATTAATCTCAATATATCTCTATTATTTATCCATCTCTATTAGCTCTCTATATTATCTATTTGGCAGTCTATATTTCAATTTTATCCCTCCCTCTCTCTCTATCTGCACATGATGTCGGTTTCAGTTAGCTTTCCCTACCCCTGAAGCTTAAAGAAACACATCCAAAAGTTCCTGAACAGCTGAACAGCTCCACACCCACACGCACAGATAGGCACCGAGTTGCTGCTCCTGGGACTCGCTGGAGGTTGCTCTTCCCCTGAAGGCTGGCTTCGGCAGCTCCCTTTCCAAGGGGAATTGACAGCCCCCTTCATTTCCCATTGCAAGGAAGAGAGACAGATCACAAGCTGCTCGGATGAAATGCTATGGGTTGTTTTGCAAACGCACCCTAAATCTGTGATGAGCAGCATCTAAATCAGAAGTTCAGAATCAAACGTGTGGGGGCTTGGGTCTGCACAATTTAAAGGGTCACTGCTACTGGCAGCAGAAGAAGGCAGTGTTTGACCACCGTTACTTTGCCTGGAGTGTCAGGGGCTGACGCCCTTGTGTCATTTTCCCCAAGACCCTATGGGACACAGAACTCAATGATATAGGATGAGCAGGGATGGCCTCCTTCTGTGCTGTGAGATTCAATGCTTCTAAAGTGTTAGAAACCATTCTGATGAAAGGTCATTGACCTGAAACATTAATGTCATTTTTCTGCTCAGATGCTGCCTGACCTGCTGAGTGTTCCCAGCGTTTTCTGCATCACGTACGTGAGCTCAGTGGTAGCACTCTAGAGTTCCAATCCCAATTCCGGCCCTTCAGCCCATAATTTAGTAGGTTATTTCGGTCGGATGTGCTGCCTTTCGAATGAGATGTTGCATCGAGGCCTCTGGCTGGTGGATGTTAAAGATCCAGTGGCATTATTTATTTTTCTCTTTCATGGGATGTGGGAGTCACTGGCAAGGCCAGCATTTATTCCACATCCCTAATTGGGTAGCTTGCAAGGCCATTTCAGAGGGCAGTTAAGAGTCAAACACATTGCTGTGGATCTGGAGTCAAATGTAGTCCAGACCAGGTAAGGACAGCAGATTTCCTTCCCTAAAGGACATTAGTGAACTAGATGGGCTTTTTTTGAAAAGGGGGCCCAATCAGACAAAATTAGTCTCTGAGACAGAGAGGGAGATATTAAGGGGAGGGGGTGGTCAAAAGCTTGTTCATGAGGTGGGTCTTATGGCAGGCTTTAAAGGAGGAGAGGGAGGTGCTGTGGCAGAAGGATTTAGGAAGAGAATTTCGAACTTATTAGATGGCTGAAGGCATGGCTGCTAATGGTGGGGCAATGGTGCAGGATGTTCAAAAGATCCAGAGTCAGATTCCTGGGGAGAAGAGCCTTATACTCCTATCGATCCCCACCTGGGTGCAGCAGGTCTAGTCAGTCTAGTCAGGTGGTGTTACAGGGTAACAATTGGCTTGGCCTATCACTGCAGCTGATATTGACACTTGAAATACAGCAAGGTAGAAGTCTAACAATATTACACACATCAGTATATATTATTCTGCATTAATTAGCATTCAAACGTTCATGCTTGAAGAGAGGAAATCTTCGCAACTGTGATCACAGCAGTCTGTTGCCCCAGGATCTCTCCCTGATGACTATTATACATGATTGAATCATACTAATATTGGGAATAGCTTGAGAATAAAATGGAAAAGACCAGCGATAGATCTGGCTGCAAGTAACCAACCAACAGACTGCTCAGCTCAGTCAGGATGATATCCTGAAAACAGTTCCATTGACCAGAGTTACTCCACTCCTCAATGTTAGTGAATCTGCCAATTGGCATGGTACTGACGGGAGATCTCAGCTTTGCTTCTAGGTCTCTGCTGAGTGTCCCCTTCTTACCTGGTGTAGCCAGAGGGATGGCTATGACCTGTAATGGGAACAGAAGCAGGTTCAAAAATACTTGAATGGTATGTTGTGGAAAATGATTTATTTTATCCAGCAAATGTTACATACATCAGTATCTAACTTGTGTATGCATGATTGGTGTGATAGACCTGTATGTTTTCACCAGTGTAATCATAGAATCATAGTCTGTTTGATCGGCACCCCATTTACCACCTAAAATATTCACTCCTCCACCACTGACGCACAGTGGCAGCCGTGTGTACCGTCTATAAGATACACTGCAGCAACACGCCAAGGCTCCTTAGAAAGCACCTTCCAAACCCACGACCTCTACCACCTGGAAGGACAAGGGTGGCAGACGCATGAGAACACCATCACCTGCAAATTCCCCTCCAAGCCACACACCATCCTGACTTGGAACTATATTGTTGTTCCTTCCCTGTTGCTTGGTCAAAATCCTGGAACTCCCTTCCTAACGGCACTGTGGGTGTACCTACCCCACATGGACTGCAGTGCTTCAAGAAGGCAGCTCACCAACACCTTCTCAAGGGCAATTAGGGATGGGCAATAAATGCTGATCTTGCCAATGATGCCCACGTCCCAGGTTTGAATAAAAAAAGAGGCCATTCAACCAATCGTACCTTTGCTGCCTTCTGTAAAGAGCTACTGAATTAGTCCCACTCCCCCTCCCCTGCCCTGCTCTTTCCCCATAGCTGTACAACTCTTTCCCCCTAAAGTATATTTCTAATTCCCATTCAAAAATTATTATTGAATCTGCTTCCACTACCCCTTCAGGGAGTGCATTCCAGGTCATAGCAACTCACTGCATTAAAAAAAATCTTGCCTCTGGTTCTTTAGCCAATTACCTTAAATGTATGACCTCTGGTTACTGACCCTCCTGCCACTGGAAACAGCATCTCCTTGTTTACTCCATCAAACACTTGTGCCAAAAAATAATTTTATCAAATCATTTTGAACACCTCTATTAAATCTCCCCTGAACATTCTCTGCTCTAAGGAAAACAGTCTCAGCTTCAATAGTCTCTCCACATAACTCGCATCCCTGGAACCATCCCAGTAAATCTTGTCTGCACCCTCTCTAAGACCTTGACATCCTTCCTAAAGTGTGCTGCCCAGAAGCAGATGCAATACTCCAGCTGAGGCCGAACCAGTGATTTAGAAAGAAAGGTTTAGCATAAACTGTAGTCATGTATCTCATTGTTGTTTGTGGGATCTTGTTCTGCACATATTGACTATCACATTTCCCCACTTTACCACAGTGATGACACTTTCGATCATGTTTGACTAATTTGCGAGAGTTCTTCAACGCTGTAACAAGGAAAGTGGATAATGGGGATCCTGTAGATGTAGTTTATCTGGGCTTCCAGAAGGCATTTGATAAGGTGCCGCACAAAAGGTTAATACGCAAGGTAAGATCACATGGGGATAGGGGCAATTTTATTAGCTTGGATAGAGGATTGGCTAACCAACAGAAAACAGAGAGTCGGGATAAATGGGTCTTTTTCTGGTTGGCAAGATGTAACTAGTGGGGTGCCACAGTGTTCGGTCCTCGGGCCCCAACTATTTACAATCTATATTAATGACTTGGATGCAGGGATAGAAAGTACTATAGCCAAATTTGCAGATGACACTAAAATAGGTGGGACAATAAGTTGCAATAAAGAAATAAGAAATCTACAAATGGATAGATTAGATAAATGGGCCAAAATTTGGCAGATGGATTTTAACGTGGATAAGTGTGAAGTTATCCATTTTGGTCGGAACAATAGAAAGGCAAATTATTATCTAAACGGAGAGAAACTTCAGAGTGCTTCGGTGCAGAGGGATCTAGGTGTCCTCGTGCATGAATCGCAGAAAACTAGTTTGCAGGTATAGCAGGTGATAAGGAAGGCAAATGGAATTTTGGCATTTATTGCTAAAGGAATAGAGCATAAAAGTAGGGAAGTGTTTCTGCAACTGTACAAGGCATTAGTGAGACCTCACCTGGAGTATTGCGTACAGTTTTGGTCCCCTTACTTGAGAAAGGATGTAGTTGCATTGGAGGCAATTCAGAGGAGGTTCACTAGATTGATTCCAGAGATGGGGGGAGCTTGGCTTATGAAGAGAGATTGAGCAGTTTAGGCCTTTACACTCTGGAGTTTAGAAGAATGAGAGGAGATCTAATTGAGGTATATAAGATGATTAAGGGGATTGACAAAGTAGACGTAAAGAGGATGTTTCCTCTTGTGGGGCAATCTAGAACGAGAGGTCATAGTTTTAGGATAAGGGGTAGCAGATTTAAAACAGAGATGAGGAGAAATTATTTCTCTCAAAGGGTCGTGAATCTGTGGAATTCACTATCCCAGAGTGCGGTGGATGCCGGGACATTGTGTAAATTTAAGGAAGAGACAGACAGATTTTTAATTAGTAATGGGTTGAAGCGTTATGGAGAACGGGCAGGAAAGTGGAGTTGAGGCCGAGATGAGATCAGCCATGATCGTATTGAATGGCGGAGCAGGCTCGAGGGGCTGAATTGCCTACTCCTGCTCCTAGTTCTTATGTTCTTATGTTTAGAAGTAATTAATTGGCCATGAAACACTTTGACATATCCCGAGCTTATGAAAGAAGCTAACAAAATGCAAGTTCTTTTTTCTTTTCTAATCGTAACATGCGTGTGATCTTGTAACTGTATGAGGAATAAGGAAATCTCCTTTGGTTTGCCTTTGCTGGCTATAAACAATGAGACTTAAATGTGTATCAGAGGATTTTACTGCTTGATGCTCTCCGAGTTTGCTGCACAATGAATTCCAAATCAATGCTGTTATTTAGGCAAATACAGCAGCCATTCTTTCACAGCAACATCCGAAAAATAGCACTGAAATTCCCAATTGATTAATCTAGATCCTTTTGCTGGTTGAGGGAGGAATAGGAGCAGAGGAGGCCATTCAGCCCCTTGAGCCTGTTCCGCCATTCAGTGAGATCATGGCTGAGCTGTGACTTAACACCATATACTAGCCTTTGCCCCATATCCCTTTAATACCTTTCGATAACAAAAATCTTTTGATCTCAGATTTAAAATTTGTAATTTTTATTTCAATTTCACTCCTGAAAGATCCGGCTCTAATTTTTAAACTATGCTTCCTAGTAGAAATAGTTTCTCTCAATCTACCTTTATCAGTTCCCCTTAGCATCTTGAAAACTTCGATCAAATCATGCCTTAACCTTCTAAATTCCAGGGAATACAACTCTAATTTATGTAATCTCACCTTGTAATTTAACTCTTGGAGTCAAGATATCATTCTACACTACACTCCCTCCAAAGCCAATATATCCTTCCTAAGGTGTGGTGGCCAGAACTGCTCACAGTAACTCCAGGTGTGGTCTAACCAGGGCTTTGTGTAGCTGAAGCATGACTTCTACCCCCTTGTATTCCAGCCCTTCTCGATATAAAGGCCAGCATTCCATTAGCCTTTTTGATTATTTTCTGTACCTATTCATGACATTTTAATGATCTGTGTACCTGGACCCAAATGTTGTCCAGGATGCCAGAAAGACTTCCCGCTCTTCTTCAAATAGTGCCTTGGGATCTTGAGCAGATAGATGGCTTGTTGACTTGACTTCCCATTCAATGGACCACATCTCTTAAAAAGAATGAAAAAGAAACAGTCTTGTATTTATATAGGGCGTTTCACCAGCTCAGGGATTTCCAAAGAGCTTTATGGCTAATTAAGCAATTGGGAGGTACAGTAGCATAATGGTTATATTACAGGACCAGTAATTCATTAGGTCTGCACTAATGATCCAGGAAATTACCTCAAATCTCACCATGGCAGCTGGGGTATTTAAGTTCAATTAAATAAATCTGGAATAAACTGGTATCATAATTGTGCCGGTGAAACTACTGGGAAGGAAATCTACGGCCCTTACCCAATATTGACTATCTGTGACTCCAGACCCACAGCAATGTGGTTGACTCTTAACTGCCCTCTGAAATGGCCTAGCAAGCTACTCAGTTGTATTCAAAAAGGCAGCTCACCACCATCTTCTCAAGGGCAAATTAAGAATGGGCAATAAATGCTGGCCTTGCCAATGACACCCAGCTTCCATGAAGGAAAATAAATGAACTTCTGAAGTGTAGTCACTGTTGTGATTCATATAATATCTTGGTGTCTCACTGCTGGACTGGAATGTCAGCCAGGATTGACTGCTCTGATATTGGGCTTAAATTGCTAAAATTCTGCCCCAAAGGAAGAGTGCTAACAACATAAGTTGCACTATTTCGTGTTGTTGTAGAGTGAGTAACCAAATTGTTTCTGTATTTCTATGTTGCATCGTGCATAACACCACAGCCAAGTAAAGCAGTTCGGTAAGCTGGTCCCAGATTCCCAGATAACCCAAAGCCCATCTGCTGGAGAAGGAGAAAAGAAATTCCTGTCCAATTTTCTGCCATACTTGGTCTCTACACACATTGCAGAGCAATGATCAGAGCGACTCCACGCCAAAAATTGTAGACTGAAGAACCAGGGAGAAATATGGAGATCAGTGAAAATGTAGAACTCATTACCACAGGGAGTGGTTGAAGTGAATAATGTAGATGCATTTGAGGGAAGTTAGAAAAGCATATGAGGGAGAAGGGAGAGTGCTGAGGGAGTATTGCATTGCCAGAGGTGTCATTTCTTGGATGAGATATTAAACTGAGGCCCACTCTGCCTGTCTACTTGGACATAAAAGAACCCTTGGAATTTTTTTAATGAGGGATATGGAGCCCTTTTGGGGACCTGGCTAATATTCATCTCTTAATCACTACCATTGAACCAGATTAACTTGTCAATCATCTCTGTTGGTCGCACAGGTTATGTTAAACTTGCACAGAAATTTTGGTTAGACCACACTTGGAGTACTTGGCAACAGTTCATGTCTCCATTTTACTTAAAGGTTATAGGTTACTGGAAAAAATGCAAAAAGCGATTTACAAGAATGACACCAGAACTGAAAGATTATAATAATTTGGAAAGATTTAGCGGACTGAGGCTCTTCTGCCTAGAAAAGAGAAGGTTTTTTAAAATTATTCTTTCATGGGGTGTGTGTGTTGCTGGCAAGGCCAGCGTTTGTTGCCTATCCCTAAATGCCCTTGACAACTGAGTGGCTTGCTAGGCCATTTCAGAGGGTATTAAGAGTCAACCACATTGCTGTGGGTCTGGAATCACATGTAGGCCAGACCAGGTAAGGACGGCAGATTTCCTTCCTTACAGGGCATTAGTGAACCAGATGGGTTTTTATGACAATAGATGACGGTTTCATGGCACCATTACTGAGACTAGCTTTCAATTCCAGATTGTTTTTATTAATTAAATTTAAATTCCAACAGCTGTCATGGTAGGCTTTGAGCCCATGTCCACAGGACATTAGCCTGGGCCTCTGGATCACTCGTTCAATGACATTACCACTACGCCACCATTTCCCCCTTATGGCCCTGGACTCTGTAGTATGGTTATGTTTTTAAAAACTTTGATCTTTAATGCAGTGTAAAATTAACATTCGGAGGAAGCATGTGACCTCATACAAAATCTGCCTAAGACAAGCCAAGGGTCTTGGTTATCATGATAACAAGGAGTCCGGATCAAAGACCTTTTTGAAAGCAGGGTGCAAGGTTGTAACACCTGAAGGACAAATGGATCTCGCTCTCTCAGATGCACAGATTGTAAACAGGGAGCCAGCGGCTCTAAAATGCAAATTTGAGTGCAATTTTTAACACCTGGAAACAAAGGAAAACCCAGGTGGTTTTGCTGTGGTCAGATTTATGGCCTCTGAGAATTGTCAAAGGCAAACAATTATTAACTTTTGTTCTGGATAAATTCAACAGGCTTTCCTAGGTCTGGGGGCTGAAAGGAAGAAACAAAGACCAGCAGTCTGCTGCACAGTCTAGAGAGAGACCAGTGGGCTGTTCTCTGGGGAAACAACTGCTCTCAATTCACCGATACAGCAAAAGGCTGCTAAAATTTAAACCCGGTTCGAAGATTTGAAGTTTGCGGAGGAGAAAAGGCCAACGAGGTCACCAGAGATTGCCTTATTAACAGAAATTTAGTTGAATGTGCTCAGGAGAAGTGTGCAAAGAGGATGTTGGCTTTAAGAACACTGGGAGATCCAACCCATTGCAACTGGGAGGAGTTGGGGAGTTTTAACCGCAAGGATACCTTTTCATTGAGAACACTGTAACGTATAAATATGGTGTGGGGTTTCTGAGTGTGTTAATAAGTTAATGGGAAATATCTTTCTCTGCAATTTATTGTATTAGCTACCTATTAAGTACTGTTTAGTTAATGTTGATTTTAGTTTCGTTGTTATAGTAAAAGTCTCAAAACATGAAACCTTGTGTGATTCAATAATTGGTTACTGGGAAGTTCGTATCTCTTGTTTTAAAGTTAGTGGTCTCTACTGAGGTCATAACAAAAGGCTTAGGTGACCTTCTAGAGGTCATTAAAATTATGAAGAGTTTTGATAGAGCAGACACGGTTAGCACCGCAGCCTCACAGCTCCAGCGACCCAGGTTCGGTTCTGGGTACTGCCTGTGCAGAGTTTGTAAGTTCTCCCTGTGACCGCCTGGGTTTCCGCCAGGTGCTCCAGTTTCCTCCCACAGCCAAAGACTTGCAGGTTGATAGGCAAATTGGCCATTGTAAATTGCCCCTAGTGTAGATAGGTGGTAGGAGAATGGTGGGGATGTGGTAGGGAATATGGGATTAATGTAGGATTAGTATAAATGGGTGGTTGTTGGTCGGCACGGACTCGGTGGCCGAAGGGCCTGTTTCAGTGCTGTATCTCTCTATGACTCTATGATGTTTCAACTTGTGGGGAGTTCAAAACTAGGGGTCATAAATAGTAGATGTTCACCAGTAAATCCAATAGGTAATTCAAAAGAAGCTCCTTTACCCAGGGAATAGTTAGAATGTGTAACTCATTACCACATGGAGTAGTTGAGGTGAATAGAATAGATGCATTTAAGAGAAACTCACATAAGTACATGAAGGAGAAAGGAATAGGAGGGTAATTTGATAAGGTGTTGGTAAAGTTGGAGAAAGGTCATGTGGACCAAAAGCCTTCTCCTTTCTAGAGAAAAGAGCCCCAGACTGTCAGCCTTTCCGAATAATTATAACACCTCAGTTCTAATCCTTGTAAATCTTTTCTATACTTTCTGCAGTGCCTCTGTTCACTTTTCGTAAACACTAGCTTAGGCCTGAGATCGAATGGTTGTTTTTGTGCTGTAAATACACTGCAATCTCAATGTCTGTTTGTCAGATCCTGCTGTGTGCAAATTGGCTGCTACACATGACTGCAAAAACATCAGGAACCGCCCATAATAACATAAAACATAAGAAATAGGAGTAGGAGTAAGAGTAGGCCATTCGGTCCCTCGAGCTTGCTCAATTAAATCATGGCTGATCTGATTGTGGTCTTAACTCCACTTTCCTGCCTGCCTCCCATAACCCTTGACTCCCTTGTAGATCAAAAATCTGCCTTGTTCAGCCTTGAATATATTCAATGACCCAGACGCCACTGCTTTCTGGGGTAGCAAATTCCAAAGATTAACAACCCTCTGGGAGAAGAAATTCCTCCTCATCTTCGTCTTAAATGGGAGGGCCCTTATTTTGAAACTGTGCCCCCTAGTTCTAGACTCCCCCATAAGGGGAAACATCTTCTCAGCATCTACCCTGACAAGCCCCCTCAGAATCCTATATGGTTCAGGAAGATCACCTCTCAGTCTTCTAAACTCCAATGAGCATCCGCTTAAACTGCTGAACCTTTCCTCATAAGACATCCACGCTAAAAGTAATGATGTGGCTGGGAAATACTTTAGGGAATCCTGAGGTTACAAAAGCCACTAAATCTCATTTTGCCTTTACGAACGGAAGATGGGAAGAGTGCTTGCTTTTTTCTGAAGTCAATGATCTTCTGAATGCAAAAGTGGGAATGGATGTTTTGAGAATGTTAGATTTCCCGGAATTAGAGTTCATCAGCAGATTGTTAATTTTGTGTGAAATTCTCCATCAAAGGAGAAACTTCAGGCCTAAGAATTTTTAAAGCGAAAAATTATAATTTGGAGGGGCATCAATGCAATTTAAATTGGCTGTTAAAACAGCCAGGCTGTGTTCCCTTTCTAACAATAACATAATTAATGTTAACAATCCATGTACAAACATATATAAAATAATTAGACTGCAATAGAAGTCTGTCTGTAGAGCACTGCCACCTGGCTCCTGCGATCTTCTAACATCAGACTTAATGATGAATGAATGATTCTGGCTCAGATCCCCACCCCTGACTGGGGCTCACCTGTCGATAAAAATATGCAGCTTCCATTTCCTAAAATGTTTTTAGTTGTAGGCAAGATCTACTATAGGCCCAACTTGGGTGGGGAGGGGCGGGGGTGGGGGGGGGTGGTTAGTGGTGGGGTGGGTGCAGGGATGGGGTTGAAGGGAATAGGAGGGGTACCCCCCCCCAGGCCTCAATTTTTGGGCTGAGCTATATTTCCTTTCGTTCAGTTGTTTCAAATCCTGCAGGCGTTTGCAACAACGTTGTAAATATTTATACACATGTCTCTGGCTTTACAGCATCTCTTTCTCATGTAGCTTCACAATATTCCATGTAAGAGTATTAGAACATGAATAGGAGCAGGAGTAGACCATACAGCCCTTCAAGCCTTCTCCGCCACTCTATCAGATCATGGCTGAACTTATACATCAAGTCAACTTTCCTGTCACATCCCTCAATTCCCTTTGAGGTCCAAATATCTATCGATTTCGGTCTTGAATTTACTCAACAACTGAGCATCCACAGCTCTCTGGGGTAGAGAATTCCAAAGATTCACGTACCTCGAGTGACAAGATTCCTCTTCATCTCAGTACTAAATGGCTGACCCCTATCCTGAGACTATGACTCCTAGTTCTAGACTCTCCAGCCAGGAGGAGCAGCCTCTCAGCATCGAGCCCAAAACTGAATTCAAATTCAAATTCCACGATGGGAATTGGACTCACGTTCTTTGTTAGCCCTAGCTCAATGACCTAACTGTTGTGCATGTACACTGTTAAGAGGTGTGATTACAAGACCATGTTAGTCATGTAACACCTATGATGTAACACACTGCGTGATTCTGAGTGCTTAGCAGACTTGAAGAAACGCCTGTACTTATTTATTATTTATTTATTTAGAGATACAACACTGAGACAGGCCCTTCGGCCCACCGAGTCTGTGCCAACCATCAACCACCCATTTATACTAATCCTACACTAATCCCACATTCCTACCATATCCCCACCTTCCCTATATTCCCCTACCAATACTAGGGGCAATTTATAATGGCCAATTTACCTATCAACCTGCAAATCTTTGGCTGTGGAAGGAAACCGGAGCACCCGGCGAAAACCCACGCAGACACAGGGAGAACTTGCAAACTCCACACAGGCAGTACCCAGAATTGAACCCAGGTCGCTGGAGCTGTGAGGCTGCGGTGCTAACCACTGCGCCACTGTGCCGCCCAACTTAACTGCTCTACTATTACTCAATAAAGAACCCCCAGTATTGCATTACTGATCCCATCTGAAGTCATCGGTCTTTGTGTACAGAGTCTACTAACAGAGGTTCAAGGAACACGCAACAGTAACCACTGCACTATCATGCACCACAATCATTAGGGTCAATTCACCAATTTCTCTGCAGGGAGTTATCCTCAAAGGGAGCATAAACAGGAGATCGGACTACCACCTTTTAGCCTCAAGTCTCTGATCCATGCCTCCAGCCAACACAATTCTCCACTAGGAGCACCAATGAGTCAATTTACCAAATTGTGTGACTCTTACTGGCATTTATAATTGAGACCTGAGAGGATGAGGACATTTTCCAAACTCATTCATTCTAAGAACCATAAAGCTATGATATTCCTCACCTCTCCTGGTCTCTTCTTCTTCTTCCAACAATCTCCATGCTTCTGAAGCCCAGGTTTGTCATCTGCTAATCACTATTTCTAGATTTATCAGTGCTATTGATGCACTTACCCACCAAGCTATCAGAGGAACCTGAACATAATGGCATGGGTTTTCCACTCCAGCGGAGAGCTGATTTTTTTTTTATTGGTTCATGGGATGTGGGCTTCGCTGGCTAGACCAGCATTTATTGCCCATCGCTAATTGCCCATGAGAAGGTGGTGGTGAGCTGCCTTCTTGAACTGCTGCAGTCCATGTGGGGTAGGTACATCCAAAGAGTTGTTTGGGAGGGAGTTCCGGGATTTTGACCCAGCGACAGTGAAGGAACGGTGATATAGTTCCGAGTCAGAACGGGGTGTGTGACTTGGAGGGGAACTTGTAGGTGGTGGTGTTCCCAGGCATCTGCTGCCCATGTCCTTCTAGGTGGTAGCGGTCATGGGTTTGGAAGGTGCTGTGGAAGCAGCCTTGGTGAATTGCTGCAGTGCATCTTGTAGATGGTACACACTGCTGCCGCTGTGCATTGGTGGTGGAGGGAGTGAATGTTTGTAGATGGGGTGCCAATCAAGCGGGCTGCTTTGTCCTGAATGGTGTTGAGCTTCTTGAGTGTTGTTGGAGCTGCACCCATCCAGGCAAGTGGAGAATATTCCATCACACTCCTGACTTGTGCCTTGTAGACCTAGTCCACATCAGATAGGTGTAAAAGATCCAAAGGGCTTTTTTTTGAAGAAGAATTAGAGAGTTCTCTTGGTGGCCTGACTGACATTCATTATTCAACCAAAATCCCAATTACAGAAACAGCTTACCTGGTCATTCAGGTTTCTGGAACCTTGCTGTGTAAATTGCCTGCTGCCTTTGTCTAAACACATGGATTTTAAGAGCCCGCCACCGCTCTCAGCGGCGGGCGTGCAGGCTGCACACCGCAGAACTGCCGCAATCCCCCGCGCCGTGGCTCATTTAAATAACCGGGGCAGTCCGCCCCACCCCCATTCATGTGGAGGGGGTGGGCCGTCCAACACTGGCAATTGGGTCAGCTGCCTCTGCACAGGTGCTGGCACCATTTTTAAGGGGCAAGCAGCCCTGCCAGCATAGTTAAATTTTTAAAGATACACCCCACTAAAATTTAACAAATAAATCTCCAACGGGCCTTTCCCACCCCAGTAACAATGACATTAACTATTTGCTCTGCCCGCCCCAAAACACTTACCGTAAAAATCTGAACTCACTCCCAGACTACACAAAGTTTAAAGTTCATCACTTCCCACCATTCCCGACACCCAGTATGTTTATTTGACCCCGTCCTCCTGCCCCCGTACTGGAAATCCTAACTTCTTCCCCCGCCCCACCAGTGTCTCGCCTGCTTTCGCCAGACGGGGAAATTGAAGGCGCGGGAATGCTGGCTGGCATGCTGAGGATCACGGCGAGACCAGAAGATTACTGGTAAGTATATTTAAACAAATTCATTTTATTGATTTAAATATTGAAATTGAGGTCCTGTTCGCCCAGCAGCGGAGGACCGGCATGGAGTCTCGCCGCTGCTGGGAAGATTGAGCTGGGCCCTCCTGGCATCGAGTTCCGTGGTGGGCCTCTGCTAGAACAATCTTCTGCCTGCATCCCCCCCCCCACCCCCGCCCCTGCCATGGAGCTTGACGTCAAGGGTTTGGTACGATCCAGCCCCTGTTGAGTGGCACTACCACATGCTAAATGGGATAGATTTCAAACAGATCTAGCAACTCAAAACAGAGCATCCATGAGGTGCTGTGGACCTCAGCTGCAGAATTGTATTCAACCATAATCTGTAACCTCATGGCCTGGCCTATCCCCCACTCTATCATTACTATCGAGCCAAGGGACCAATAATTTTTCATTGAAAACTGTCGGCGAGACATCGGCTATCTCAATTTCTCTGCCCCCCCTCACTCACTCTAACCTGTCCCCCCTCTGAACTTGCAGCACTCCGTTCTCTCAGGTCTAACCCCGACATTGTCATCAAAACTGCAGACAAGGGTAGTGCTGTTGTTGTATGGTGTACCGACCTCTACCTTGCAGAGGCTCAGCGCGAACTCTCAGACACTTCTTCCTACCTCACCCTGGACGATGACCCCACCACCGAACATCAAGCTACTGTCCACAGGACTGTCACCGAGCTCATCTCCTCTGGACATCTTCCCTCTTCAGCTTCCAACCTCATTGTCCCTCAACCCCTTCTACCTCCTTCCCAAAATCCACAAACAGGACTGTCCCGGCAGACCCATTGTGTCAGCCTGTTCCTGCCCCACTGAACTTATTTCTTCCTATCTTGACTCTATCTTTGCTCCGCTGGTCAAGTCTCTTCCCACCTACATCCATGACTCTTCTGACACCCTATGTCATTTTGACAATTTCCAGTTTCCTGGCCCTAACCCCCACCTCTTCACTATGGACATCCAATCTCTCTACACCTCCATCCCCCACCAGGATGGTTTAAGGGCTCTCTGCTTCTTCCTTGAGCAGAGGCCCAACCAGTCCCCATCCACCACCACCCTCCTCCGCCTGGCTGAACTTGTTCTCACATTGAACGACTTCTCCTTCAACTCCACTCACTTCCTCCAAGTAAAAGGTGTTGCTATGGGTACCCGCGTGGGTCCCAGTTATGCCTGTCTTTTTGTGGGATATGTCGAACATTCCTTGTTCCAGTCCTACTCAGGCCCCCTTCCCCAAATCTTTTTCCGGTACAGTGATGACTGTATCGGTGTCGTTTCCTGCTCCCGCCCGGAACTAGAAAACTTTATTAACTTTGCTTCTAATTTCCACCCTTGACATGGTCTATTTCCGACACTTCCCTTCCCTTCCTCGACTTCTCTGTCTCCATTTCTGGGGATAGACTGTCTACGAATATTCATTATAAGCCCACCGACTCCCACAGCTACCTGGACTACACTTCTTCACGCCCTGCCTCCTATAAGGACTCCATTCCATTCTCCCAGTTTCTCCGTCTCCGACGCATCTGCTCTGATGGTGCTAACTTCCAAGACAGTGCTTCCAATATGACTTCCTTTTTCCTCAACCGAGGATTCCCCCCCACTGTTGTTGACAGGACCCTCAACCGTGTCCAGCCCATTTCCAGCACCTCTACCCTCACCCATTCCCCTCCCTCCCAGAACAATGACAGGGTTCCCTTGTCCTCACTTTCCACCCCATCAGCATTCATATCCAAAGGATCATCCTCCACCATTTCCACCACCTCCAGTGTGATGCTACTACCAAACGCATCTTCCCCTCCCCTCCCCTCCCCTGTCAGCATTCCGAAGGGATCGTTCCCTCCGCGACACCCTGGTCCACTTCTCCATTACCCCCACCACCTCGTCCTCTTCCAATGGCACCTTCCCCTGCAATCGCAGGAGGTATAATACCTGCCCATTTACCTCCCTCTCCTCATTATCCAGGGCCCCAAACACTCCTTTCAGGTGAAGCAGCGATTTACTTGTACTTCTTTCAGTTTAGTCTACTGTATTCGCTGCTCACAATGTGGTCGCCTCTACATTGGGGTGACCGCTTTGCGGAACACCTCCGCTCAGTCCGTCATCATGACCCCGAGCTTCTGGCCATTTCAACAGCTCCCCCTGCAGTCATGCCCACATCTCTGTCCCGGAATTGCTGCAGTGTTCCAGTGAACATCAACGCAAGCTCGAGGAACAGCATCTCATTTACCGATTAGACACGTTACAGTCTGCCGGACTGAACATTGAGTTCAATAATTTCAGAGCATGACGGGCCCCCCATTTTATGCTTAGTTATTTTTTCTTTTTTTCTTTTTCCTTTTTCATTTGGTTATTTTGTTTTAGGTTTTACAGTTTGTTTCCACTGTGCTTACCCACTGTTTTTTTTTTAATGTGTTTTTTTATGTTTGTGCTTGGAGTGCTCTGTACTTTACAATCATTCACACCCTCTCTGTACTAATACTTTGTCTTTCAGCACACCATTAACATACCATTCGCCTTTGTTCCATGACCACCTGGTCAGTTATTCTCTGTGACCCTGTCCTATCAACACCTTCACCTTTGTTATCTCTTGCCCCACCCCTGCTTTACTTGCTTCAAACCTTTTACATTTCTAATATTTGTCAGTTCTGAAGAAGGGTCTCTGACCTGAAACATTAACTCTGCTTCTCTCTGCACAGATGCTGCCAGACCTGCTGAGTATTTCCAGCATTTCTTGTTTTTATTTCAGATTTCCAGCATCTGCAGTATTTTGCTTTTATATAAGCCAGGCGACCAACCCTGATTCAATGAAGGGTGCAAGAGGGCATGTCAGGCGCAGTACCAGACATACCTAAAAATGAGGTGTCAGCCTAGTGAAGCTACAACACAGGACTATTTGTATGCCAAACAGCAGAAGCAGCATGCAATAGACAGAGCTAAGTGATCCCACAACCAACGGATCAGATCCAAACTCTGCAGTCCCGCCACATCCAGTTATGAATGATGGTGGACAATTAAACAATTAACAGAAGGAGGAGGCTCCACAAATATCCCCATCCTCAATGATGGGGGAGCCCAGCACATCAGTGCAAAAAACAATCTTCAGCCAGAAGTGCCGAGCGGATAATCTATCTTGGCCTCCTGAGATCCCCAGCATCACGGATGCCAGTCTTCAACCTATCAAGAACCACTGAAGGCACTGGATACTGCAATGGCTATGGGCCTTGACAACATTCCGAAAATAGCACTGAAGACCTGTGCTCCGGAACTAGTCGCACCCCTAGCCAAGCTATTCCAGTACAGCTACAACACTGGCATCTACCTGGCAATGTGAAAAATTGCCCAGGTATGTCCTGTCCACAAAAAGTAGGACAAATCCAATCAGGCCAATTACTACCCTATCAGTCTACTCTAGATCATCATCAAAGTGATGGAAGGGGTCATCAATAGTGCAATCAAGTGGCACTTTCTCAGCAATAACCTTCTCACTGACGCTCGGTTTGGGGTCCGCCAGGGCCACTCAACTCCTGACCTCATTACAGCCTTGGTCCAAACATGGACAAAAGAGCTGAACTCAAGAGGTGAGATGAGAGTAACTGCCCTTGACATCAAGGCAGCATTTGACCGAGTATGGCATCAAGGAGCCCTAGAAAAACTGGAGTCAATGGGAATCGGGGGAAAACGCTCCACTGATTCGAGTCATACCTCGCACAAAGGAAGGTGGTTGTGGCTGTTAGAGGCCAATCATCTTAGTCCCAGGATATCACTGCAGGAGTTCCTCAGGGTAGTATCCTAGGCCCAACCATCTTCAGCTGCTTCATCAATGACCTTCCCTCCATCATAAGGTCAGAAGTGGGGATGTTCGCTGATGATTGCACAATGTTCAGCACCATTTGCGACTCCTCAGATACTGAAGCAGCCCGTGTCCAGATGCAGCAAGACCTGGACAATATCCAGGCTTGGGCTGATACGTGGCAAGTAACATCCGCGCCACACAAGTGCCAGGCAATGACCATCACAAACAAGAGAGAATCTAACCATCTCCCTTTGATGTTCAATGGCATTACCATCGCTGAATCCCCCACTATCAAGATCCTGGGGGTTACCATTGACTAGAAACTGAACTGGACCAGCCACATAAATGCTGTGGCTGCAAGAGCAGGTCAGAGGTTGGGTATTCTGTAGCAAGTAACTCACCTCCTGTCTCCCCAATCCCTGTCCACCATCTACAAGGCACTACAAGTCAGGAGTGTGATGAAATACTCTCCACTTGCCTGGATGGGTGTAGCTCCAACAACATTCAAGAAGTTAGACACTATCCAGGACAAAGCAGCCTGCTTGATTGGCACACCATCCACAAACATTCACACCATCCACCACATTCAGCATTCACTCCCTTCACCACTGATGCACAGTGACAGCAGTGTGTGCCATCTACAAGACGCGCTGCAGAAACTCACCAGGGTTCCTTAGACAGCACCTTCCAAGCCTGCAATCTCTACCACCTAGAAGGACAAGGGCAGCAGATGCATGAGAACACCACCACCTGCAAGTTCCCTTCCCAGCCACACACCATCCTGGCTTGGAACAATATCGTCATTCCTTCACTGTTAATGGGGCAAAATTCTGGAACTCCCTTCCTAACAGCACAGTGGGTGTACCTAAAGCCCAAGAACTGCAGCAGTTCAAGAAGGCAGCTCACTACCACCTTCTCATGGGCAATTAGGGATGGGCAATAAATGCTGGCCTAGCTAGCAACACCCACATCGCATGAATGAATAAGAAAACCTTCCAATTTCTTTATCTGCTACTTAGCTCGTCTCTGTTAGATTAGTAAAACGTACAGGATAAACACAGTTGACCTTGACATCAATGAGTTAAGGAAGGAACATTGACCCTTTTTAATTTGCTGCTCGACACTTTGCTATTGGAAGTTAATGTGTAAACTTCAGTTGAGAGCAGGATCAGCTTTAACTATGATATCTGTTCTGTTCTATTATATTCCTTATTTAGATTATTTCTGCAGTTATAAAAGCGAGAATTGAAAGTGCATCTGTGCAAAAATTTATGACCGCATTCTGCAAGGCCAGTTAGCACATGTCGACATTTAGATTTGTTTTTTCACACGCATCTGGAGTTCTATTTTTATGCCTTTCTAACCCAAACACCAAAGCTTTTAGTGCAAGTTTGGGAACATAATATTTAACAGGACACAAGACATTTCAGTAGGGGCTGATACCGAGAGTGGGTCACGAAAAGGAAATAAAGACTTGTACTTATATAGCGGTTTTCTCAACCTCAGGACTTCCCAAAGCACTTTACAACCAGTGAATTATTATTTAAAGTGTTGTCACTGTTGTAATATAGGACACCCGGCAGCCAATTTGTGTACAGCAAGATCCCACAAACAGATATGTGATAATGACCAGATAATGGGCTGGATTTTATAAGCTCGCCGTCAATCTCAGCAGCGAGCTTCAAAAATGGCAGCTTGCCTGTGTGGGCGGCACGCGAAAGAGCCGCCACGATTCCGATCGTGTGGAGGGGCCTACCAGACACTGACACCATTTTTAAAGGGCTGTTAGCCCTACTGGCTAATTTAAATATTTAAAGATAGGATGAATTAAATTAAGTAAAAACATTTCTTTCGCCCCTAGTCCACCCCCCCAATAACAATTAATTATTCCCCCTTTACCCCCCAAAAAAAACACTTACCTTTAACATCTGACCTTCCCCCCCCACCCCGCCCAAACTGTATAAACTTTAAACTATAACCCTTCCCACCATCCCCTACACCCATGGCCTTAATTTGACCCCATCCCCCTCCTCCCACCTCCACACTGATAAACTTACCTCCTACCCTGCACCCCACCCCCCACAGTGTTGCCCCTCGTTTCCCCAGACAGGGATCTGAAGGCATGGGAATGCCGGCCACCGGACTGAAGATTGCAGCGGCACATGAGGAGGTGACGTAAGTTTATTTAGATTAATTATTTTAATTGATTTAAATATTTGCCGCCGCCTGGAGAATTGGGCCGGGCCCTGCTGGCATCGAGGTCCGTGGCGGGCCTCATCCTGGGGCATCTTCTGGTACCCCCTCCACCCCCGTCTCCCATCCCCATCCCCGCCATAGATCCCGACGTCCAATCCGATGTTTTTTTAGTGATGTTGGCTGCAGATTTAGAAGAACCCTTTGCTCTTCTTCAAAGTCACACTGTGGCTCTTTTAAGTCCGCCTGAGAGGTTAGACGGGGCCTCAGTTTAATATTTCATCTGAAAGACAGCATCTACCAACAGTCCAGCACTCTCTCAAGTATAGTACTGGGAATTCTGGCCTGCGTTATGTATTACTGACTACGGAGGAGCATTTGAACCCAAAACCTTTTACTTCAGAGACTGGAGTGCTACTACCTGAGCCACAGCTGACACCTGGCTGAAGGGATGGAATTCGATATGTTCATATGAATGCAGATGCCTATGGAGTAGAGCAATTTGAAGGAGAATAAATTGTGTAAGGTTAGGAAACGAAGATAAGAGACATGAGGGCCTGAGCTCAACTGACTGTATTGTGTACAACTTCCACAACCTCATCCTGTATCATCTTGATTTTGACTGCAAGTACATTGGTTCATTTCACCATTAATAAAGCTCCAAGTGTCTGATGACATCTTGAATTCGTCCTTGATGTACAGGTGCAGGACTGCAGCCTTGGCCTATAATATTACAAAATTCACATGCTTCACAGCTCTACCCAATTGCTACTTAGCAATTGACATTTGCTGCCGAGGTTTATTGAAAAATGGTAAGTTATCAATAAGGCAAATTACTGGAAAGGGAGTCATTTTTCTTTGCTTTTCAGATGTGACTATCACTGACAAGGCCATCATTGATTGCCCTTGAGCAGGCACTAGTGATCTGCCTACAACCGAGTAACTCACCAGGCCATTTATAGAGAGCAGTTAAGAGTCAACTACATTTGTAGGAATCTAGAGTCAGGATGATAGATTTCCACTCCTGAAGGGCATTAGGGAATCAATTGGGGTATGACAACAATCCAGTAATTTCATCATTATTATGATTAGCATTTAATTGAATTTAAATTCCCACAGATGCTGTGGTGGGATTTCCACGCCTGTCTCCAGAACATTTATCAAGGCCTCTGGATTACTAGCCCAGTAACATTGCTACTATGCTACCATTCACCTGGCGGGAGAGCTACTGGAAGGAGAGTTACTGGAAGAAGAGGTACTAGTTGGGTGATCATGTCTCTAGAGGATGTGTTGATTTCATTGAAGAATTGCTCAGGGTAGATATTAATGGACTCCCAGGATATGGCAGATGTTTTAAATGGCTACTAGGCCTCAGTGTACACTATTGAAGATGAAGCTGAGTTACCAATAATATATTGTAAGGTTGGTGCTAAAGCTAAAGATGTCAATGTGGGTACTGATATAGTACTGGGTAGAATAAGGGATCTCAAAGTTGTCCCTGATATCATTCACCCAAGGACATTCAAAGAAACAGGAGGATGAGTTTTGCAAGCCCTTTGCTCATATTCCTAATACTTCACTGAGGTTTTTAATTGTTCTTGTGGACTGGAGAGACACAATATTTAAAGTAATGCATTTCACGTAACGATACAAAATTATGAATGTGCAATCCATCCCCACATCAGTGAGTCTCCTTAATGTATTTAAAACAAGATGTTATGCTAAACTTTTACATAACACTCCAGATAGATAGAATCTTATGGTCAGTTCTGGGCATAATAATTTAGGAAGAATGTCAAGGCCTTAGAGAGGGTGCAGAGGACATTTACTAGAATGGTACTAGGGATGATAGACTTCAGTTACCTGAACAGACTGGAGAAACTGAGATTGTTCTCCTTAAAGAAGATTAATGGCAATTATACACACTACTGAGTCAGCGGCGCTTGAGATGGCTTGGCCATGTGAGCCGCATGGAAGATGGCAGGATCCCCAAAGACACATTGTACAGCGAGCTCGCCACTGGTATCAGACCCACCGGCCGTCCATGTCTCCGCTATAAAGACGTCTGCAAACGCGACATGAAATCGTGTGACATTGATCACAAGTCGTGGGAGTCAGTTGCCAGCATTCGCCAGAGCTGGCGGGCAGCCATAAAGACAGGGCTAAATTGTGGCAAGTCGAAGAGACTTAGTAGTTGGCAGGAAAAAAGACAGAGGCGCAAGGGGAGAGCCAACTGTGCAACAGCCCCGACAAACAAATTTCTCTGCAGCACCTGTGGAAGAGCCTGTCACTCCAGAATTGGCCTTTATAGCCACTCCAGGCGTTGCTTCACAAACCACTGACCACCTCCAGGCGCGTATCCATTGTCTCTGGAGATAAGGAGGCCCAAAAGAAAGAAAAAAAAGAAAGAAAAAAAAAAGAATGGCAATTAGAGTTTTTCAAAACCATGGAGGGTTTTGATGGAGTAAATAAGAAGAACATACGTCCAGTGGCAGAAAGATCAGTAACCAAAGAACACAGGTTTAAAGTAATTGGTAAAGGAATGAGAGGCGATATGAGGAAATGATCTGGAACGCACTGCTTGAAAGGGCAGTGGAGCAGATTCAATAGTAATTTTCAAAAAGGAATTAGATAAATACTTGAAGTGAAAAAAATTGCAGGGTTACTGGGATCTTGCAGGGTTACGAAATGGATAGCTCTTTCAAAGAGATGGCACAGGTGTGATGGGCAGAATGGCCTCCTTCTGTGCTGTACCTTCCTAGGTCTTCCGACTATTCCTTCAGTATTTTTGATTTTCCTGAGCCTGCCGAAAGCTTTTGAATGTGTGTATTAAATCCTAACTACTCTTTTGTTTCTTCACAGAAAGAAGTCAAAGGACATTCAAAAACATGTTCTTCAATTAACTTGACAGGCTAACAAATTCCATGTTGTTTAATCTGAGGAAAACAATATCCATTTAGCATATTAAAGCCCATTCATCTAGGTGCTGTGCTTGTAAACTTGTGAGAATAAGCTTTGCTTAGAAAAACACACTCAATAAAAGTAAAATTAAAAGCAAAATACTGCAGATCTGGAAATCCGAAATAAAAACTCAATAAAAGTAACTTGTTTTTAATCTTTTTTATTGTGAATAAATGGCCAATATCTCATGAAACATAATAGTAAGTTATTGGAAAGTAAGTTACTGGATGGCAGGATATTGGAGGCAAGTTATAAGAAGAAAGTTATTGGAATACCTAGAGAACTACATCGAAATAAAACTCTTCAGGAAATCTTAGAGAGTTTTAGAGGATTTTTAAATTTAACAAAGGATGAGCAAGAAATTGATAAAGACAAAATAGAATATGAAAGTAAACCAGCCAGAAACATTAAAACAGATTGTAAAAGTTTCTACAGCAATGTAAAAAGGAAGAGAAGAGCAAAAGTAAACGTAGGTCAAAGAACAAAGAACAAAGAACAAAGAAAATTACAGCACAGGAACAGGCCCTTCGGCCCTCCAAGCCTGCGCTAATCCAGATCCTCTACCTAAACATGTCGCCTATTTTCTAAGGGTCTGTATCTCTTTGCTTCCTGCCCATTCATGTATCTGTCTGTCATGTATCAGGCAGGGACAGGAGAAATTACAATGGGGAATAAGGAAATGGCAGAGACTTTAAACAAATTATTATGACAGTACTTCTATAATTTTTGCTCATTTTTTTGAGGACTCATGTATTTTAGAATTATGGACATTGTTTCATATGGGAAAACTGAAAAGGATTCCATGGATGTTTTTTTCACTTGGGGTCATTGAAGGGACAATGAGAGGTCTTGTCTGGGTAAGCATTTAAATATACGTTGTGACCTGTGGAGAAGTGCAACTAGAAAAGGCAGTGCACTCCTCGAGGACACAAAAAACATTCTGGAAATAGTGTGGAACGAAATGTCTAATGGAAATGAGGACCTTGGGGATATTATTATTAGCAAAGGAATGGAGCTGGAAAAATTGAAAGTGGTGAAAACTCTCACTTCCTTCAGTCTTCCCTCCCTCTTTCCATCTACAGGCTTTCAAAACCCAGGCTTGGTGTTAGCTAATCGTTATACTTTAATTGATTGTTTTCACTTTTGGCAGCGTGCTGCTCTACATGCCTTGTCCTTTCACTTAAGTTGCTAAATAATATTTTTAAAATTCAATAAACCAAGCATACAATATCCCCCAAATGTTTAAATGTTTATTTTCAGCGTAATAAGTATCATTAATCAACTGTCATTTTTTGTCCCGAGAAAGTGGCATATTTCATAAACCTAATCATTTTACCTTTAAAATACAAGCATTATTTCCCATTTCCTTTTTGTTTATTTTGATTGAATGAAGGATTAACTGAGCTGTCATCCATATATTGTCAAATTACACTGATAACGACAAACAGAATGCCTGAGCCATGTATAATTTTGAATAAAGCACAAGCAATTCTTGGCAAAGTGACGTGTTCATCACAGTTGAACTGGGCATCTTCAGCAACTGTGTGCAGTAAATACCAATTTTTTTTTAAAGCGATCGATAACATTTAATACCACACGTGCATTCAAAAAATCCTAAGAGCAAAGAACAAAGAACAGTACAGCACAGGAACAGGCCATTCGGCCCTCCAAGCCTGCGCCGGTCTTGATGCCTGCCTAAACTAAAACCTTCTGTACTTCCAGGGTCCATATCCCTCTATTCCCATCCTATTCATGTGTTTTAGGAAAGCATAGAGAAAAGGGCCCGAACCCAAAGCTAATCAAGCCCAACAATTTCAATTCAAATTCAGCGAGAACAAGGGCCCAGAGGAAATCTCAGATACCTCAGAGGGGTTTAAAACCAATTTATTACCCACTGCCACTATAGGGAGAAAAATTATCAAGGTGTTGGAACCTGAATGGTTAAAGCCACCTGCTGCAAAAGCAGCAGTTCAGGGGGATAAAGCTGGTGCATACAGGTGAACTTGCCTTAAACAACAATGGAAATTCGCAGACCCCAAGCTTCACCAACAACTACATGTTTATTGAGATGCACATTCCCAGAGTATTACAAATTGATACTAGAGAAACTTTAACCCCATTTGACAACACATAACCATCCCAGACAAAACTCCAACAAATTAAATCAACATAGCTGTTGCAGCTGAAGCCAGCTGTAGAAGTTCTAAGAGTAATGAGTGAACTGGTGTCGGTGGTGTCAAAAAAAAAACCCATATGCCAAATGAGAAATATTAATTTCATCGGTTGGAAATTTACATTAGACTTTTAATGGAAAAAAATCCTACAGTAATTTTTTTTAAAAGGGAGCAGCCAAGATGGACACTGCAATTTGCCTCTGAAATGCCAGGAAATTGAACTACAGACAGAAGTCTGAGAAGTCTGAGAAGCCCGGGACCCAGAACAATGGCTTGCTCCTAAGTAATTGAATTACCTAGGATTGCTTCATTAGCGTGACAGTCAAGGCCATCCTGACACATTAACTTTGAAAGAGCAAACCCCTTCCGAGTGTAAATATTGGCATCCTGGAACCTGTGGAGCCAATTCTGAACCTTGTATCTCATTAATAGCAAAGGGGATTGAGAGAACCATATGACCATCTGTCCATCTCTGCAAAAACAGAAGTTTTGTTACATTCACAGAAGACCAGCAATAACTCTGAGCGTGCAGCAGCAGAAAGCTCCATGTTTCCCTTTTTCTCTCTTTCTTTCTCTCCCCAGAAAACATTAAGTTTGAAAACCGTCTGCAACTGTGGACCCTCCAAGCCGACAGTCTGCTACAGTCAGGGGAAGAGAGCCAATAATAATTCTGCCTTCATGAAAACCCTGAGCAAAGCAGGCCAACCACGAAGTGTACTTTAACCAGCGAGGACCTCAAGAATACAGCTTCAGCCAAGGACTTCCGGATCATCCACTTCACAGACTGTGCATTTAAGTTCCATTTTTTCTGGACTTTAATCCAACCACTAAATCTATTTTTCCCTCTGTAATCTATTTGTGTGTGTGTAATTCTCGTGTGAATGTGTGCGTGAATGGGTAGCACATTTTTTTTTAGTTTTTTTAATAGTGTTCGAGTGTTAAGTCCAATAAACTTACCTCTTTCTTGTTTAAACTCAAGAAAACCTGTCCGGTTGGTTCTTTCACAATCACAGTAAAGGAAAAAGGTAAAACACTCACTGAGGTGGTAAACACAATCACTGTTTAAAAGAAATAAACCATGTTGCTGTCGAATAAGAGGAAGGGGCAAGAGGGGAGCCTGAGACCCCCGCCTCACCTGGCCATAACACTGTGCATCCAATCTTTGTAGTTGCATGTATAAACTGTTAGAGATTAAGATTGAGTGACAGTAAGGCAAAGCATTTCATTCTAAAGAATTACTTATAATCTTCTATTCCATTATTGGATTATTTCTGTCATCCAAAGAAAAAGCTAAAATGAAAGGCTGCTAACAGGCTAGTAGGGTACCTTTACAAAAAGATACAACAACATTCTCAATGGCCAGCTTGGACAAGATTTGCTTTATCACGCCCAACTGGAGACTCAGTTCTCTTCTTAGGCCTTTGTAATCTAAACATTGGATCTTTCTGTGCAAGTATGGAAGCATAGGGATAGATATTCATCCCTTACCCCAGGTCTATGGACATATAGATAGGGATTGGTACCGAATATGGGTAAAAGGTTATGGAATGTAGGTGCCTATGGCACAGTACAGCTATAAACATTATCAATGGGGTAAATATTGTAGTCATGATTTGGGAAATAGTGAAAGGAATCAACTGGAACTCCATCCGACTATAATGTATCTTCTGTAGCGAAGTATCCTTTATAATCTTGGTGCTGGTCATAACAAAAGTAACATTTAGGAACATAAGGAGGCTATTTAGCCACTTGCCATTTAGTCTGTTCTGCCATTCAATGAGATCATGGCTGATTTGTGGCCTAACTCTATATACCCACCTTTGCCCCATATCCCTTAATAACTTTAGCTAACAAAAATCCATCAGTTTCTGATCTAGCAACAACTGCCATTTGCAAAAGAGAGTTCTAAACTTCTACCACCCTTTGTATGTAGAAGTGTTTCCTAATTTCACTCCTGAAAGGTCTGGCTCTAATTTTTAGACTATGCCCCCTAGTCCTAGACTCCCCAACCAATGGAAATAGTTTATTTTTATCCACCCTATCCTTTTCCCCGAATATCTAGAAAACTTCGATCAAATTACTCCTTAATCTTCTAGACTCCAGGGTAAACAACCCCAATTTGTGTAATCTCTCCTCCTAATGTAACCCTTGGAGTCCAGGTATCATTCTAGTAAACCTATGCTAAATTCCCTCAAGGTGTGTTTGGGAGCTCGAAGAGGTCTCAGTTTGGTTATTTAGGTCACTACTTTAAGAAAGTATTAGTAAATCCAGTTCTAAACTCCTCGCAAACCTTTGATCTCCACCACCTAGGAAGACAAGGGCAGGAGGTGCATTGGAAAACTGTCACCTCCAAAGCCAGCATTTATTGCCCATCCCTGGTTTCTCTTGAGAAGGTGGGCCTTCTTCTAGAACCTGCTGCAGCCAGCGTGGTGAAGGTAATTCCCACATTACTGTGAAATAGGGAGTTCCTGGATTTTGACACAGCGACAATAACAGAGCAGCGATACATATCGAAGATGGGATGGTGTGTGACTTGGAGGGAACTTGGAGGCAGTGGTGTTCCCATGATTCTACTGCACTTGTCCTTCTAGGTGGTTGAGGTTATGGGTTTGAGACATTTATTCGACTAGACTGCTCTTTAAAAGAGCCAGCGCAGGTTCGATGGGCCGAATGGCCTGCTTCTGTATTGTACTATTCTCTGGTTCTATTCCTGACAAATGTCCAAATATTTTTACTTCTTTTTTTTAATCCCTCACAAACGACTCTGTAATCACAAGGAAAGACATGAATTTTCCCTAATCAATACCCATTTTCTTTATTATTCTGTCTGTATTTTTTTCTTATGTTTTGTTTTCTGGTTGGCTTGTAAACATTTTACCCATGTATTGTTCTGAAAGCATACTGGAACATATCGTATGGCTTTTGCCAGCCTTCCAGTGTCCCAATCAAATGTCTGTTCTTCATTTGTAACCCTGCAGCTTGAGCTTCAGCAAGCTATTCGACTGTGGCAGCATCACAGCAAAGTCAGGTTCACCTGACATTCACACATTTGTACATTTTCAAGCAGTGGGGAGGGGAAGGAGCTGAGGAGAGGAGTCACTGGATAACAATCGAGAGCTAATTTTTTATCACCACCTGACTGAGGTCATCTAACCCCCTCCCTGTCTCTGCAACCTCCTCTTGCACTACAGTCCTCCGAGATCTCTGCGCTCCTCCACTTCTGGCCTCTTGTACATACTCAGTCATTCGGCTTTTGCTTTATTCTTTGTTGTTTTTCACACTTTGATCGCTTTCAGTTCATATTTTTTCAGACAAGCAGGGATAAAAGAAATTTAAACAGAGCAAGCTTAATCAGTGAAATCAGGATCTAACCAGTAATCCCAAAATAACAATTATGGATTTAATTATTGGGCTCATAAATGATTAATTATTTTCATAAATATTTATAAACATATTCATATATACAAGTTTATTAAATACAGATATACAGAGTGGGTGGTTTACTCATTAATCACATCTTTCTTTTCCCTCTGGGAATTAGGGTTTAAATTCCAGTTTAGATTGCAGGACTACTAGTCATATATCACTCACCTGAATGATTAAAAGAAGGAAGAATGTTTGATTCCCTGCATAATTAATGCCTCCATAATTCAAGTCCCACCCTGGCCTCCCACCTCACTCTATGCTGCCTCCTCCAGCCCCACAACCCTCCCCACATCTCTGCGGTCTTCCAATTCTAGCCTCTTGCATCCACGACTTTCTTCTGATACAAGTGGGTGAGGAGGGCAGCACAGTGGCGCAGTGGTTAGCACCGCAGCCTCACAGCTCCAGCGTTCACAACAGTGTTTAACTGTTTACGAGTCGTGATCATTAAAAGAAGCAATCGGACAGGTTTTCTTGAGTTTAACAAAGAAAGAGGTTAGCTTTATTTTACTTAAACCGATCTAAATAAAACTAAAATATGCTCCAACTTTCATACACACACACACACTTGAAGTTCACACATATACATACACAACAGGTTACAGAGTGGGGAAGGATAGGTTGGTCAATTTACAGTCCAGAGAAATAAAAGGGGTATACGGTATGTGGAGGTTGGTGACTCAGCAGGCTTCAGGCTGAATTAGGTGGTCACGCAACTTTCTTTTGGTGGTCCTGAGGCTTCTAGTTTGTAGATGTGGATGGCTGATTTGGTGGTTCTCTTGAAGACAACAATACGACTGCTTTCCTTCAAGGGGTCTGTGTCTGCAGCAGTGATATGTCTCGGTGGTCATGGTCAGCAGGCAGGGTTCGAATCTTGCAAGGTGGATTGGAGAGAGAAAGGAAGGAGGGACCCCACTTGGGTATTTTATTGTCAGTGCCTAGCTGCTTGTCGCATTGTTGCAGAGAAAACACTAGCTAAGCACACAGATGGTGGGCCAGTCACATGAGTGTCACGCAGTACTTACCAGTGCGTGTTCCCTCTTGCAGTTTAATCAGTCCATGTCCAGGAATTCCCTTCTCACAACCAGGCTCCCAAGTGATTGGGTTTGAGTCATCTCCACCAGTTTAATATTCAGGTGATGGTCTTGATGCCTTGCGAAGGGAATAGGATAGCGAGTTCACTCAGATTCCCCAAGTCATTGTTTTTGATGGGTCTGAGCAGACAATCTGTCTCCACCTCAATGCATTGTAATGTGGACTACAGTGATTTCTTTTTAAATTCTTTCACGGGATACGAGCATCGCTGGCTAGGCCAACATTGATTGCCATCCCCAATTGCCCACCTGCGCTGATGTCTTTCTTGATAAAGGTAAAAGCCAGGGCGGAAGGATTCCAAGTGGTTCAAGACCAAAGACGTGCCACACCAGATTGCGTAGACTACGGTTGTTGGTATACCAGCCTGAGATAAAATAGCAAGGGAAGGTGGGTCCCTTCAAGCCTTAGTCGGCAACCACCTAGGAGGGGGAAACTCCGAATGCAAACCTACAGTTTGGAGACCTCGATGCCAGCATCCTGGTTTGCTGGACCACGACAGATGAGCTCCAGTCTTAAAGGGTGGGTTCAGTCATCGCAAACTGTACTCCACCTTAAGGCACCAATGTACAGCTAGGAAGGAAATTCACCCTAACTACAACTCAACAAATAAGTCCTGTAGCGACGGGAAAGGGGCGAAAATGGCATGTGCAAGATGTCACTGGCAGCCACAGTTCCAATCCTACATGTAGGCGGCTCAGGATATTGTTCATTTTGATGATGACCTAGAAATGACATCAGCACCCTGAGCGACCAAGCAACCTAATTACCCTTGAGAAGGTGGTGGTGCTGAGCTGCTTTCTTGAACCGTTGCAGTACATGTGAGGTAGGTACACCCACAGTGCTGCTAGGAAGGAAGTTCCAGGATTTTGATCCAGTAACAGTGAAGGAACGGCGATATAGTTCCACGTCATGATGGTGTGTGACTTGGCGGGTAACTTGCAGGTGGTGTTCCCATGCATCTGCTGACCTTGTCCTTCTTGGTGGTAGAGGTCGCGGGTTTAGAAGGTGCTGTGGAAGGAGCCTTGGTGAGGTGCTGCAGTGCGTCTTGTAGATGATGCACACTGCTGCCACTGTGCCTTGGTGGTGGAGGGTGTGAATGTTGAAGGTGGTGGATGAGGTGCCAATCCAGCGGGCTGCTTTGTCCTGGATGCTGTTGAGCTTCTTGAGTGTTGTTGGAGCTGCACCCATCCAGTGGAGAGTATTCCATCACACTCCTGCCTTGTGCTTTGTATTTGTTGGACAGGCTTTGGGAAGTCAGAAGATGAGTTACTCACCACAGAATTTCCAGACTCTGACCTGCTCACTTACGAGGCATGAATGTAACTTGCCACAAGCTTGAATGTTGTCCAAGTCTTACTGCATCTGGACACAGGTTGCTTCAGTATCTGAGGAGTCACAAATGGTGCAATCATCAGTGAACATTCCCACTTCTGACCTTATGATGGAGGGAAAGTTATTGATGAAGCAGCTGAAGATGGTGTTATGACCAGATAAGGAAGGGGTCTCAGGCTCCACTCTTCTCCCTTCTCTGGTTTGGCCATAACAGAGTTTATCTTCTAAAATACAGTGATTTTTAGCTTACCACCTCAGTGAGACCTTGCTCACTGCACTCTCATTACAATTGCAAATGAACCAATCAGGACAGGTTTCCTTAGGTTTAAACAAGAAAGATGTAAGTTTATTAGCCTTATCACTCTAATTCTATGCAACCACGCTCACATGCATACAAGAGAAACACACACACAAATAGATACAGAGGGGAAGAAAGAATTGGGGAGGTTGAAGTAGAGTTTGTAATAAATGGATACAGATTTGGTTCTTAGTGTCCTTGCACTAGTGTTCTAGATTGAAGTGAAGGTGCTGGAGTCCTTGCTGGGGCCAGGTTCACAATTCCAGGCTTGCTTCTCAGAAGGCCGAAGAGGAGCTTTGTCTGTAATCTTGAAGCTTAAGCTGCCACCATGGGTTCCCTTGGACTTTGCTGGAGAGAGAGCGAGACTTTTCTTCCGCCAGTCCAGTTGCAGTCTGTTTCCTTTCTGTGAGGCACAAATCAAAAAGCCCCAGTCTGGCCATCAGGTAGGTCATGTGACCATCTCTTGGTTCGAAACAGCAACTTCTTGGAGGGTTGTTGGATTTCAAAGCTTTCCAGACACACTCGGTGGGGGGTAGAGTTCTGGCTGTTACAAAGATAAAGGATGTTGACCACCACTATTACTTAGACCAAACTTGCTAATTGAATCAAGGAGCACCTCCATTGTCTCTCCATTCATGCCTCTTGCCAGTCCCTGTCCTCTCAGAATGCAAATATGCAACCATGTTTTCAGCTGCTCAGCTCTGATCTTTTTAAACAAGTTATTTGCAATGCCCAGTAAAAAAGTTTTAGCAGTGTCCTCTCGTAATAAAGGATAGCATTCCATTAGCCTTCTTTATTACCTGCTGTACTTGCATACTAATTTTTTGTGAATCCTGCTCTAGAACACCTGGATCCCTCTGCACTTCAGAATTCTGCAGTCGTTCTCCATTTAAGTAATACTCTGAATTTTTATTCTTCCTGCCAAAGTGAACAACTTCACATTTTCCCACATTATACTCCATCTGCCAGATTTTTGCCCACTCACTCAACCTATCCATATCGGTCTGCAACTTCCTTATGTCCTCTTCACAACACACTTTCCTATCTATTTTTATGTAATCTGCAAATTTAGCTAGCACGCCATCGCTCCTCTCACCTATGTCATTGATATAAATTGTAAAGAGTTGAGGCCCCAACACAAACCCTGCGGGATTCCACTCGTCACATCCTGCCAATCAGAAAAGGACCCATTTATGCATACTCTCTGTTTTCTGCCAGCCAGCCAATCTTCTATCCATGCTAATATGTTACCCGCTACACCATGAGCTCCTACTTTGTGCAATAACTTTATGTGGCACCTTGTCAAATGTCTTCTGGAAATCCAAGTACAGTACGTCAACGGGCTCCCCTTTATCCACAGCACATGTCACTCCTTCAAAGAACTCCAACAAATTGGTAAAACATGATTTCCCTTTCACAAAATCCTGCTGACTATTCCCAATTACCTTGAGTTTTTCTAAGTGCCCAGCTACCACCTCCACGTTAAGCTAACCTGTTTTCTGCCTCCCCTACTTCTTGAATATATTTGCTACTTTCCCATCTGATGGAACCTTTCCAGAATCTAGCGAATTTTGAAAAATTAACACCAACACATCTACTACCTCATTAGCCACCTCTTTTAAGACCCTAGGATGGAGTCCATCAAGACCTGGGGACTTGTCAGCCCACAGCTCCATCAGTTTGGTCAGTACCGCTTCCCTGGTGATTGTAATTTCACTAAGTTCCTCCCTTCCTTCCACCTCCTGATTTACAGCTATTGCCGGATGCTTTTTGCATCCTCTATAGTGAAGACAGAAGCAAAATATTAGTTCACTGCATCCGCCATTTCCTTATTATCTACTATTTACTCCCCAATCGTATTCTCAAGTGGACCAACATTCACTTTACTTACTCTTTTCCTTCTTAAATACCTGTAGAAACTCTTGCTATCCATTTTTACATTTCTAGCTAGGTTCCTCTCATACTCCCATTTCTTTCTCCTGATTAACCTTTCAGTCATTCTCTGCCATTCTTTATATTCTGACCAATCATCTGAACTGCCATGCATCTTTGCACAATATTTTCCTTTTCCTTAAGTTTGATGTTTTCCTTAACTTCTTTAATTAACCACAGATGGTGGGTCTTCCCCTTAGAATTTTTCTTCATAGTAGGAATATACTTATTTTGAAATATCCCCTTAAATGTCTGCCACTGCTTCTCTATTGATCTATCTCAAAGCCTAGTAACCAGGTTCACTTCTGATATGACCAGATAATCTGTTTTAGTGATGTTGGTTGAGGGACAAACATTGGACCAGGCATCAGAAAGAACTCTAAAATAAAAGCAAAATACTGCAGATGCTGGAAATCTGAAACAAAAACAAGAAATGCTGGAGTCACTCAGCAGGTCTGGCAGCATCTGTGGAAAGAGAAGCAGAGTTAACGTTTCGGGTCAGTGACCCTTCTTCGGAACTGCAGGGTCCGAAGAAGGGTCACTGACCCGAAACGTTAATTCTGCTTCTCTTTCCACAGATGCTGCCAGACCTGCTGAGTGACTCCAGCATTTCTTGTTTTTGTATCAGAAAGAACTCACCTGCTCTTCGTCAAAGTCATGCCACAGAATTTTCTGCATCTACCTGCGAGCAAAGGCCATGGTTTAACATTGCATCTGGAAGGCAGCGCCTCTGACATTGCAGCACTCCCTTAGTAATGCACTGGCGTGCCAGCCTAGAAATTGCACCAATTTCCTGGAGTGGGTATTGAATCTGTAACTTTCCTCAGTCAGGGGCAAGAATGCTACCCACCAGGCCACAACTAACACTGAAGACCGAGTGAACAACGGTTGAAAATACACATGTGGCAGGGTGCAATAGGGTTTGCTGTTTTTAGGATGTGGGTTAAAGCATACTATTGAGAAAGGGCAAAGGAAGCTTTGCTGTATATCTGAGAGCACTGTACCTCCACTGGAAATGCTAAATGTTGATACTTTATGGCAAAAGTGAAAAAGCTATTCCAGTGATGTCTTTCATCTTGGCGAGTGCAGTGAACAAAAGAACAGATTTTTTTTCACGTAATTGTACAGGCAATGAAATAGTATTCAGAAAGTGGCACACCTACTGGGTCAGTTGATCCGATTTCATCATAGAAGCTACACAATCCGCTTGGGAAAGTTTTCTCACATATATTCCCAAAGGATATCAAGGAAAAACTCCAGCGTATCCTTTGCATTATTCATCCTTGACGACTTTCCTATCCTGCTGTGATATTTTCACACTTCAGGAGTCAACACATTGTTAGATATGCTCCTCCTTATAACTCTCCATCTCATTCTGCTTGGCAATAAAACAACAGCCGTCTCTTGTGGTGTCCAACTCTTAAATGGCTCCATGGGGCAGAAATTGGTTGGCATTGATTTTCAACAACAATAACTTGCTTTTATATAGCACTTTTAACAAAATAAAACTTCTCAAGGTGCTTCACAGCAGCATTATCAACACAATTTGACACAGAGTCACACAAAGAAATATAAGAACAAGTGGCCAAAAGCTTGGATAAAGATGTAGGTTTTAAGGAGCCTCTTAAAGGAGGAGAGAAAGAGAGGTAGAAAACTCAGGGCCTAGGCAGCTGAAGGCATAGCTGGCAATGGTGGAGCGAGGAAAATCGGGGATGTGCAAGAAACAGATTCTGGCAGTGTTGCAGGGCTGGAGGAAGTTACAGAGATAGGGAGGGATAAGGGTATTGGGGGAATTTGAAAACAAGGGCAAGAATTGTTGTGATCAAGGTGCTGTTGGACCGGGGTGAAAGTAGGTCAGCGAGCACAAGGGTAATGGGGGAACTGGACTTGCTGTGACTTAGGATAGAAACAGCAGAGTTTTAGATTAGATCAAGCTAACGGCAGTAAATTTGTTTTCGCGTTTTCGTTATAAAATGGGTACAAACCACACTGGTTTAGGCTTCGGGCCTACTCTGCTCAGAATGCTCCAGCAGCCCTGACAGCCACCAAAGTTAAAAAATGCTTTCTTAAAACATTCCTATGGAACCAGAAGGAGCAAAAGTGCTTCCCAGACTCCATGGGCTGAATTTTACCGCCCCCCCCCCAATGCGGGGGTCGTGGCAGGGGGGCGCGGGGAGGTCTGAAAAATGCCTCCGGGAAGGGCCCACCACAGGCCTGGAAGGCTCCGCCTCATATTACCAGCCCCGCCCCCCCCCCACCCCCACCACTTGGTGAAGGGACATCCTTTTGAATATGTTAAAACATTAAAATGAAGGAATGATTACTTGCTTCAACCCGATGGCCGTTCCACTCCGATATTAGCACTCCCACGCTGTCGGATCTCCGATAGGAGATCTGATGCGGGACACTGGTGAGGAGAGGGAAGGGGGTAAGTATTTCAATGTGGGAGTGGGGGGAGTGGGATCAAACTTATCTGATTGGTTGAGGGGATGATGCGAAGGGGTAAAGGTAAAAGTCTCTGAACTTTGGGGGGGAAGATCAGGTACTAAAGGTAAGTATTTTGTTGGGGGAGAGGGCAGGAATGACGAGTAAGGCTATTGGGGGGTGGGAGAGGGGCTGGAAAGATTTTTTAAATTATTTTTAATACTTTTAAATACACTGCTTTGTTAAAAATTTAAATTGCCATTTAGAACTCTAAGCCCTTTAAAAATTGCGTCAGCGCCTGCACAGTGACGCAGGACGTCTTTGCCGGGGATGGACCGCCCGCCCCCTGCATGCCATCGGGGGTGGGGGGCAGTCCACCCTGGCCACTTAAATGAGCTACTGCGCTGAATAGCGTGGCGGACCGCCATCTTTGAAGCTCGATGCCCAGATTGGCGGCAAGTTCGTAAAATTCAGCCCCATAGGACTCATGTTAGGCACAACATTCCCTGAGGTTCCCTCCAATTCCCCATCCTAGGACTTAACTGAAGGGCTGTGCCAACAAGGCAGGAAACCCAACACCAAAATAGAAACAGAAAGTCCGGGAAATACTCAGCAGGCCAGGCAGCATCTGTGGGAGAGAGAAGCTGAGTTAACGTTTCAGGTCTTTGACCAGAACTGGCAAAGGTTAGAAAATAATTAGGTTTTAAGCAAGTGAAGGGCGGTGGTGGGGAGGGGGAGCAGTTTGGTGGAGAAGAGAACAAAAGGGAAGTTGTTTGATAGGGCAGAGGGCAGGAAAGATTAAATAACAAAGCTGTCATGGGACAAGGGAAAAGAGCATGTTAATGCTTGTTCCCAACACTGATCTCTTTACTCAGGCCGGTGGAGGTGGTGAATTTGTTAATGAGATGCTCAGGTTTAATATCCATTGATCCTCAAGCAATGCACGGTGAAAACAGTGCCCAGACCAAAATCTACCCCTGAGCTTTCACCTGTTTTCTCCTGCCGACAAATCCACTTCAAGCATGGGCTTCCCACTTAGTCGCCATGGTGACTGTGGCTTGAAAACAGGTCGGGCCGTCCTCTGCGGACTTTGAGTCAGTTTCGAGCGGATATCGAAGAGCGGCCCCTCAACTCCCCAACCCATGAGACCTCATGGTTGCTGTTTGTGAGACCTGGCTGCCAACCAAAGCAGAATGACGGCACTTCCTCTGCTGCTGAAACCCTCATCAATGCCTTTGTTACCTCCAGACTCGAATATTCCAATGCTCCCCCCGCCAACCTCCCACCTTTCATTTTCTGTAAACTTCAGCACATCCAAAGCTCTGCTGCATGTAGTCTAACTCATTCACCCATCACCTTTGTACTTGCTGACCTACATTGATCCTCGGTCTGGCAATGCCTCCGTTTTTAAAATTCTCACCCTTGTTTTCAAATCCCTCCATGGCCTCATCCTGCCACCTATCTTTGTAACCTCCTCCAGCCCGACTACCCTCCGAGTAACACCCTCACCCTCACCCCCTCACCCTGTCACCTATCTTTGTAACCTCCTCCAGTCCTACTACCCTCCGAGTAACACCCTCACCCTCACCCTGTCACCTATCTCTGTAACCTCCTCCAGCCCTACTACCCTCCGAGTAACACCCTCACCCTCACCCTCACCCTGTCACCTATCTTTGTAACCTCCTCCAGCCCTACTACCCTCCGAGTAACACTCTCACCCTCACCCCCTCACCCTGTCACCTATCTTTGTAACCTCCTCCAGTCCTACTACCCTCCGAGTAACACCCTCACCCTCACCCTCACCCTCACCCTGTCACCTATCTCTGTAACCTCCTCCAGCCCTACTACCCTCCGAGTAACACCCTCACCCTCACCCCCTCACCCTGTCACCTATCTTTGTAACCTCCTCCAGTCCTACTACCCTCCGAGTAACACCCTCACCCTCACCCTCACCCTGTCACCTATCTCTGTAACCTCCTCCAGCCCTACTACCCTCCGAGTAACACCCTCACCCTCACCCTGTCACCTATCTTTGTAACCTCCTCCAGCCCTACTACCCTCCGAGTAACACCCTCACCCTCACCCCCTCACCCTGTCACCTATCTTTGTAACCTCCTCCAGCCCTACTACCCTCCGAGTAACACCCTCACCCTCACCCCCTCACCCTGCCACCTATCTCTGTAACCTCTTCCAGCCTTACTACCCTCCAAGTAACACCCTCACCCTGCCACCTATCTTTGTAACCTCCTCCAGCCCTACTACCCTCCGAGTAACACCCTCACCCTCACCCTCACCCTCACCCTGTCACCTATCTCTGTAACCTCCTCCAGCCCTACTACCGTCCGAGTAACACCCTCACCCTCACCCCCTCACCCTGCCACCTATCTCTGTAACCTCCTCCAGCCCTACTACCCTCCGAGTTCTCTGCATTCCTCAAACTCTGGCCTCTTGCGCATCTCCCATTACCTTGGCCCACAGCCTTCAGCCGTCTAGATCCTTATCTCTAGAATTCCCTCCCTAAGCCTCTCCACCTCTCTGCCTCTCCACCTCTCACTTCTCTTTTAAGGCTGCGTTCAAAACCTACCTCTTTGGCTAAATGTTTGGTTACTTTTTTATGACCTCTCCTTCCTTAGCTGAGCTTCAAATTCTGTTTGATTTCACTCCTATGAAGCAGCTCAGCCTGTTCCAGTACATTAAAACACTATATAAATGTAAGTTCTTGCTGTGTTCATTAATTCCTTGGCTTCGAAGTGGTTTGGGATGTGAAAGGTACTAAATGAATGCAAGTCTTTCTCACAGGGCTGCAATGCAGCCATTAAGAAACCAATAAATCAGGAGAAATCAATAATACTGCATAATATACAGTTCAATCTCAATAAACATATGGCTCGTTTGCCAAGCAAGGTCATGTTTGAATTTAAAACTGTGCTTGAATCAGAATTTCCACAAACTGTTGATAAAAGTCACCATGCAAATCTTTCCGCCTTGGCCCACACAATTATTCATGCAACCAATATAATTCCGACACAAACAACAGAAAGCCACTGAATTCAAAACAGTGTTTTACACAAAAATCATTAGGTTTGTGAAATGTACTGTTGTGTTGAGGTGGAACTTGGCAATGTCTCAGCTCCCTTAACTGTGCTGAATATGAGATACTGCATAATGAAGCAGGCTTTTATGGTCTATGGTATTATAAGTAGGGGCATAGAATACATGTGTAGATGTAATGATGAGTTTATACAAAACGCTGGCTAGACCATAATTTGAGTGCTGTGTGAAGCTGTGCTTCAATTATAGAAAGGACATTAAAGATATACAGACTATTGGAACACAGGAACAGGAGGAGGCTATTTAAATTCTTGTGCCTATTCCTCCTTTCAATGAGATCGTGTCTGATCTGTGACTTAACTCCAAATCCCCCCTTTTGACCCATATCCTTTGATACCTCTGGCTAACAAAAATCTATCAATCTCAGATATAAAATTAACAACTGATCGAGCATCAATTGCCATTTGCGGAAGAGAGTTCCAAACTTCTACCACCCTTTGTGTAGAAGTGTTTCCTAATTTCACTCCTGAAAGGTCTGGTTTTAGACTATGCCGCCTAGCGGAAATAGTTTCTCTCTATTTACCCTATTTGATCCCACTAATATCTTGTAAACTTCAACCAAATCACCCCTTAACCTTCCAAATTCCAAGGAATGCAACCTTGGTTTGTGTAATCTCCCCTCATAATTAAACCCTTGGAGTCCAGGTAAACCTATGCTGTACCACCTCCAAGGCCACTATATCCTTCCTAAAGTGTGGTCACATTGAAATAGGCTGATGTTAAGGATGGGTAAACTATAGTTATGAGCTGATACTTGAGACAGTGGAGCAGAGGACAGTAAGAAGATGTTTAATTAAAGTTTTGTTTTAAATTCTGAAGTGGTGGAGTGACTTAGTGCAAGGTTCAGAAATCAATGACAGGGATCTTCATTTAAAATTATTAGGAGGAGAGTGTGGAAAATGGTTAGGAGAAATTTCTTGATGCAAAGAGTCGTTGAAACATGGAATACTTTGCCACAGGAAATGGTAGGAACTGAGACATTGCACCCTTTAAGGGAAAATTGGATAAGTATTTGAAGCAGAGGAAGATTCAAAGGATATAAAGGGAGGACCCAGGGCAGTGGGATTTGTTTAGGAATGTTCTGGCAAAGAGCTAGCACAGACATAATGGGATGAATGGCCTCCTTTTGTACTGTCTTCCCTCTATGGCTTTTTGGTTGAGTCAGAGCTTTGTATTTTTGTTTTGGCATTCATTCTCGGTATGTGGGCATCGCTGGCGGGGATGGTATTTATTGGCCATTCCAATCACCTGAAGACACCTTAGACAGGAGGAATCCTGTCTATCCTCTAAAGGACATGTGATGCCAGTCTTTGAGCTGCTGCATGTTGTGGTCAGATCGAGCGATGCCACATTATTAGGAAGGATTGTCCTTCGCTTGCTGCACTGAACCTGAAGAGAAAGAGAGGGGCAAGAGTCAGTTTTCAGTGTGTGGGGAGAGCAAAGAGAGAGAGATTGCTGGCTGGTGAAAGCAATCACAGTTTGTCATCAAGAATGCGTAGGATGAGGTAGAAGATGATAAAGTGTGAGGGAACACTGCGCCAAGTCTCTCCAGCATTGTCACACGTCATGGCCAAGACTCTCCCCCTGCCCATGATGGCCAGCACGGTTTAATCAATGGGGATATGGGTGCACAGGCAGGCCCAGCCTCCCCTGATTGTGACATTCTGCCACATGCCGTGCACATCCATCTCCTATGAGAAAGAAGGGTGTGTATCAGCGACAGTCTTGGAAGATGTTTAGAGAATGTGTCTGTGTCATGGTCAAGCAGTTCATATGTTGTGTGGAAGATGTGAGGTGTGTGGAAGTGAGGGTTGCAACAGTGGCAAGAGTAGGAGGGTGCAAGTGAGTGTGAGCATAAGGAGTAGGGCATGGCTTGAGGTGTGAGACAGCATTTGTAGGAGAGTGAAGGAAAGCGGGGGAGGGAAGTATCACGAGTAGCGAAGTTACAGGCAGACAAGAGTGATCAAAAAGTAAAGGCGGAAACTTCCCAGTCCCATGGAAGCAAGTTTGAAAGTTGAACAAGGAGCAGATTAAATCATCAAGATTGTGGGTGGATGTGTTTCTGCCCCCGGATGATCTTTGTCAGGCCACCAGGAACATCCTGTAGATTAGTTCAACCACAAAGTCAATATGGCAGCAATCAGTAATTTTGATGATCAAATACAATAGTTACATACAGTAATGGGGCTGGAAGTCCAAACGATGGATATTACCCCCAGTCCTTCAGAGAACAACCCCCCCCCCCCCCCCCACTTATGTTCAAACTGTTCCTTTTCTCTTCGCTCCAGTTCTGCTCTTCCCACCAAAGGCAGTTCTGTATATACCCAAAAATCCATGCAGTATCCACATGACCATGTCAATCAGTGAGACTAGCCCATTTAACCCATATATGGACATGCTTCACCTTCTGTTCCCCTGGCACATTTTAGCAGCTTTCCAGCACGCACAACTAAAAACAAACTGTGGTAAGATAGTTAGAAACAAGATTAGCCAGGACACTGGAGAGAACTCCCCCGCACTTCCATGAAATGGTGCCAGAGGGCAGAGAGGGCCTTGATTTAACATCATCCAAAAGTTATAACCTCTGTCAGCGCAGCCAGCACTCCCTCACAACTGCACCCAACAGTCAGTCTAGATTTTACACTCAAGTCGCTGCACTTACAGAGTCATAGAGTTATACAGCACAGAAATGGGCCATTCAGCCCATCGTGTCCATGCCAGCCATCAAGAACCTAACTATTCTAATCCCATTTTCCAGCACTTGGACCGTAGCCTTGTATGCTATGGCATTTCAAGTGCTCATCTGAATGCTTCTTAAATGTTGTGAGGGTTCCTGCCTCTACCACCTCTTCAGGCAGTGTGTTCCAGATTCCAACCACCCTCTGGGTGAAAAAACTTTTTCTCAAATCCCCTCTAAACCTCCTGCCCCTTACCTTAAATCTATGCCCCCTTATTATTGACCCTTCCGCTAAGGGAAAAAGTTTCTTCCTATCTAACCTATCAATGCCCCTCATAATTTTGTATACCTCAATCATGTCCCCCCTCAGCCTTCTCTGTTCTGAGGAAAACAACCCTAGCCTTTTCAGTCTCTGAAATGCTCCAGCCCAGGCAACATCCTGGTGAATCTCCTCTGCACCCTTTCTAGTGCAATCACATCTGGTGCCCAGAACTGTACAAAGTACTCCAGCTGTGGCCTAACTAGTGTTTTATACAGCTCCATCATAACCTCCCTGCTCTTATATTCTATGCCTTGGCTGATAAAGGCAAGTATCCCATATGCTTTCCTAACCACCTTATCTACCTGTGCTGCTGCCTTCAGTGATCTATGGACAAGTACACCAAGATCCCTCTGACCTTCTGTACTTCCTATGGTCCTACCATCCCTTGTATACTCCCTTGCCTTGTTAGTCCTTCCAAAATGCATCACCTCATGCTTCTCAGGATTAAATTCCATTTGCCACTGCTTTGCCCATCTTACCAGCCCATCTATATCGTCCTGTAATCTAAAGCTTTCCTCCTCACTATTTATGACACCACCAATTTTCGTGTCATCTGCAAACTTGGAGTGGGACATAAACCACAACTGTCTGCATCAGCAGCAAGAGTGCTACTAACTGAGCTACAGCTGACTGCAATAATGACAGCGTGCGTAGATGCAGTTGAGGGATATGGTGAGAGGGTGGGGTTGAGGGATATGGTGAGAGGGTGGGGCTAAGGGATATGGTGAGAGGGTGAGGTTAAGGGATATGGTGAGAGGGTGAGGTTGAGGGATATGGTGAGAGGGTGAGGTTGAGGGATATGGTGAGAGGGTGGGGTTGAGGGATATGGTGAGAGGGTGAGGTTGAGGGATATGGTGAGAGGGTGAGGTTGAGGGATATGGTGAGAGGGTGGGGTTGAGGGATATGGTGAGAGGGTGAGGTTGATATGGTGAGAGGGTGGGGTTGAGGGATATGGTGAGAGAGTGAGGTTGAGGGATATGGTGAGAGGGTGGGGTTGAGGGATATGGTGAGAGGGTGAGGTTGAGGGATATGGTGAGAGGGTGAGGTTGAGGGATATGGTGAGAGGGTGGGGTTGAGGGATATGGTGAGAGGGTGGAGTTGAGGGATATGGTGAGAGGGTGAGGTTGAGGGATATGGTGAGAGGGTGGGGCTGAGGGATATGGTGAGAGGGTGGGGCTGAGGGATATGGTGAGAGGGTGAGGTTGAGGGATATGGTGAGAGGGTGAGGTTGAGGGATATGGTGAGAGGGTGGGGTTGAGGGATATGGTGAGGGGGTGAGGTTGAGGGATATGGTGAGAGGGTGGGGTTGAGGGATATGGTGAGAGGGTGAGGTTGAGGGATATGGTGAGAGGGTGAGGTTGAGGGATATGGTGCGATGGTGGGAAGTCGGGTAAGTGGAAACGACTTATCAAAAATGGCTTTTAGTTATTCATAAAATTCTAGTAAATAAAGCTGTTGTCATATTTTAATTGGTAGAGATCTCAGCTGACCTCAGTTGGATTTATCAAGAACAGAATTTTACACATTATTATGAACAGTAAATATACACATGCAAACAAAATTATATTTAATTACTTAATGTGTAACAATGATTGATAATAACACATATATGCAAAATGCCAAAAAGAAATTCCATGGCGACTCACTTCAGGGGATGTATAGAATCATAGAATGGATACAGCACAGAAGGAAGCCATTCAGCCCATCAAGTCTGTTCTGGCTCTCTGTAAGAGAAATCCAGCTAGCCCCACTCCCCTGCTATTTCCCCGTAGCCCTGCAAAATTTTTCTCTTCAAGTACTTTCCTAATTCCCTGTTGAAAGCCAAGATTGCATCTGCTTCCACCACACTCTCAGGCAGTACATTCCAGGTCCTATCCACTCGCTGTGTAACATTTGACCTCATGTCACCTTTCCTTCTTTTTCCAATTACTTTAAATTTGTGTCCGCTGGTTTTTGACCCCTCCGCCAATGGGAACAGTTTCTCCCTATCTACTCTGTCCAGACCCCTCATGATTTGGAACACCGCTATCAAATCTCCTCAAAACCTTCTCTTCTCGAAGGAGAACAATCCCAGAGCAGAAATAGACCCATGCATATAAAACCAAGCATTAATTTTACGAAATGGCGCTTCCACATTTGTATAAACATTTCCAAAAAATTCTTCTCTCTGCTGAATCCTGTTGGGTTACAATAAGAATTGAATGACAATTTGACCATGAAGCACATCTGGGAAAACCCAACTTTATCAGAAAGGGTTATTGGAAAACCATCCAGAGTGGGAGGTCTGCTTTATTTTTCTATATCCTAGCTCAGAGAAGGCATTGGCCTTCATAGAACTCCTCACTGACCTTCCCACCTCCTTCCCCATCCCATCCCACCCAACCCAATTTTTTCCCTGGATGGGATCAGTTACTAAGTACCGATCAAACCAGGTGCCTATAAGGGAGGCACGTATAGGATGTTAAGTAGAGTGAGTTAGTTAGCATTATATAGAATTCTATAATATTGAGCCAGATAAGTTGTTAGGTTAAAACACTCTTCAGAAGGACACACAGTTGTATCAGACAGGCTTTTAGGACAGCAGGTGAGGGTGAAGCAATCAAGATTGGAAGAGATATGACATCAAAAACAATCAAAAAGTGTAACAGCTTATTTGAAACTAAATGATAGTAGTTATATCAACAGCAACCACAAGTAAAACGTTGTGTCCGATGGTACCCACATTTGACCTCCAGAAGCACCTGACACACTTCGATCAACTCCTTCTGAGACGAAGGTAAATGGACAAGGTGAGATCCTTACAATGTCCTGAGGAGTCCTTGGTACATACCTCAAATGCTCTGCATGTAAAGGATGGTGTTTCATTATCTCATTGAGCTAATTTAATGAAGTGTACGAAACAGACATTTCCTCTACTCGTGAAGATAAAGCATGTATAACATTCTGGTCTTTACAATTATGGGATTTCGCTGGCTGGAATCTTTACGCACTTAGGCATAGGGCGAACCCACAGGTCACAGTACATCACAAAGGGCACCTATGAAGGGAGGAGAAACTAGGTTTATTTTTTGCTGTTCAAGGTTTGGGATTCTGGAAATTTTACATAAATAATGATACTCCCTTAGAAGAAACTCAATCCATTAAGAAGGTGGGTGAATTGATTCGAGAGATGACTAAGTGTTTGTGTATAGGAATTTGAAGCCATTTTGCTGTTTGTTGACTATCTATGAGTTAATGATAAATTTCGAAGTGCTACACTGCCTTGATGCTCCAGTGTACAAGCTCAAGAATAACAGAAGGGAACTGCCTCGACCGCTGATTTTCCACAGGGCAAGCTTTGAAAAGTTATCACAATGGGGAGAGAGGAAAATACATTGAAAAACTCTGGAGCTGGACATTGAAATCCAGGCCAGAACTGAGGACGGTTAATGTTTCCACTATTTGCTGATTATTATGGCGCTACATGAAATGAATTTAGTCAGCCCCGACCCAGCCTCCAATTGATGTGGATCCACCATAAATAAGACAGTCATAGTACAGCATCAATTTGGTGACTTTACACAGAGAGGTGACAGAAAAGTCTTATGTGGGGAAGGGAAATATTACGTCAGTGAACGCCATGAAACCAGAGTGGTTTAAATTTGAATTAGTGGGATTACAGAATTCTGGTGGATCAGAAAATGATCTTATGAGGTTGGGGCTGGGATGCCTTGACCCAAATCTGAGGGTCCTTTAAAGCCATATTTGTTAATGTTGTACCTCATTTGGGAATCCTTGATGCCAGCACTCGATGCAGATTGGTAGAAAATAGTCTGTCCCATAGTATGACAGTAAATCACAAGGAATTGTTAATGGGGAGCATAGACCATTTAACAATTAAAGCTCATCTCCTTATTAAATTACGTTGCTTAGTTGTTTTTTTTTTAATTAATTCATAGGATGTGGGAGTCGCTGGCCAGGCCAGTGTTTATTGCCCATCCCTAATTGCCCTTGAGAAGGTGGTGGTGAGCTGCCTTCTTGAACCACTGCAGTCCTTGTGGGGTAGGTACACCCACGGTGCTGTAGGGAAGGAGTTCCAGAATTTTGCGACAGTGAAGGAACGGCGATATAGTTCCAAGTCAGGATGGTGTGTGTCTTGGAGGGGAACTTGCAGGTGATGGTGTTCCCATGTATTTGCTGCTCTTTTCCTTCTAGTTGGTAGAGGTCGCGGGTTTGGAAGGTGCTGTCGAAGGAACTTTGGTGCGTTGCTGCAGTGCATCTTGTAGATGGTATACATTGCTGCCACTGTGCATCGGTGGTGGAAGGAGTGAATGTTTGTGGATGGGGTGCCAATCAAGCGGTCTGCTTTATCCTGGATGGTGTCGAGCTTCTTGAGTGTTGTTGGAGCTGCACCCAACCAGGCAAGTGGAGAGTGTTCCATCACATTCCTGACTTGTGCCTTGTAGATGATGGACAGGCTTTGGGGAGTCAGAAGGTGAGTTACTCATCTCAGGATTCCTAGCCTCTGACCTGCTCTTGTAGCCACGGTATTTATATGGCTACTCCAGTTCAGTTTCTGGTCAATGGTAGCCCCCAGGATGTTGATAGTGGGGGATTCAGCGATGGTAATGCCATTGAATGTCAAGGGGAGATGGTTAGATTCTCTCTTGTTGGAGATGGTCATTGCCTGGCACTTGTGTGTCGCAAATGTTACTTGCCACTTATCAGCCCAAGCCTGGATATTGTCCAGGTCTTGCTGCATTTCTACACGGACTGCTTCAGTATCTGAGGAATCACGAATGGTGCTGAACATTGTGCAATCATCAGTGAACATCCCCACTTCTGACCTTATGATTGAAGGAAGGTCATTGATGAAGCAGCTGCAGATGGTTGGGCCCAGGACACTACCCTGAGGAACTCCTGCAGTGATGTCCTGGAGCTCAGATGATTGACCTCCAACAACCACAACCATCTTCCTTTGCGCTAGGTATGACTCCAGCCAGCGGAGCGTTTCCCCCCGATTCCCATTGACCTTAGTTTTGCTAGGGCTCCTTGATGCCATACTCGGTCAAATGCTGCCTTGATGTCAAGGGCAGTCACTTTCACCTGTTAAATAATTATATGTGGCGATTGTTCAGTGGTTTGAGCATTCCTGTCCTTTCAGACCATAAGCACCTTTAGGGAAAGGAGAACACAATTTAATTTATTAAAATGTATTTAAGGAGAAGCTAGGTAAGTACATGAAGGAAGAAAGGAATAGAAGAATATGCTGAAAGGGTTTGATGAAGTAGGGTGGAAAGAGACTCGTGCGGAGCATAAACATCAGCATAGACCATTTGGGCCGAATGGCCTGTTTCTAACCAGTAAAGCTCCTTGTAATTCTCTGTTAATCTCCCATTATAGCAAACATCCGTGTTTGTGTTTGTGAAAGTTTGAATGATGCATTTTGTTGTGATTATTCCACACTGCAGTTTAATTCAAATGCTTTTTTGTTCACTCCTTGAATAAACAACATGGGCCTAATTTTGACTTAGTCTGAGTGTAACCTGTGTGATAGTAAAACAGGAGCCTGTTTTAAATTTCTCCACTTCAATGGGAATAACAATAACAGGAGGCTCAGGTGGAGCACAAACGCTGGCATGGAGTGGTTGGGCCAAATGGCCTGTTTCTATATATCCTATGTATGCAAAAATTGACTAAGGGACAGAAAGCAGAGTGCAGTGATGAATGGTTGTTTTTCAGACATACAGTGGTACTCGCTGGGGATCGCTATTCGGAACACTGCTCATCTTGATATATATTAATGACCTGGACTTGGACCTAATTTCAAAGTTTGAGGATGATACGAAATTCAGCAATATAGTGAACAATGAGACGGATAGTAACAGACTTTAGGAGGACATGGACAGACTGGTGAAAAGGGCAGATACATGGAGGATGAAATTTAACTCAAGGAAGCGTGAATTGATACATAATGGTAGGAAAGACGAGGAGAGGCAATATAAACTAAATTGTACAATTTTAAAGAGGTACAGGAACAGAGTGATCTGGGGGTATATGTACACAAATTTTGCAAGGTGGCGGGAGAAGTTGAGAAGGCTGTTAAAAAAGCAGATGGAATCCTTAGCTTTGTTTTAGAAGAACAGAGTCCAAAAGCAAGAAAGTTATGCTTAAACTTTATAAAACAGTGGTTAGGCCTCAACTGGGGTATTGTGCTTAATTATGGCCACCAGACTTTAGGAAGCATGTCAAGACCCTGGAGATGGTGCAGAATAGATTTGCTAGAATGGTACCAGGGATAAAGGATTTCAGTTATGTGGAGAGACTGGAAGAGCTGGGATTGTTCTTCTCGGAGCAGAAGAGGTTAAGAGGAAATTTGATAGAGGTGTTCAAAATGATGAACGGTTTTGATAGAGTAAATAAAGAGAAACTGTTTCCAGAGGCAGAAGGGCTGGTAACCAGAGGACGTAGGTTTAAGGTAATTGTCAAAAGAACTAGAGGTGACAAGAGGAAGCATTTATACACAGCAAGTTGTTCTGATCTGGAATGCATTGTCTGAAAGCGTGGTGGAAGCAGATTCAATAGTAACTTTCAAGAGGGACTACGGGGAAAGGACAGGGGAGTGGAATTAATTGGATAGCTCTACCATAGGTATAATGGACTGAATGGCCTCCTCCTGTGTTGTATCATTTTATAGTTCTATTCTATGATTCTGTGTATCGATTACAAATTGGGAGAGATGTAAAATGGGCTGCTAATTCACTATCATCTGTTATATTAAAATTATTTCCCCTGGTCAAGTTTCTCAGTTGACGTTTGAGGTGCCATTCTGGGTTGACCTTATTTGGATATCTATTTGTTTTTGGATTTGTTATCTGTCGCTGCAAGCTGAAGAGAATATATATGTTACGATGCAGTTTACCAAGGGCCTTGAAATTTGTCAATCAATTGTCACCATTCCCCTTGGATAAGAATCTATTTCACAGGACATTCAAGTCTTTGCAATTGATCAAGGGGTCAAGACTTTCATTCAAGCAGCCTACAGCACTGTTTATATTAGGTCTGGCAGTTGCATTTATGGGAGCAACCATTGTAAAGCTGAAGAATGTCCGACCACCCATATGTAGTTATGGAAAATACTATTGTTTAGTTGCCTTTGTTAAGAACACTAAAAAAAAACTTCAAAAAAATTTAAGCTCTTTCTTAGGTAGTATTAGGAACATAGAAATATTGCTAGGTGATAAAGACCAATGTTCATCTAATTCACCTTCTACCATCCTGGTAGTTGTATGATGCAATGATAATGGAGTTGTTGGCTAATCACAGCGATCAATCTCTTTCAATGAATCTACAACAGACCCAGACATGAGGTGAGGAAAACCCCCAGTGGTGGAGAACTTTGGGAACCATAGGTCCAAATCATCTGTTCCACCCAAGCAATGATACACTCACCACATGTCATTCTCAAATTACTCACATACTGTATCCCGAAATGGTATTTATCTGCAAGGAATCTATCTAATTTGAATTTGAATGAATCAATGCTATCAGCTTCCATCATCTCCCTAGGAAGACTGTTCCATACGCTTGTCTGTTCCAACAGACTCTTGACCGAACTCCCATCTTCCACCCTCTATAAACTTGAGCTCATCCAAAACTCTGCTGCCTGCATCCTAACTCACATCATGTCTTGTTCATCCATCCCCACTGTGCTTGCTGACTTACAATGGCTCCCAGTTGAGCATCATCTCAATTTTAAAACTCTCATCCCTCTTTCCAATTCCCTCCATGGCCTCGCCCTTCCATATCTGTGTAACTTCAAGGCATTACAATCACTGAATCCTGCATCATCAACATCCTGGGGGTAACCATTGACCAGAAATTTAACTGGACCAGCCATATAAATACTGTGGCAACATGAGCAAGTCAGAGGCTAGGAATTCTGGAGCAAGTAACTCACCTCCTGACTCCCCAAAGCCTGTCCACCATCTACAAGGCACAAGTCAGGAGTGTGATGGAATACTCTCCACTTGCCTGGATGAGTGCAGCTCCAACAACACTCAAGAAGCTCAACACCATCCAGGACAAAGCAGCCCACTTGATTGGCATCCCATCCACCACCTTCAACATTCACTCCCTCCACCACCAATGCACAGTGGCAGCAGTGTGTACCATCTACAAGATGCACTGCAGCAACTCACCAAGACTCCTTCCACAGCACCTTCAAAACCCACGACCTCTATCACCCAGAAGAACAAGGGCAGCAGATGCATGGGAACACCATCACCTGCATGTTCCCCTTCAAGCCACACACCATCCTGACCTGGAACAATATCACCGCCGTTCCTTCACTGACGCTGGTTCAAAATCCTGGAACTCCCTTCCTAACAGCACTGTGGGTGTGCCTACTCCACATGGACTGCAGCGGTTCAAGAAAGCCGCTCACCACCACCACGTCCTCAAGGGCAATCAGGGATGTGCAATAAACGCTGGTCTTGCCAGCAATGCCCACATGCCTGTATGAATAAACAAACAAAAAAAACTCCTTCAACCCTACAACCCTTCAAGATATCTATGCTCCTCCAATTCTGGCCTCTCGCACAGCCCCAATTGTAATTACTCCGCCATTGGCGATTGTGCCTTCAGCTGCCAATGCCCTAAATTCTGCAATTCACTCCATAAACCCCTCCGTCTCTCTATCTCTCTCTCCTCCTTTAAGGCACTCCTTAAAAACCTACCTCTTTGACTAAGCTTTTGGCCACCTGCCCTAATATCTCCTCACATTGCTCTGTGTCAAACCTCTTTGATAACACTCCTGTGAAACTCCTTGGGATGTTTTACTATGTTAAAGGCGCTATATAAATGCAAGTTCTTGTTGTTGTTGACCACTCACTCAGTGGAATATTGTCTCTCCAGTTCGTTTTGAATTTACAAGTGCAGGCCAGGTTCTCTAGTTTTGCTGTCCATGGGCGACATTATCTAGCCCCTGTCGAATCCTGAAAAACAGCAATCATATCTCCTCTCAACCTTCTCATTCCCAGTGAGAACATGCCCAAATTGAAATATTGTTCCCACAGATAAGCTTGGAATTCCTACCCTGTCCCGTCCCTTACACAGATCCCACAAGCAGTCTGCAGCCAGCAGAGATACGGGACTCATCAGAGACTAGTATACAACTACATATGTAAAAGAACATGAACTGAGTAGCACAACAGAACTGCCTCTGCCGCTTTCTTTTGACATTTTGAGGGGATTAGTAAAGTTTGAACTTAATGTAAATTCAAATTTAACAAAGGTGGCAAAGTGTTGTCAGATCCCTCTCCGATGAGGTCAGTGAAAAACAATGGAGAAATAGCAATGCAGTGGGATTAATTGATTAACTCTACCAAAAGGACAGCACAGTCACGATGGGCCTCTTTCTGTGTGGTATTATTCTGTGATTCTATGAAACTATAAAAGGAAAATTGGACAGAGCCTTGAATGGGAGGCCAGTCCAACGTGGCCAGCTTGACACGTCCTCTCCCGTCACTTAATTTGAAAATTGCCCCACCGTTCATACAGAGTCTCTTCTTCTTAGGCAGTCCCTCGGGAACGAGGATGACTTTCTCCCACTCCAGTGTTGTGAGTCCTTAGGTGACTGAATAGTCCAATTCTGGATCCGCACACTCTGCCACAGGTGGGGCAGATGGTGTTGGGGGAGACGTCTGAATGGGATGCTCGAAATTCCAAACGCTCCTTCTACTGATTGCACTTGGTCGCTGCCTGGGCACGTCGACATCGTTCACACTGAGTGCTGTGCATCTGCCTACACATCGGACAAGTAAAGAAATGTGGATGAATGTTCCCAGGAGCCCCCCGTTCGCAGTCCGTGGCTTTGTCAAAAGAGCTGCTACGACCTCCAGGCAACTGTGGCTCGGTGGATAGCACACTTGTTGCTGAGTCAAACGGCTGTGGGTTTAAGTCCCACTCTAGGACTTGAGCTCAAAAATCTAGGCCAGTGCTGAGGGAGCACTGCCCTGTCAGAGGTGCTGCCTTTCAAATGGGCTGTTAAACCAAGGGACTGCCTGGCTTCCTAGATGGATGTAAAAGATTGCATGGCACTATCTTGCGGAGCAAGGGAGTTATCCCTGGTGTCCTGTCTAATATGTAGTCTTCAATCGACAGGTTATCTGGTTGTTTATCACATTGATGATTATGGCTGCTGTGTTTCCTAGATTAGAAAAGTACCTGCACCTGAAAAGTATTTCATTGGCTATTAAAACACTTTGGGATGTCCGGTGTTTGTGAAAGGTGCTACATCAATGCAGTTTTTTCTTTCCTTGAAGTGATTTTCCCAGGGCTTCCACAGCTCTTTATATGTGCTGGGACCTCTGTACTCTGGTTTGGGGATGGGTGTGGCATGGAGAACTTAAATGAACGGTCAGTGACGCTGAACGTTAATAACTAAATGTGTGATGCCTATTTGTATTTAATATGTTACAGAGGTCAATGATCTCCTGCCCTCCAAACAACAATAACATCAGCTTGCATTTATATAGCACCATTATCAGAGTCCTAAGGTGTATCACAGGAAGGATTGTTGAACACAATAGAGATTGACCTTCTCTGACAGCTTTAAACTTGGGATCAACCTTGGATCTGTCAGAGAACCACTACCCATGCTTGCTTTCGTAGCATGAGCTAGGAGTCCACTTTCTTCTATCAAACTGGTTGATGAGATTTTACATCTGGGCAGCATGTCCATGCAGATGGGCCATTTTTGACTCAGGCACCAACTCAGTTTATTACGATCTCCAGACTCAGAGGATAACCTCATTGGTTTATGGGAAACCCATCACTAGCTGGCATTCACTAATAGGAGAGCAAAATACTGCAGATGCTGGAAAACTGAAATAAACACAGAAAACGCTTGAAATCCTCAGCAGATCTGGCAGCAACTGTGGAGAGAGAAGCAGAGTTAACGTTTCAGGTCAGTGACCTTTCATCAGAATTGATTCTGATTCTGTTCTGACGAAAGGTCATCGACCTGAAACGTTAACTCTCTATTTCCAGCATTTCCTGTTTTTGCGAACTAGTAGGAGCCATTTTGATCAAGATTGACAACAGACTTTAGCCAATGAAGAAACACTTTATGATGATTTTTGTCTAATTGCAGATCCTTATAAAGGATTGTAACCCACTGACATCATATCTCCCCAGTGACACTTCTGCACTCACAATACATTACATCATGATCTACCTTTGAAAGTAAAATCTTGCATTTATATAGCACCTTTCACAACCTCAGGACATCGCAATGCACTTTACAGCCAATAAAATCATTTTGAAGCATACTGACTGCTGCAAAGTAGGAAACACGGCAGCCAATTAGCACACAGCAAGTGCCATGGGATAATTTATATCTGCCTGAGAGGGCACACGGAGCCTCAGCTTAGTATCTCAGCTGAGTGACATGCCTCTGTTACTGCAACACTCCTTCAGTGCAGTGTCAGCCTGGATTATGAGGTTGTTTCCCTGGAGGGTTAATTGAACACATAACCTTCAGACTTAGAGATGAGAATGCTGCCCACTGAGCCACAGCAGCTCTTGATTATTTGAAAAAGGCTTCAAGTCTCTTTTTATGGGCCCTTAACGTTCACCCAAGAGCTGACAGATTAGAAATAAGAGGGGTCAAAGCACAAGCTTCTGCAGAACACCATTTGACACCTCTCTCCACTGAGAGGTATCCAAATACTCCTAAAAAAATGAAATAAAAATCAAGGACAAGAAAGATCATATTTAATAACTCTTATGTGAGAAGTTAAAATAAATTCCATAACCTTTTCATATTTGCCTGCACAGATTTGTCAGAGCAGGAGGAACAATACTCAAGGGATTTGACTGATCCAAATTTAAATCTTATAATATTCTCTCTGAAATATTTAAATCTGTTAATAATCAGACAGATTGAAACTACTTGATCTCGAACATTAACATCTATCCCTCTCATTTGATAGGCAGTCCTCAGGCTACAAGTTACCAATTGTGGATTTATGGAAACTGAAAGAAAGAATAGAACTGTTATAAATGTTCTTTTATGGTGGCATCCGTGGCTTATTTGGTAGCACTCTCTCCTCTGTGTTAGAAGTTTGTGGGTTCAAAGTCCCACCCAGAGACTTGAGCACAAAACCAAGGCTGACACTTTAGTGCAGCACTGAGGGAGTGCTGCACAGTTGGGAGCACTGTCTTGTGGGCGGGGCATTAAAACAAGGCCCTGTCTGTCCTCTCAGGTGGATACCAAAGATCCCATGTCACTATTTCGAAGAAAAGGGGAATTCTCTCTGGCATCTTGGCTAATATTTATCCCTCAATCAACATCACTAAAAGGAACTATCTGCTCGATATGACAATACTGTTTTTGGGAGCTTGCTGTGCTCAAGTTGGCTGCCGCATTTCCTATAGCACGACAGTGACGACATTTCAAAAACAATTCTTAGGCTGTAAAGTACTTTGAGACATCCTGTGGAAGGCATTGTAGAAATGGAAGTATTTCTACATATCAATATATATGCACTGTTCAGAATTTCACCCCATTCACCCACTGCTCCCCCCACCCCATTATCCACTATAGATTTTGTTTCCCATTGGTTCATAAGTAAAGGCATGGCCTGGTGGGAATCCTAGATAAATAGACCAAGAAATTCTAGGTTTGTTCCCAGGCTCCAGGTTTGTAGTGAATAAAGGTGTCACTCTCTCCAAAACAGCTCAGAGATAAGAAGGTATGCTTTAGCATTCCCAACACAGAGCGTCATACTATGGGAAGACTCTTTGGGAATTCAGCTATGGAGAGGAGTGCACCCCAGAACCGGTGCAGAAGATTCTCTATCTCTTCATTTCTATTTCGATCGGAAGATTGCATGTGCTGCAAAAATGTGAAATGGAATCATGCAAAGGCAATGGAATGGCACTGCCCTCACAAAACATGAAGTGGAGCGACAGTTAAACCTGATTGATAAAAAGCAGCAGGTTAACAATATCATCAACCAAGCCAGGGTGCTGTTTGTATTTGTGGGTCAATGTATAGCCCTCTTACCTCTGAATCTGAAAGTTGTGGGGTCAAGTCCTCTAGAAATGTTGCAAATTTTTAATCACTATTAAACTTTTTTACAGAAAGATATTCCTAACTTAGAGGGAGTGTAACAAAGGTTCACTTGATTAATTCCTGGGATAAAAGGGTTGTCCTATGAGGAGAGATTCAGTAAAATTGGCCGATACTCTCTGAGATGATCGTATTGAAAGGCATAAAGTTCTTAGTGGGGCTGACAGGCTAGATGCTGAGACGCTGTTTTCCCTGGCTGGAGAGTCTAGAACTAGGGGGCATAGTCTCAGGATAGGGGGTCGGAATTTGAGACTGAGATGAAGAGGAATTTCTTCACTCGGAGGGCTGTGAGTCTTTGGAATTCTCCACCACAGAGATCTGTAAATGCTCGGGCGTTGAGTATATTCAAGACAGAGGTCGATAGATTTTTTGACTGAGAAAATCAAGCAATATGAGTATTGGGCGGGAATGTTGATCTAGGCAATCAGCCATGATCTTATTGAATGACAGAGCGGGCTCAAGGGGCCGTACGGCCTACACCTGCTCCTTTTTTCTTACATTCTATGGTACCCTGAAAACAGCTGCTCGAAGCCACAATTGGAAGGCCCAAAATATTTTCAGGGTTGGGCCTCATCAGCGGAATTCAATTCAGCTGCCGAGCACTCAATGAGCAGCGGCGGGCACCTCACCAGCTGGAGGGTGGAAAGCTCAGCAACGCCATGGGCAAGCCATGCCATGTGTCGGCACTGAAAATGGTGGGAGGGCCTATGGGGGTGTGGGGCTATGCTGAACATGGCAGCAGGCCACACTATATGTGTGGGGCCAGGAAGAGACTTCCTGACCCACAAAAAATTACTGCAACCAAACTTTCCAATCTGTTCTCAAGCAGCCACCAGCAATCCCTTTGACAGCCACTGGTTAGGCTGCTCACTGTCTGGTATGAATACAAGTGTCTGTGGGGCTACTGTATTCCCATTGTACCTGAAAATTGTAAACAGGGTCTTACGACTGCTGTACAATCATGATTTGCATACCTGAGCAGCCTCCTGCCTCTTTAGGCACAGTGCACTGGTTCATGGGCCCAACTGAATACTGCATCAGACTTAAGTATCCAAGGCGCAGCCAGTATGATCCCGATTCCCCACTGCCAGCCTCCCATTTTCCAGGTGAGAAATGGGAAGCTGCAGATGACTGTGGCCCCAAGCATATTCAAATGGCACTGGAAGCTTCTTCTCTCTTGCTTCGGTCCTCCTATGTAAAAAATGTAGGGAGAAGCAACAACATCTTGCATTTAAATAGCACCTTTAACTTAGTAAAATGACTCAAGGTGCTTCACAGGAGCACTATAAGAAAAAATTTGAAATTGTGCCAACATAAGGACAGATGACGAAAAGCTTGGTCAAAGCAATAGGCTGTAAGGGATACCTGAAAGGAGGAGAGAACAAGATAGAGAGGAGCACAGGCTCACAGAATTATTACAGCACAGAAGGAGGTCATTCGGCCCATCGTGTCTGCATCGGCTCTCCAAATGTGAAATTCACTTAGTGCCGTTCCCCTACAACCCTGTACATTCTTCCATTTCAGATAACAGTCTAATTACCTTTTGAATGTCTCCACTGAACCTATCTGCACCACACTCTCAGGCAGTGCATTCCAGACCTTAACCACTCGCTGTGTGGAAAAGTGTTTTCTCATGTCACTTTTGCTTCTTTTGCCAATTAGAGGTAATTCGAGGATGAGAGGTAATTCCAAAGCTTAGGGTCTAGACAGCTGAAGGCACGGCCACCAATGGCAGAACAAAGGAAATCTGGGATGCGCAAGAGGCCAGAATTGGAGGAACATAAAGATCTCGGAGGGTTGAAGGGCTGGAGGAAATTGCATGCTATTACAAAGCCTCGCCACCTAAGTGGCCAAGTACTGAAACAGTTAAGCTTGATTGACTGTTACCTCACATACACCAGCTGCCTAGTCCCAAAATCAAAGGTGTGAATGCGTATTAGCACAATGATCAAGTTAACTGACAAGACAGGTGTTGCAGCAAAATTGTCAGTTGAACCCTCTCTTTTTGAGTGCCTAAATACAACCGAATACAATACGTAAACCCGCTATAACTGGATAACAAGCACTATTTCTACCAAATAAATCTATAAAGCTATAAATTACCACACACTAACTGAAAACCCTAGATTCACAGGTGAGTAAGAAAATCTTTTGAAATTTATGCAGAGGCAAAATGCACATCATTGATTTATGGCTTTGATCTAGCACATATATTCTGTTTTTGAAAAATTTAGAAGGTGATTCAGTGAAGTCTTTTTAAGATCTTTGTATGCTCTAGGTGGTTTGGTGGGTTCTTGTTCTCCATGGAGATTATAAAAGTTAATATTGAATGAATCCTCTCTCGGTCCCTCTGCTGAGGAAAACTAAGCATAACACAGCTGAACCTCTGCCACACCTTGTTGTATTAAGAGTGATGTCCCTTTAAGATCTCAGGGTGTTAATGAGCTAAGTACCAGTACTGAGTCATGTGACTCAGGGCCGTGTCATTCTGCAACTGTAACACCTAGATGAAAATTCTGTAAATAGTTTGCTCTGTACTTTACTAGTTTAGCTGTTAATAAACCTGTTAGAGATCTTCAGCAAACTGAACTCCACACATCTCATTTATGTTGCATCAGACAACATAAAGAGCTCATTACATGGTGGCAGCTGTGGTGAAAAGACAAGGTCTAAGATTGAAGACCAGAGGTAAAACGGCTTTGAAAATGAACCTTCCTACAGCTAAAAGAGAGCAAGTTCAAAAGAAATACTGGCCCAAAAAGTGGAAAGAAGAAAGGACTTAGCTCCACCTGTAGAAGACACAACACAGAACTGCAGACTGCAAGTAAATTCCTGCGATCGGGTGATTCATTGTGCCAACAGTTGAGGAATCCCCGTTTTAAAAAAAAGCTTTGAATTGCTTACAAAGTGATTTTTTTCTAAGGCTCCGTACAAAAGAAAACAGGGAAGACCCGATTCCCCTCCCAGGCTGATCAAGGTCCGATAGCAAAAAGCGTGGGAAACCTCTGAACACTGTAGAGTCTCCATTCATGCAGCCACAGCTATAAAAAAACATTAAACCATTCAAGCATGAAGAACATAAATAAACTCTAGCAAAAGAAAAGCAATTGAACTGCCTATTGAACAGCCATGTAAACAGACAAGCTTAAGTGCTGCATGGAAGATAAGCAGCTAACACTATCAAACACCTGCCCCTCTCCATCCAAGCAGCTAGTCTAAATAACAGAGAAATTCTTAAAGGGGTAACAGTGCACAGTGAATAGAATAGGTTTTAAAACCAGTCTCAAACCACAAATAGAAAAGTCATAATAAATACAATGCCGAAGACACACTCAGAGCTGAACAAAGTTAAATAAAGAGCAGAAAACAAAAGAACAGCAGAAAGATGGATACCAAAGTTCCCAGAATGAACTGGAAGGCCATTGGTATCCTGTCCGAGTTCAAACTCTTTCAACAAAGAATGCAGTTATGCTTCATTAACCAAGCTGTTAGAGAACAAGAGAAATAGGCTGTGAAAATATTGATAACAGTTGGAAATGGGTAACACAGAATCAATACCTCTGACTTTATCTAAAGAGGACCAGAAAGATCCCGCAAAGATATGGAAAGTGCGAGAAGATCATCTCTGGTTATGCGTGAATTTTAGAATTCACTGCCTGGAATTGATGTCCTACAGACAACAGCTACAGGAATCAATAGACCAGTTTGTCAGCAGATGCCGTGGTAAGGGCAACAAATGCGATTTTTCAGAAACTGAGCTGTCGGTGCAATGAATGGATCTGGTGATTGTCTCAACACCCATTGTAGCATTTCAGAAAGACCTCTGCTAGAAGATGGCAGGAAATACGAAGCCATTGTAGCATCACAACATCATCTGCAAGCACTAGTGCAGCCAACAGTGTCGGCATGGTAACCAGGTCAAAGGTAAATGCGGTATATCCTACTCACCGTGAAGGTGTCCTGCATTTCAAGACCTGTACAAGGCATCTGATGCAAAAGGACACATTTCCCACCTATGCAAGAAATCTGGCTCCAAAGACGCAGCCAGAAGTCACAATAGGGCACAAATAAACAGATGACAGGGTAACAGCGGCAAGGAGAGCTCCAGAGACCTGCATAAACACAAGCTGATACATGCAGTCCACAGCAAAACAGACAAGACTTAGAGTGGAGCAATTCTGAGCCAGAAGGCGAGCAGGCTTTTTACATTGTGAACCTGACACATTGCGTTGATAAGTCAAACAACTGGAACTTTCGCTACTATTAACATCATGTAGCAAAGAAAGCTGGCAAACGCACACTCAGGATTAAGATTGACAGCGGCGCTAGTGCAATTATCCTACCAGTCCGAATCCTGAAGGATATGTACCGGAGTCGTTGGAAATCAATTATGCAACTGACAACTGCCACATTATCTGCATACAACTGGTCACACATCCCTTTCAGTTGCACATTAACAATGCATTGCAGCTATGGCAAGTTGGCATGGAAACCGTAAATATTTTACCTGATAGACACGAGCAGACCAGCAGTGGCAGGGCTACCAGCGTGTAAGGACCTCAACATTGTGACTACCCATGAGGTCACCAAAGCGTCCAATACAGCAGAAGACACCAAGGGTACTTGCAGTGAGTCACAGTTCCTCCATGATCTCAGTGATTCTGGTTTGGACAGTATCAGCCCCTTCTCAGAGACGCCACACCAAGAAAATTAAGATCTAAATTCAGATGGTGAATGTTCTTTGTCAACAGTCAGTATTTCTTTGTGCTCCAGTGACTCAGAAGAAGAGATTGACCTTGTAACCGCTGAGAAACAAAGGCTGGTAGCGGGGAGCTGTGCCAAGGGGAAATCTCCAAGATTTGGAGACTCTGGCCAGCATCAAACGGTCAAGTCTGGAAAGCCAGCAACTGCACAATTATGCCACGCTCTCACCTCTGCTATCCAGAGAACTGCCAGCACCACAACGAAACAGAACAGGTAGCACCATGAGGCCAAGTATTCCTCCCCCAACAAGTCATCAAACTTGAGCCCCAAGCCTTCAAATGCAGAGGTGGAGGATGAGGAGAGGTGCAATGTCCTGACGAGGCAGAGGAGGAATGAGTTGAAGCATTGTCTGTTGGCTCTTCAAGATGAGGTGCCAGAACTTTCCAAGAATGACAAGGACTCAAAAGTGGTCATCTTTAAGCAACAGAGTATATTAGCAGGCAGTGCAGCAGCAAATGAATGCAGAGAGCGAGAAATTTCAGAAAAAGAGCAACAGAAGACATGTAAATTCCCCAAGCAAGAGTTGTCAAACCACCGAAATGATCTATGGACTTTTAAGCCTCTGCATTTGTAAATTTCACAATCCCTATCCTTATACCGGTAAATATTATATCCCGTATTACTAATTTTGATGTTATCTAATTTTATATGATTTTATAATTACAGACCTCTCAGGATGTTAATTGTAAATGGATCTCATAAGTACTGGTTGGTATTGGCACGTCTCATAGATTTCCAGCAAGGAAGTAACTCTAAACCTTTGTAAAGGACTGATTAGGCTGCAGCTGAGGTACTATGTCCAATTCTGGCCACTACATTTTAGGAAGGATATCAAGGCCTTGGAGAGCTTGAAGAGGAGTTTTACTAGAATGGTACCAGGGATGACGACTTCAGTTATGTGGAGAGACTGGAGAAGCGGGGATTGTTATCCATAGAGCAGAGAAGGTTAAGGGGAAATTTAATGAAGTTAAAAATTATTAGGGAGAAACTATTTCCACTGACAAGAGGGTTGGTAACTTGAGGACGCAGATTTAATATAATTGGCGGATGGACCAGAGGGGAGATGAGGAGAAATTTTTTAATGCAACAAGTTGTCATGATCTGGAATGCGCTGCTTGAAAGTGTTGTGGAAGCAGATTCAATAGTAGCTCTCAAAGGGGAATTGATATATATTTTAAAAAGAAAAAAATTGCAGGGACCAGGGAAAGAACAGGATGGGGGGATTGGGACTCATGGATAGCTCTTGCAAAGAGCTAGCATAAGCAAGATGGGCTGAAATGACACTTTCTGGGCTGAAGGATTGTATGGTTCTTTGAACAGATAAATTGAACTTTGATAATATGATTCAGGGTTGTCATGACTAGACCCAAAAGGACATGGGCTCAAGATTAGAACAGGGGAAGTGAAGAGACTGTTTAAATGGTGGAATAAACTGCTCAGGGAGACAGGAGGAATTTAGATTAGATTAGATTAGAGATACAGCACTGAAACAGGCCCTTCGGCCCACCGAGTCTGTGCCGAACATCAACCACCCATTTATACTAATCCTACACTAATCCCATATTGCTACCAAACATCCCCACCTGTCCCTATCTTTCCCTACCACCTACCTACACTGGTGACAATTTATAATGGCCAATTTACCTATCAACCTGCAAGTCTTTTGGCTTGTGGGAGGAAACCGGAGCACCCGGAGAAAACCCACGCAGACACAGGGAGAACTTGCAAACTCCACACAGGCAGTACCCGGAATCGAACCCGGGTCCCTGGAGCTGTGAGGCTGCGGTGCTAACCACTGCGCCACTGTGCTGAAGGCATAATTAACTAGATATCCGAGGGCGTGGGCAATTACAAACACAGAAGAAGGCCATTCAGCCCAACTAGCTCACGCTGATATAAAAGCAAAATACTGGGGATAGTGGAAATCTGAAATAAAAGCAGAAAGTGCTGAAAATACTCAGCAGGTCTGGCAGCATCTGTGGAGAGAGAAACAGAGCTGATGTTTCAAGTCAGATATGACTCTTCTTCATACCTGACTTGAAATGTCAACGCTGTTTCTGTTTTTATAGCCCATGCTGATGCTTATGCTCCACTCGAGTCTCTTCTCACCCCTCATCATCCAACCCTATCAATATATCTTTCTATTCCTTTCTCCCTCATGTGTTTATCCAGCTTCACCTTAATGCCATCGATGCTATATGTCTCAACTACTCCCAGTGGTAGCGAGTTCCACACTCTCTCCACTCTCTCCACTCTCTCCACTCTCTCCACTCTCTCTTCACTCTCTCCACTCTCTCTCCACTCTCTGGGTAAAGAAGTTAGCCCAGAGAGGCCATTGGTTTTTGGAACTGGCCAGAATCTTTTCTGGCCCTATGAAATTAGAGAGTAGAATTGTTTACATACATAGTGAAGTTCTGTTCCAATAACACCATATAATTCGGATCTGTGCACCATTCCTTATGATTAAAAGTTTTGTATAATACTTTGTATTATTAAGATATAAATGTTTAATGTATCAGCATGAAATTATTTTATCTGGTATTTTAATGGACAGAGGAACATGTTCAATGTTCAGACACCAACATTGTGCAGCATCATTTCAAAGTTTATGTCAGGGGAATGGATCTTACCAAGGGAAAGATCCAAACAAAAGTTGTCCCTTGTAATCCTTGTCTAAAGGATTACTGAATTGCATTCGCTTTTCCAACCAGGTAGAATTTTCACATTTTTCCCTTTTGCAACTGGTGTAGCATCGACCTTTTCTAGATCAAGTGAGGTATGTAGTTAAATCTTCTCAATCTTAAAGGTAAAGCCCACAGAGAGTATCCACAATCCCATAATTACTATCGAGGAAATGTGTCAACCTTACTGGTGTTGCTTAATTGCCCCTTCTCTGCCCATTTGTTTGCCCCATTATCTGATCTGTCCATCTGTTCAACATGTACCTCTCAGATCTTAGTCATGCTTATTGTTGAAAGTCACTGGCTTCCATACAGAGATTACTGGGAAGAAATACAATTGAGGTTTCTGAATTGCATTGGGTCTACCACTGAGCAAGTAGGAATGGCAGACCAGTGACGAAACCTTGGCCTTTCTCCCTTCATACTTTAGAACTGAAGGTTCAGGGCAGCCTGAAAGGCCAACTTTAGTTTGGGGTTCTCACTCATTAAGACCCATTCTCAGTGACATCAGCTTTAAAATAACAGACAGGGAAACATTGTACAAATAATGTACAATTGTGATAAGTGCCAAAACTTTAAAAGTAATTTCTACCCTTGTACCTCAGAATACACAAGCGTGGCTGACTGATAAGGCAATGCAAATACTGCCAAATTACTGTTCAAAGTGTCTTAACATCCAACAGTGTGGATATAGATCAGAAGAAATGCCAATTTAAAACTCTTCAGATGCATAATCCTATTTATCATTAATAATACAGGCAAACCTTTGGAAATAATAATCCAACTTGTTCCAAATCAAATGTGTTGAGATGAGGCTCAGTCCAAAAAAGTGACATTGAATGTATGAACATATTTCTACGAATATAAAAGGACAAACAGCTTCTTGTTAAAGCTCATCTCTTATTCTATCAAAGCACAATTCCTACTCTGCTTTTGAATACTGATCAAGTGAGAGGTTTCTCATCATTTTTGGCAGATTTCCTCTGATCTGAGGAACCTTCTGAGTGTGAAATCTTGGGCAGCCTCATCAGGTTTTTGAACAACACAGTATTATTTAGCGTCATAGAGTAATTTATGGCACTGAAGTAGGCCATTCGGCCCATCAAGTCCATGCCAGCTCTCCATGGAACAATCCAGTCTGTCCCTCTGCCCCGCTCGATCCCCATAGCCCTGCAAGTTTATCTCCTTTCAGTAGCCGTCCAATTTCCTTTTGAAATCATTGATTGTCTCATTAAGTACATAGAATTATATAGAATCTACAGCACAGGCCGTTTGGCCCAACTGGTCCATGCCAGTCTAAGCTCCACACGAGCCTCCTCCCACACCTATTTTATCTCACCTGTCAGCTTAGCCTTCTATTCCTTTCTCTCTCATGCACTTATCTAGCTTGTCCCTAAATGCATCTATGCTACTCGCCTCAACTAATCCACATGGTAACAAGTTCTACATTCTTATCACTCTCTGGATAAAGAAGTTCTGCCAGAATTCCCTATAGGATTTCTTGGAGAATTCCTTATATTTTTAAATATCACATAATTTGGAGGAAGTTCTTTGCATATGGCAATGTGGAGCTGTGACTAAAGTATTAAATGTAGTCAGTTATATCGAAGGTACAAGCACTAATTAACAGAAAAGTAGCAGGGCTGCCAATCGTACGCACTGGTCACAGCGCTAGATCATTCAATTCTCCTCCCATTGAGTGAGCATGTGCAGGGGTGTGAGCTCATAGAATGTACCCCATGAAGAGTTGGGTAGGGGAACATCAAAAACAATAACTAGTATTTATATTGTGCCTTTAATGGAGTGCACTCCACAAAAGTTGCCATGGAGCCACATAAAAATAATTAGGACAGGTGATTGAAAGCTTGGTCAAAGAGTTAGGTGTGATTTAAAGGAGGAAAGCAAGGTAGAGAGGCAGAGAAATTTAAGGAGGGAATTCCAGAGCTTAGGTGGTTGAAAGCATGGCCGCCAATGATAGAGTGACGAAAATCGGAGATGCTCAACCAGAGAAGGACAGAGATCCCGGAGGTCTGTGAGGCTGGAGGAGATTACAGAGATAGGAATCCTCTTTATAAACTCTTGAAAGATTTCTGTGAATGTGTCCTTAGTTGTGCAGTAGCTTCATAAACTATATGACAATATATATGTCTTGATGTATAATGGCTTCATAAATTATCTGTATAAATGTAAAGTATGGTTTGTGACAGAGGAATCCACATTCTACTCAGTGTAAAGAATTTACTTCCTGCCTCCCTTATCTATGGAGCAAATTGGGGAATTTTTTATATATTAAGATACTATTTAAATGTCGTAAGTTATAATTTGTGTGATTATTTTAAACATGTGCCCACTCTTTCAGTGTCGGAGTGACCAGTGGGAATAATCTAATACTGTTTCCTTTATAATAATCCTTTGTGAGCTTGTGATCTCTCTCAGGTCACCACTTAACCTTCCCAGTGGGAAAAAAAAAGCTCAAGGCTCTCTCTGCAATTTTAACTCCTCATATCTGGTAATATGTGGGTAAATTTATCCTTTCCCCTTTCTATTCCTCTTGTCATAGAGTCATAGGGCTGAGTTTTACACCCCACCAACCCCCCTGCCCAAAGAGCAGGAAGGTGGCAGTGGGGGGGAGGTGGGGGGGTTGTAAAATGGAGCGGAAGGCTCAGGGGGCCATTCCCAACCTGCTCCCAACTCCGCCGCCGCTTTACGCAGGGTGGTGGCTACAAAAAGCCGCCCGCCCGCACCAGGCCAATCAAGGGCCTTATGCATCCAGGTAACAGATACTTAAGGGCCTGCGCCCGCCGCCATGGGGATTTTACCCTTGGCCGGTCGGGCAGCCCAGTCCCAAGAAAAGCTGCCTGACAAAAGCAGGCGGCTTTCTCATGGCCTGTGGGGGATGGGGGATGGGCCCTCATGGTCAGGCACACTGTGCCCGACGGAGTGCCACTCCCAATGCCCCAACCATCCCCAACACCCCCCCCATCCCCCCAATAGACCACCCTTGCCTTGCCAGGACCCGACCGAGCACCCCTGGCGAGGCCGCAAAAACCTACCTTCGATCAGGGGCGTCCTTCATCTTTCATCTGATGACTGGGTTGCAGTCCCAGCAGTGGCCACCGCTCCCAGTGGCGCTGCTGGGACTAAGAGCAGCCGGCCCGCTGATTGGCCGGCAGCTTCATTAGGCGGGACTTCCTGCCTCAATGAAGTGAGCCTCAGCCACTTAAAAGCCTGGGGACCATAAAATGCAGGCCGTATACCCAGGCCAGGCAGAGGTGGGTTCGCCACAAACTTTTCGGTCAGTGGATGCCTCCCAACTGCCAAGGGTAAAATTCAGCCCATAGAGTCATTATGGCACAGAAAGAGGCCATTTAGTCCATTGAGCCCATGCAGGCTCTCTGTCGAGCAATCCTGCTATACCCTTTTATAATTGAGGGCTCAAAACTGTGTGCAATCCTCCAAGAGTCAACTCAGCACTTTGTCAATATTTCCTCCTTCCCTTTTCATTCTCAGCCTCTAGGTACAGAACCAAAGATAAGATTGGCCTCTTAATGGCCTAAATCTACATCTGCACACAAGCTCCTTCTGCTTCTCAGCTACACCTAAAATCTTCCCATATAAGGTCTATTTCCTTCCAAGATGCATTGCTTCACATTTCTCCACATTGCCCATCCTGGTAGCTGATTGGTCCTCTTTTCACAAATCTTGCCAGGCTCCCCTCCCAATTTGCTGTCACTAACAAAATTTAACATTGCTCCCTTAGGGTATCGTGGTGTAGTGGTTATATTACTGGATTAGTAATCTGGAAATCTTAGATTCCTAAAGTATTAGGTGTGAGTTCCAATCTGTAACGATGGTCTGAAAGTCTTAAATTAAAAACAAAAATGGCAACCAGTAAAAAGATCATGAAGCAGTCGGATTGTCATCGGGAAATAAACACACTCACCTGGGTTTAACCCTAACTGTAGATGTGACTACCAGTCCCATATGTGTGACTCTTAACTGCCCTCTGAAGCCAATCAATCGTAACAAACCACTACCAGTGATTTAAGAAGTTGCCCACTTTGCCAGAGAAACCAACATTTTGAGAGTGACTTCTTTAAAAAAAATCCAGAGTTCAGATCATTTATGTATTAGAGTAAATAAGAGGGGTCCCAACCCAAATTGCTTGGAACACCAGTAGCCATAGGATTTCCTTTTTTTCCCCTACACTTTGCTTTCTGCCCTACATCCATGTTCCACTTAAATAATTACATCTAAACTATCTGCCCACCTTCCCTTTTCCGAGTTTGACTATGCCACTGGTTACACAGTTTGTGGTTATGTCAAAAACAAAAATCAGTTCATCTATGATTCTTAGAATCTTGAAAATCTTCAGTGAGCATGCATTCTTCCAGGGTAAACATTCTCTGCCTCCGTAGTTACTAATTATAGCTCAGGTGCCTAAACCAGTATTTCATTTTTTTAATGTTCATTAACGAGATATGGGCCTCACTGGCAAGGCCAGTATTTATTGCACATTCCTAATTGCCCTTGACAATGTGCTAATGAGCTGCCTTTTGAATCGTTGCACTCTAGCTGATGTAGATACACCCACAGTGCTGTTAGGGAAGGAGTTCCAGGATTTTGACCCAGTGACAGTGAAGAAACGGTGATATATGTCCAGGTTAGGATGGTGTGAGACTTGGAGGGGAACTTGCAGGTGGTGATGTTCCAAAGCACCTCCTGCCCTTGTCTTTCTAGGTGGTAGAGGTCGCAGGTTTGGAAGGTGCTGTCTAAGTAGCCTCAGCATGCTGCTGCAGTGCATCTTGTAGATGGTACACACTGATGCCACTACACACTGGTGGTAGAGGGAGTGAGTGCTGAAGATGGTGGATGGGGTGCCAGTCAAGTGGGCTACTTTGCTGAACAGCGTCAAGCTTCTTGAGTGTTGTTGGAGCTGCACCCATCCAGGCAAGTGGAGAGTATTCCATCACACTCCTGGCATTTGCCTTGTAGATGATGGACAGGCTTTGAGGAGTTAGAAGGGGGGCTACTCACTGTAGAAGTCCCAGCCTTTGACCTGCCCTTGTAGCCACAGTACTTATATGGCTGGTCAAGATAATGTTCTGGTCAATGGTAACCCCCAAGGATGTTGATGTTGAGGCTTCAGTGATGGTAATATCATTGAATGTTGTTAGACACTCTCTTGCTGGAGATGGTCATTGCCCAGTACGCGTATAATGCAAATGTTACTGTCACTTATCAGTCCAAGCCTGAATGTTGTACAGGTCTTGTTGCATCTGGACATGAGCTGCTTCATTATCTGAGGAGTTAGGAATGGTACTGAACACTGTCCAATCATCAGCGAACAGTCCCACTTCTGACCTTATGATGGAGGGAAGGTCATTATTGAAGAAGTTGAAAATGATTTGGCCCAGAACACTGTCCTGAGGAACTCCTGCAGCATTGTCCTGGAGCTGAGATAATTGGCTCACCCTCCTTTGTGCTCGGTATAATTCCAGCCAATGGGAGCTTTTCCCCTTATTCCCATTGACTCCAGTTTTACTCGGGCTCCTTGATGCCATACTCGGTCAAATGCTGCCTTGATGTCAAGGATAGTCACTCTCACCTCACCTCTGGAATTCAGCAGTTTTGTCCATATTTGGACTAGGGCTGTAATGAGGTCTGGAGTCGAGTGACCCTGGCAGAACCCAAACTAAGCATATATGAGCAGGATATTGCTGAGTAAGTTCCACTTAATAGTACTGTTGACGACACCTTCCATCACTTTGCAAATGATTGAGAGTAGACTGATGGGGCGGTAATTGGCCGGGTTGTATTTGTCCTGTTTTTTGTGGACAGAACATACCTGGGCAATTTTCCACATTGTTGGGTAGATGCCAGTTTTATAGCTGTACTGGAACAGCTTGGCTAGTTCGCCTTAAGCTCCCCTGTCCAAATCCAGAACGTTGCCACTTTATGTGATAACCGAAGTTGCACATAGCACTCCAAATTTTATATAAGGTTGTTATTACCCTTTGGGCCTTGTTTTGAATCCCTTTTGCCATAGAATCCAAAGATCTTAGAGCATAGAGTTATACAGCACAGAAACAGGCCCTTCGGCCCATTGTGTCTGTGCTGGCCATCAAGTACCTAACTATTCTAATCCCATTTTCCAGCACTTGGCCCATAGCCTTGTATGCTATGACGTTTCAAGTGTTCATCTAAATACTTCTTAAATGTTGTGAGGGTCCCTGCCTCTACCACCTCTTCAGGCAGTGCGTTCCAGATTCCAACCACACACTGGGTGAAAACATTTTTGCTCAAATCCTCTCTAAACCTCCTGCCCCTTACCTTAAATCTATGCCCCCTGGTTATTGACACCTCCGCTAAGGGAAAAAGTTTCTTCCTATCTACCCTGTCTATGCCCCTCATAATTTTGTATACCTCAATCATAACCTCCCTGCTCTTATATTCTATGCCTCGGCTAATAAAAGCAAGTATCCCATATGCCTTCCTAACCACCTTATCCACCTGTGCTGCTGCTTTCAGTGATCTATGGGCAAGTACACCAAGGTCCCTCTGACTCTCTGTACTTCCTAGGGTCATACCATCCATTGTATATTCCCTTGCCTTGTTAGTCCTCCCAAAATGCATCACCTCACACTTCTCAGGATTAAATTCCATTTGCCACTGCTCCGCCCATCTTACCAGCCCATCTATATCATCCTGTAATCTAAGGCTGTCCTCCTCACTATTTACGACACCACCAATTTTTGTGTCATCTGCGAACTTACTTATCATACCTCCTATATTCACGTCTAAATCATTAATGTACACCACAAACAGCAAGGGTCCCAGCACTGATCCCTGTGGTACACCACTGGTCACAGGCTTCCACTCGCAAAAATGTTTTTTTTTCAAACATGAGAACGGAGAAACAGGAATAGGCCATTCAGCCCCTCAAGCCTGTTTCGTCATTCAGTTAAATCATTGCTGATCTGTATCTCAGCTCCATCTCCCTACCATGGTTCCATAACCCTTAATACCCCTGCCTAACAAAAAATTATCATACTCAGTTTTGACATTTTCAATTGATCTCGAGCCTCAAAAGCTTTCTGAGGGATTTCCACATTTTCACTAACCTGTATGAATACATTCCTGGCATCACCCCTGAATGACCTAGCTCTACATTTAAGTTTATGCCCACTTGCTATGGACTACCCCACCCAAGGAAACAGAGATCAAAAGTTCCTGAGTCCCTATGCCTCGGCAGGCCCTGGCAGTCAGCAAACATCTTATCAGAATATTTAGGTGCAATGCCTTCAATTATCCATCCAATTGGACAGCACAACCAAACTGAGAATTTCCCAGAAGCCCTACACTTTGTGTGATATTTTCATATTCTCATCCTTGTTTCCAAATTCCTTCATAGCCTCAACCATCCCTATCTCTGACACCTTGTTCATCCCTACAACCATCCGGGTTCTCTGCATTCCTCCAATTTTGGCATTTTGCGCATCTCTGATTTTCATCACGCCTTCAGCTGCCTCAGCGCAAAGCTATGGAATTCCCTCCCTAAACCTCTCCTCCTCTCTATATCTCTGTCTGTCACCTTTAAAATGCTCCTTAAAAGCTACCTCTTGGAACAAAGCTTTCGGTCACCTGTCCAAATGTTCCCCTCTGGCTCAGTATCACATTTGGTTTACTAACACTCCTGTGCAGCATCTTGAAACACTTTACGATGTTAAAGGCACTATATAAATAGAAGATAGGTTGTTGGTCAAAAGCAGAGACTGGGAGAATTTCACTGGCAGGACTTGTCTCCTTGTTAAATCTGCAGGTCTCCTTAAATTAATTCCAGAGAAAGGTTTTCAATTATTAGATGACAAGAAATGTTTCTCTGTTTAAAACTTAGAGGAACTTTCATTCTTTAATTAACTAGGGTTAGTACGTTAATTAATTCTGTGAACTTAGCTTCATTGACATATGCAAATCGGGTTAATTAGAAATGATAACAGTAGGTATCTCAACAATTGAAGAGGGACCATTGGTGGAGACTTCCTTGGGTTTTCCCCACCCCTCCCTCCCACGAACCTCCTCACCACCTCCTCTACCAATCTTGGGAAAAATCCCAGATAAATATTTCGCGTGGAGGCTGTCAGACAGGCCCTACTTAGCAAATTGGGCCCTGAATCTTCCCTTCCATTATCTTGTTTTGTTTAGTCCTACGAAAGGGATTAATGATCTTTCCTAAACTCTGCAATTCCCTCCCTAAATCTCTCCACTTCTCTACCTCTCTCTCTTCCTTTAATACGCTTCATAAAAACCTACTTCTTTGGCCCCGCTTTTGGTCACCGGTCCTAATATCTCTCCGTGTGCCTCCTTATGGTGGCTGAGTGCCAAATTTTGTCTGATAATCATTCCAGTGAAGCGACTTAGACCGTTTTATGAGTATCGTCGAATTATACTCCACAGAAGGAGGTCTATTGGCCCCTGGAGCCTTTGACTGCTCTTTGGAAGATCTATCCAATTATTCCCACCGCCATGCACTTTCTCCATAACCCTGTATATTAGGTGACTGCTAGCAGAGCATTCAGGACGTTCCTGAACTTTTCCCATGTCTACTCAGGCTCTTTGCATTAGTGGCCACTGGATGGTGATCAGGGGCCGGAACCCCAAGGCTGATATTTACTCTCCTTGGTCCGGGGAGGTGTTTGGGGGGCTATCTTCAGCAACATCGCAGACTGAGATCAGTGAACTCGACATGCAACAGGGATCGAACCCGCAGTCCCTTGGGCCATGCAGCTACTGGCCATCTTTACAAGCGGGCATGCTCTTTACATAACAATATATACATGTGTGTTGCCTCCCTACCAAGCCCCACAATGAGAGGGAGTATCCCAGTCCTGCGTAAAGCTGACAACAGTGATGTGGAACAGGCACCATAGTTGCGCCCCAAATTCGACACTTTCTTACATGGAAGAAAGACAAGAATTTAAAGCAACGCATCACACACAAACACACACACACACACACACACAAGGACAAGAGCAGCAGATGCATGGGAACATCACCACCTGCAAATTTCCGTTCAAGTCACACACCATCCTGACTTGGAACTATATCGCCATTCCTCCACTGTCGCTGGGTCAAAATCCTGGAACTCCCTTCCTAACAGCACTGTGGGTGGACCTACCTCACATGGACTGCAGCGGTTCAAGAAGGCAGCTCACCACCACTTTCTCAAGGGCAATTAGGGATGGCAATAAATGCTGGTCTGGCCAGTGACGCCCACTTCCCATGAATGAATAAAAAAAACACACACACACAAACGCACACACACGCAAACAAAATAAAAGAAAAACAGACAAGTATTTGCAAAGCAGGTGCTTATCATAGAATCTTAGAACAGTACAGCACAGAAGAAGGCCATTCAGCCCATCCAGTCAATGCCATCTCTTTCAAAGAACAATCCAATTAGCCCCACTTCCCTGCTCTTTCCCTGTAACTCTGCAATTTTTTCTCCTCCAAGTATTTAGCCAATTCCCTATGAAAGGCTACTATTTAATCCATGACCACTGCAGTGCAGTGCATTCCAAATCCTAACCACTTGTTCCGTAAGAAAATTTTTCCTTATGTTGCCTCTGGCTCTTTTGACAATCACCTGCTTGACTTCTCTTTCTGGCCACATTTTTCAAGGGCTTCTGTCCACCCATCAGCCAGTGATTAAATCGAGGTCCCATCCTTCCACAATATGATAGAACTTGTCTGATTTCTTGAAGGACTGCTTTTCGCTCCATTCACTTCTGTCCTGTGTTTTCAACAATCTTGCTGGCTCCAGTTAAATCCGATCTGCCCCTCTGGACAATGATCATGGGCCAGATTTCATTGGTGCAGCCCCAGCCAAGAACCATGGTCCCACCTGATACATCTGTTCTCGTACCACTGGTGAGGTCACCAAGGTCACTGCATGCGCACCGCCCATTTGTACTGGGCGGACTGCGGCCTAACTGGTAGTCCTAAAAGGAACCGCAGGTGGCCACTCCTTAAAAAGACTCCCAACCTCTTTTTCTCCTTCGTTCTGGCATGTCAGCCGTGGGTCGGTGGCAATCTCACCTCTGGATCCCACCTCAAAAACTCAAGCACAAAATCTAGGCCGATACTCCCAGTGCAGTACTGAAGGAATGCTGCATTATCAGTGGTGCTGTTGATGAGACCTTAATTGTGTCATACCTTCTCTCTCAGAAGTACGTAAAAAAATCTCATGACACTATTTTGAGTTAGAGCAGGGGAGTTCTCTCCAAGTGCCCTGGCCAATATTGATCCCTCAACCAACATCACTGAAAAACAGATTATCTGGTCATTATCACATTGCTGTTTGTGAGAGCTTGCTGTGCGCAAATTGGCTGCTGTGTTTCCTCCATTACCTCAGTGACTTCGCCTCAAATGCACATCATGCGCTGTAAAACACTTTGGCGCTATATAAGTGCAAGCATAGCTTTTCTTCCTTGCTTATCCTGGCTCCACAAAAATACTACAACGTGCTACTGTCCTAAGCTTGCCCCTCTCTGGGATAGGCTGTCCTGTACTTAATTGGCTGTAAAGCACTTTGGGACATGTAGAGGTCATGAAAAGCACACGATCATAAATGTTTTCTTTGTCCAAAATTCAGGGCCAGTATTTCTTCTCTTTTTAATTCCAATTACTATCATTTGCAGCAATCTTTTTTGTAATCAAAATATTTCTCTCCCTGTAACTTAAAATAAAACTTGTTTTTAACTATGTGGGTCGGTGACCCTGCCAGTTCTGTGCCATCGTGTAGAATAAGTGAAATAGCTGTACTAATTGGAATTAAATTATGGGAAGTGCTTACATAAAATTCAGTCCTTAAACAAAAATTTAAATGCTGCCTTTATAAATTGTCAAGAGTATAATTATTAAACTATTAGAGATAATACTGAGATGAAGAATTTTAATAAGACTTATGATAAATGTGCGGATTAGGTTAATTAGACAGTAGACTTAAAAAACAAGTCACAATCCCCATCTTTGCAGTATATTCATTACACTGTACGAAAGGTAATATAAGATGTTTAATTAAGCTGGGGAGAAACTATATATAAGAGCTCCTCGGAACATCGGAACAAGAGGAGGCCATTTAGCCCCTCGATCCTGTTCTGCCATTCAACAAGATCATGGCTGATCTGCAATCTAACTCCATATACCCACCTTCTCCTTCACCCCATACCCCTTAATACCTTTGGTTAACAAAAACACATCACCAAATATCACCTATAATTCATAGATTGAAACTCAAGGTGGCACCTATCCCCAAAAAATCTAATTCAATTTAAATAATAGAGAAAACTTGCAAATAACACACTTAATATTTTTTGGCTTCTCTAATAATGGGTTTCTTGCAGATCAAGGTATTATGGGGATTAAATACAGTCGAACGTTTATGTGTTTGACAGGGAGGCTGGGGCTGGTCGATTTTCAACCCCAGGCATAAAACTGGCCTGCCCGTTATAGAAACTGCCGGATTTCCCACTTCTGACAACTGTCTGGACAGAATGCTGAAAACACACTATTGCAGAAATCTCAATGGAGAATCTCCAAACTCTCCCATATCAAGAACTCCTCACTTCCACGCTATTCAGCTGACCTGGCAGAGTCCCCCGGCAACCTCATTAATCTCAGTCTAAGATATCCCTAGTGCCTTAGGGGGTACAAAACCCAGGAAATTGGCACCACTGGCCCTCTTGTTGGCATTTGCACATTAGGTCAGCGAAAACCTTGCGGGTTGTGGAAAGGTTCAGAGGCACCAAGGAAGTGGAGTGGCGGGGGTGGGGAGGGCAAAAGCTTTGTAACAAGCAGAATCAAACGTAAACAGCTTCTGCCCAATTCTCCTGTTGAAACAAAAATTTCCTGCTAATGCATTGAAAATGCAGATTAAAATTTACCCAGTAGTGTTTGGCGATAAGGACTCACAACCAATACCACATGTATTTAAAAGGGCAAAAAAGGTCCCGGAGGGGGATTACTTTTTCCTCAATGTACTTCTCCAGCATGGTTGGTAAAGGCACTGCCGAAAGGGTGGGTGCATTTGGGTGACGCTTGTCCTGGAGAAGGGAGTGTCAGCCAGACCATCCAATACTGACCGTCGCCCAGCAATTCCTGCGGCAAACTGGATGTCACGTGCGGACAGGATTTAGAGTCATAAGTGGCGCCCATCACCCTTAGAGGCACTGTTACAAAGAAGAGCAGGTGAGTTCTCCTCGGTGTCCTGGCCAATATTTGTCCCTCCATCAATATCAATAAAAAATTATCTGGTCATTATCGCATTTCTGTTTGTGGGAGCTTGCTCTGTACAAATTGGCTGCCTTGTTTCCTACATTGCAAGTACACTTCAAAAATACGTCATTGGCTGTGAAACCCTTTGAGACATCCTGAGGTCGTGAAATGTGCTATATCAATGCATAAGATTTCTTTCTTTCATATCTTGCATGATATTGCAAACCTATTTATCCTTTAGTCTAGATTACTAAGATTGGTCTTCAGGGCCTAGAAATGTACTCATCTGAGGTTTTATAGTCGAGTTTGATTATATGTCTTCTTTCTTCCTAGTCAAGTAATGTAGACAAGATGATCAGCAATGGTACACCTAAGCCAATAACAACCCTGTTGATCTGGATTGGGACAGATCTTTTAAGGTGTTGAGTAATTTGTTAGAGTAACAAGGATGACAAGTTGTTTTTCTTTCCTTTCCGATTGTCACTTCAAAAAATATATCTCTTGACGTTTTTCTTTTCAATGCCTCGATTTTAAAATTTCATCCTTGTTTTCGAATCCCTCCATGGCCTCGCCCCTCCCTATCTCCGTATCCTTCTCCAGCACTGCAGTCCTCCGAGATATCTGCGCTCCTCTAATTGTGGCCTCCTGCGCATCCCCGAGTTTAATCACTTCACCAATGTTGACGGTGCTTTCAGCTGCCCAGGCCCTAAGCTCTTAATACCACCCCTACACCTCTTACCTCTCTACCTCTCTCTCCTCCTTTAAGATGCTCCTTAAAACCTATCACTTTGACCAAGCCTTTGGCCATGTGTCCTAATATCTCCTTATGTGACTTGGTGCCAAATTTTGCTTTGCAGCACTCCTGTGGAGCACCTTGAGACATTTTATTACATTAAAGGTGCTATATAAATGCAAGTTGTTGTTTTTCTCTTAAGCAGGTTCTGTGGCTCTCTGTAGTCAGACGTCTCTAAATCAATTCCCAGCTTAATTTAAAGCCTTGCCTTTCATTGCCATGAATAGAGCCCAGACAAAAAGAAAAATCACAATATTTTGTGAAGACAGTGGCAGAGTGGTAATGTGACTGAACTACTAATCTAGCAATCAAGGTTACTGGATATGGATTCAAATCTCACCATGGTAGGTGGTGAAATTCAAGCTCAATTGATTAATTAAAAAAAATCTGGAATTGAAAGTTAGTCTTAGTAATGATTGTTGTAAAAACTCATCTGGTTCACAAATGTCCTTTAGGGAAGGAAATCTGCCATCCTTACCTGGTCTGGTCTGCATGTGACTCCAGACCCATATCAATGTGGTTGACTCTTAACTGCCCTCTGAAATGGCTTAGCAAGCTGTTCAGGGCAATTAGGGATGGGCCACAAATGCTGGCCTTGCCAGTGACACCCACATCCCATGAATGAATAAAAAAAGATTCGTTTCTCAGCATTTCAAAAAAGGGCCAACTCTGACATCATCAATCAATGTCAGTTTGTATCACCCTCTTGCAGCTTTTCAAAACACTTTGGACCACTTAGGCCAGCACAGTTAACATTTTTAAATCATGTCAGTCTCTTCTCTTCATGTTTCCAGACACCATGGGTTGGATTTTAAGAGCCCACCACCGAGATTGGCAACGAGCTCAAAAAAATGGCAACCCCCAAACAGCGAAGTTCTCTTGGCGTCGAGGTCCTTGCAGGCCTCAGCTGGAGCCATCTTCGGGGCCCCCCTCCACCCACCACAGATCACGACATTGAGGACTTGGTAAAATCCAGCCGTATGACTCTATTATGTTGTGTCTGTGAAGTTTCTCCAAAGTTTTAACTTGGCATCAAAGCGAAACATACCTTTGAAGTATGTCTGTTTATTGGTTTCGACTCGATTTTTATGACTTTTCTGCTTTTTGTGAAACATTCCATAGTGTTAAAGTATTTTTTCCCCAATAACTCTGTTTATCTGTAATGAAAACAGCTCGCAGCTGCTAACAGGTTACTTTAGCTCACAAAGCCCTTTTGGCCTTTGCAATGCGTGCCGGTCAGATTCAGTCAATTTTCTGTACACCTATATACAGCATAGCTTCCTGTATTTCATTTAAACTATTGATGCTCCTGGTTTGGATAGCCTCACAAGTCTCAACCATGAATTTCAATTAAAGTAATATTACCGCCTCCTACACATCCCACACCCAGACCATTTTCACAGAGGTGGTTTGGGGGTGGGCAACAGGGCCACCTGCCCACATGCTGCAGGTAGCCAACTTAAATAATTAAGGGCAACTTAAGGCCAATTAAAAGATGCTGGCTGGCATTTTCCAGTTGTCCTCCGGGTTCTTGCAGGCAGCGGGGGATAGCTTAACTTCCTGGAGCTGTGGCTCAATTGGTAGCACACTTGCCTCTGGAGCATACAATTATGAATTTGAGTCCTACTCCAGAGTTTGAGCACAAAAGTCAAGACCAGCACATCAGTGAAGTGCTGCACTGTCAGAGTTGCTGTCTTTCAGATGAGACATTAAATTGAAGCCCTGTCTGCTTGCTTGAGTGGATGTAAAAGGTCCTGTGGTACTATTTTGAAGAAGAGCAGGGGAGTTATCCCCAGTGTCCTGGCCAATATTTATCACAAAAAACAGATTATCTAATTGTTATCACATTGATGTTTGTGGGAGCTTGCTGTGCGCAAATCAGGTACTGCATTTCCTGCACAATAGTGTCTACACTTTATAAAGTTCTTCTTGACTGTAAAGCACTTGGAGACATTCAGTGGTCATGAACAGCGTTATATAAATGCAAGTCTTCTTTGTAGTCAGACATCTGTAAATCAATTTCCATCTTAAGCAGAAGCCTTGTCTCCCATTGTCATGAATGGAGCCCAGACAAAAAAAAGTCATAATGCTTTGTGGAGACAGTGGCAGAATGGTAATGCCACTGGACTAGTAATCCAGAGGTCAAGGCTAATGGGCATGGATTCAAATCTCACCATGGTAGGTGGTGGAATTTAAACTCAATTGATTAATTTAAAAAAGCTGGAATTGAAAGTTAGTCTCAGTAATGATTGTTGTAAAAACCCATCTGGTTCACGAATGTCATTTCGGGAAGGAAATCTGCCATCCTTACCTGTTCTGGTCTACATGTAACTCCAGACCTACAACAATGTGGTTGACTCTTAACTGCCCTCTGAAATGGCTTAGCAAGCCATTCAGTTCAAGGTCAATTAGGGATGGGCCACAAATGCTGGCCTTGCCAGTGACACCCACATCCCATGAATGAATAAAAAAAGATTCGTTTCTCAGCATTTCAAAAAAGGGCCAACTCTGACATCATCAATCAATGTCAGTTTGTATCACCCTCTTGCAGCTTTTCAAAACACTTTGGAGCACTTAGGCCAGCACGGTTAACATTTTTAAACCATGTCAGTCTCTTCTCTTCATGTTTACAGACACCATGGGTTAGATTTTAAAAGACCGCCACCGAGATCGGCGCCAAGCTCAAAAAATGGCAGCCCCAAACAGCCGCCGTAGTCTCAAGCGCGTGGCTCATTTAAATAGACGGGTGACCCACCCGCCAATCCCGTGGAGGGGGCGGGCGGTCCATCCCCGGCAATGGCGTCAGCTGCCTGAGCACAGGCGCTGGCACCATTTTTAAAGGGCAGCCAGCGATGCCGCCCAATTAAAATTTTTAAATTCCTAACCCCTCAAAATTAAATAAATAAATTTCTAGCACCCCTTTCCCACCCCTCCAATAACAATTACAATAACTATTTGCCCTGCCCCCAAAACACATACCTTTAACATCTGACCTTCCCCCCTCCAAACTGCACAAAGTTTAAGGTTCAGCCCTTCCCACTTTTGTGGAGTTGCCTCCCGGCAGACCTGGGGGCCAGCACATCAGGCAGGCTTAGAAGCTGAAGGGGTTTCGTCAACTGAATCAAGGTGTAGTGGGCCTTTCTTATCTGTTACATTAAAAGCAACAGATGATTTGACAATGTTGCAGCTTTTTAAAAAAAAGTGCTGTAGCTATAACTTCTTCAATTAATCTTCCTGGGTCACAGCAGTCGGAACCATCTTTGTCCCTGCAGGACATGGAAGATTAACTTCAAACCTTATTGCAGCAAAAGATGCTCAATCATAATCTCATTTTGAGTTTGGAATAACTTTATTTGACAAAGGAAACTGCATTTGCTCTTCTTTAATCTTCTTAGATCGTAGGTCACAGTCTCGCCATGTAGAAAACGTCTGATGTGCAGTGTCCACGGGATTGCTTTCCATCAGTTCTCCTGCTTTAATCAATTTATAGATTTGTGGAATCAAACATGATTTAAACAGTAGTACCAGCTTCTGTAAACAGTGGGGATTGAATTTGCCCAGGAGTTTAAAGAACTGTAGAGAAAGATTAACTCCAATATTGAATCATATATGGAAAATAATCTCCTGCAATGCAATCTACTGTTCAGAGACTGTGCTGTAAGATTGTCCTGCAAAGGGTGTTACAAAATCTAAGCTGTCATGAGCAGAAGTGTTCTTTATCCTGCTTAGAAACCATTGGGACAAGAGGAGGGGATTTCAACTGCCAGCTGCCTGTCACCCGCCTGAAAAATGAGAAGCACATAAATCATCGCAGTCACTTACAACAGCACGATTGACGAGGGGAGGTTATCCAATCATCCCCATTCTGACCAGCAATAGTAGCACCACTATGTGCAAAATTGTCTCTCGCCAATCCTGTGTCAGCCAGGGAGTTGCACCGTCCCTGGGATGAGAGGGATTGTCCTAAGTGGCGAGATTGACTACAATAGGCCGATACTCTCCAGGGGTTTAGACAAACGAGCGGTGATTTCATCAAGACATATGAGATTCTGAGGGGTCTTGACAGGGTAGATGCTGAGAGGATGGACCGAAATTTTACCAGTCCTCTGGAGACGGGCTGGTAGGTGGAACGACTCATAAGATGGCAACAATAGGTGATGGGAGAGAAGCTCAATGTCTTTCCACCGCCACGGGACGTTTTCAGAATTGGAATGGCGGCAGCTCGGCTGCCCACTGACCGGAGGCCTGCAATTAATGATGCTCTGAGCCATGGGGAGTCCTGGATTTGGTGCAAATCCTCATTCTCTCTCTGGCTGCTTGCCTCTAGCAAGAAGGAATGAAAAGAAATTATCACTCTTTGAATAGAGAGAGAGACAGTGCATTGCAAACTGAGAGATGATGCTGAGATCTCCAGCTCCTGTCTGGAAAGAACCATATGCATAAAAATTCATCAACGTGGTACCTTCACAGTCACTGGCAATGCAGTCTTTACCCTGCTCTGAGGTTGCAGTTGTGGCTACAGCTGTTGGCAGATTTCAGTGACCACCTACTCAGTGAAGCACGGATGTCTCAAACATTATTCGTCGCTGGGGTTCAGGTAGGAAAATTGCTCCCTGAACACCCTGGGTGGATATGATCTTCTGCTGAGGGTCCGTCTCACTCTTCTCATCCTCCTCCTCCTTCCTCTTCTGGAAGCTTGTCTTGCTCTGTGTGGCCTCTGTTCATTCTCCCAGTCATGTTCTATCCCAAAAGGAAGGCCTACTAGTGCACCCACGTCTGGGAGCAACTGGCTTATGCAGAAAACATGGGGTGAGTATAAAGTCCTTCAGCACCTGCCACACCACTCCCTGTTGACTTCTGAAACTTGAACCAAGTATGGAAAAATTGTAGCAACAGCCAGAAGATATCAAACAACAGCTAACCTGTAAGTATCTGATGATCTTTTTAAATAGTGTTAGTGGTGGGTTTGGGGGGGTGGGGGGGGGGTGGGGAGGGGACAGTGGGTCCTTCATGCTGCTTAATTTGCGTTCATCTGTGCGAGGTTAAGCGAGAGCGTCGGCTGGAGGGTTAAGCTGCGTACTTCCGGCGGACATTAGCCATGCGTGCGCTAACACCTTTACCAGATCATGTCCAGTTTGCCCCGCATCAGAAGTGTGCGCATACACACCATGGGCGCCATTTTGAAGCCCTAAAGTCACTCATAGTGCCCAGAAACTGGGCAGCTCCGAGCCCAGTTTCACTCCCTGCTTTCAACTGAAACATTAACTTGTCTTTCCTCTTCCAGAGGCTTGATCAACCTGCCAGGGAATTCCAGCACCTGTAGTTTCTTCCTTATCGCTTTCTTTATGCTTTTACTTCCCTAGATAGAGCCAGCAGACTGTTTAACATGGCATAACGTTCACAGAATTCTCATGGTGATACAGGCTGCAAAAGTACATGAAACTGCTCTGTAATAGGCTTGGTGGTTGTCCGATTTTTAATTCATTACAAATGTTCATGTCTTTGGTGACGGTTGTTCAAAAGGACCTTTCTGCCTAATTTCTCTGTGTAAGTGAAATGGAAGGGTCACTTGCCATTACTGTTAAGTCTGGACTTACAAATGAGAAAAGAACCACTTTATCATCAGAGGAAATCGAACCTCCTTTCATCCAGAAATTCAAAATGTAGGAAAACGAATCAGCAGGGAACCAGAAATTTGTATGGGATTTAAAGGTAAATTATACATTTTTGCTTGGGGAAGAGGCCCTTAAGGGCCATCAATAGACCGCTTAAGGTAAAGATCAGTGCACGCTGAGAATCTGAATTGGAAAATTGAACACAGAGCCCAAATGATATTTTGGTTAAGAGATATTGTCCAGGACACCAGGAGAATTTCCCCATTCTTCAAATAATGATAGGGGATCTTTTATGTCTCCCTAAGCAGACAGGTTGGCCTGGGTTTGACATCTCACCTGAAAGCTAGCACCTCTTATAGTGCAGCACTCCCTCAGTACTGCACTGGGAGGTCAGCCTAGATGTCTGTGCTTAAGTCCCTGGAGTGGGACTTGAACCCACCACATCCTGACTCAGAGGTGAGAGTGCTAACCTCTTACACACTGCTGCTTCTAAAAGGGAGAACTTCCACTTTGAAATCTTGGCATGTGCCTGGAGTGCAATCAGGAATTTGCATGCTCTAGGCTCGTGGTTCTCCACCAATCAAAATGAATGGACAGAAAATCATGGGCTGTGGGCGGGACTATCTCCCATATGTGCTCCCAGAAAGCACCGAATGGGAGCATCACCAACACCAGTTAGGCTCTTTTCTGGGCGAATAAACTAAGATGGACCGAATGGCCTTCCTCCTTCATTCCCACCTGGTGATCTTGTATTTTATCATTCTCATCCTTGTGTTCAAATCCCTCCATTGCCTCGCCCATCTCCTTACCAATGTACTGTCCTTCAGCCCTCTAACCCTCCGAGGTCTCCGCCTTCCTCCAATTCTGGCCTCTTGCTCATCTATAATTTCTATACCATTGGTGGCTGTGCCTACAGCTGCCTAGGTCTAAGCTCAGGAAATCCCTCCATAAACCCGTTAACCTCTTTCTCCTCCTTTATGACACTCGTCGGCATTGATCTCTATGTGGTTTGGCATCAACCTTTGATTTACTGTGAGGTGCCTTGGGATGTTTTACTCCGTTAAAGGCACTACATAAATGCAAGCTATTGTGTCTCCTCTTACAAGTCTTTGTGCTTCAAAAAGCTGTCACTTGTCCAGCTCACAATCTGTCGCTGCAGGAACAGGAAAATCACTACATTCTGCAGCTTGACTTAAATTCTTCTCAATTTCTGAAGAGGTTGACTGATGTATAATTTAAAACATCAGGTTGAAGGTTAAATTAGTTATTGAACCGCCCGAAGGCTGATATCATCTATTTCAGTTGGGGAGTAGACAGGCTGATTACTGACTGCATAAATCATCATATCACATTCTGTTGGGCTTCTATACCTCACCATTGAGTTTACAGGGATCGTTTCTATAGCTTAGTGAAGATAGCAAAACACATTTGTTTTAATTGTATATTAATTGATGGAACTCGCTTCGCTCCATGTTTGATTTTCACACACACACTCCACCTGCACCCACTGAAACTAGATAGATTCGAAAGGTGTGTTGACAGAATCCAGGGCCTTTGATGAGACTCTGAATGTGTGAGAACAAAATGAGGCACCGTCTGAGCAGGTTAAACCTCTTGCATCTCTCACAGGTTTATAATCTGTGCTTATTCTTGCTTGCAAAAGAGTCTGAGGGTGCGCTGGCAGAGAAATTCTGGCATGTACTTTGATGGGCTGAATGGCCTGCTTCTCATAGAGTCATAGAGAGATACAGCACTGAAACAGGCCCTTCGGCCCACCAAGTCTGTGCCAACCATCAACCACCCATTTATACTAATCCAACATTAATCCCATATTCCGTGAACAACAGATGCCCCTCTACACTGCTTTCATTGATCTCACCAAAGCCTTTGACCTCGTCAGCAGACGTGGTCTCTTCAGACTACGAGCAAAGATTGGATGCACACCAAAGCTACTAAGTATCATCACCTCATTCCATGACAATATGAAAGGCACAATTCAACATGGTGGTTCCTCATCATGTCCAGACTGGCCAAGAGAGTGTGGGAAAATGGCGCACTGACATGGAACACAAAAGTCCGAGTGTATCAGACCTGTGTCCTCAGTACCTTGCTCTATGGCAGAGAGGCCTGGACAACATAGTAGGGGCGTGGAACGCCCTGCCTGCAACAGTAGTAGACTCGCCAACTTTAAGGGCATTTAAGTGGTCATTGGATAGACATATGGATGAAAATGGAATAGTGTAGGTCAGATGGTTGGCGCAACATCGAGGGCCGAAGGGCCTGTACTGCGCTGTAATGTTCTAATTCTAATTCTAATTCTAACGTATGTCAGCCAAGAGCGACGTCTCAATTCATTCCATCTTCGCTGCCTCCGGAGAATACTTGGCATCAGGTGGCAGGACCGTATCTCCAACACAGAAGTCCTCAAGGCGGCCAACATCCCCAGCTTATACACACTACTGAGCCAGTGGCGCTTGAGATGGCTTGGCCATGTGAGCCGCATGGAAGATGGCAGGATCCCCAAAGACACATTGTACAGCGAGCTCGCCACTGGTATCAGACCCACCGGCCGTCCATGTCTCTGCTTCAAAGACGTCTGCAAACGCGACATGAAATCCTGTGACATTGATCACAAGTCGTGGGAGTCAGTTGCCAGCGTTCGCCAGAGCTGGCGGGCAGCCATAAAGACGGGGCTAAAGTGTGGTGAGTCGAAGTGACTTAGTAGTTGACGCAAGGGGAGAGCCAACTGTGTAACAGCCCCGACAAACAAATTTCTCTGCAGCACCTGTGGAAGAGCCTGTCACTCTAGAATTGGCCTTTATAGCCACTCCAGGCGCTGCTTCACAAACCACTGACCACCTCCAGGCGCTTATCCATTGTCTTTCGAGATAAGTAGGCCAAAGAAGACATTAATCCCATATTCCCTACCACATCCCCACCTTCCCTCAATTCACCTACCACCTACCTACACTAGGGGCAATTTACAATGGCCAATTTACCTATCAACCTTCTGTTCTATAACATTTTATGAGCACACAATTATTGCTTTGTAATTCAGGAGAGGCCTTTTGAGTTGGTGTGGGGTGAACAAAGAGGCGATGAAGGCTGTGTGTGAGCCTCAGGGTTCAAATGCATAATTTCCTGAAAGTGTATTTGCATATCGATAAAGCCATTTACAAAAAAAACTAATAGGATTTGGTGTTTTGTTAAACAACAGCACAGACTACAAGGGGAAAAAGTAATGACAGCATTTGTACAAGGTCACAGTTTACTGTGCACAGCTTTGAATGCACAGGAAGATATGGGGCTATTGGTGGGGGGAAGGAGGGAACTGGGATTAGTTTCAGATGGCCTGAAGATAGAGCCAGCACAGACATAAAGATCCAAATGGTCTTTTCCTATGGTGTAAACTGTAATGGATCTATGGACCTCTCCCATTCCCAATATGTCTTGAAGCATTTCATCACCAAAGGGATTATTTTGAAATCTGGTTGCTGTTATTACCTACGCACATCCGAAAATGCATCACTCCCTCAGTACAGCACTGAAGTGTCAGCCTGGATCTTGTATGGCACAGAATTTGAACCTACAACCCTCTAACTCAGAGGTGAGAGCAAGGTCGCACAAACAGCCACGCAATAATGAAAGACCGACTGGTTTAGTGATGATGTTGATGAGCATGTAAATTCCCCTTTAAGAGAAGTATCGAGACTTTTGACTCAGCTTAGCCCCATCATGCTGTCGAGGCCCAAGTTAAGAAGGATAAACAGAAAATGGTGGAAAAAATTAGCAGGTCAGGCACCATATGCAGAGAGGGAAACAAAGTTAATGGGCTGGATTTTGTGGCACAGGCGGGGCTCCCAGTGCTGGGCTGAAAAGGCGGGAGAGACCCACCTCGGCCTTTCCGAACCCGCACCCTGCCGTTGGTTAACTCCCAGCGGCTGAGGGAACAAGCCTTTAAGTGGCTGTTAATAGGCCACTTAAGGGCCTCAATTGGGCTCTGGGCAGGAAGCCTGTCATTGGCCTATCCCGCGCCTGGTAAAATCGCTTGGCGACAGGGAGGTGATGGGCCCTCTGTCCCCTGCCTCCCGTTGCAAATCTATGGGCCCCCGCCACCTCTGACCTGACACAGGGGGCCCATAAAATTCAGCCCAATGTTTCAGGTCTGTGAACTTTTGGCAGAACTGGAGAAAGTTAGAGAAAGTTAGGTTTTAAGCAAGTACAGAGGTTGGTGAAATGGGGAAGATGGAAGAAAGACAAATGTGTAGTTCTGTAATAACGTGGGAGGCAGGAGAGAATAAATGAACAGCAGAATCATTACCTGCCCCTATTGTCTGAAATATTGGGAGCATTGGTTACAATGTGAAATTGTTAAAGTCCTTGTTGAGTTCTGGACGCTGTAAAGTGACTCATCGAAAGTTGAGGTGCTGTTCCTCGAGCTTCTGTTGAGCTTCATTGGAACAGTGTAGGAGGTCGAGGATAGAGAGGTCAGAGTGGTAGTGGGACAAAGAGTTAAAGGCCCGGGGTCAGGCTTGCGAGCTGAAGGGAGTGCTATGGTAGACCTGGCTGTAAACAGGAGAGGAGAGTTCACCCTGTTGGGAGTTTTCTATAGACCTCCAAATAGTTCCAGAGATGTAGTGGAAAGGATAGCAAAGATGATTCTTGACAGGAGCGAGAGTAACAGGGTAGTGGTTATGGGGGACTTTAACTTTCCAAATATTGACTGGAAATACTATAGTTCGAGTACTTTAGATGGGTCTGTTTTTGTCCAGTGTGTGCAGGAGGGTTTTCTGACACAGTATGTAGACAGGCCAACCAGGGGCGATGCCACATTGGATTTGGTACTGGGTAATGAACCCGGCCAGGTGTTAGATTTAGAAGTTGGTGAGCACTTTGGTGATAGTGATCACAATTCGGTTAGGTTTACCTTAGCGATGGGCAGGGACAGGCATATACCGCAGGGCAAGAATTATAACTGGGGGAAAGGAAATTATGATGCGATTAGGCAAGATTTAGGATGCGTAGGATGGGGAAGGAAACTGCAGGGGATGGGCACAATCGAAATGTGGAGCTTATTCAAGGAGCAGCTACTGCGTGTCCTTGATAAGTATGTACCTGTGAGGCAGGGAGGAAGTTGTCGAGCGAGGGAGCCGTGGTTTACCAAAGAAGTTGAAGCGCTTGTCAAGAGGAAGAAGAAGGCTTATGTTAGGATGAGACGTGAAGGCTCAGTTAGGGCGCGTGAGAGTTACAAGCTAGCCAGGAAGGATCTAAAGGGAGAGATAAGAAGAGCAAGGAGAGGACACGAGAAGTCATTGGCGGATAGGATCAAAGAAAACCCTAAGGCTTTCTATAGGTATATCAGGAATAAAAGAATGACTAGAGATAGGTTAGGGCCAATCAAGGATAGTAGTGGGAAGTTGTGTGTGGAATCGGAGGAGATAGGGGAAGTGTTAAATGAATATTTTTCGTCAGTATTTACAGTGGAGAAAGAAAATGTTGTCGAGGAGAATACTGAGATACAGACTACTAAGCTAGATGGGATTGAGGTTCACAAGGAGGAGGTGTTAGCAATTTTGGAAAGTGTGAAAATAGATAAGTCCCCTGGGCCAGATGGGATTTATCCTAGGATTCTCTGGGAAGCCGGGGAGGAGATTGAAGAGCCTTTTTCCTTGATTTTTATGTCGTCATTGTCGACAGGAATAGTGCCGGAAGACTGGAGGATAGCAAATGTTGTCCCCTTGTTCAAGAAGGGGAGTAGAGACAGCCCTGGTAATTATAGACCTGTGAGCCTTACTTCGGTTGTGGGTAAAATGTTGGAAAAGGTTATAAGAGATAGGATTTATAATCATCTTGAAAAGAATAAGTTCATTAGAGATAGTCAGCACGGTTTTGTGAAGGGTAGGTCGTGCCTCACAAACCTTATTGAGTTTTTTGACAAGGTGACCAAATAGGTGGATGAGGGTAAAGCCGTGGATGTGGTCTATATGGATTTCAGTAAGGCGTTTGATAAAGTTCCCCACGGTAGGCTATTGCAGAAAATACAGAAGTATGGGGTTGAAGGTGAATTAGTGCTTTGGATCAGAAATTGGCTAGCTGAAAGAAGACAGAGGGTGGTGGTTGATGGTAAATGTTCATCCTGGAGTATAGTTTCTAGTGGTGTACCGCAAGGATCTGTTTTGGGGCCACTGCTGTTTGTCATTTTTATAAATGACCTGGATGAGGGTGTAGAAGGGTGGGTTAGTAAATTTGCGGATGACACGAAGGTCGGTGGAGTTGTGGATAGTGCCGAAGGATGTTGTAGGTTACAGAGGGACATAGATAGGCTGCAGAGCTGGGCTGAGAGATGGCAAATGGAGTTTAATGCGGAAAAGTGTGAGGTGACTCACTTCGGAAGGAGTAACAGGATTGCAGAATACTGGGCTAATGGGAAGATTCTTGGTAGTGTAGATGAGCAGAGAGATCTTGGTGTCCAGGTACATAAATCCCTGAAAGTTGCCACCCAGGTTAATAGGGCTGTTAAGAAGGCATATGGTGTGTTAGCTTTTATTAGTAGGGGGATCGAGTTTCGGAGCCACGAGGTCATGCTGCAGCTGTACAGAACTCTGGTGCGGCCGCACCTGGAGTATTGCGTGCAGTTCTGGTCACCGCATTATAGGAAGGATGTGGAAGCTTTGGAAAAGGTGCAGAGGAGATTTACTAGGATGTTGCCTGGTATGGAGGGAAGGTCTTACGAGGAAAGGCTGAGGGACTTGAGGTTGTTTTCGTTAGAGAGAAGGAGGAGAAGAGGTGACTTAATAGAGACATATAAGATAATCAGAGGGTTGGACAGGGTGGATAGTGAGAGCCTTTTTCCTCGGATGGTGATGGCAAACACGAGGGGACATAGCTTTAAGTTGAGGGGTGATAGATATAGGACCGATGTCAGAGGTAGTTTCTTTACACAGAGAGTAGTAGGGGCGTGGAACGCCCTGCCTGCAACAGTAGTAGACTCTCCAACTTTAAGGGCATTTAAGTGGTCATTGGATAGACATATGGATGAAAATGGAATAGTGTAGGTCAGATGGTTTCACAGGTCGGCGCAACATCGAGGGCTGAAGGGCCTGTACTGCGCTGTAATGTTCTATGTTCTATGTTCTATGTATGCTTATGAAGTCTATTTGTGCGTCTGTCGTGCCAGTTTGGAAAGAGAGTTACAGCACATCAATGATAAGTCGTGAGAATTAATTACACAGCTGTCACTGCCTGCTCTCTCTCTCTCTCGCTTGCTCTCTCACTCTTTTTTAATTATACTGGTATATACGAGCGTGACAGATTGGTGAAATAGGAAAAAGACTACAATCTGCAGATCCAGCTGTGTAGTGTCATCCTACTCTCAGGAAATTATTTTGCCACTTAACAGGCAGATTACAAAGGTTTATTTTAAATGGGTTAATGCCTCTGTTACAACAGCACTATGAGTGGATTCCTCCTTTGCATGGTGACATTACAGATGTTCATTGCCTTTCACTGGGGGAGCTATGCAGATGCATATCCAACTTCCTACAGCAGCTGTTAGCATACGATTGGAAAATAAATTAACAGTCATGGATGTTTGCATCAAGTAATCAGAGCCGAGTGTTTAAACGTCAAATAGGTATTGTCACCACTCTTGTGTGTCACTTCTGAGTGGCATCGGCAGATGATGTCATTCAGTGTGTGAATCATTTGGAACAGGAGTCGGCCACTCAGCCCCTCGAGCCTGTTCTGCCATTCAGTTAGTTCTTGTTCGATCTGTACTTTAGGCCAATTTACCCCGCTTTGCTTCATATCTCTTGAAACCCTTACTGAACAAAAGTCTATCGATCTCAGTTTTGACATTTTTGATTACCTCCCCCGCCCACCCCCCCCCCACCCCCCATGCCCTTTGTGGGTTAGAGTTCCAGATTTCCACTACCCATTATATATGAAGAACAGCTTCCTGATTTTGCTTCTAAACAGCTGCGATCTAACTGTAGGATCATGCCTTCCTGTACTAGACGCTGAGCATCCACCATGCAAAGAAAAAAAAATGTTAATTAAACTTGTAAAAACAGTCCTGTGAAGTCATCCGACAGCTCAGCTAGTAACATTAGCAACTGCGGGGAGTGGGGAGTAATTTCCTTTGGTTGCTATGGGCCAACATAACAATGACAGCTACTGGTTCTGAACAGCTTTTCACATAGTGAAACATCAGTAGGGGCTTTCCAGAGACATCAGGCAACACTAAAGGAAGAGGGGGAGAAGTGAGAGACAGAAGCCAACAGTATAGCCAAACAAAGAGGACTCAAGGAGGTTTTTATGGTTGGAGTGAGAGAAGTAGCAGGGCAGAGGGATTCAGGGAAATAATTCCAAAGCACGGGGATGTGATGGCTGAAGTTTCCCTCAATGCTGGTGGAATGGAAGGATAGGATGGGCATCAGAATAGGAGGAATGGAGAGGAATGAGCTGAGATGAAGGCTGGGGATGATACGCCGAGGTAGTCAGGAGCACTGTGTGGGATTGCTTCAACAGTACCTCCCAAATCCGGAACCTGTACCACTTGGTGCATGTGGACGTCACCACATACAATTCCCCCTCCAAGTCACACACCATCCTGACTTGGAACTATATCGCCGTTCCTTTAATGTCACTGGATCAAAATCCTGGAGGTCCCTTCCTGACAGCACTGTGCATCTACCTACACCAGATGGACTGCAGCAGTTCAAGAAAGTAGCTCACCACCACCTTCTCAATGGCAATTAGTGATGGGCAATAAATGCTGGCCATGCCAATATCGCCCACATACCAGAAATGTATAATTAAAATTAGAAAACAAGGATGAAGCAGATAGGAATTAGTTCTCAACCCGAACTCCACTGTAAACTCAATGGCAATAGGGAGTGCTGCCCGCAAAACCAGTACACAAGCAATTCTTTGACTGAGACAGAGCTCACATCACATAGAAGGTCTTTAGAGATAACACTTGATCCATGTGATCTCCATCTTCAATCACCTGAGGGGGTTGGAAAGGAATTTTCCAGAGTATTTTTTCCCTTGTTGACCCTGGGGTTATTCTGTGGGATTTTTTTTGCTTCTCCCGGGCTTGCGGAGTGGGTGGAGTGTGCGGGTAGCAAGTGTCCATTCATGATGAGCAGGGCAGTGTTGATTGACCAACTGGTCTTTTTGTGCCCATCAATTTTGTAAGGGGACCACATGAGGACAAGAAACATCCTCTGGAAACCTTCGAATGCAATGCCAACCTTGAGTTTGACATTGATGCTGGAATTCTAGATGCGGAGGAAGATGGAAAATAAGAAGCAAGATATATTTTTTTTAAATTAAAAGAAAAGGGTTTGTTTGCTAGGGATTGATACTGAAAAAACAGCAGTCTTGTTTCTGAAATAACTAATCGACCATTCCATTCTCACTTTGCAGGTCTAGATTATTATCGCACTCTCAGGAATGGTTTCACCATTGGGTCATTAATGAATGACTAATGATGCAGGCTGCATGGCAAATGGTTGCAAGGTCACTGAAGTTGAGAAATATAATTATAAGCCAAAAGGTTTTGTTGTTAATCAGAGTAATTAGTGCTGCAGAAGAGAATATTTGGGGTGGGGTGCGGGCAGTAGAGAAATGTCAGAAAGATCATCAGGAGGGAAGTTCAGAGAAACATCCCAATGCAAACCATACCTGAGTGACACCTGGAAAGCGATGACTTGCATTTCGATAGCGCCTTTCACAATAACAGGATGTCCCAAAGTGTTTTACAGCCAATGAAGTACTTTTGAAATGTAATATCGGAAACACGGCAGCCAGTTTGCACACAGCAAGCTCCTGCAAACAGGAACGTGATAATGACCAGATAACCTGTGTTTGTAATATTGATTGAGGGATAAATATTAGGCAGGACACCGGGGAGAACTCCCCTGCTCTTCTTCTAAAAAGCACCAAGGGATCTTTTCTGTCCACCTGGAAGGGCAGATGGAGCTTCGGTTTAACGTCGCCTCTGAAAGACGACACCTCTGACAGTGCAGCACTCCCTCAGTACTGCACTGGAGTGCCTGTCTAGTTAAGGGTGAATACCTCTATTTAAGTAACAAACGGAGGAATGGCAAATGGGCACATTATGCATGGCTAACATCACAAGTTGTGCCATATCAGGTCTTTATAAACTTATTGAAAGAGATTCCTTGGGGATCTATGTGCTCAAAAATCAAGGTAACATAAACCGGGTGAGTGGGGAGGAAAAATAAGAACCTCATTTGATCTAATCTTCGAGCATTAATTAAATGTTTTAATTAAACTAGCAGTAATAGATTCTTTAAACTCAAGCTCCTTGTAAGTGCTTAATTACACCAATTGTGACAGACTAGTCTCAAGAGCGTAAAGGCTATTAAAAACTGAAGCCGAGGGACGATTAAATTTTAACAGGTCTGTTTTAATTCACATAATATATTAATGGCCTGCATAAACCAGGAGAAGGAACTTGACTGTTTTGATTCAGTAAGAGCATGCTCGGGTTCCAATTTCACTCATCTCTTTTTCCTCACAAGGGATGTTACCAAGGGCACGCTGAGCCTCCATAAGGCTCTGCATTTCTGACTTTGTATCGGTGTTTGCCCCTCATTCCCACATCCATTATGCTGCAATATGATGGCACAGGCTGTGTTCTTACAACCAACCAAAGATGGCAGCCAGCATATTTGTTAATCAGAAATCACTGGCGGAGTTCTAAAGGTAACTTCCTGGCAAAAGTTTACATGGCAGTTTTTTTTTAAATTGCTCTTAGTGAATTTTTGCAGACGTGGAGGTGAGAACATAAGGAGCAGGAGCAAGAGGCCATTTGGCCCTCAAGCCTGCTCCACCATTCAATAAAACTATGGCTAATCTTCTACCCCAACTCCACTTCGCTGCCTGATTCCCATATCCCTTGATCCCTTTGGTATCCAAAAATCTATCAATCTCAACCTTGAATATACTTAATAAATGAGCACCCTCAACTCTCTGGGGTAGAGAATTCCAAAGATTCACAACCCCTTGAGTTAAAGGTGTGCAAAGGAAACACGACCGAGCCCGAATGCCGGACCCGGATATCCGACATGACCCAGCCCGAACCCGACACATGTCATCGGGACCCATCGGGGTCGGGTCGGGTAGCAGACCTTTACCCATGTACTGATGTAAAGGCCTGCTACCCGACCCGACCCCAACGGGATCCGACAACATGTGTGGGGTTCGGGCAGGTTAAATGGGGCTTCCGGCTCCGGCATTCGGACTAGAACCGGGTTTCCTTTGCACACCTTTACATTGAGTGAAGAGATTTCACCTCATCTCAGTCCTAAATGACCGACCACTTATCCTGTGACTGCGACCCCTATTTCTAGATTCTCCAGCCAGGGGAAACAGCCTCTCAGCTTCTGGTCTGTCAAGCCCTCTGAGAATTTTATACTTTTCAATGAGATCACCTCTCATTTTTCTAAACTCCAGAGAGTTTAGGCGCATTGTACTCATTCTCTCATCGTAGTACAACCCTCTCCTCCAGGAATCAATCTGAAAAGAGATGGTGTTGAAGAATTTAAGCATCTGGGACCACCAAATTAGTCTTCCCCCCAGGGACCCCTCACCCTCACCCTCCACGATCACAACCTCATCCCTCTGTTACTCACCTTGCTGGTGGGCACCCCAGCCCAATTTGGAGCCCTCAATCCAGCAAGCTGCCTGTTTGGTGAGTTCACCTGGTGAATTTAAATGAGGTTGGGACTTCATGTTGGCGGGGGTGGGGAGGTGGGGGAGGTGTTGTTGGGACCTCTTCACCTCTGGGGCGGGCAGTCAACAAGCACATTGACCCAAACATCAAAATAGTTTTGATGAAGGGTCACTGACCTGAAACTTTAATTTTGCTTCTCTCTCCACAGATGCCAGACCTGCTGAGTTTTCCAGAACTTTCTGTTTTTATATCAAAATAGTTCCCAACTCCAAATATTTCACCCACATGTTTTTTGTGTGGCCAAGACCTGCTTTATGTCTCTAGGATTTCCCACCAACATAATCCCACCGCAGTATTCATTGGTTTCTCATTCTCACCATTTCCTTCTTCTGTCTTTCAGATGGCATGTTAAACTGCGTTGCCCTCTCAGGTGGATGTAAAGTGGATTTTAAGGGTTAATCCCTCAGAGGTCTAGTTTTTGTTTTGTTTACATTTAGCAATTAATTGAAATGACTGTTTAAGTTAAGAGGTAAGTAAGGTTTCTTACTGTTTTAAACAGGGATATACAAGCTCTCTGAGAGTAGCTGTAGCTAGTTAATTAGGTAGCTAGCTTAAACTGGTTTCTGAGCTCTAGCAGAGCTGACACAGCATTGTTTGTGGGAGGCATAAATTCAGGGGACTCTCAGTGCTGCTTGTCTGCATTGAGTGTTGCTGAAAGGCACAGAGTGTGGAGAAGGGAGTTTGGTAATTGTGGGAGTTTGGTAAGGAGGGGAACTATAAATTAAGAGAGAAAATAAATTTGTCTGCACTGAGAGCTACTTTGAGTGCACAGAGTGTAAAGTGGGAGTTGGTGCGTCAGGTAATTCAGTGAAGGAGGGGGCTCCTTTCTTCCTTTTTCTTTCTTTTTCTTTCTTTTTCTACATTTTCTCAGCCTCCAGTAGCTGCCTCTCTCTTCAGACAAGGGAAGAGGCTGAATGGTGAGTAATTGGTAAGTTATTCTACATATAATTATAATAAATTGCTTTTAAAGTTACAGTATGGCAGGTCAGCTCGGCCAAGTGGAATGTACATCCTACGGTACGTGGAAAGTCATGGACGCACCACGTGTCCTAGACGAACATATCTGCAGGAAGTGTCACCGGCTGCAGAAGCTTGAGCTCTGGGTTTCGGAACTCGAGCAGTGGCTGGAGTCACTGTTGAGCATTCGCAAGGCAGAGGACTACGTGGATAGCATGTTTAGAAAGGTGGTCACACTACAGGTTAGGAGCAGGCAAGCAGAGAGGGAATGAGTGACTGCCAGGCAGTCTAAGAGAACCAGGCAGGCAGTGTAGGAGTTCTCTGAGTCTATCTTGCTTGCTAATTGGTTTTCCATTTTGGATACTGATGACAGTGATGTTTCCTCAGGGGAGTGCAGCCAGAGCAAAGTCTATGGCACCACTGGTGGCTCAGCTGCACAGGAGGGAAGGAAGAAGAGTGGAACAGCAATGATGATAGGGGATTCAATAGTCAAGAGATCAGGCAGGTGTTTCTGTGGCAGTAAACATGACTCCAGGGTGGTGTATTGCCTCCCTGGTGCCAGGGTCAAGGATGTCCTGGAGCGGCTGCAGGACATCCTTCTGGGGGACAGTGAATAGCCAGAGATCGTGTTCCATGTTAATACCCATGACATAGGCAAGAAGAGGGATGAGGTCTAGAAAGCAGATTTTAGGAAGTTAGGAAGGAAATTAAAAAGAAGGACTTCCAAAGCAGTAATCTCAGGCCAAATGCTAGTAAGAATTGGAAAAGGAAAGATTAATCGATTGAACATGTGGCTGGAGAATTGGTGTGGAAGGGAGGGCACAGATTTCTGAGGCATTGGGAACAGTTCTGGGGCAGGTGGGACCTGTACAAGATGGACGGGCTACACTTCAACTGGACTGGGACTAATATCTTCACAGGGAGATTTGCTACTGCTGTTGGGGAATGTTTAAACTAGCTTGTCAGAGGGATGGGAACCTGAGGGGTAGCTCAAATTGGAAGGAATTAAATCTGGTAACAAGAGGTAGAAAAGTAGCAAGTGACATTATAAGGCAGGCGAAACAAAGGCAAGCATTAGAATGCAGAATAATATCAAGAAGACAAGGTTAAGGGCACTCTACCTGAATGCACGCGGTATTCGCAACAAGGTAGATGATTTCAAGGCACAAATAGAGGTAAATGGGTATGATCAAATTGCCATTAGGGAAACGTGGCTACAGGGTAACCAAGATTGGGAACTGAATATTCAAGGATAGGAAGGACAGGCAAAAAGGAAAAGGAGGTGGTGTTGCGCTGATAATAAGGGATGGGATCAAGACATTAGTAAGGGAGGATCTCAGATCAGAAGAACAAAAGGTGGAATGTGTTTGGGTGGAGCTAAGAAACAGCAAGGGGCAGCAAACATTGGTAGGAGTTGTTTATAGGCCATCAACAGTAGTGGTAGTGTGGGACATGGTATTAATCAAGAGATTAGAGAAGCATGTTGCATGGGTAATACAGTCATTATGGGTGACTTCAATCTGCATATAGACTGGGTAAACCTAATGAGCAGTAATGCTGTGGAGGATGAGTTTCTGGAGTGTGTTAGGGGTGGTTTTCTAGAGCAGTATGTTGAGGAACAGACTAGACAACAGGCTATTTTAGATCTGGTATTATGTAATGAGAAAGGGCTAATTAATAATCTTGTTGTAAAAGAACCTTGAGGGATGAGTGACCATAATATGATAGAATTTTACATTATGTTTGAAAGTGAGGTAGTTCAATCTGAAGCCAGGGTGTTAAATTTGAACAAAGGAAATTGTATGAGGGGCAAATTGGTTGAGGTGTATTGGGAAAATACATTAAAAGATATGACAGTGCATAGACAATGGATAGTCTTCAAAGAATTATTACATAGTTTACAGCAACTATATATTCCTTCAAGGCACAAAAACCCCACAAGTGAAGGCAGTCAACCGTGGTTAACAAAGGAAGTTAAAGATCATCTAAGATTAAAAGAAAAGGCCTATAAAGTTGCCAGAAATAGTAGTTAACCTGAGAATTGAGAGGATTTTAGAATACAGCAAAGGAGGACAAAGAAACTGATAAAGAAAGAGAGAATAGAATATGAATGTAAACTAGCAAAAAACATAAAAACGAACCGTAAAAGCTTTTATCGGTATGTAAAAAGGAAACCTTTGGCTGAGACAAATGTGGGTCTATTAGAGGCAGAGTCAGGAGTATTTATAATGGCGAATAGTGAAACGGCAGAGAAGCTAAATGATTACTTTCTGTCTGTCTTCATTGAGGAAAATACAACAAATCTCCCAGAATTAAAGGGACTAGGGAGAATGAGGAATTGGAGGAAATTAGTATTAGTAAAAAATTTGTATTGGAGAAATTAATGGGGCTGAAGGTTGATAATTCCCCAGGACCTGATATTCTACATCCCAGAGTGTTGAAAGAGATAGCTATGGAGATAGTGGATGCATTGGTGATCATCTTCCAAAATGCTACAGATTCTGGAACGGTTCCTGCAGATTGGAATGTAGCAAATGTCACCCCCCACCCCCCCACCCCCCTATTTAAGAAGGGAGGGAGAAAGAAAATTTGGAACTGCTGACCTGTTAGTATAACATCAGTACTAAGGAAAATGCTAGAATCTATTCTAAAGGATATGATAAATGGACACTTAGATAATAATGATCTGATTGGGCATAGTCAACATGGTTTTATGAAAAATCATGGGAAATCATGTTTGATGAATCTGTTGGAGTTTTTTGAGGATGTTACTAACAGAATTGATAAAGGGGAGTCGGTGGACGTAGTATACTTGGATTGTCAGAAGGCTTTTGATAAAATCCCCCACAGGAGGTTGGTTAGCAATATTAAAGCACATGGGATAGGAGGTAATATACTGGCATGGATTAAGGATTAGTTAACAGGCAGAATACAGAGAGTAGGAATAAATGGGTCATTCTCGCATTGGCAGGCTGTGACTAGTGGGATACCACAAGGATCAGTGCTTGGGCCACAGCTGTTCACAAAATATATCGATGATTTGGATGTGGGGACCGAATGTAATATTTCCAAGTTCACAGATGACACAAAACTAGGTGGGAATGTGTGTTGTGAGGAAGATGCAAAGCAACTTCAAGGGGATTTGGACAGATTTAGTGAGCTGTCATGAACGTGGCAGATGGAATATAATGTGGAAAAATGTGAGGTTATCCATTTTGGTAGGAGGAATAGATGTGCAGAGTATTTCTTAAATGGTAAAAGATTAGCAAGTGCAGATGTACAAATGGACTGGGTGTCCTCGTCAATAAGTCACTGAAAGCTAACATGCAGGTGCAGCAAGCAATTTGGAAGGCTAATAGTATGTTGGCCTTTATCACAAGAGGATTTGAGTATAGGAGTAGCGAAGTCTTGCTTCAATTGTATAGAACCTTGGTTAGACCGCACCTGGAGTATTGTGTGCAGTTTAGCTCCCCTTACCTTAGGAAGGATATTATTGCCATAGAGGGAGTGCAACGACGGTTCACCAGACTAGTTCCCGGGATGGCGGGACTGTCCTATGAAGAGAGATTGGGGTAATTGGGCATGTATTCTCCAGCATTTCAAAGAATGAGAGGTGATCTCATTGAAACCTACAAAATACTTAAAGGGATAGACAGGGTAGATGCAGCTAAGATGTTTCCCCTGGTTGGGGAGTCTAGAACCAGGGGACACAATTTCAAAATAAGGGGGAAGTCACTTAGGACAGAGATGAGGAGAAATTTCTTTACTCAGAGGGTTGTGAATCTTTGGAATTCGCTACTCCAGAGGGCTGTGGAAGCCCAGTTATTGAGTATCTTTAAAGCAGAGATTGACAGATTTCTAAATACCAACGACATAAAGGGATATGGGGATAGTGTGGGAAAAAGGCATTGAAGTGGATGATCAGCCATGATTTTATTGAATGGTGGAGCAGGCTAGATGGGTTGAATGACCTGCTCCTACTCCTGTCTTCCTATGATCCTAAAAATACTTATGGTACTATTTTGAAAAGCCGAGAAGTTATCCCCAGTGTCCTGGCTAAAATTTATCTTTCAATCAACATCACTGATGAAACAGATTATCTGGTCATTATCATATTGCTGCTTGTGGGAGCTTCCTGTGGAGCGAATTGGCTGCTATGTTTCCTACATTACAACAGTGACTACACTTCTAAAGTACTTCATTGGCTATAAAGTGCATTGAAATGTCTGGTGGTCATGAAAGATGATACATAAATGCAAGTCTTTCTTTTTTATTCTACCTCATTGTGCCTCACCTCCATTCATTACTCTCCTACCCCAACCCCAGCATCTCTCCACTTAAACACCTACCTCTTCCCTTCAATTAACTAATTAGTTTTGATAATTATAGATGCTAATATGTGACTTATGTGTAGACATTTTCTGCAATCTTTCCATGAAATCATCAGTTATTTGTCAATTCTAAGTTATCTCTATTGTATAGAGTGTGATTTTCTTTTACTCATTCTTGGGGTGTGGGTGTCGTCGGCTAGGCCAGCATATGTGGGCGATCCTCAATTGCCCTTGAGAAAGTGTTGGAGAGCCGTCTTCTTAAATTGCTGCTGTCCATGTGGGGTAGGTACACCCAGAGTGCTGTTAGAGAGGGGGATCCAGGATTTTGACCCAGCAACAGTGAAGGAACAGCGACATAGTTCCAAGTTAGGATGGTGTGGGACTTGGAGGGAAACTTGCAGGTGTTAGTGTTCCCATGCGCCTGCTGCCCTTGTTCCTCTAGGTTAAGGATCGGCAGCCCGTGGCTTTGGAGTTGTGTGTGGCTCTTTAACATCTCATTTGCAGCTCCCGATGATTTCCTGTTGGTTCGTATTATCTCGAAAAAAGCCTAAAAAAAGTAAGTCAAGAAAATGACAAATCAGAGAACTAGATGGTAACACAATTTTTCTTGTTGAGTTATTCATTTGCTTAATCACCACAGCATTTTTAGGGATTATTTCAGAAAATATAAGGTAACTGTGGTCTTAAAAGGGTAAATTAAAAGTTCAAACCACCCTAAAAGTGCAGTCGCCTAGTTGTTAACAGTTTATTTCATGATTCATAAATAACCAAACAGGTCTTATGTATGTGTTTCTGATATGGAATAAAATGTTTCATGTTAACAAAAGACAAATTCTGCCCAGCAATTGTGAGCAAACCTCAAAACCTTTGCCAAAAAGACCCATCTAGAAGGGAAAGAAAACATGCCATTATGAGTCTCCAGGGAAAAGTTGATAAAGCCAAAGGCAAATTTAAGATTTGGGTAGCATCAAGATACAAATGAAAACCAAAAATAATGGTTTTTATCTATTCCTGGGATGTAGAATCTGAATTTTTGCCTGAACTATATAGAAGGTTGAAGTTGCAGTGGCACAGTGGCGCGGTGGTTAGCACCACAGCCTCACAGCTCCAGGGACCTGGGTTCGATTCTGGGTACTGTCTGTGCGAAGTTTGCAAGTTCTCCCTGTGACCGTGTGGGTTTTCGCCAGGTGCTCTGGTTTCCTCCCACAGCCAAAGACTTGCAGGTTGATAGGTAAATTGGTCATTATAAATTGCCCCTAGTGTAGGTAGGTGGTAGGGAATATGGAATTACTGTAGGATTAGTATAAATGGGTGGTTGTTGGTTGGCGCAGACGCGGTGGGCCGAAGGGCCTGTTTCAGTGCTGTATCTCTAAATAAATAAAAAACTGCAGTGAATCTTAAAAGTTGTTACGATTCCTTTTGAGACCAGTAATGTCTTTTAAATAGAAATTGGAAATCCCAGTTATTACTGAAAGAATTACACCACAAAGCTATGTGTTTTAAACAAAAAAACCTTACTGTGCAAGAGTTAAACAAAGCAAAACACTACTAACTTAACACTACAATTTGAAGTCACATACTTTAAACTTTAAATCTTAACAGAACATAAAGACATATTCTTTAAACTCTAAATCCCAACAGAACACTCCTGTTTGACCTTTACTTTCACCCCAAGAGTTCCCCTATACATTGCAGGACCTTGGTGGTTTGTTCATTTCTCCTGAGACCAATCCAAATTACACCACAGCTCTTAAGAATTCAGTTCAATATTCCTTAATTTCAAGGCTGTCTTCTGAGGTAAGTGATCTCCTGGGGACTCTCCCTCTTGCATTCAGCTGGGCAACATTCTTTCAACACCACATGAATCTGGATTTCCCAACTTGAGCTTGGGCCTTACTCAAAACAGAAACACCCCAGTTCCTGATGACCTCTTTGCTTCTGAGTCCAGCTGCTCCCAAAGCCAACTGCCTTTTCAAAAAACCAACTGTCTATGAACCAGCACAGAAGTAAAAACCCTGACCAAAAGGCATCTCCCTGCATTATCTATCTCCATAGCCAACTGATGCACATTGGATGTCCCAGATAGCAGTTTAAGCTAATTACCTCCAACTTCAAAACATCTCTGATTTATGATACCCACATGAATAATTGCTATTGCTAATAATGACAAGACAATTCCTTCTAGACTTTCTAGCTACAATTCCCCAATTAAACAAGCCCACCTGTTGTTTTATGGCTCTCACCTCTCTAACTTTGTCCTTGTAAGCACACATGGAAAGATCTTTGAAATAAAATCTCTTGGGTGGTCCTGCAAACTTTTTAAATTCTAGAATTTCAATTATCTTAGAGCTACACCTTTAATTTCCCCAAAACTAAAAGTGACCTCTAAAATATTAAGAAAAACAATGAACTTGATTATCATGACAAAGCATCAGAGAGAAGTTAAAGCCTATGACTTTTTACAGTATCAAATAAGTATGTAATATTCCTTAGGTTCTCAATAAACACGTTTTTTTCTCTTAAGGTATGCTTATGCCCTGACTCCATTTTTTTTCCATCTTGTGGCTTTCATTTCAGGCAAATCTTTTTAAAAAGGCTGTTCAGGTAAAAAAGGTTGCCAACCCCTGCTCTAGGTGGTAGAGGTTGTGGATTTGGAAGGTGCCGTGGAAGGAACCTTGGCAATTTGCTGCAGTGTATCTTGTAGATAGAACACACTGCTACCACTGTGCACCAATGGTGGAGAATAGAGTGCCAATCAAGCGGGCTGTTTTGTCCTGGATGATGTCGAGCTCCTTGAGTGTTGTTGGTGCTGTACTTATCCAGGCAAGTGAACAGTATTCCATCACACTCCTGACTTGTGCCTTGTCAAGGTGGACAGGCATTGGAGAGTCAGGATGAGAGTCACTCACTGCAGAATTCTCAGCCTCTGACCTGCTCTTGTATCCACAGTATTTATATGCTGGTCAGGTTAGGTCTCTGGTCAATGGTAACCCCCAAGATGTTGACGGTGGAGGAATTCAGCAACGGTCATGCCACTTGTGTGTCAAGATGGTTAGATTCTGTCTTATTGGATTTGGTCATTGTGTGGCACAAATGTTACTTGCCACTTATCAGCCCAAGCGTGAATGTTTCCCAGGTTTTGCTGCATGTGGGTATTGACTGCTTCAGTATCTGAGGAGTTGCGAATAGTTACTGAATACTATGCAATCACCAATGAATATTCCCACTGCTGACCTAATGATGGAGGGAAGGTCATTGATGAAGCAGCTGAAGATGGTTGGGTCTAGGACACTTACCCTGCAGGACTCCTGCAGCAATATCCTGGGGAGAGATTTTATTTCATTTTGGGATGTGAACATCCATCCCTATCTGCCCTTGAGCAGGTGGTAGTGAGCCATCTACAACCCGAGTGGCTTGCTAAGCCATTTCAGAGGGCAATTAAGAGTCAACTTCATTGGTGTGGGTCTGGTGTCACATGCAAGATCTACAGACCAGATAAGGTCAGCAGATTTCCTCCTCTGGAAAACATTAGTGAACCAGATGGGCATTTATGACAATTTGGTAGCATCATGATCACTATTAATTGAATTTAAATCCCTCCAGCTGCTGTGGTAGGATTTGAACTCATATCCCGGAAGCATTAGCCCAGGCCTCTGGATTACTAGATCTGTAACATTTATACTATGCTATCATACCCCAATTTGGTCTCCAACAAGTACAACCATCTTCCTTTGTGTTCAATATGATTCCACCCAGTGACGGGAGTTCCCCCTGATTTCCATTCACTTCAACTTACGAGGGCTCCTTGACGCCATACTTGATCTATTGCTACTTTGGTGTCAAGGCCAGTCACTCTCATCTCACCTCTGGAATTCATCCCTTTTGTTCATGTTTGGACCAAGGCTGTAATACATTCTCAACTTAGTTGATTCACCCTTTTTTACTTGTAAAAATAAGGACATATCATTCTATCTCAAAGCATGACCTTGAAAAGAGCAGGTAGAAGAAGTTTCCAGCACATTCCACTCAGTCATTGATATATTGCGCCATAGTTATCAACAACGCCACCGAATGACCAATATGCCCCACTCAGGGTCACCGTGCCACCTATACTCAGCAGTATATCCGACTCACAATCACCTGTGTGTACTGTGCAGTCACAAAGTGTTCCATCCATAGTCACCATTGTATCTCATCCATAATCACCAGAGGATTACCCACATGGGTCATCCAAATAAAAGGTAAGGGGAGCAAAAATTGGATCTGTAGTGCCACTGGAGACAGTGCTAGCGAAGGCGAATGCCCTCCTAATGGGGCACATTGTACCTCCAGCCAATTGTGGGCCAACGCGCACCAAGGGCACTCACCCGGGCATCCTCTGCATGCGCCAGAAGCATGTGACCTGTCACTCAGCCTTACTGGCTTATATGATGCTCAACTTCCAAACTTGGAGCAGGCAGGTCCATTGTACATATTCACTTATCACTCACCAAACAAGCGTTCAGGTGCAAGCGGGGCTCAGAACCTGTGTTAATTAAGGGGCCTGACATCCAACTTGCAGATAAGGTTATTTAGTATAACTATGTGCTGTAAAGTCTCTGGAATTACTCTGGAGTGCTTTTGGAGGTGTTGTGATGCGTTCCTGATTTGGCAGGGAGTGTTTCTGCATCCTGCCCAAGTAAAGGCTGTAACAGGTATGGGGGAAGCAGTGACAATATCTCTGGGACTGAAGAATGACAGGGAAATGGAGCAGAGGCTACAGAAAAGGCAAGCACTATGCTCTGCTCTGCTAAGTTGGAGCTCCTCCATGCTCTTTGACAGTGACAGGAGACTGACGAGCAGGCCAACCAATGTACCAAGCATCTCAGTCTGCGTTCCCATCAGTGTTCGCCTGTATGCTGTCTCATCGAGGTCCTCATCTCAGTTCTCTGTAGCAGAACTCGTCTGCAACTTCGCCCTCCTTTGAGCTGGCACAAGAACCATCCATTACCCCCGGCCTGGCTGAAGCTCATTCGTGCCCAGTGACTCACCACATGCAGATCCCAACTCTATACTCACCTCTACAGTACAGTATCTGAGCTGGTGGCTGTGAGTATCTGATCAAGTGACAGGGTCTCTTCATCAGTGCTGTGCTGTTGCTCTCTCTCCTCCTCCTAGGACTGCTGTGGCTGGGAAGACATGGGAGGTGAATTGTTCTCCAGTTCTTGGGTGTCTGAAAGCAGGAACTCAGAAGTAAAAGGTTGGGTGAGGGAAGGGATGAGGGTGGTGAGGAAAGCAAGAGTCCCTGGTCACATCATCTTTAGCTTGCTCATTATGCCAGATAGCAGGATGAGGGTGAGCTAAAGTTCAGAAGGGGCATAATTCAGAAACATATCATCATCTTCATTGTTCTTACAATGCCGGAAGGCCTGGGCTTTGTTGCAGCCGGCCTCATGAAGCAAAGAACCATCTTCTCTTTAGGGCTCAGGAGATGCAGGCATTCTTGCCCCTGCCATTTCCTCCAGAGAGATGATTTAGCTATAATTTGGCTATATTACAGATGAGTTTGATCAGAGGGCAGAATGTCTGTTGTGTAGCAGTGTGTTTGGGTGATGCATCTGCCACAGCTGAATGGCTGGGGGTATGTGGAAACAATGGGAGCTGAATGTCAGGTTGACATCATTGGGATGTGTGAGGGTACATTGGAGCATCTGGATGTTAGGCCTGTGTCATGAGTGCCAGTGACTGCTGCTGGGTGAGTGATGGGGATACGGTGCATTGAGGAGAGTGAGAGGCTGGTGGAGCAGTGAATAGAAAATACCATGTTAAGATGCATTCACTGACCTCAACCACCATGTGAGGTCGTTAGAATTTTTGTGGCACCACTGCCAGGTCATGGAGCGCAGATGTCGGGAATTGATCTCCCTGACACTTGCTTCCAATCCCTTCTGAGGGTTATTCTTGGGGTTCTCCTGGCCCCTCCGCGGAACCTTTGCATCTCTCTTCCTTACCACTAAGGCCTCCACCTTCGCATCAGTGACCTCTCTTTGCCCTGATGGTTCTGTTTCTTTATTTATAATTGCAGAAATCATATTCAATAGCAGCTTTCTGCAATTTAGTGCAGCTTCTCTTTAAGAGGGACAGACTGCCTTTAAAAACAGAAGGATGGCTGCATCACGTACTATTAGCACAAGGTAGCTCAGTTCCTTGCTGAATGCTCAGGCAGCCAACAGGGCAGGACCTGCTCAATGCACGACTACCATCAGGCAAATGAGGAGACAGCACCAAATTTGGTGGGGGTTGTAAATTGCAATGCCCAACACCCAAGAAATGTGCGGATCAATTTCTAGCCCACAAATCCCCGCCCAAGAAATAAAAACATCATGTTTCATTTGAAAGGAATGAAGCACTTCAAACTAATTTGGCTATATTACAGATGCATTTGATTGGAGATTGAATTTAATTTTGTAATTATTTCTGCAATGAATGATGCTAATTCCCATTTCATTAGTTGGTGTTAAATTTAATCCACATTTTATATTGTTTTGTAGGTCATGCTTTCTAATTGCTCTGCTTTTGTGGCGATAGTTAGTGAAGGTTATCACATTCTTGGATTTTCCAGCTTCCACAAGGGAAGGAATCTAGTTTAGTATTCCTCAGTTGGCACTGCCTGATATTAGGGCAGGACAAGCTTCAACTTAGCAAACGCCTAGCCATTTCTGTATTGATTCTAAGCGACAATTGTGATAATTTTGCATCTTGCCCTTGCATGGAGAAATCATTCACTTGGTTCCAATTTCCACTTATGTGGTTCAACTCTTCCCTCCCCTTCTAAGACACCTTTCTCTCTCCATCTCTCTTGTTTTAAATCCCTCCATGGACTTGCCCCCAACCTATATCAGTAATCTCCTCCAGCGCCACAACGCTCCGAGATGTCTGAGCTCACCTGATTCTGGCCTCTTGGGCATCCTGGATTTTAATTGCTTCACCCTCAGAGGCCACGCCTTCAGCTACCAAGGCCCTAAGCTCCGGAATTCCCTTCCTAAACCTCTCCGCCTCTCTACCTCTCTTTCCTCCTTTAAGATGGTCCTTAAAACCTACCTCAGTGACCAAACATTTGGCCATCTGCTCTAATATCACCTTCTGCGTCCCAGTGTCAAATTTTGCTTTATAACACTCCTGTGAAGTACCTTGGGATGGTTTATTATATTAAAGGCGCTATATAAATGCAAGTTGTTGTTGTATTCTTCCTTCTGCTTCTGCCATGGACTCCAGCTCCTTCTGTCAGTATCTCTGCCTCCTTCATATCTGATCTGATGACTCGACCTACTACACCAGAGCTTCTGAAATGTTTTCCTTTCTTCCACCACCCTCTCCCTTCCACCCCCACCCCACCCCACCGCCCCCCCCCCCCCCGCCCTCCAGGCCCCCCCACCAAGGCTCTTTGGGCATGACCGCCTCCTCCCTCTTTACACAGCAATGACACGTTCGCTATTGACTATCACACTACATTTAAACAAGTAAGGGGTCTGAAGGGATATGGAGAAAAGGCGTGAAAATGGAGTTTAGGTGCAGGTCAGCCATGACCTTATTGAGTGGTAGGAGCAGGCCCAAGGAGCTGAATGGCCTACTCCTGTTCCTAATGTTAATATGTTACTACAAAGATTATTTAGGCTGCTGCATGGCTACTTGCTACATCACTCTCACTTCCTGTCGTGGCTTCTCTTAGATTCTGAGACGCCTGTCGTCCAGACCAGGCCTTTTGTTTGTTACCAAGAGTGAATGGAATGCCGAACACATTAGGGTAAAAGAACGATGTGGGGTAAATGCACAGTCTGGCCTGGTATTGATCAACACAGACCAGGGAAACCTTAGGTTCAATCCCTGCTCTGTGTTAAGGTAACTGAGTGCGGCAGGAGTGGTAGTGGTGGTGTTATAATTGACATCAACTCTTCGGATTAGGAAAAGAAATAAAATCAGACGGGCTCCCGTTCCCGGTCACTAATCCAAGAAAGTACAGGGAGTGACATGGTGTAATGTCACTTCCATTTCTGATATACTTTATCTTTATCATAAAACTACAATAACCGGCACGATCGCTGGTTAAGCAGGATCTCGTTGTTCCACCTTGGCCCAACCTGAATCCCAAGGAGCAATAATAATTAAATGAATTCAAGCCTTTAATCAAGATTTTGAATTTGTTTTGCTCTCAACATCTGCACAGCTACATTAAAGAACATTAAAGAACAGGCAGTGCAGTGGCACAGTGGTTAGCACCACAGCCTCACAGCTCCAGCAACCCAGGTTCAGTTTTAGGTACTGCCTGTGTGGAGTTTGCAAGTTCTCCCTGTGACTGCGTGGGTTTCCGCCAGGTGCTCCAGTTTCCTCCCACAGCTAAAGACTTGCAGGTGGATAGGTAAATTGCCCCTAGTGTAGGTAGGTGGTAGGAGCATGGTGGGGATGTGGTAGGGAATATGGGATTAATGTAGGATTAGTATAAATGGGTGGTTGTTGGTCAGCACAGACTTGGTGGGCCGAAGGGCCTGTTTCAGTGCTGTATATCTAAATAGATAAACATTATGGGTCAGATTTTGCAGGTGAGGGGCATCTTGTCTCCTGCTCTATTCGATAGACTTGCTTGAGCACTTTCAGATTTTAAACATTTTTGTCCACAAAGTTACTGGAAGTACGAGCTAACAATGGCACAGTGAGAGCAACAGGGCAGCTAAGACTTTAGTGAATGACAATACCAAGTCTATCGCCTTAACCAATGAGGCTTAACTATTGAGAAATAAACAGAGGAAGGACACGGAAGGAGAGTGAATCAATGTCAAACCAGGTACAGAAAAAGAAATAAAGAGAGGGGAAGAAAGATTTGATTAAGAGGAGCGAAACAAAGAGACAGAAAGGTGGAGCAGGCTCAAAGGGCTAAATGGCCAACTCCAGTTCCGATTTCTTATGTTCTTACATCTTAACCCGAATTTATCCCTGAGGTAACATCAACTAAGTAGATCAACAGACCATTCATCTCATTGCTATTTCTGGGATCTTGCTTTGTGAAAATTGGCTGCCACCTTTGCCCACATAACAACTAAATCATTGCCTGGAAATACATTTGGGATGTCTTTATAATTTGCTAAATAAAGGCAGGGCTTTTCTTACTTAATGAATAAATTATAAAGTTATTCCCCAATCCACGATCAGGTAACCCAGCTGAAACTGTTGATTTTTTTTTTTAGCTTCCCCTTCTCTTCCTAAACCTATTGCCTCACGTGGCACACAGTTATGGAGAGACAAAAAGTCTAACTGCTGATGTCTTCTTTCATTCTATTTTTGTGTAACTCAATGCTGTCTGTGGGAAATAATGGAGAGCGTGGATGAGGTTATTGCAGTTGATGCTATGTATTGGCTCATTCAAAAGGTGCTTGACAAACTGCCAATGATAAAATTCTTCGCAAAATTGAAAGCTAAGGGATTGAAGGGGAAATAACAGTGTAGATTGGAGAAAGGAACAGAAAGCAGAGCAAAGTGGTTATGGTTGTTTATCAGACTGGAGGGATGTATACAGTGGTGTTCCACAGGGGCTGGTATTAGGACACTGCTCTTTTTGATATATATTAATGACATGGACTTGGGTAGACAGGTTATAATTTTCAAATTTTCAGGTGGCTCAAAACTCAGAAATGTAGTAAACAATGAGGAGGATAGTAACAGACTTCAGGAAGACATTGCTATCGCCATAGTCTCAAAGGACCAAAGGCATCTCTCCCCATTAGAGAGAGACAGTTGGTGATGTATAGCTTGAGGGTCACCACTCCTGGTGAAAGAGGCAGACAGGTGGCAGATGAAATTTAAACACGTTGAAGTATGAAGTGATACATTTTGGTAGGAAAAATGAGGAGAGGCAATACCAACTAAATGATATCACTTTAAAGAGGGTGCATTTTCCACAAATCTTTGGAGCTGCCAGGACAAGTTGAGAAGGCTGTTAAAAATGCATATGGGATCTTTGGATTTATTAATAGAGGCATAGAGTACACAAGCAAGAAAGTTATGCCAAACCTTTACAAAGCACTGATTAGGCCTCATCTGGAGTATTCTGGGCTCCATACTTTAGGAAAAATGTCAAGACCTTGGAGAGGGTGCAGAGGAGATTTACTAGAATAATAACAGGGATGGGAGACTTCAGTTTTGTGGAGAGACTGGAGAAGCTAGGGTTATTCCCCTTAGAGCAGACAAGGTTAATAAGGGAATAAAAGCAAAATACTGCGGATGCTGGAAATCTGAAATAAAAACAAGAAATGCTGGAACCACTCAGCAGGTCTGGCAGCATCTGTGGAAAGAGAAGCAGAGTTAACGTTTCGGGTCGGTGACCCTTCTTTGGAATTAGCAAATATTAGAAATGTCAAAGGTTATAAGCAAGTGAGCCAGGGGTAGGACAAGAGATAACAAAGGAGAAGGTGTAGATTGGACAAGGCCACATAGCTGACCAAGAGGTCATGGCGCAAAAGCAAACAATATGTTAATGGTGTGTTGAAAGACAAAGCATTAGTACAGATAGGGTGTTAACGAACTGAAGATTAAGCAGCAGCAAGTACAAACATGAAAAAGAACCGTGGGTAAGCAAACTGAACAAACTACAACGAAATGAAATAAACAAAAGAAAAAAATTGTAAAAAAATATGTAAAAAGGAAAAAGAAAAAATAACTAAAAATAAAAGTAAAATGGGGGGCCCGTCATGCTCTGAAATTATTGAACTCAATGTTCAGTCCGGCAGGCTGTAGTGTGCCTAATCGGAAAATGAGATGCTGTTCCTCGAGCTTGCGTTGATGTTCAGTGGAACACTGCAGCAAGCCCAGGATAGAGATGTGAGCATGAGAGCAGGGGGGAGTGTTGAAACGGCAAGCAACCGGAAGCTCAGGGTCCTGCTTGCGGACTGAGCGGAGGTGTTCTGCAAAGCGGTCACCCAGTCTGCGTTTGGTCTCCCCAATGTAGAGGAGATCATATTGTGAGCAGCGAATACAGTATACTACGTTGAAAGAAGTACAAGTAAATCGCTGCTTCACCTTAAAGGAGTGTTTGGAGCCTGGGATAGTGAGGAGAGAGGAGGTAAATGGGCAGGTATTACACCTCCTGTGATTGCAGGGGAAGGTGCCATGGGATGGGGACGAGGTGGTGGGGGTAATGGAGGAGTGGACCAGGGTGTCGCAGAGGGAATGATCCCTTTGGAATGCTGACAGGGGAAGGAAGGGGAAGATGCGTTTGGTAGTGGCATCACGCTGGAAGTGGCGGAAATGGCGGAGGATGATCCTTTGGATATGGAAGCTGATGGGGTGGAAAGTGAGGACAAGCGGAACCCTGTCACGGTTCTGGGAGGGAGGGGAAGAGGTGAGGGTAGAGGTGTGGGAAATGGGCCGGACACGGTTGAGGGCCCTGTCAACAACAGTGGGGGGGAATCCTCGGTTGAGGAAAAAGGAGGTCATATCAGAAGCACCGTCATGGAAGGTGGCATCATCAGAGCAGATGCGTCGGAGACGGAGAAACTGGGAGAATGGAATGGAGTCCTTACAGGAGGTAGGGTGTGAAGAAGTGTAGTCCAGGTAGCTGTGGGAGTCGGTGGGCTTATAATGGATATTAGTAGACAACCTATCCCCAGAGATGGAGACAGAGAAGTCGAGGAAGGGAAGGGAAGTGTAAGAGATGGACCATGTAAAGGTTAATAAGGGACCTGATAGAGGTGTTCAAAATCATGAGCAGTTTTGATAGAGTAAATAAGGAAAAACTTGAGAATTGCTGAAAACAGAGACATTTTGTCGAAGCTTTTCGTCTTGCACTCATCAGGACAATTCGAAAGAATACCTTTGTAAGGGAAAGCAACAAATATATACTGTATGAGAAGAGACTGGTCGTCCCAAAGACTGGCAGATCATATCAAACAACTTGTCTCTTCCGCTGTTTGCAATGGGCAAGATACAAACCGTACCCAACCAGCCTGTGCTTGCAAAACTCAAACACAGTGTCCAACATTAGATGTGATTCCACGATTGGACAACATTTGCTAAATAATCCTCAGTGTACTAAGAATTACACTGACAACCAATTTAAGATTATCAGTCGGGCTCGCAGTGTGGCGCATTTGCGCATACTGGAAGCTAGATATGTTAATACACAGGAGCCTGTTCTTTGCAGACAGAAAGAACATGTACAAACATTGCGCCTATTTCAGCTAAACAAAATAAGTGACAGCCATTCGCCAGTTCATTCCTCAAGGCAATGCCTTGACCTATCAGAGTCAAGCTGCCTGGTTTAAATTTCAAGCAAAGCTTAGCAGTTAACTGTCAGCCACCATAAACTGGTGCATTCTCCATGGCAATGCCTCTACCAATCAGAGTCCAGTTGCCAACCAATCAGCATTCTCTTCTCATACAGTATAAATTTGCTGCTTTCCCTTACATTGGAATTCTTGCAAATTGTCCTGATGAGTGCGAGACGAGAAGCTTCAACAAAATGTCTCTGTTTTCAGCAATACTCAAGTTCTGTACTACCAAATGACTATAAGGAGAAACTGCTTCCTGCGGCAGAAGGACATAGTTTAAAGGTGATTGTCAAAAGAACCAGAGGCGACATGAGGAAACACTTTTTGTTTAACACGAGTTGTTGTGATCTGAAAGAGTGGTGGAAGCAGATTAAAAAGTAATTTCCTAAAGGGAAGCAGAAAAAGATTGCGGGGCTATAGGGAAAGAGCCAGGGACCAGGGCTAAAGAGTTAGGACAGAAATGATAGGCCAAGTGTCATCCTTCTGTGCTGTATCATCCTATGATTCTGTGAGTTTCAAAGCCACTGAAAGCTCTCTGCTCCCTCATCCAAATGTCCAATATTCATAACACAACAGGGTTAAAAGCATCCATGGAAAGGGAAACGGAATTACCTGGCTGAATTTCCATAGGGGGGCAGAAGCGGAGGTGGGTGTGTGCTGCAAATACCAGCGCTGCCTGGCGTGCCAGTTTTCCGATACTATTCCCAGCACCGGCAGTTTCACCAGGATGAGGAGGATGGCCACGAGATCCCGCCCACTCCAGTACAAAGGCCGTGTAAGATAATTAAAGAGCCCATTGAGAGCTGTTAAGGGACATTTTTTGATTTTCACTGGGGCACACGAGCTGCACCTGCTCTCCTGGGCAGACCAGATGAATGGAGGCGGGCACGCGGTGGGGAGCCAATCACGACTGGCCCAAAAAATTAGCTGGTTCTCATGACAGGGTGAATGGCACAGAGGAAGATCTGCCATTGGAAGACAGCTGCCATCAGCTCATCGCAGGTGGTGGGGAGAGTGGGCAGTAAGCACTCGGACAGTCCTGGCATAAGAGGAGGGGGCAAGGCTGCCAGACACAATTGTGGGGGTCACCTGAGCACAAGGAAGGCAGCTGCTGGCAATAGGGGCACAGCTCTCAGATTTTGGGCCGATGGCTATGAGGAGCAGCATCTTCCGCAGGAAGGCCAGAACCCCGGACATCAAGAGAGCAGAGGAGAGGGGCGAGAGGCAGGAGCCACCCAGGGGCCATACCCTCAGCATAGGATCTACCGCTGAAGACGGAGCTACCTGGAGATGACCGAGAACTAGTGCTGCAGGAGACTGTAACTCTCCAGGCAGACAGTCACAGACGTCTCGCCCCTCATCGTCAAAGACCTCACACCTCACAGCACTGCTCCCCATGCTCTTTCAGTAGCCCTCAAAATCACTGTGGCCTTGAACTTCTTTGCCTCTGGCTCCTTTCAAAGATCAGCTGCAGACCTTGGTGGCATCACGCAGATCACCAATGTCCTATCTGCCAGATCTGGATAGTACATTCAATTCCAGACAAATGCAACCTCGCAGATACAGTGGGCAGTAGGTTTTGCAGCCATCACTGGATTCCCCCCAGGCGCAGGGTATCAACTGTTGCAGCCATGTGGCCATCAAGATATTCAGTGACTGGCCAGTGACATCCATCAACAGGAAGGGCTTCCACTCCCTCAGTGATCAGTTGGTCTGTGACCACAACAAGAGCTTCCTCCTCATTTGCACTCACTTTCCTGGCAGCTGCCATGACTCCTTCATCCTCCGGCGTAAATGGGGCTGAGCACAGAGTCTACTGTGTTGTTCAGAGCAGCGAGTCACTGGGGTGTTCTCTTACTGTCACTATGCACTCTTTTCCATTAGGAACATGAAGTAAATACTTTGAACCAGATGTTTGAGCCTTCTTTTATTTATGTCGGAACAGGAAATGAGTTGTGAAGTGGTGAAGGAGAGCAAGGGCTTATCTTCCGCAATGGTGAAACCTCTGGGAAGATGTGCAGCCTTCATTGGCACGAAGACTTTACATGTTGCAGGCTACATCTTCAATGGAAATGTTAGCACAGGCAGCTCAGAGTGTGTTCCAGAACATATCGTTCATCCTGAGTCAGAGGGGCTCAGTTGAAACATTCCTGAATCAGATGATTCCTGATGTTGATAGCATCCTGATGAGACCCTTAAGCCCTGTGCCAGGCCCAGCTTACTCCCTGTGTAGCCAGGGCACCTTAGTGTTCTGCATCTTTCTTCTCCTCAGCTGTGTCCTTCCAGGGTCTCACCATCCTCAAGATTCACACCTCTCTGGAGGGCCATGTTATGGAGAGCACAACAGACCAGTGAGCGGGGCCCTTGCAGGTTTGTATTGCAGGGCTCCACCTGACTGATTGATGCACTGGAACTGCATCTTCAGAAGCCTGATGGCCTCCTTCTATGCTATAACTTTTCTATGGTTCTATTTAATAGGACTGTTCAAAATCATGAGGGGTCTGGACAGAGTAGATGGAGAGAAACTGTTCCCATTGGCAGAAGAGTTGAGAACCAGAGGACGCCGATTTAAGGTAATTGGCAAAAGAACCAATGACGACATGAGGAAAAATGTTTTATGCAGCGAGTGTGTGGTTGGAATCTGGAATGCACTGCCTGAGAGTGTGGTGGAGGCAGATTCAACCGAGGCCTTCAAAAGGTATTGGATAAGCATCTAAGCAGGGCTACAGGAGAAAGATGTGGGAGGGAGACTAGGTGAGTTGCTACTGCAGAGAGCCAGCACAGACGTGACAGGCCAAATGGCCTCCTTCTGTGCTGTGAGCATTCTATGATTCTATGATATGTGCTCCAATTCTGTTCAATATTCTGCATTTAGCAGACAAAGACAGTTGAATAAATGAGTCACATTCATAAAACAACTTATTACACTCGCGGAAAACCTTTCACTTACAATTAATAAGGGTTTAAGCAAAGCTGTTATTATGTAGGCAAACATAACAGTCATTTTCACACAAACATTACTGAGATTAACAGTTATTTTGCTTCTGCTATTAATGCATAATAGAGGAGTGATGGCCAGAAAAATCCCCCAGTTCCTACTGTCATGGGATCTTTAACACCCAGCTGAACAGTCAGGACATGGTAGGGCCTGTTTCTGTGCTGTATATTTTTTTCTTTTTTTTTTCTTTGGCCTCCTTATCTCGAGAGACAATGGGTAAGCGCCTGGAGGTAGTCAGTGGTGTGTGGAGCAGCGCCTGGAGTGGCTATAAAGGCCAATTCTAGAGTGACAGGCTCTTCCACAGATGCTGCAGAAAAATGTGTTTGTCGGGGCTGTTACACAGCTGGCTCTCCCCTTGTGATTTTGTCTTTTTTCCTGCCAACTGCTAAGTCTCTTCGACTCGCCACACTTTAGCCCCGCCTTTATGACTGCCCGCCAGCTCTGGCGAACGCTGGCAACTGACTCCCACGACTTGTGATCAATGTCACAGGACTTCATGTCGCGTTTGCAGACGTCTTTGAAGCGGAGACATGGACGGCCGGTGGGTCTGATACCAGTGACGAGCTCGCTGTACAAAGTGTCTTTGGGGATCCTGCCATCTTCCATGCGGCTCACCTGGCCAAGCCATGACTAACATAGATTCAAACAACACAGAAGAAGGCCATTTGGCCCATCGTGTCTGTTCCAGCTCTTTGTAAAAAGGTGTCCAATTAGTCCAGCTTCCCTACTCTTTCCCCAATCCCACCAGGGAAGTTTCTGAATTTGAGCTCAGTTTTTTTTTGAAAATATGGATATGAAAAGCTGGCAGCAATAACATTGCCCAAGAAGTTGTGGATCGGTCTTTAAAGAAAAATAACTACTTCACTAATGTCCTTTTGGGAAGGAAATCTGCCATCCTTACCCAGTCTGGCCTATGTGTGACTCCAGTACCTCACCAATGTGGTTGATGCTATGGCCAGATTTTCAAAGGGTTGCAGAGTTAGCTCCAATGACATTCAACACCATCCAGGACAAAGCAGCCCACTTGACAGGCATCCCATCCACCACCTTCAACATTCACTCCCTCCACCACTGGCACACAGTGGCAGCAGTGTGTACCATCTACAAGATGCACTGCAGCAACTTGCCAAGGCTCCTTAGACAGCACCTTCCAAACCCGTGACCTCTACCACCTAGACGGTCAAGGGCAGCAGACACATGGGAACACCATCACCTGCAAGATTCCCTCCAAGCCACATACCATCCTGACTTGGAAATATCTCACCGTTCCTTCACTGTCACTGGGCCAAAATCCTGGAGCTCCCTTCAGAACAGCACTGTGGGTGTACCTACATCACATGGACTACCTTATCAAGGGCAATTTGGAATGGGCAATAAATGCTGGTCTAGCCAGTGATGCTCACATCCCATAAATGCAGGTGGTAAGAGATAGAGTGGGGCCTATTAAGGACAAAGAGGGTAATATATGCAAGGCTAATATACTTAATGAGTATTTTGTATCAGTGTTGACTAAGGAAGTGGAATCTGACAAAATATCGGTAGAAGCGCAAAGAGTAGAGGCAATGAATAGGTTAAAAATTGAGAGGGAGGAAGTACTAAAGGCTGGCTATGCTTAGGGTAAATAAATCACATGGTCCCGATGGCTTGCATCCCATGTTACTAAAAGAAGTGAGGATGGAGATAATGGAAGGGCTTGCCGTAATCTTCCACTCTTCCCTGAATACAGGGGAGGTGCTAGAGGATTGGAGAGTGGCAAATGTGACACTCTTATTCGAGAAAGGGTATAAGGACAGTCCGAGCAACTGCAGGAAAGTTAGTTTAAAATCAGTGGTGGGTAAGTTTTTAGAAACAATTATCAGGGAAATATCAACAGGCACTTGGAGAGGTTTGAGTTAATTAAGGAGAGCCAGCATAGATTTGTAAAAAGCAGATCATGCTTAACTGATCTAATTAAATTTTTTGATGAAGTAGCAGAGAAGATTGATGAAAGGAATGCAGTGGATGTTGTTTATGTGGATTTTAAGAAAGTTTTCGATAGGGTACCACCGAAAAGGCTGGTTAAAAAAATTGAGGCTCATGGTACAGGAGGGTCAGTGTCAAATTGGATTAAAAAATTGACTTAAGGACAGAAAACAGCAAGTTATAGTAAATGGCTGTTCTTCAGACTGGAGGATGGTAGAAAGTGATGTTCCCCAAGAGTCAGTGCTTGGACCACTGCTTTTTTTTGCAATGTGTAAATGGCTTGGATCTTGAAATACAGAGTAGAACTTCAAAATTTGTCGATGACACCAAACTTGGAGGTGTGGCAAATAATGAGGATGATATGAACCACCGGCAACAGGACATAGATAGGTTAGCAGAATGGGAAGGCAGGTGGAAGATGGAATTTAATACTGACAAGTGTGAGGTGATGCATTTTGGCAGAAGGAATAGGGAGAGGCAATATAGACTTAATGGTGCAGTTCTAAAGAGTGAGCAGGAGCAGAGTGACCTGGGGTTGCATGTGCATCGATCTTTGAAGGTGGCAGGACATATTGAGAGCGTGGTTAGTAAAGAATACGGGATCAGGGACTTCATAAACAGAGACATTGAGTACAAAAGGAGGGAAGTTATGTTGAACCTTTTAAAGCTCTGGTTAGGCGCCAACTGGAGTTTTTTTTTAATTCATTCATGGGATGTGGGCATCACTGGCTATGCCAGCATTTATTGCCCATCCCTAATTGCCCTTGAGAAGGTGGTGGTGAGCTGCCTTCTTGAACCGCTGCAGTCCATGTGAGGTAGCTACACCCAAAGTGCTGTTAGGCAGGGAGTTCCAGGATTTTGACCCAGTGACAGTGAACGGCGATATAGTTCCAAGTCAGGATGGTGTGTGACTTGGATTGGAACTTGCAGGTGGTGGTGTTCCCATGCATCTGCTGCTCTTGTCCTTCAAGGTGGTAGAGTTCACGGGTTTGGAAAATGCTGTCTAAGGCGTCTTGGTACGTTGCTGCAGTGCATCTTGAAGATGGAACACACTGTTGCCACTGTGCGCCAGTGGTGGAGGGAGTGAATGTTTGTGGATGGGGTGCCAATCAAGCGGGCTGCTTTGTCCTGGATGGTGGCAAGCTTCTTGAGTGTTGTTGGAGCTGCACCCATCCAGGCAAGTGGAGAGTATTCCATCACACTCCTGACTTGTGCCTTGTAGATGGTGGACAGGCTTTGGGGAGTCAGGAGGTGAGTTACTCGCCGCAGGATTCCTAACTTCTGACCTGCTCTTGTAGCCACGGTATTTATATGGCTACTCCAGTTCAGTTTCTGGTCAATGGTAGCCACTAGTATGTTGATAGTGGGGGATTCAGCGATGGTAATGCCATTGAATGTCAAGGGGAGATGGATAGATTCTCTCTTGTTGGAGATGGTCATTGCCTGGCACTTGTGTGGCGCAAATGTTACTTGCCACTTATCAGCCCAAGCCTGGATATTGTCCAGGTCTTGCTGCATTTCTACACTGACTGCTTCCGTATTTGAGGAGTCGCGAATGGTGCTGAACATTATGCAATCATCAGTGAGCATTCCCACTTCTGACCTTATGATTGAGGGAAGGTCATTGATGAAGCAGCTGAAGATGGTTGGGCCTAGGACACTACCCTGAGGAACTCCTGCAGTTATGTCCTGGAGCTCAGATGATTGACCTCCAACAACCACAACCATCTTCCTTTGCGCTACATATGACTCTAACCAGCGGACAGTTTTCCCCCGATTCCCATTCACCTCAGTTTTGCTAGGGCTCCTTGATGCCATACTCGGTCAAATGCTGCCTTGATGTCAAGAGCAATCACTCTCACCTCATCTCTTGAGTTCAGCTCTTTTGTCCATGTTTGAACCAAGGCTGTAATGTGGTCAGGTGCTGAGTGGCCCTGTCGGAACCCAAACTGGGTATCACTGAGCAGGTTATTGCTAAGCAAGTGCTGCTTGATGGCACTGTTGATGACACCTTCCATCACTTTACTGATGATTGAGAGTAGACTGATGGGGCGGTAATTGGCTGGGTTGGACTTGTCCTGATTTTTGTGTACAGGACATACCTGGGCAACTTTCCACATTGCCAGGTAGATGCCAGTGTTATCGCTGTACTGGAACAGCTTGGCTAGGGGTGCGGCAAGTCCTGGAGCACAGGTCTTCAGTACTATTGCCGGAATATTGTCAGGACCCATAGCTTTTGCAGTATCCAGTGCCTTCAGTCGTTTCTTGATATCACACGGAGTGAATCGAATTGGCTGAAGACTGACATCTGTGATGCTGGGGACTTCAGGAGGAGGCCGAGATGGATCATCAACTTGGCACTTCTGGCTGAAGATTGTTGCAAATGCTTCTGCCTTATCTTTCGCACTGATGTGCTGGGCTCCCCCATCATTGAGGATGGGGATATTTGTGGAGCAACCTCCTCCAGTTAGTTGTTTAATTGTCCACCACCATTCATGGCTGGATGTGGCAGGACTGCAGAGCTTGGATCTGATCCGTTGGTTATGGGATCGCTTCGGTGAGGACCAGGTCAAGTATGTTTTTCCCTCGTGTTGGTTCCCCCACCACCTGCCACAGACCCAGCCTAGCAGCTATGTCTTTTAGGACTCTGCCAGCTCGGTCAGTAATGGTGCTACAGAGCCACTCTTGGTGATGGACATTGAAGTCCCCCACCCAGAGTACATTTTGTGCCCTTGCCACCCTCAGTGCTTCCTCCAAGTGGTGTTCAACATGGAGGAGTACTGAGTCATCAGCTGAGGGAGGGCGGTAGGTGGTAATCAGCAGGAGGTTACCTTGTCCATGTTTGACCTGATGTCATGAGACTTCATGGGGTCCGGAGTCGACGTTGAGGACTCCCAGAGAAACTCCCTCCCTACTGTATACCACTGTGCCACCACCTCTGCTGGGTCTGTCTTGCTGGTGGGACAGGACATACCCGGGGATAGTGATGGCAGTGTCTGGGACATTGTCTGTAAGGTATGATTCCGTGAGTATGACTATGTCAGGCTGTTGCTTGACTAGTCTGTGAGACAGCTCTCCCAACGTTGGCACAAGCCCCCAGATGTTAGTACGGAGGACTTTGCAGGGTCGACAGGGCTGGGTTTGCCGTTGTTGTTTCCGGTACCTAGGTCGATGCTGGGTGGTCCGTCCGGTTTCTTTCCTTTTTATTGACTTCGTAGCAGTTAGGTACAACTGAGTGGCTTGCTAGGCCATTTCAGAGGGCATGTAAGAGTTAACCACATTGCTGTGGGTCTGGAGTCACATGTTGGCCAGACCAGGTGAGGACAGCAGATTTCCTTCCCTAAAGGGCAATTGACAATGGTTTCATGGCCATCATTAGACTAGCTTTTAATTCCAGATTTATTAATTAAATTCAAATGCCACCTTCTGCTGTGGTGGGATTCGAACCCATGTCTCCAGATCAATACCCTGGGTCCCTGGGTTACTAGTCCAGCGATAATACCACTACCCCACCGCCTGCCTGTATATTGTGCCAGTTCTAGTCACCACATTTTAAGAAGGATGTGAGTGTCCATGAGAGGGTGCAGAGAACATTTGCCAGGTTGGAAAAGCTGGGGTTGTTCTCCATAGAACAAAAGAGATTGAGAGGAAATTTAATAGAGTTGTACAAGATTATGATAGGCTTAGATAAGTTAGTCGAGGAAAATCTGTTTCCATTAAAGAATGGTACAAGGTCTAGAGGACACACATTGAAGGTTTTGGACAAGAGATGCAGAGGAAATATGAGGAAGAACTTTTTTATGCAGCGAGTGGTAATGACCTGGAACTCGCTGCCCACAAGGATGTTGGATGCAGAGACCATCAATGATTTCTGAAGGAAATTGGATAGCCACTTGAAGGAAATAAACTTGCAGGGCTTTGGGTTCGAGTGGGGGAGTGGGACTCTATGATAAAATTAAAACAATCTCTAAAACATACATTATCACATGGACATTATCACGTTGCAGTCTGTGGGATTTTGCTGTGTGCAAATTGGCTCCTGCATTTCAAGTTCAAAAAGCAATTCATTGGCCGTAAAGTGCTTTGGGATGGTCTAAGGTCATGCAATATAAATACCATGCCTTTACTTTTTTTATGAAGTGGCTGTTTTGGAAGCACTCTGTATGAAAAACAATTTAATGAAGCTTGGCCAAGTTGCTAGTTGATCTGGGTCATGCAAGGCACTTCATTAATGCAAGTTTTTTTTTCTTCTTTCTTTCCATTTTATGTATGTTCGTATGGAAACTTTTTCTCTCAACGGGTTTTGTGACTTTGGAACTCTGCCTCAGAAGGTGGTGGAGGCGGGGTCATTGAATATTTTTAAGGCAGAAGTAGATAGATTCTTGTTAGGCAAGGGAATCAAAGGTTATCGGGGGTAGATGGGAGTATGGAATTCGAGACACAAGCAGATCAGCCATGATCCTATTGAATGGATGAACAGGCTCGAGGGGCCGAATGGCCTACTTCTACCCATGATTCGTATGTTTTATGCATTTCTCACATTGTGGAGTTTCTAGCTGTTAACGGTTTACTATAAAAATAAGCATGACACATGTGATGGGAAAGATCATACTTTAAACTGCAAGAGGTGGAAGTTTGCCCTGTCAATTGTGAATTGAGGAACAATTCAATCCTTGGGTGTTTAAGATGAGTGGAAACAGCCTCCAGAAACATTCTTAATAAGTCACCTGATTGAGAATTCATAGTCTTGACTTAAAGTCTCAGGCTACCTGTAACTACAATCTCAACCCTGGAGATCTTTCCAGCCACTGCAAGCTGCCACCAAACAATTCTCTGGAGGGACAACCAACAACCATAGATTTTGTTAACATTCCTTTTTTTTACAACTGTAGGTATTATGGCCTCAGCCTCCTATCATTATGAACTAGAGACCATTCCTGGTTATTAAAGGGCATGTTGGCTCTGAAGATAACTACTATATTAAAAATAAGGTGTGTTTAACTGTGATGCCTCCCCGTGGTATACAGAAAATGGCATTACTCTCACAGAGTGATAGAATGTGAGAATACGCCAACAGTTCCCTGGACATTAAAGGAAGAACTTACATTTATATAGCACCTTTCACACCCTCAGAAAATCCCAAAGCACTTTACAGCCAATGAAGTTCAATCATTGTTGTAATGCAGCAGCCAATTTACACACAGCTCCCACATAGAGCAAGGTGGCAATGACCAGATTAACTATTACGGGTTTAGTTGGTTGAAGGTATGTATTAGCCAGGACTCTTGGAAAACTCCCCTGTTCTTCTTCAAAATAGTGCAAAGAGATCTTTGGCATCGACCTGCGGAAACAGACACTGCCTCAATTTAACTTCCTGTATGAAAGGTGGTTGGGCTGATAGTGGAACACTTGGGTGTGTGAAATAAGGCTTGAACCCATAACTGTCTGACTTAGAAGCAAGAAGTACAACCCACTGAGCTACAACAGCATCTACAGCCCAACCTACTGACCATCCCAACTCTGTACCAATTCACTCAGAGAGGCAATGGGATTGCCGTAAGAAATAGGGAAGTGACACCCTGGCCTGGATTTTACCAGCCCTCTGAGAGCGGGCGTGGAGTCGGGAAGTCCGGTAAAAAGGCAGCAGAAGACATGGGAGGGAAACCCAATGTCTTCCCACTGTCACGGCATATTCCCAGAAGCAGGAACAACAGGTGTACGGTGGGGGACAGCCAACTAAACAAATTAGTTGACTAATTATCGGCCACTTCCAGCCCTCGTTGGCATTTTACCAGTGTCGGGACGGCCTGTGAGGGGAGACTGGGAGGTAAACCGTGGCAATCTCCCAGTGGCTTCCCTGTGGGGGGGGGGGTCTTTTATGGCTACTCCATGGCCCACAGAGGGGCCCCGCCGCGGCAATGGCCACACCTGCATCTCTGACACCGCCGCTGAAAGGTTCACCCCTCTGATCACCGGGGCCTACCTGCCTGGCCCCAGCACACTGAAAACAAATCCTATCTGGCCTTCAAGGGCACCTCCACATGGAGTCACCCTCTTCTTCCTGCAATTTCAACCAGGACCACCTTTATTGGTGCCAATGCTGAAGCTGCAGCACGCCCAACCCTCTGATTGGCCCAGCACCTTTGAGAAGAAGGCCACCATCCTCAATTGGATGGCGGTCCCGGCAACAGCCTCTTAATTGGCCCCTACCGCTAAAATCCTGCCCAAGGTCCCACCATCTGTCTGCGGGGACCCAGGACCCGCATTCGGTCCTGGCGACGAGGCAACCTAGGATCTGGAAAAATTCCAGCCCCTGTTTCATTGTGAATCTAGCCGTGCAATACCTGAACAGGGAACGCTCAATGACGTCTCGCAGATACTTAACATTCCTTGGATGTAGTCCAACAATGACCTTCTAGTTTAAAATTACTTTTTAATTTTCTGAAACTGCTTTAACTTCCAAGAGACTTTCCAAGCTCTTCTATAATCTGTACTTAAAAATAGATTTCACATTTACTTGATGGCCCAATGGGTCAATGAGTTCTGTCTCTACGTGCATTAGCCATTAATAAGACCACATTTTTATGGTGAATGAATGAGGCAAATTCTGTTTCAATGTGGCAAGGCCGGCATTTATTGCCAACCTCGATAGGTGTAGCGATAGGCCTTCGCCTGGAATGGCTGTAGTCTTTACACATTCGAGGATATTGACCCATCAATGATGAAGGAACTGAGATACATGTCCAAGTAATGATTGATGAGGACCTTGGAGGTGATGGTGTTTCCACATCATTGCTGATCTTGACTTCTTTTGATAGGGGTCACTATAAAGGGAGCTACTTTTGCTGTAACTTCGGACTGAAGCATTTTTGCCAGTGTTTTGAGAATTGCATGCTACATTTTTGGCAATTTTCCATGGAAATCACCAAATAATGGCCCATAAATTGTCAGGAGAGCCACCCCCACCCCCCCCCCCCCCGCCCCCCCCAGTAAAGTGAGTAAACTCAACAAGGCTTTGTTCTCAACCCCAAGGCTCACTCGACAGGCATGTAAATTGGAAAATCAGCATTGATTGTTGCAGCTTTCCCAATTTTCCAATCATTAGTTCATGGAATCATGGCAATGTACTCAGCCCATCATGGCAATGGCCACTCAGCCCATCATGTCTCTGCTGGCTCTGAGAGAGATCTATCCAATTAGTTCCGCTCCTTGGCTCTTTCCCATAGCCTAATAAATTTTTACCCTTCACGTATTTATCCAATTCTCTGTTCAAAGTTACTAATCTGCCGCTTCCACCATCTTTTCAGCCAGTGCATTCCATCACAACAATCTGAGTAAAAGAAATCCTCATCTGGCCTCTGCTGGATTCGACAGGAGTGAACACTGAATAATTCTAATGATAAGAGACTCAAATATTAGGCAGAAAAGCAACAGCAAGAGTTCTTGGAAGTTCTAAATCATAAAATAGACTCAGAATATTACTTCAAAGGAAGGAAGAAACATTGTCGGGTAGATGACAGTGTTGAAGCTGTTCTGACACAGCTTGGTTAGGGGCGCAGCAAGTTCTGGAGCACAGGTCTTCAGTATGTTACAACCAGGTGAGAAAGAGGTCTAGGATTCCCTCTCAGCCTTCACTTGGTCACACTTTGTTTTTAGCTCCCCCTTGGTGAATCCTTGTTCACCGCTTTCCAATTACAAGGCAAAAAAACCAGCACAAACAGGCTTTCTTAGGTTTAAAGAAGAAAAGTTGCAATTTATTAAACGTAACTTAAACTCTAATTCGGTTAACACTTACGGATACATGACGCGCCCCATGCTAGCATGCATATGCGATACACACAGGCAAATAGAGACAGAAAAGAGCAGAAGAAAAATAAAGTGGAAAAGTTTGAGGCAATATCTGAAGAGTCTTTGTTACGGTTCTTTGAGCTCAATGTAGAGTCCTTGATTGTAGGCAGATCTTGCTTTTCGTTGGGGCCCAGTATTCTTCTTAAACCTTGTTCGCTGTAGGAGACTTTTCTCTCTTGGGGTTCATATGTCTTCAGTGGATTCAGAGGCTTGTGAGAAAGAGATGTGATCAGGCAGACAGGAGAGGCTGTGGCGAGCCAGCCAGGAGAGATCTTCTTAGTCCAGGGGAATTCTGCTTTCTGCCCAAACTATTTGTACAAATTCAAAAATCTCAGGCTGCCCAGCAGGTTAGTCATGTGACAGCCAGTTTGACCATGTCTGTTTGTGTAATGAAAACAGGAAATGGTGGAAATACTCAGCAGGTCTGTCAGCATCTGTACAGAGAGGAGCAGAGTTAACATTTCAGGTCAGTGACCCTTCATTAGAACTGGCAAAGGTTAGAAATGTAATAGGTTTTAAGCAAATAAAGTGGAGGTGGGGCAAGAAATAACAAAAGGGAAGGTGTTGATAGGACAGAGTCACAGAGAATAACTGACCAGAAGGTCACGGAGCAAAGGCAAATGGTATGTTAATGTTGTGTTAAAGACAAAGTATTAGTGCAGAGAGGGTATTAATGGACAGAAAAATGAACAGCTCTGGCCCAAAGCACAAACACGAAAAAACAGTGCGTAGGCACATGGTAAAAAAAATGAATGATGAAACAAACTAAAATAAAAAAAAAAATAACAGAAAATAAAAAGGGGGGCCCGTCATGCTCTGAAATCATTGAGCTCAATGTTCAGTCCGGCAGGCTGTAGCATGCCTAATCGGTAAATGAGATGCTGTTCCTCGAGCTTGCGTTGATGTTCACTGGAACACTGCAGCAAGCCCAGACAGATATGCAGGCACGAGAGCAGGGGAGAAAGAGATGGGTGCAGACAGGAGAGATCATCTTAGTTCAGGGGCAAACAGACTTTCTGCCCAAACTATTTGCACAAATTCAAACAACTCAGCTTGCCCAGCAGGTTAGTCATGTGACTAGCTGGTTTGCCCATGTCCATTTGTGTATTCAGCCATCTTAGCAGTCAATCTGGAATGCTAGCTCCCCCAGCTTCAATGTCTGGTGATCAAAAGTCCACTGTGGGTTGAATGTGTCAGGGAATGGTCCTTTGTCCTTTCCAAACACTGTCGGTTAATATGCAAATGGCTTTCCAGCCAAGATCTGGCAATATTTTAAAGCAAGTCTTTTCTTCACTTCAACAACAGTTTGAAATTTAATGTCCATGTGGCGAAATTAATATACCTCATGCTTGGCAGGTGGGGGCCTGCATGACAAGTATAATTGCTGAAATGTTGTCAGGGCCCTAGCCTTTGCAGTATCCAGTGTCTTCAGTCGTTTCTTGATATCGCGCGGAGTGAATAGAATTGGCTGAAGACTGGGTATCAGTGATGCCAGGGACTTCAGGAGGAGGCTGAGATAGATCATGCACTTAGCACTTCTGGCTGAAGATTGGTGCACATGCTTCAGCCTTATCTTTCGCACTGATGTTCTGGGCTCCCCAGCATTGACGATGGGGATATTTGTGAAGCCACCTCCTCCAGTTAGTTGTTTAATTGCCCACCATCATTCACAACTGGATGTGGCAGGACTGCAGAGCTTAGATCAGATCCGTTGGTTGTGGGCACTATTGAGGCTGTAATATCTGCTAGTAAAGACTCAGGATTAAGACTGCGAGCTTCGGTATAAACCTGATAACTTGATGGTTACATCCGATACGCTCAGCAGACTACCTAATCCAGCGAAGACCGTAGATGTGACCATAGATCTACAGGTCAACCTGCTCGACATTGAACTTGAAGATATTCTGCATCTTGACCTGATTAATTTCACACAACAGAAGTGTCAGCAACTCCAGGTGGAGACAGCGAAAGATTCAACACTGCAGGAACTCTGGAAAACGATTATCAAAAGATGGCTCGATTCCATTCAGGACGTCCATGAGCACATGAGACAGTTTTAGGCTTATTGGGACAAGCTAGGCAAATCCCGAGGAATCATCTTCAAAGGCAAGTAGGTTATCATAGCGGAGTCATTGCGATGTGACATACTACAGCAACTTCATCAATCACACATGGGCATAGATCATACGAGGAGGCTAGTGAGAGAGACAGTTTATTAGCCAGGTATGAACGATAACATTGCAGTCACAATTAATAAGTGCGAGGCATGTCAGGATAATATGCCAAATCAGCACAAGGAACCACTTTCACTACACAAAGTTCCTACTCATCCTTGGGCCAAGATTGCTTCCGACCTCTTCCACATCCATGGGGATGATTTCTTAGATGTCACTAATTATTTTTACAAGTATCCTATCATCCGTCAATTGCATGATACGTCAAGCACAACTATAGCAGACACGCTATGTGCTATTTTCAGTTTATTTGGGCACCCAGGGAGGTAATCTCAGATAACTGGCTTCAATTTGCTGGAAAGCCATGTGTGAGAAGTGGGGAATAGATCATCTCCACACTACCCCGATCTAACAGTATGGCTGAACGAATGGTTCCCATGGTGAAATCTATGATTCTGAATTGCAGACAGACTAAACAAGATCTACACATTGCAATGCTATACCTTAGGGCACCACCTCTAAGTGCAACCATTCCATCACTGGCAGAACTCATGTTTGGCAGACCAGCGCGAATGAATCTACCTTGTTTTCATTAACCTATCCTTCCAGAAGCCAGAGAAGCATTTTTGAAAAAACAGGGGAGGATTAAAGATGTGCATGGCAGGAATTCAGGCAGAGAGTTGCCAAGTTTAAAGATAGGACAACATTCAAATTCAGCATCCCACGGCAATCATGGTGAGATGGAACATAGGACAAATTAGGGAAGCACCTAATCCTCAACCACCACTTCATCCAGGACAAGATCCAAGGCAAAATCTAAAACAACATCCAAGCGTGACACTCCCACAGACCACTGTGAGAAGATTCAACAACCTCAAGCTAACATTACAGTCACTAGGTCGGGCATATAACTAGGCCACCACTGCACTTCAGGGACTTACAACAATCGTAGCTCTGTAATGTGTAAATAAGCATTTCCTTGTATTGTAAATAGTTATGGTTATTTGTAAGGGGGAGCTGTTTATTTGAGGGAAAAAAGGGGGATGTTGTGATCCACATTTAAGTGGGTGTGGTTAGGTTTTCTGTATGTATTGCTAGAGGGGAGATGATGCAATGTATCAATGTCTCAGTCTGCTGTGAGGAAGCACCAGATTAGACCTGTGTACAAGTTCTCTTACTTTGTAATGCCAACTTTTCGACTCCTTAATAAATGAACCTACGTACTTGTGTGTTAACCAATCCCTTAGGCATGGTTGGTGCCTTACTGTTTATTTGTTAGCAAGCACAAGGAGAAGAAAACACAACACAATTTAGCTAATATCACATTAAATGGTGAAACAGGCTCGAGGGGCTGAATGATCTACTCCTGTTCCTACAGTCCTAAGGCATTCTTAATCAAAGAGGCTGTGCATAACAATTTGTCAGTGATGGGTTCAAAGCGCAGTTAGATATTGTAATGAGTTTGGGTACTAGAGTGATGAACTTCATTCGTCGAACAGCCTTTCCCAATTCTTGACTTTTCTTATGTTATTATGCAATACACCTGGTGGTTCTGAGGATCTTGGCTTTATAATAAAATCATCCTATCCCGAAGGTACAGACTTGATCCTCTCTTTGAGATTGTCATGCATGAACCCATCAACAATACCTCAGTCTATCTTCCACACTCATTGCAACACACGCTACCTTATTTGTATTTCTCTGTGGAAACCTTGCCCTAGGACTGCTGAGGTTAACTAGATATTGTGCTATTCTTGGTAGATTCCACTTATCTCCAGCAGTAACCGTGCAGCACTCCATGTACGTAATGTCTAAGGCACAATCTCAAACATTGAGGAAGTGTTAATGCCAATAGAGAAACTCACCATAGGAAGTCGCCAATGACATCCACTGGTTCAGACAGTGATAACTGAGACCTACAGATCAGGAACGAATCAGAGCCATCTCCTTGACTGTGCCACGTTCATTGATCTCAGCTGAGGTGATAGCAGAGCCACTTCCATTATCATCTGTGGCTCAGTGGGTAGCACTCTTGCCTTTGCGTTAGAAAGTTATGGACTCATACCCCACTTGACAACAAAATCTAGGTTGAATCTCCAGTGTAGTACTGCGGGAGTGCTGCTCACACAGAGGTGTCATCTTTCAGCTGAGATATTAACCAAGGGCCTGCCTGCCCTCTCAGATGGGCATAAAAGATTCCAAAGCATTATTTCAAAGCAAAGCAGAGGAGTTCTCTCCGGTGTCCAGGGCAATTTTATCCCTCAACCAACATCACTAAAAACAGATTACCTTGTCATTATCACACTGTTGTTTGGGATCTTTTGCATGCACCTGAGAAGGCAGGCGGGGCCCTGGTTTAATGTCTCATCTGAAAGAGTTAAGAACAGAGTCAGTACAATAGAAGTATATCAGGGAAACATTGCAAGATCATGCTGCAGAATTGATAGTCACAGTGTCTCCCACCCACCAGCTCCCCAACCCCATTTCACTCAATGGGCAGGCAGCATGCATATGATATTCAGACAGGTACCTGTGGTGAGGGGCAAGAACCCCCATCACCAGCGCACTCCCTAACAATTCGAGCTGTGCCCCAAATTTATATTAAGCACCATTGCCCTTGAAAGGGCAGCTGTCCATTTTGAAGGACAGTGTAAGACTGGATCTTGTATATCATTGAATGTAGCTTAAATGTGGCGTCTCATCTGAAAGTCGACACACCTCCGACAGTTGCAGCAGTCCCTCAGCACTGCACTGGTAGTGTCAGCCTAGATATTGAGCGCAAATATCTGGAGTGGGACTTGAACTCACAACTTTCTTACTCACAGGTGAGAGTGCTACCTGCTGACACTCGAGTTGCTGTTTTTGTACTTAAATGCAGACATGATAATTGCTTGTGAATGCGGATGAGAAGCAATGAAAATGTACAAGTGAGTCGAAAGGCCCTTATAGTAATGAACTCATTCATATGATGTTCCTCCATCTGCTACTTAAAGTAAGTGGTGCATTCATTATCAATTTTTGTACAACGAAAGCCCAGTGACAAAGAATTTGGCTTTCTTAAGTGTGGGAAATCAAATGACAGGCCTCAAAAATTTAATTTGGATTGCTATCATATCTCGCTGGCTATAAATACCATCCTTTTAAGCTCTAATAGGAAGAGGCTTGACCTGCAAGGATTGCCGGCAGAGAGATCTGTGCTATCGGGGGAATAATGGTGGCTTTCAAGAGGCAACTGGGCTTTGTTTCCCAGCAGCTGTATCGAACAGTCAAAGAATTCTAATAGTCTGTTAATGTAACAATGTCACTCCACATCACTCAATAAGCTGCTCGCGTTGATAACACTCTCTATATTTCCACAACGATTGTACATGGAAAATTGGAAAAATGATCTCTTGACACGTTGAGTCCACCAGAAAGTATAAAAACTGTGCATAATGCCAGTGGGAGCAATAATTGCGGCATCAAGCAGGCAAACTTCGTAAATGTTTTTAGACTACAAATGCTCAATATTTAATCAGTCAAGTATAAATTGATAGTTTTGCTTTCTGTGCTGTCTTTATGTCACAGAAAATCTCAGTGTAGCTGGAAGTGCTTTCCACAGACAAGAGAGACCATTCTGGAGAACCAAAGACATATTGATAGATGTGAAGGAGGCTAATGTGCACTGATAACTGAACCTTGACAGTGGCACCAAAGCAAGGGAAGGATGAGCGGAAAGGATAGAAATAATGAGAGATGAAACAGACAATCTTGTGATTGTGATAGACAGGTTATATGTGCAGAGAGAGAAAAGACGAGAAAGAGGGAGAAAGGGTGAAAGAAAGAAAGAAAGAAAGAAAGAAAGAAAGAAAGAAAGAAAGAAAGAAAGAAAGAAAGAAAGAAAAAGAGTGATAAAGATAGTAAGAAAAAGAGAAAGTACCTGTATTTATATAGCACCTTTCATGACCTCAGGATGGTGCAAAGTGCTTTACAGCCAAGTCAGTCGATGTTGGAGGATACATGGCAGCCAATTTGCACAATGTGATAATGACCAGATATTTTGTTTTTCGCAATGTTAGTTGAGGTATAAATATTGGACCCTCAGGTAGAAGTCTTGCAATATTTTACATCCACCTGAGCCCTACAGTGCCCACCAAAGTTGAAAAGATTGGGGGTAGATTTTCAACATGTTGCATAAAGCTGGCAGCTGGCATTGTGGATGGGCCACCCATTATAGACATTGCTCGACTTTACTCAGCTGCGGCTTAGTAGATAGCACTCTCACCCCAGAGTCGTGGCTTCAAGTCCCCACTCCAGAGACATGAGCATGAAATCTAGGCTGACATTCCTTGTGCTGTACTGAGGGAGTGCTGCACTGCTGAAGATGCCAATTTACATTCAATGTCAAACCGAGGCCCCTTCTGCTCTCTCAGATAAAAGATCCCATGGCACAATTTCAAAGAAAAGCAAGGGAATTCTAGCCAGTATCCTATCTGATAGTTATCTCTCAACCAACATCTAAAACAGATTACCCAGTCATTAGTATATTGCTGTTTGTGGGACCTTGCTGTGTGCAAATGAGCCGTCGCATTTCCTACATTATAATAATGACTACACTTCAAAAAAGTTCTTCATTGGCTAGTGAGCAATTATGGGTGTCCTGAGGTTATAACAGGCACTATATAAATGTCTTAGATTCCAGAAGGAAGGAAAGAGTCATACAGTCATTGAGCCCTTTGGCCCATCGTGTCTGTGCTGGCCATCAAGCACCTACCTATTCGAATTCCATTTTCCAGCACTTGACCCATAACCTTGTATGTTATGGTGTTTCAAGTGCTCATCTAAATACTTCTTAAATACTGTGATGGTTCCTGACTCTACCACCTCTTCAGGCAGTGCATTCCAGATTCCAACCACCCTCTGGGTGAAAAGATTTTCCTCAAATCCCCTCTACTGCCCCTTACTTTAAATCTATGCCCCCTGGTTATTGACCCCTCCGCTAAGGGAAAAAGTTTCTTCCTATCTAATCTATTAATGCCCCTCATAATTTTGTATACCTCAATCATGTCCCCCCTCAGCCTTCTCTGCTCCAACGAAAACAATCGTAGCCTATCCAGTCTCTCTTCATAGCTGAAATGTTCCAGCCCAGGCAACATTCTGGTGAATCTCCTCTGCACCCTCTCCAGTGACAATCACATCCTTCCTGTAGTGTGGTGCCCAGAACTGTACACAGTACTCCAGCTGTGGCCTAACTAGCGTTTTATACAGCTCCATCATAACCTCCCTGCTCTTATATTCTATGCCTCGGCTAATAAAGGCAAGTATCCCATATGCCTTCCTAATCACCTTATCTACCTGTGATGTTGCCTTCAGTGATCTATGGACAAGTATACCAAGATCCCTCTGACCTTCTGTACTTCCTAGGTTCCTACCATCCATTGTATATTCCCTTGCCTTGTTAGTCCTCCCAAAATGCATCACCTCACACTTCTAAGACTGAGGGAGGTGTCTGGTTTTTAACTCTTGGATAATACTGAATAGGAGTAAGAGTCTTGATTTCAACTCAGTGAGAAGGCAGAGAGGAGAGTAAGCATACAGGATGGTTTGACTGAAAATTAGAAAGAACAAGACCTCAAAAGTCGGAGATGACTGGGGTCCATGGAAGCACAGAGAAAGACTAGCAAGGTCTGCCAACAATAGCAACTTGCTTTTATATATCACCTTTAATGTAACAGGAGTGTAATCAGGCAAAATTGACACTGAGCAAAAGAGGAGACTTAGGATAGGTGACCAAACATTTGGTCAAAGAGGTAAGTTTTTAGCAGTGTCTTACAAGAGGAGAGAGAGAGCTAGAGAGGCGGAGAGGTTTAGGGAGAGAATTCCAGGGCTTAGGGCTTGGAGGGCTGAAGGCATGATCTCTAACGGTGAAGGAAGTGGAGAATGCACAAGAGACCAGAATTTGAGGAACACAGAGTTCCAAAGGGCTATCGGGCTGAAGAAGGTTACAGAAATAGAGGCAAGGCCATGGAAAGATAGGAAAACGGAAATAAAAATTTTAAAATTGAGGCATAGGGAACCAAGAGCTGATGGAGATCAGAAAGCACAGGGGTAATGGATGAAGGAGACTTGGGACAAGAAAGGATTTGGACAGCAGCGTTTTGGACGAGCTGCCATTTACGGAAAGTGGAAGATGAGAGATCGGCCAAGGGAGATTTGGACTAGTCAAATCTGGAGGTAAGGAAAGCATAAGAGAGTTTCAGCCACAGATGGGTCGAAGCAGGGCTGGAGACAGGCAATGTTGCAAAGAAATGTCGAAGGCTACAATAAAGTGAGGGACCACCTATCAGATTATAAGACTCTTTTTCTTGTATTCACACAGAGAGGGGCTGGAAGAGCAGCTAGGATGAGTTGGAGCTGATAGGTTTGGTATTGCTTGACAAAACGTTGAAACATTTTTAAGGTTGAAAAGCATAGATCTGTATTAAAAGAAGGCAATGGACACAGACCAGCAGAAAAATGAGATAGAGGATTTTGAGCCACAGGAGACTGAAGTTAGATTACTGAAGGCAGCGAACGAGATGTTCGAACAAATCATCCCCTTTGGGTCAGGAGCTGGAGGTGTAGAAAGTATGAGGTAGATCTTACGACTTTTTTTAAATTCATTCTTATGATATGGGCGTTGCTAACAAGGCCAGCATTCATTGTCCATTCCTAGTTGCCCTTGAGAAGGTGGTGGCGAGCCTTCTTCTGGAGCTGCTGCAGTCCATGTGGCAAAGATACTCCCACAGTGCTGTTAATGGGTAGTTCCAAGATTTTGACCCAGCGACAATGAAGAAACAGTGACATATTTCCAAGTCAGGATGGTGTGTGACTTGGAGTGATGGCATTCCCACGCACCTGATAGAAATGTTGCTTTTATTCAGGTCTGCATTAAGCGTGGCACATTGTTTTTATAATTTTGTAAATGGAAGGAGCTACAGGAGGCAGTTTCTGTGTGTCGACAGATTTTCAAAGTAATGGTCCATTTAATGTTATAATTAACCTCCAAAACCCTGGCCATTTAAGATGGTGAGATCTAAGTCTGGCTTGAAAGGCTGTTAAAAAGCATTACCCAACTCAGCAGAAAAGCTCAGTGGTTATCAATATTATTAGCCACATGCACTCCATACACGGCCATATCGTCCAGAACCCTAATACTCACTGGCCACCCAGTGGAAGTGCAGTGGAAGTCCATGGAGGTGCCAGGACAGGATATGCTGGTTCCTGGCCTCCTCCAGGAATTTCTGAAGTGGGGGGTAAGCAGGAAAAAGGGGCAGCTCTTGCTCGGACAAGAACCTCTGTCTATTCCAAACATCCACCAAAATATAACAGGAGGCTGGGGCCAGGGCAAGCATGGGCCCATCATTGTTAGAGTTCCTGTTCCTTGACAGCGACAGGAACCAGTACAAGGCTGGAGATTGGCGCACCTCATCTCACTCTGCAATGTGGACTGCACTGACAGAAGGTCCTGGCTGAAAAACTCCGAGGCCCAAATTTCCCCAAGAGGGAGGATCTCCAAATTGACTGACCTATCCTTGGCAGAAAATCAACAAAGGTCACAGATCCTGCGGCCCATCGCAATGCCACTGATCTTCCACCTGAGGTCATGACAGCCAATTGGAAGGGAAGATTCCTGACAATTATCTCATGTCCTGTAAATGTCCGACGTGACACCAGTGTCATCATGTATTTGAAGGCCTTAGTTGGATCAGTAATAGGACCACGGCTCTTTTTGATATATGTATATGATTATATAGTGATGGAAGCAGCACTTGCTCAGCAATAACCTGCTCACTCATGCTCAGTTTGCATTCTGCCAGGGTCACTCACCTCCTGACCTCATTACAGCCTTGGTCCAAACATGGACTAAAGAGCTGATCTCCAGAGATGAGGTGAAAATGACTGCCCTTGACATCAAGGCAGCATTTGATCGAGTATGACATCAAGGAACCCTAGTAAAACTGGACTCAATGGGAATCAGAAGGAAAATTCTCCACTGGTTGGAGTCAAACCTAGCAAAAAGGAAGATGGTTGTGGTTCATGAAGGTCAATCATCTCAGTCCCAGGACATCACTGCAGGAGTTCCTCAGGGTAGTGTCTTAGGCTCAAACATCTTCAGCTGCTTCATCAATGACCTTCCCTCCATCATAAGGTCAGAAGTGAGGATATTCGCTGATGATTGCACATTGTTCAGCATCATTCACGACTCCTCAGATACTGAAGCAGCCCTTGTCCATATGCAGCAAGACCTGGACAACATCCAGGCTTGAGCTGATGAGTGGCAAGTAACATTCGTGCCAGACAATAACCATCTCCAACAAAAGAGAATCTAACCATCTCCCCTTGATATTCAATGGCATTACTGTCACAGTATCAGCCACTATCAACATCCTGGGGGTTACTATTGACCAGAAACTGAACTGGACCAGCCATATAAATTATGTGACTACAAAAGCAGGTCAGAGGCTGAGAATTCTGCGACGAGTAACTCACCTCCTGACTTCCCAATGCGTGTCCACCATCTACAAGGCACAAGTCAGGAGTGCGATGGAATACTCTCCACTTGCCTGGATGGGTGCAGCTCCAACAACACTCAAGAAGCTCAACACCATCCAGGACAAAGCAGGCTGCTTGATTGTCACCCCATCCACAAACATTCACTCTCTCCAGCACCAGCAGTAGCAGCAGTGTGTACCATCTACAAGATGCATTGCAGCAACTCACCAAGGCTCCTTTGACAGCACCTTCCAAACCCGCGACCTCTGCCATCTAGAAGGACAAAGGCAGCAGATGCATGGGAACACCACCACCTGCAAGTTCCCCTCCAAGCCACATACCATCCTGACTTGAACTATATCACTGTTCCTTCACTATCCCTGTGTCAAAATCCTGGAATTCCTTTCCTAACAGCACTGTGAGTGTACCTACCCCACATGGACTGCAGCGGTTCAAGAAGGCAGCTCATCACCACCTTCTCAAGGGCAATTAGGGATGGCCAACAAATCCTAGCCAGCGATGCCCACATCCCATGAACGAATATCAAAAAGGACCTAGACATGGGTTTGGAGGGCATCATTTCAAAGTTTGCAGGTGATGCTAAAGTATAGTAAACAATGAGGAGGATAGTAACAGACTTCAGTAGGACATGGGCAGACTGGTTGAAACAGGCTGACAGATGGCAGATGAAATTGAATGCAGAAATGTGTGAAGTGATCAATTTTGGTGGGAAGAATGAGGAGTAGCAACTTAAACTAAATGGTACAGTTTTAAAGGGGGTGCAGGAACAGACACCTGGCAGTATTTGAAGTTGGCAGGACAAGTTGAGAAGGCTGTGCAACAGACATATGGGATTCTTGGCTTTATAAATAGAGGCACAGAGTACAACAGCAAGGAAGTTATGCTGAACATTAATAAATCACTGATTAGGTGTCAGCTCAAGTGTTGTGTCCAATCCTGGCAACTGCACTTTAGGAACAATTTCTAGGCCTTAGAGATAGCGCAGAAGAGATTCGAATGTCACCAGGGATGTGGGACTTCACTTATCTGGTGAGACTGTTCTTCGTAGAGCACAGAAGATTAAGAGAAGATTTGATAGAGGTGTTCAAAATCATAAAGTGCTTTGATAGAGTAAATATGGAGAAACTGTTTCCGGTGGCAGAAGCGTCGGTAACTAAAGGACGCAGATTTAAGGTGATTGGCAAAAGAACCAGAGGCAATATGAGGAAACATTCTTTTTCACACAGTAGATTGTTGCGATCTGGAATGCATTGGCTAAAAGGGTAGCGGAAGCAGATTTAGGAGCAACATTCAAAAGGGAATCGCATGAATACATGAAAGAAAAAATTGACAGGACAATGGGGACCGAGTATGAGAGTGGGATTAATTGGGGAGCCCCACCAAGGAACTGGACCAGGCATGGTGGGCCGAATGGCCTCCTTCTGTGCTGTATCATGAGTTATTTCAACAAATGAAAGACCAAGTGAAGCCCTTGAAATAAAACTTTCTCTTATCATTTGAGCAATTCAATGTGGAAGATAAATTCGTTGAGCATATTCCTCAAGAAACTTGGCAAATGGGATGTATATCACAAGTATCACAAAGCTAGCTGGATCTAAACATACAGCACAAATCCAGTAACTCTTTGAAACTAGATGGAGTAATTTGAGCACCAAATGTTATTATAAAATCTAAGTTCTTTCAGGCAGTTTAGCAGCGAAAGAGAGTCAAACCACAATGTAAGTATTGACTTTCCTTTGTGTTCAACAGGATTGCCACATGTCTGTCACCCAAACCCAAGTAACTTCAGGTGCCCACGAATGATGAGATTAATAGATTGAACACAATGCCTGCCAAAAATACAATTCTGGGTACTAATTCCTTCCATGAAAAAAATTAGGGAAAGAAAGAACCATAGAATCATAGATTGGTTACAGCCCATTGTGTCCATGCTGACTTTCTGCAAGAACAATTCAGCTGGTCCAACTCCCCCGCCTTTAGCCTGTAGCCCTACAAATCCTTTCTCTTCATATAATTATCCAATTCCCTTTTGAAAGTCATGATTGAATCTGCCTCCACCACACTCTCAGGCAGTGCATCCCAGATCCTAACCATTCACTGTGTAAAAAGGTTTTTCCTCATGTCGCCTTTGATTATTTTGCCAATCACCTTAAATCAGTGTCCTCTGGTTCTCAACCCTTCCACCAATGGGAACAGTTTCTCCCTATCTACTCTGCCCAGACCCCTCATGATTTTGAACACCTCTATCAAATCTCCTCTCAACCTTCTCTTCTCTAAGGAGATCAGTCCCAGCTTCTTCAATCTATCCTCATAACTGAAATCCCTCATCCCCGGAACCATTCTTTCAAATCTTTTCTGCATCCTCTCCAATGCTTTCACATCCTTCCTAAACTGTGTTTCCCAGAATAGGGCACAGTAAAGGCCTGCTCGGGTCTGCAGATGAAACCCGACCCGAGCCCGACGGAACCACATCCGACCCGAGCCCGACCCGGTCTGAGTCCTTTCATTTTTTCCCGCGCCCGACCCGACCTGACCCAACCCGACCAGCGGAATATAGTCAACTTTATTGAAGAGATTGTACTCTACCTTGGATGGAATCGCTCACTGCAGAGTGTTTCCTGCCTTGACGTCCTGGCTGTCACTGTGCCCCACCCAACCCGAGCCCGAATGCCGGACCCGAAAGAGTGACCCGACCCAACCCCACCCGAACCCGACACGTGTCATCAGGTCCCATCGGGTTTGGGTCGGGAAGCCATACTCTAGGACGCAATACTCCAGTTGAGGCCAGTTACGATGTTACGATGGTACTCTTGTCAGAAGGTAATGAATTCAAATCACAAAGATGTTGTCAGGAAAGGAGAATTTTAGCTATGAGGAAAGAGGCTGAGGTTGTTTTATTTTAGAATAGAGGAGGCTGAGGGGAGACTTAATTGAGGTGTAAAAATGATGATGGGCCAGGATAGAGTGGATCGGAAGGAGCTATTTCCCTTGGCAGAGAGGTCAATAGCCATGGGGCATAGATTTAAAGCAATTGGTGGAAGAATTAGAGGGGAGTTGAGGAGATCGTTTTCACCCAGAAGGTGGTGGAGGTCTGGAACTCACTACCTGTAAGGATGGTAGAGGCAGAAACCCTCATCATATTTTAAAAAATACTTGGATATACACTTGAATTGTTATAATCTACAGGACTACAGATCAAGAGATGAAAAGTGGGATTAAGCTGGTTTACTCATTTACAGCGGGCACAGACAAGATTGGCCGAATGGCCACCTTCTGTGCTGTAATTTTTCTTTCTTTTTATGTTTTATCTTGCCGCAGAAATTTGAGTGCAAATCTCAGTGCAGTACTGAGGGAGCACTGCACTGTCGGAAGGGCACTACTGAGGGAGCACTGCACTGTCGGAGGGGCACTACTGAGGGAGCACTGCACTGTCAGAGGGGCACTACTGAGGGAGCACTGCACTGTCGGAGGGGCACTACTGAGGGAGCACTGCACTGTCGGAGGGGCACTACTGAGGGAGCACTGCACTGTCGGAGGGGCACTACTGAGGGAGCACTGCACTGTGTTCAGCTGAGACGATAAACTGTGACCTCATTTGGCCTCTCAAGTGAATGTGAAAGATCCCATGCTACCAACTGAAGAACCTGGTGTCCAGGTCAATATTTATCCCTCAACCAACATCAGTAAATAGTTATTTATCTCATTGCTGCTTGTGAGAGCTTGCCTTATGGAAATTTGCTGTTGTGTTTCCTCTAATGCAACACTGGTGTTTGGTCCCTTTACCTAGCTTCATCAATTTTTTTCATTCGTTCATGGGATGTGGGCGTCACTGGCCAGGCCAGCATTTATTGCCCATCCCTAATTGCCCATGAGAAGGTGGTGGTGAGCTGCCTTCTTGAACCGCTGCAGTCTATGTGAGGTAGGTATACAAACAGTGCTGTTGCAAAGGGAGTTCCAGGATTTTGACCCAGCGACAGTGAAGGAGCAGTGATATAGTTCTAAGTCAGGATGGTGTGTGGTTGGGAGGGAACTTGCAGGTGGTGATGTTCCCATGCATCTGCTGCCCTTGTTCTTCTGGATGGAAGAGGTCACGGTGCTGTCGAAAGAGATGTGGTGAGTTGCTGCAGTGCATCTTGTGGATGGTACACACTGCTGCCACTGTGTGTCAGTGGTGGAGGGTGTGAATGTTTAAGGTGGTAGATGGGGTGCTGATCAAATGTTAAAAACATTGCAATTGTCAGACAAAATTTGATGCTGAGCCACATAAAGAGAAATTAGTAAATGTGACTAAAAGCTTAGATAAAGGAGTAAGCTTTAAGGAGTGTCATGAATGAGGAGAGAGAAGGAGAGGTTTCGAGAGGGAGTTCCAGCACTTAGGGACCGGACAACTGAAGCCACGGTCACCAATGGTCGGGGAGACGGCAATCAAAAGAATGCGCAAAAGGTCAAAATAGGAAAAGCGCCGAGATCCTGCAGGCGCTGGAGGAGGTTACAGAGATAGGGAGGGGTAGGGCCAAAAGGGATTTGAAAACAGCTATGAGAATTTTGAATTCATGGTGTTGCAGGCCGGGGGATCAATGTCGGTCAGCGAGCACAGGAGTGATAGGTGAACAGGACTTAGTGCAAATTAGGACACAGGCAGCAGAGTTTTGGATGAGCTCAAGTCGATAGAAAGTGCAAAGTGGGAGGCTGACCAGAAGAGCTTTAGAATAGTCAAGTCGATGTGTAACAAAGGCAGGGATGAGGGTTTCAACAGCAGTTGAAAGCAGGGACAGAGGGGAGATGGATGATGTTACGGAGGTGGAAGTGGATGGTGTTGGTGATAGACAAGATATAGAGTTGGGTGCTCAGCTCAGGGCCAAGTAGGATGGTTCAACCTCAAACAGTGGCCAGGGAGGGGGATAGAGTCTGAGACTGAGAAATGCCATACCTGGCTTTTGAATCCTCAATTCCTTCAAACTGTTTAGATCATCCACTTGCTCACACATTGACAAGTCGAAATGCTTTTTATTGTTGAATTGTCTGATAAATTCAGCTTCCATTCCCCTCCCTCACCAGCACAGCACAAACAAACAGGTGGAAATCAGGTCAGACGGGCTCTTAGTCACGTTGACCTGTGAACTGAATCAGATTGAAAACCGTAGGTTCAAAGGTGACAAGTCTTGTTAAAGCAAGATTTCTGCCCTTAACCTTTGCAAATAGTGAGAATTGCAATAAATGTAATTGGAGTAAAGCGAACTTTTGCAAGTTGTGAATTGTTAATATGGGTATGATTGTTTGTCCAATTCCCTATCTCTGTAACCTTCACCAGCCATGCACACCTCCAACAACTCTGCATTTCTCCAACTCTTGCATATTCCCCGATTTCCATTACCCCCCTATTGGCAGTCGTACCTTCAGCTGCTTAGGTGTTAAACTCTATAATACCTGAACTAAACCTCTCTGCCTCTCTACTTCTCTCTCCTCCTTTAAGTTGTTCCTTGAAGCCGACCTGTTTGACCAAGCACTTGGTCATCTGCCCTAATATTCTCTTTGGCCCAGAGTCAATCTTAGTCTAATTGCATTCCTGTGAAGCGCCTTGGGATGTTTTTATTGTGTTAAAGGCGTTATATAAATGAAAGTTGTTGTTGTTCTCCTGGAGTGGGAGAACCCATTTGTCCACAACCCAGTCTCAAAGTGGCATTCAGGGAGAGATGGAAATTAGAGGGGGCAAGCTGAACTAAATGGCTTCTTTACTTGTCCTTAACTTTTTCAAACCTTCAATCGCTTAACCTTAGATTTGCATTTAATACATGCTGGCTCCAGGACGGGGAGAGGGAGAGGGAGAAGTGCTCTGGTGATAATATGTCGACGACATTACAAAAATGACATGACCATTCCCCCAACCAGCAACTCTAGCAAACTTGTCAATGTGCTCAATGTTCTGCCTTAATGATGATGAGGGGGCTTGTGACAGTACAAATCGAGCCCACATCAGCTTTCCAATCCATGTCGATGGAGCTGAGAGGGGAAATTTGTAGATGTCTGTTGGCTTTAAGTGAGCGGAAAGCTGTCACCTTAACCTGGCATCAAACTATGTTTGCCTTTTTATACAAGAAATCTCTCTGTTCTGTCAATCCATGTCTCCATTATAAGACATTAGCTGCAATAATAGCAGGGGCCCACTATCAATTCAGCTGAACACCACTACAGAACTCTATAATTTAGTGTAAATTGCTCCAAAGAGTTTTAACCACATTATATAAGGCACTGGTAAAAGATAGTTTGCCAATGGCTATGGAGTAAATGCGCAAATGTCATACAAACTAGAAATTCCCAGATTCAATTCCTGGTTGTGTCCAAGTTAGCAGATCTCATTTATCATAATTAACTGTAGCACCCCATCACTGCGGAAAGGGGAGAAATGGGCCATGGTCCGCAAATCTTATCATTGTCCAATGACTCCTATTTGAAAGTTCAGGTGTCACCATCAGAGGAAAGGGTCTGGTGTTGTAATTTTTGGATCTAACTTGCCTTATGTTATTTGGACTCCTCTGCCTTAGGTTACTCTTATTGGTGAGTCCCAACTCCTTTCCTTGTCTAATCTTGAGGTCCAGGTAAGCTTTCAGTAATGCAGGGGTTCTCAATCTTGGGTCCACAGAGACCTTCTAGATCAGCGTTGTTCAACATACAGCCCAAGGGCCAGGATCTGGCCCACCCAAACTTTTCATCCAGCCTGAAGATGTATTTCAGAGATGAGAAACTTCCCATTGTCTTCTTCTTCCAGACCGGCTTTTTAAAAAACAATTTTGCAACTGACAGGTGCTGCCTGAGAGTGGTAGTAGTGGTTTCCCAACTTCGGACAGATTCGGGGTTTTCCGACTTTTTTTTATAAGGCCACTGGACAACCTCGAGTCTGTCCGAAGTTCAGAAGCCACTATTCCTGATGTCAGCACCTGTCAGCTGTGCAACTGGCAGCATGATTTTTTTTTAAACTGACCAACCACAAAGCTGCTGTGCTGAGCTCGGCTGCTCCTGCTCAGAGAGAGAGAGGGACATAAAGAGAAAGGAAGGGACAGAGAGAAAGAGAGAGAGACAGAGAGAGAGAGAGAGAGAGACAGGAGAGAGAGAGGGGCAGAGTGAGAGAGAAAGGGGGCAGAGTGAGAGGGGGAGCAGAGTGTGAGAGAGAGGGGGAACAGAGAGAGAGGGGGGGGACAGAAAGAGAGAGTGAGGACAGAGAGAGAGGGGTGGTCTGAGACAGAGGGAGGACCGAAAGAGAAAGAGAGGGGGACAGAGAGAGAAAGAGGGGGGACACAGAGAGCGGGGACGACACAGAGGGGGGAGAACAACACAGAGAGGGGGGAACACAGGGAGAGAGAGAGTCAGAGACAGAGATACACAGAGAGAGAGGGAGAGAGAGTGATCAAGATCACTCCTGACTGATGGACATCTATCTGGAATACTCCACATTGCTACAACAAGTGTGCGGACAAAAATTGACTACTTGTGCAAGCAAAAATAACAGGTATCTCACTAAATCAGTGTTTTTTTTAAATTCATTCATGGGATGTAGGCGTCACTGGCCAGGCCAGCATTTATTGCCCATCCCTAATGTGCAACATATTGATGAGAAAGTAAGTCAATAAATTAATCTTCTCATTTGAAGCTTCTTCACAAAAATGCACATTTGTTGTTTTGATTAATGGTGATAAAATTTTAATGCCTTTAGCTTTCTGAAATTGTCTCATTGGCCTCCCATGTAACACAAAATTGTAATGTGGCCCATGCAAAAAGGTTGGACAACCCATGCAGGGCCAGCCTTACAGGTGGGTGACTGCCCAGGGCACCGTAGTCAAGAGTAGGCAAGTGAGCAGCAATTGCAGGCATGGCCTGCTTCACCACCTGCCCCCACCCCCAACCCCATGCTCTTCTGGCACTTTCTCCCTGATCTGCTTCCCATGCTCCTGCTCTCTGTGCTGCAGCTCTCTCACGCTGCAGCTCTCTCATGCTGAAGCTCTCTCCATGTTCCAGCTCTCACCATGCTACAGCTCTCTCCGTGCTGCAGCTCTCTCCGTGCTGCAGCTCTCTCCATGCTGCAGCTCTATCCATGTTCCAACTCTCCCATGATGCAGCTCTCTCATGCTGCAGTTCTCTCTATGCTGCAGCTCTGTCTATGTTCCAGCTCTTTCCATGCTTCAGCTCTCTCCATGCTACAGATCTTTCATGCTGCAGCTCTCGCCATGCTCCTGCTCTCTCCATGCTGCAGCTCTCTCCATGCTGCAGCTGTCTCTGTGCTCCTGCTCTTTGGGTGCTGCATCTCTCTCCATGTTGCAGCTCTCTCCATGCTGCAGCTCTCTCCATGCTCCTGCTCTCTCCATGCTGCAGCTCTCTCCATGCTGCTGCTGTCTCTGTGCTCCTGCTCTTTCCGTGCTGCAGCTCTCTCCATGCTGCAGCTCTCTCCATGCTCCTGCTCTCTCCATGCTGCAGCTCTCTCCATGCTCCTGCTCTCCCCGTGCAACTGACAAGGATAGATATGTTCTGCAGTAAGAAGACACCTCATCTCACTAATATTTGTCAGTTGATAACTGTCTTCATAAAAGCATTATGAAAATGAGCATGATATTGTATTATAATTTAGATGGGGGGGGTCTGTGATTATGAATCCATTTCACAGAATCACAGAACAACAGAATTGTTACAGCACAGAAGGAGGCCATTTGGCCCATCATTTCCGCACTGGCACTCGGAATTAGCAATTTACCGAATGCCATTCTCCCGCCTTCTCCCTATGGCCCTGCACATTCTTCCTTTTCAGATAGCAGTCTAATTCTCTTTTGAAGGCCGCAATTGAACCTGCCTCCACCACACTCCCTGGCAGTACATTCCAGACCTTAACCACTCGCTGCGTGAAAAAGATTTTCCTCATGTCGCTTTTGCTTCTTTTGCCAATCACTTTAAATCTGTGCCCTGTCGTTCTCAATCCTTTCACGAGTGGGAACAATTTCTCTCTACCTACTTTGTCCAGACCCCTCATGATTTTGAATACCTCTATCAAATCACCTCTCTGCCTTCTCCTCTCCAAGGAAAACAGTTCCAACTTCTCCAATCTATCTGCATAACTGAAGTTCCTCATACCTGGAATCATTCTCATTAATCTTTTCTGTACTCCCTCCAATACCTTCACATCTTTCCCAAAGTGCGATGCCCAGAACTGAACACAATACTCCAGCTGAGGCTGTACTAGTGTCTTGTACAAGTTCAGCATAACCTCCTCACTCTTGTATTCTATGCCCCTATTAATAAAGCCCAGCATACTGTATGCTTTATTAACTGTGTTCTCAACCTGAGCTGCCACCTTCAATGACTTCTGCACATATACCCTCCCAGGTCCCTCTGTTCGTGCACCACTTTTAGAGTTGTACCCTTTATGTTATATTGTCTGTCCATGTTCTTCCTACCAAAATGAATTACTTCACGTTATTCCGCATTGAACTTCATCTGCCACTTGTCTGTGCATTCCACCAACTTGTCTATGTCCTTTTGAAGTTCTACACTATCCTCCTCACAGTTCACAATGCTTCCAATTTTCGTATCATCCGCAAATTTTGAAATTGTGTCCCGTACACCAAGGTGTAGGTCATTAATATATGTCAAGAAAAGCAAGGGTCCCACCACTGACCCCTGGGGAACTCCAATACAAACCTTCCTCCAGCCCAAAAAACATCCATTAACCACTAATCTCTGTTTCTCGTCACTCAGCCAAAATCGTATCATACTGCCACCATCCCTTTTATTCCATGATCTATAACCTTGCTCACAAGGCTGTTAATGCGGCCCTCTATCAAATGCCTTTTGAAAGTCCATGTACTCCACATCAACAGCATTGTCCTCATCAAACCTCTCTGTTACCTCTTCAAAAAACTCCAGCAAGGCAATTAAACATGATTTTTCCTTAACAAATCTGTGCTGGCTTTTCTTAATTAACCCGCATTTGTCCGTATAACTATTAATTTGGTCCTGCATTATTGTTTCTGGAAGTTTCCCCGCCACCAAAGTTAAACTGACTGGCCTGTAGTTGTTGGATTTAGCTTTACAACCTTTTTTGAACAAGGGTGTAAAATTTGCAATTCTCCAGTCCTCTGGCACCAACCCTGAGTCTAAGGACGACTGCAAAATTATGGCCAGTGCCTCTGCAATTTGCACTCTCACTTCTCTCAATACCTTTAGTTGCATCTAATCTGGCCCTGGTGCTTTATCAACTTTAAGTATAGACAGAGTATCTAATACCTCCACCTTATCAATTTTAAATCCTTCGGTTGTATTTGAAAAGGTGTCCTTCAATGAAAAATGTTTGAGCAACACTGCATTAATGTACCCAGGAAAATGAAGAGCAAACCCTGTCTAATAATTTATTTAAGTACTGGCCTTCTGCCTTCACTAGAACTAGTTTCTTGGAGGGCATTTTATACCATGTACGCTGCGTGCATCTTTTTTTTAATCATTCATGGGATGTGGGCGTCGCTGGCCAGGCCAGCATTTATTTCCCATCCCTAATTGCTCTCGAGAAGGTGGTGGTGAGCTGCCTTCTTGAACCGCTGCAGTCTATGTGAGCTAGGTACACCCACAGTGCTGTTAGGAAGGGAGTTCCAGGATTTTGATCCAGCAACAGTGAAGGAACGGCGATATAGTTCCAAGTCAGGATGGTGTGTCTTGGACGGGAACTTGCAGGTGGTGATATTCCCATGCAGCTGCTGTTCTTGTCCTTCGAGGTGGTAGAAGTCGTGGGTTTGGAAGGTGCTGCCTAAGGAGCCTTGGTGCGTTGCTGCAGTGCATCTTGTAGATGGTACACACTGCAGCCACTGTGCGTCGGTGGTGTGGAGGGAGTGAATGTTTGTGGATGGTGTGCCAATCAAGCGGGCTGCTTTGTCCCATCTTAAATCTGTATGTATATTATAAATACTGTCCATATGTTTACATTGTAATTATACACAGTATATGTATTATGATATGGTCAGCATATCTTCTTCACATTAAAGCATTGATATTAGTGTGAAGTAAGTTTAAAGCAGACATTAAGACAAAGTTATTTCTTCAAAGAGTGAACAACATTTGGATTGACCTGGCTCGTACAGGAGCAAACATCAGAAATTATCAAAATGCAGCATGATGTATAAAGGAAGAGGTAGGAGGAAAAGAGGACTCAGCGTCAATAATTCAAATAGATTCATTATTATCAACAACTCTTTTTATGTCCTGTCAACTGACCCCGTGATTAAGCATACAGTACTTCCTTCCTGTCACATGATGAAGCAGAAGCTGCTTAAGGGACCATGGCAACAGTGGTTTTGAAGACTTCCAATAGCAGGTTAAAAAAACGTGCTTTAATTTGAACTGAATGTTGAATTTCCCCTGTATCCGACGACAGGTTCCTTCCAATAAACCTCCAATAATAATAATAATGTCACAATCATTAATCATCTTGCACAAATGTCAAGGATGTGAAGCTCACTGACAGCCACTGCTAAGGGAGAAAAAAATCCCTGAAGGCTGATTAAACCACCCTCCCCCAACACACACACAATATAAAATTGAATCAAGGTATATTAGATACAGAAAGCAGGGAGAGATTGCAAAACTGTAATCTAATGTGGGGCTTCAAATTATAGTTACAAACCACTTTGATCTCATGGATAATAAAAATTATTTGAACAACATGATTACATTACTACCTTGTAATCACACCCAGTTATCCATCATTGTACAAACAAACACAAGAGTTCTTTCATCTGCAGCACCGGTATCGCTCATGATTCTGTTAACGATTTAATTATTTTACACTATTGCTTTAACGCGCTTGCTCTCCCTTCCGTACTCATCAAAAGCTGAGGCAGAATGTGATATCAGAACGATTCCACACTCTCCTTCAATAACAACAACAGTAACTTGTATTTATATAGTGTCTTAACGTAATAAAATGCCTCAAGATGCTTCACAGGAGAGTTATGAAGAAACATTTGATACTGAGCCACATAAAGCAATATTAGAACAGATGACCAAAAGCTTGGTAAAAGAGGTATGTTTTAAAGAGCATCTTAAAGAAAGTAAGAGAGGTAGCGAGGCAGAGAGGTTTAGGGAGGGTATTCCAGAGCTTAGGGCCTTAGCAACTGAAGGAACAGCCACAATGGTGGAGCGATTATAATTAGGCCTGCTTAAGAGACAAGAATTGGAGGAAATCAGATATCTCAGAGGGTTGTAGGGCTGAAGGAGATTACAGAGATAGGCTGGGACAAGGCCATGGAGGGATTTGAAAACAAGGAGGAGAATTTTAAAATTGAGGCCTTGGTTAACCAGGTGATGGTGGTGTAGTGGCAATGTCACTGGACTAGTAATCCAGAGACCCAGACTAAAACTCCTGGGGAAGTGGGCTCAAATCCCACCAAGCTGCTGATGGAATATCAGTGCAATTAATCAATAGAAAAAAAAATCTAGAATTGAAAGCTAGCCTCAGTAATGGTGCCATGAAACTATCATCGATTGTTGTAAAAACCCATCTGGTTTACTGATGTCCTTTAGGGAAGGAAATCTGCCGTCCTTACCTGGTCTGGACTACGTGTGACTTCTGACCCACAACAATGTGGTTGACTATGAACTGCCCTCTAAAATAACCTAGCAAGCCACTCAGTTGTCAAGGGCAATTAGGGATGGGCAGCAAATGCTGGCTTTGCCAGTGATGTTCACAGAATATAAACAAAAGGGAGGGTCAGTGGGCATGGTGGTAATAGGTGAACAGGACTTGATGTGAGTTAGAACGTAAGCAACAGAGTTTTGGATGGTGTCTCAATGACCTCTTCAAATTGAATAGATGAGAAGCAATGCTGCAGGTTTGAAACAAAAGATTCCATAGCTGGTCCAATGTTCCCTGCACAATATTGTTGTTGTGCGCAGCCAGATTTTCTGAATGTGCAGTACCTTTAGATTTTTTTTTTAGTGCTGTATTTAACATGGAACAAAGCCTGCACAGTACCATCCAGCTGCTGTGCAGCTGCACACGTGCACAGCTGAGTGTGACCATTAGACTGGTCTGAAATGGGTACCAGACTAATTGCGTAAATATCTGCTCTCCCAGAACTCGACATAGATCTGGTCTGACCACAGCGCTTGCACAGATTGATCACAGCTTCTGCCAACTTGCACATCGCTATGTGGCTCAGTTGGCCACACTCTTACCTCTAAGTTGGGAGATTGTGGGTTTACGTCCCACTCCAGGACTTGAGTACAAAACCTAAGCTGACACCCAGCGGAGACCCGCACCATTGGAGATTTTAAACTGAGGCCCTGTCTGACCTGTCAGGTACGTGTAAAAAATCCCATGTCACAATTTTGAAGAGGAGGGGCGTTCTCCCTGGTGTCATGACCAATATTTATCACTCAGTCAACGTCACAATAACAGATCATCCAGTCAATATCATATTGCTATTGGTGGGAGCTTGCATTGTGCAAATTGGCTGCTGCATTTCCTGCATTATAACAGTGACTCCACTTCAAAAAGTGCTCTATTGGCTGTAAAGTGCTTGGGGACATCCTGAGGTTGAGAAAAATGCAGTTGTACCTGCACTTTCTCCATAGAACTGCTATTTTTTTTTCTTGTTCAAGTTTTTATCCAATTCCTTTTTTAAAGTTACTATTGAATCTGCTTCCACCACCCTTTCAGGCATGTGTTCACTGTGTTAATGAAAACTCTCCTCATCTCCCACTCTCGTTATTTTTCCACCTTTTCTTTGAGTAAATCATAGAAGGAGGCCAATTCTCTGATCGTGACTGCACTAACTAACCAGTTACTCCCACTTCCCTGCTCTTTCCCCATACCCACTCTGACAGCTGCAAGGATGTGAAGCAGAATAATTTAGGCAATCTCAATCTAGAGTGCAAAAAAAGCAAAAAGCATAAAACAGTCTATAATGAAATGCTAATCATTCGTGTGATTGTATAAGTCATTCCAAATGTCACTGTAGCTCACTTGCTAGCACTCTTGCCTCTGACTCAGAAGGCTTGTGGATTCAAGCCCCACTCCAGAGTCTTGTACGTGTAATCCTGGCTGACACTTTAGTGAGGGACAGCTGCATTGGCAGATGTGCCAACCAACTAACAAGACATTAAAATAAGACCCTATCTGCCCTCTCAAGTGGATGTAAAAGATCCCATGGCACTCTTCCAAAGAAGAGCAGGGGAGCACTTCCCAGTGTCCTGGACAATGTTTGTCTTCAGCCCTCGGGCGGAATACAATCAGGTGATCTGGTCATTTACCTCATTGTTGCCTGTGGGTCCTCACTGTGTGCAAATTGGTTACTGTGTTTGCTGCATTACTTCATTGGCTGTAAAGCACTTCGGGAAGTCCTGAGGTTATGAAACTCAGTGTATAAATGGAAATCTTTCTTTTTGTATTTATAGAACCTTAGAGCACAGAAGGAGGCAACTTGGAATATCATACCTGCTCTTTCCCCACAGCCCTGCTAAATTTTCCTTTTCAGGTATTTATCCAATTCCTTTTTGAAAGTTACTAGTGAATCTGCTTCCACTGCTCTCTCAGGTGGTGTGTCCATTATCAACTCACTGCATTAAAAATGAAAACTCCTCATCTCCCACTCTGGTTCTTTTGCCAATTATCTTCAACATTCTTATCCACTATGCCATCCATTGCTCAATGCTCTCATGGTATTTGACCTTCACAGTTCTGTAATTAGGTTTTATTTCATAGTAACAAATATGTATATCACTGTGACTCCAGATTTATGAGATAATATTTTTTCACATGCTTCTAGAGTCAGAAACTATTAACGTAAAACGTGCAGCTCCCTTTGGTCTCACTCAGCAACACCGTGAGAGGAATTATGCACACATGAACAATGACACTCGATTAAAGCAGAGTAGCATATTGAGGACTGACTCAGATGTCACAAGATAAGCTAAAGATGCAACAAACTTGACTCATAGTTTCAGGCTCCCGTCGATGGAACTTAGGGAATGTGAAAAACTGCAGTTTGACTAACAAGGTGCTGTGTTCCTGTCCAAGGAACCTAAACAGAGCCATGACAAGACGCCCATAAAGGAACTGGGTTTCTGGCAGTGAGCCCGGCAATCAAAACACTACTCAAGTCTCCTTAACATGATGGCCCTTGTAATTTTTAACTGTGCATCCACACTACAAGTGTGGTGTTGCTGCAAAGTATTTTCGTCTTTGCCTTGCCTCTAAAAATGCACCGTGTAAATTGAGTCTGACGTGTCTCCAGAATTAGGCTGCGCTCAGTTCTGGACTCTGTGCTACAAAAACAATCTTGAAGAACTGGTGGAAGTGCAGAAAAGATTTACAAGGATGTTAATGAGAAACGATTTCTTCACTCCAGAGCAAGGGGGCATAACTTTCAAATTAGAACTCGGCAGTTCAGGGGCGATGTCAGGAAGCACTTCTTCACACAAAGGGTAGTGGAAATCTGGAACTCTCTCTCCCCCTAAATAGCTGTTGAGGCTGGGGGTCAACTGAAAATTTCAAAAACTGAGATTGCTAGGATTTTGTTAGATAAAGATATTAACAGTTACAGAACTAAGGTGGGTAGACTATGATCTAATTGAACAGGCTCAAGGGCTGAATGGACAACTCCTGTTCCTATGAGAACTGAGGGGATACAGTTTTCAAAAGACGATTGAGGAGCCTGGGGCTCTTTTCTCTGGAAAAGAGAAGCCTGGACAGACCTGATAGATGTCTTTAAAATTATGAAGGGGTTGATAGGGTGGACGTGGAGATTGTGTTTCCAATTGTGATTGAGTCCAGAATGAGGGAGCGTAAATACAAGATAGTCACTGAACAGATCAAATAAAGACTTTTTATAGAGAGTGGTGAGGATGTGAAAGTCGTTGCTCATTGGAGTGGCTGAAGCAGAGATCACAGTTGTATTTGAGGGGAAGCTTGATGCTTATGTGAGGGAGAAGGGAACAGATGGCTATGGAGGCAGGGGGGGATGGGATAATTAGGATGATGGGAGGCTCTTGTGGCTTATGGACACTGGGAAAGACCAGTGGGACCAAATGGCCTGTTTTTGTGCTGTAGACTCAGCGGGCTGAATTTTAAAAGACCGCCACCAATTCCAGCAGCGGCAAAAAAAATGGCGGCCCACCTGTGCAGGCCACACGACAAACAGTCCCACGATTCCAAGCTCAGCGGCTCATTTAAATAGCTGGACTGGGCCACCTCCCCCAAACATGTGGAGGAAGAGGGCTGTCTGTTCCCGGCAATGGCAATATCTAAAGAAAGATTTAATGAAATTAAATAAATACATCTCTTTTGCCCCATCTCCCACCACCACCCCCCCTCCCCCCATAACAATTACATTAATATTTTCCCTTTCCCCCCAAAAAACACTTATCGTTACCATCTGACCTTCCACCGCCAAACTGCATAAACTTTCAACTACAACCCTTCCCACAATCCCCTACACCCATGATGTTAATTTGACTCTGTTCCCCCCCCCCACAACCCGTGAACCCCACCACCCACAAATTGACTTGTCATGTTTCCTACATTACAACTGTGACTATGCTCCAAATGTACATCATTGGCTGTAAAGCATTTTTGGACACCCCGAGGCCTTGAAAGGTGCCATAGAAATGCAAGCCTTTGCTTTCAATAAAACAGCATGAAAAAATTAAAAAGCCATTCCGCCATTAAACCTTTTCTGTCTGCAGACTATGTACGTTGTGCTCAATGGCATGGACTTTGCTCAGCCCATTAAACCTCCCAAGCAAATGTTCTGCAACACTACCCTCTGTCCTCACAAAAGTAAATCAAACAAACTCTGTTTAACCTTTCATTCTGCCTTATATTTATCCTCATCCAGTTGTGTTGCTGGGCATGTTGTTCCAGGGTTCCTAACTACTCAGACCCCAACATATCTCAAACAACGTTTACATAGAACATACAGCATGGAAACTGGCCATTCGGCCCAACCAGTCCATGCTGCCAATTTGATCGGTTTCTCTTTTCCACAGTTCTGTCCATTTACCAATTAACCAGATAGTCGGCCTGGTGGAACGTTAATCTGAAATGACTGATCAAGATTCAAAACCATTTCTTCCCTTCCCGTCCTGGAGGCATTGACGTATTTATAGTTGAGCTCAGACAGTTTGGCCTCAGAGGGCATGAGGTCAAGACTGATTCTGTGATCAACCGATGTCCACACACCAGCATTTTCCAGCAAGGATAATTGGATAGCAATCAAGAGCAGATACTTGGCAGATAATTAATTTCTCCTTCTTGGTTTAGGGGTGTGAAGGTGAATATTAGCTGCTCACCACGACCTCTACTGAGATCAGCCAACTTAACGCAGACCAGGGGATTGAACCGTAGGCTAATTTAATGAAGGGATAGCAGTCAACAATGTGATTAAAGGAATGACTACCATCTCTGGAGATAGTTCCTCTATGAATAAAAGGGCATAATTGAGGTTGCTCACTCTGGTTGATAAATAATTGAACTGTTAAGAGTATATGCCTGCACTTCAACCACAATTAAACACTGAAGGTATATTTCACCTCTGGCAAATGTGTCCATATTGATTGAATGAAAGGCTCCTGGCTATAAGGAGGCATGTAAGATAAGATAAAAGAAAAGTAGAAAGACCTGCATTTATATAGCACCTTTCATGACCTCAGGACATACAAAGCACTTTACAGCTAATGAAGTACTTTTTTTGTAGTGTAGTTGCTGCATAATGTAGAAAATACGGCAGCTAATTTGCACACAGCAAGCTCCCATGAACATGAGATGAGCATGATAATGATATCAGATATGCTGTTTTAGTGATGTTGGTTGAGGGGTAAATATTGGCCAGGACAGCGGGAAGAGCTCCCCTGCTCTTCTTCGAAATAGTGCCAGAGGAATCCATCCTTTTCATCCCTCTGAGATGGCAAACAGGGGCTAGATTTAATGTCTCATCCAAAGGATGGCACCTCTGATAATGCAGCACTCCCTCAGTTCTGCACTGGTGTCAGCCTGGATTTTATGCTCAAGTTTCAAGTGAGACTTGAACCCACCATCTTCTGACTCAATGGAGAGCACTGCTGACAGAGAAGAGAGTAGGTGGAAATTGGTCTCCATTGCAACCATTTTTTGGGTGAAAAACTAGCACTTATGGAACCAATTTCTAAGTGAGATCCCTCATGCCTGATCTCCTGAAAGTCCATGCAACTGTTGAATTGGAAGCAAATAACTTCAAAATGTCATGGGCAACTGCTGTTAGGCTGTTAACATGCTAATCAGTGTCCTAATGCTTCATTCAAATCCAAAGTAGATAGATATCTTTCATAGGAACATAGAAAAATAGGAGAAGGAGTAGGCCATTCGGCCCTTCGAGCCTGCACCGCCATTCAATACGATCATGGCTGATCATCCAAACTCAGTATCCTGTTCCCACTTTCTCCCCGTATCCCTTGATCCCGAGAGATCCCTATATTTCAGAAAATAACATTTTGGTATACAATGTAAGAGCAATTTGAAACAAGATGTGTGGTCAGTGTATCATTGCCTGGAAGGAACAGGTGACTTAGGGCCATGGTTCCCAAAGCTCTCCACCACAGGGGATTTTTCTCACCTCATGTCTGGGCCTGTTACAGACTAATTTATATGGTACAGTAGCATAGTGATTGTGTTACTGGACGAGTAATCCAGAGGCATGGATTTATGGACATGAGATATGAGTTCAAATCCCACCACACTAACTGGAGAATTTAAATTCAGCTAATTAAACAAATCAATAAATGGTGTCAGTAAAAGTGACTATGAATTTACCAGATTATCATCCGGTTCAGTAACGTTCTTCCGAAAGGAAATCTGCCAGTCTTACCTGGCCTGGCCTATATGCAACTCCAGACCCACAACAATGTGGTTGACTCTTAACTGCCCTCTTAAATAGTCTAGCAAGCCACTCAGTTGTATCAAACCACTATGAAAAAGTCTAATAAGCATTGTGGATGTAGCTACACCACATGGGCTGCTGCCACCTTCTAAAGGGAAATAACTAATAAGCATTGCCAGCGATGCCCTCATCCCATGAACACATAAAAAAGATTACTTGCAATGAATAGTCAACAACACCATTATTGTTGTATCAAATGACTACCAAGATGGTAGAAGTGAATTAAATAGACCTTGATCTTTTTCTGTCTACAACAACTATTGCATTTTTAATACAGTAAAATGTCACAGAAGCATTATCAAACAAAATTTAGCACTGAGCTACATAGGGAGATATTGGGACAGGTGACTGAAAGAGGGGTAGAGATGTAGAGAGGTTTAGGGAGAGAATTCCAGATTATGGTCTTGGCCGCTGAAGGTACAGCCACCAATGGAGGAGTGATCAAATTCACAAATACTGAAAATGTCAGAATCGGGGGGTGCCAATTCCTATGGTTGTGGGTATGAAAACTGAGAGTGGTTCATGCATCTTCCAATGTGGTGATATACCATATACAGCAAAACTGTCCCACGTTCAATCTCTTTCTATTAGCTGATTCCATGCAGGAAGGCAGTTGTGGTGATACAACTGATCTTAACCACTCTACAAGGGGAAGGGAAGATCAGCCAGAGTTTCTGTTCACTATTCTGTGGTGGCCCTTGTGGGAGAATGGGCATCAAAGACATTGCATTGGGTTTGATTATATTATCCGACTTCCCCCTTCCCACAGCCAAATCATCTTCTTAGGCAGTCCCCCAGGATCGAGGATGGCTTGCTTCCTCTCCAGTTTGATGGGTTCTGAGATGGCTAATAAGTCCAATGCATGATCTGAAGATCAGCCCCTTAAGGGGCAAGTGGTGCTTGAAGGGTCAGGTAGATGAGTAGTTTGGAGGCTTGTGAGCTCCCTTCGACGCCCTCAACTTTGCCTCTACATGTTCCCAACAAAGTCCCTCAAGGTGTACGATGCCTTCCTGAATAAGCTTTCTCTATCTAGGATGCTCACAAACCAAGAACTCCCACGAGTCGACATGGATGTTTGATCTCTTCAGGGATGCTCTGAGGACATCTCTAAAGTGTTTCTCCTGACCTCCTGGGAGTCTCCTGCTGCGACCACGTTCTGAGCAGAACAGTTGCTTTCGGAGTCTAGTGATGGGCTTGTGAACGTCATGTCCTGCCCAGTGGAGCTGGTTTTGGGTGAATAGTGCCCCGATGTTGGGCAGGTTAGCTTGGGAGAGGACCCTGTTGTTGGACTGCCTATCTTGCCATAGCATTTGGAGGATCTTGCAGAGGCAGCTTTGTTGGTACTTTTCCAGTGCTTTGAGGTGTCTGCTGTAGGATGTCCAAGTGTCTGAAGCATATAGGATCACAGGGATCACTGCTACCCGGTAAACTATGACCTTAGTCTTGGGTTTGAGCCACAGCCAAATAGCTTAACAAATATTTTATTCACTAAAAGGTGTTACTATGGGTGCCTAGAGTCATAGAGAGTCATAGAGTTATACAGCACATAAACAAGTCCTTCGGCCCATTGTGTCTGTGCCAGCCATCAAGCGCCTAACTATTCTAATCCCATTTTCCAGCACTTGGCCCGTATGTTAGTACTGAGTAGCATAGTAGCTAGTAGCATAGTACTGAGGGAGTACTGCATAGTCAGAGGTGCAGTCTTTTGGGTGAGATGTTAAAAACCAAGGCCCTGTTTGTTCCTTCAGGTGGACATAAAAGTTCCCAGGACGCTATTTGAAGAAAAGCAAGGGAGCTTCCCCGGCCAATATTTATCCCTCAACTAACATCCATAAAACAGATTATCTGGTCGTGTAGCACGTTGATGTTGTTTGCGGGAGCCCTATGGGTCCTAGTTATGCCTGTCTTTTTGTGGGATATGTCGAACATTCCTTGTTCCAGCCCTACTCAGGCCCCCTCCCCCAACTCTTTTTCCGGTACATTGATGACTGTATCAGTGCCATTTCCTGCTCTCGCCCCAAAATGGAAAACTTTATCAACTTTGCTTCTAATTTCCACCCTTCTCTCACCTTCACATGGTCCATCTCCAACACCTCCCTTCCCTTCCTCGACTTCTCTGTCTCCATCTCTGGGGATAGGCTGTCCATTGGTATTTATTATAAGCCCACCGACTCCCACGCCTACCTTGACTACACTTCCTCACACCCTGCTTCCTGTAAGGACTCCATTCCATTCTCCCAGTTTCTCTGTCTCCGAAGTATCTGTTCTGATGATGCAACCTTCCACAACAGCACTTCTGACATGTCTTCCTTTTTGCTCAACCGAGGATTCCTCCCATTGTGGTTGACAGGGCCCTCAACTGTGTTCAACTCATTTCCTGCACCTCTACCCTCACCCCTTCCCCTCCCTCCTAGAACCGTAATAGGGTTCCCTTCGTTCTCACTTTCCATCCCACCAGCCTCCACATCCATAGGATCATCCTCCGCCATTTCCGCCACATCCAGCGTCATGCCACCACTTATCACCTCTTCCCCTCCCCTCCCCTGTCAGCATTCCAAAGGGACCATTCCCTCCACGACACCCTGGTCCACTCCTCCCTGACACCTCCTCTCCTTCCCACGGTACCTTCCCATGCAATCGCAGGAGGTGTAATACCTGCCCATTTACCTCCTCTCTCCTCACCAACCAAGGCTCCAAACCCTCCTTTCAGGTGAAGCAGCGATTTACTTGTACTTCTTTCAATTTAGTATACTGTATTCACTGCTCACAATGCGGTGTCCTCTACATTGGGGAGACCAAATGCAGACTGGATGACCGCTTTGCGGAATACCTCCTTTCAGTCCGCAAGCATAATCCCGAGCTTCCAGTTGCTTGCCATTTTAATTCACCACCTTGATCCCATGCCCGCATTTCTGCCCTCTGCCTGCTGCAGTGTTCCAGTGAAGCTCAATGCAAACTCAAGGAACTGCACCTCATCTTCCGATTAGGCACTCTACAGCCTTCTGGTCTCAATATTGAGTTCAAACTTCAGACCATGAGCCCCATTATTTTTTATTTAATTATTATTGTTTTTTATATATATTTTCATTTTATTATTTATTTTTTTAACAATGTTCTAATCCTACACTTGTTTTTCATGCTTTTGTTTTCATACAGAGCTGTTCATTATTCTGCCATTAACACTCTCTCTGCACTCATGTTTTGGCTTTCACTATAACTATTTAGCACTCCATTTGCATTCCGTTCTATGACACCTATCATTTAATCTCTCTCCCCTCCATCCTATCACAGTCTTTCCTTCTTGTTCTTCTTCCCTCCTCCCCCCCTTTCACTTGCTCAAAGATTGTTACATTTCTAATTTTTCCCAGTTCTGATGAAGGGTCACAGACCTGAAACATTAACTCTGTTTCTCTCTACACAGATGCTGCCAGACCTGCTGAGTATTTCCGGCACTTTCTGTTCTCATCTCAGAGTTCCAGCATCTGCAATATCTTGCTCTTATTTTAGCTCTTGTTTTGACTCACAGATGAGGAATGGCCACTGGAAGCAGGAAGTGGAGGTATTTGGGAACCAGCACCTTCTTGGCAAGGGATTTGAGCAAAGGCAAGTAAATGGAATTAAGATGCAGAACAGCCATGATCTAGCTATAAGGTGGAATAGGCTTGAGGGGCTGAATGGCCTAATCCAAACGAATGGTAGGTTATCACATCAGCTTTTATCTTCCTATTTCTTTTTCGTATCTTTGATTGAGATTACACCAAGTTTCTTAGCTTTGTTGGCTACATAAGTGCAGACTATAGAGGTTCAGCGACCACAGATAAAAGTCTGAAGTGGTGTTCCCATTAAGCTGCATATAGAACCATAGAAAGATTTACAGCACAGAAAGAGGTCATTCAGTCCGTTGTGTCTGTGCCAGCCAAAAAGAGCCATCCAGCCGAATCTCACCTTCCAGCTCTTGGTCAGTAACCCTGTAGGTTACAATACCTCAAGTGTTTTTTAAATGTAATGAGGAATTCTTCCTCCAGCACCCTTTCAGACAGTGAGTTCCAGCGCCCACACTCTCTGGGTGAGAAAATGACTCCTCAACTCCCCTCTAATCTTTCTACCAAGTTTCTGATAGTAACACATTTTGCTGTATTGATTTAGGATTTGTCTCCAAATGAGGCAACAGAACTGAACAAAGGAAAATCCACAACAGATATACAGTTACTCAGCCCATCCCGGCTGGACACAATCCAATCATAACAGTTATTGATTACATACATTATATTCATTACCAATAAAATTACTAATTATGCATCATGTGGTTGTGGGGATAGCTCATGGTCTGCCCCTGACCATCTCAGAATGTTTACCAGACCCCCTTATCAACTATCCTTGAGTCTTCACAATGAATCTTTCTACCTTCATCAGGCCTGCATTCCTGATTGCTTTGTGCAGCCTGCAATTACCCAAAGCAGCTGTCTTATGCACTGATATGAGGGGCCCTGCTTGGTCAGCCTAACTGTCTGTGTCTAGCAGTACAATTCCCAGGGATGTGACGTAGCCAATCTGGTCCCACAATGGCTTGGGCAAGTATTCCATTTTGTAACAATATGTGGCTATACTTTCATCTTGTATATGAGTATATATGGTTAGCTGCATCGGCCACAATTTTTCCCCAACGGACCACAACAGGATTTGTTTCTTTTTTGAAACTGAATGTGCTTGCCAATTCAATGATTGACTATTTACATGCTATGATCATAAATGAACCAATCGGATAGGTTTTCTTGAGTTTAAGGTTAGCTTTATTGTACTTAAACCGATCTAAGTAAAATAATAAACTACGCTTCAACTTACACACACACACACACACACAATAGGTTACAGAGTGGGGAAGGACAGATTGGTCAGAATAGAGTACAGAGCAATAAAAATGGGTATACAATCTGTGGAGTTTGGTGACTCGGTTGGCTTCCAGCTGAACTCAGTGGCCCTGAGGCTTTTGGCTTGTAGATGTGGCCAGCAGATTCGGGGTTTTCCTGGAGGACGGTGATGTAGATGGTTTCCTTCACGGGGTCTCTTTCTGCAGCAATGATAGACTTAGGTGATCATAGCCAGCAGGCAGGGTTCAAAACTTGCCATGTGGACTGTGGAGAGAGAGAGAGAGAGAGAGAGAGAGAGAGAGCCCTTCCTCCTCCCTTGGGTCTCTTCTGATCAATGTCCAGTTGATTGTCTGCTGCAGAGAGAGAATCCTCAGCTTAAAAACACAGATGGTGGGCCTGTCACATGATGGCTCATTGTGTATTTCCTCTTGTAACTTAATTAGTTCATGTTGAGCAATTCCCTTCTCTCAATTGTTCAAGTGATTACCTTTGACATTACTATGAAATAAGAGAGTTGGTAGTCTTAGGGACCAGGATTAGGCCAGTAGGCCTCAACGGATGTCCCTTTCTGAAGACATAGTCCCAGTTAGGCGTTTGTTATCATTTCTCCTGCCACGACCACGTGGTATACCCAATAATGATTTTTTAAAACCACTGGCTGGAAACCTAAATTAAACTTTTAAAAAGAGTGACTGCCAGCAGCTACCTTTGAGTGATTTGTCTCCACAAGTTTAATGTCCCACGTGTTTGCCTTTTAATGTCTTGTTAATGGGGAATGGCCAGGTGATGCACTCAAAACTTCCCGAGTCATTGTTCTAGAGGGGACTGACCAGACAATTCAACACCCCTCAATGCATTGGAATGTAAGGGGCTTTGATGCAAATTTCGGTGACCACTTTAGCTGCTGGCAGTCACCCTTTTTAAAAGTTTAATTTAGGTTTCCAGCCAATGGATTTAAAAAATCATCATTGGGCATAGCATGTGTTCATGACAAGAGAAATGATTACAAACGCCTAACTGGGACTAATCTCTTCAGAAAAGAACATCCTTTTGAGGCCTACTGGCCTAACCCTGGTTCCTAAGAATACCAATACTCTTATTTCATAGTAATATCACTTCTAGTAGCCAGAGATGCCAGCCGTGGCTCAGTTGAGATTATCCTTACCTCTAAATCAGAAAATTATTTGACCCTTGAGCACAAAAATGTAGGCTGATAATCTGGTGCTATACTATCAGAAGTGCCAACTTCAGGATATGGTGTTAAATGGAGGCCTCATCTTCCCTCTCAGGTGGACATTAGAGATCCCATGGCATTGTTTTGAAGAAGAGAAGGTTTGTTCTGCCCAATGGTTACCCCTCAACTAACATCACAAAAACAGATTATCTGGTCATTATCACATTGCTGTTTTTGGGGTCTTGCTGTGCACACATTGGCTACCGTGTTTCCTTCATTACTACAGTGACTGCATTTCAAAAGTAGTTCATTGGTTGTTGAAGTGCTTCGGGACGTCCTGAGGTTGTTGAAGCTGCGACATAAATGCAAGTCTTTCTTTTTTCTTAATGAAATTATGTAATCATAGGACGGTATTTTATGAAGGAACAGGCTGGGTGGGGGGGAGGGGGATTGTAAAATTGAGTGGGAGGCTGGGGGTGTCGTTCCCGATGCCTTCCAGCACCTGCTGCAATTTTGTGAGGGGTGGCAGTGGTGAGAAACAGCCCACCCACCCCAGGCCAATTAATTGCCACTTAAGTGCCTCCTCCCACCACCACTGGTATTTTATCGGCAGCGAGCAGGCAGCTGAGGTCCCTCAGGAGGCCACCAAGTAAAACCTGCTGGCCTCCTTGGGGGTTGGGGGTCTGCCCTCCTGATCAGGCACTCTGTGCCCCACAGAGAGCACCCCCCACCACCCCCTCCATGGCCATATCGCCCCCACTACGCAACCCTTTTCCCAACTCCCCACAACCGACCGCACTTGTCTTGCCGGGGCCCGGGCCGATTGCTCCCGTCGAGGCCCCAGACACATAGCTTTTTACCGGGGCCGGCATCCCTTTCGCTGCTGAAGCTGGTTGCAGTCCCAGCAGTGGCCACCGCTCACGGTGGTGCTCCTGAAATTGAGAGCTCCCTCAGAGGGGCGGAAGTCCTGCCCAAGGCCAATTAAGGACCTGAGGAGCATAAAATCACGGCGTGGCTCCGCAGGCCCAGGGGAGGCGGGATCACCCCCGACTTTTTGGCCAGTGAGCAGGGCCTCCCACCCAACGTAAAATTCCAACCATACAAGTGCAAAAGGAGGCCATTCAGCCCATCATGCCTGAGCCAGTTCTTTGAAAGAACTATCAAATTAATCCCACACCCCTGCCCTTTCATCATAGATTTAAAAACATTTCTTTTTCAAGTATTTATCCAATTCCATTTTGAAAGTTACTACTGAATCTGCCTCCACCGCCCTTTCAGGCAGCGCAGATCACAGCAACTCGCTGCATGAAAAAAAAAAATTCCCTGGTTCTTTTGCCAATTATCTTAAATCAGTTATCTTCTGGTTACCGACCTTCCTGCCAGTGGAAACAGATTCTCCACATTTACTCAATCAAAACTCCACATCATTTTGTACACCTGTATTAAATCTCCCCGTTGTTCTTTAGAGAACAATACCTTAGAACAATATAACACATTCTCTGCTTTTCATTCCCAAAGATGATACATCACGGGTTACAGTAGAATCTCAGAATAGTGCAACACAGTTGGAGGCTATTCAGCCCATTGAATTTGCACCCGCTTTATCAAAGAGCAATCCAGTGATTTCCATTCCCCAGTTCTTTCCCCATAGCCCAGCAACTTTTCCTCCTTCAAGTATTGATCAATTCCCTTTTGAAGCCTACTATTGAATCTATATCCACCAGTCTATCAGGCAGTTCCTTCCAAATACTAACCAATTGTTGCATAAAAAAAGTTTTTCCTCATGCTGCCTCTCGTTCTTTTGCTTTGCTTGGCATCCTTCCATCTATGCAGATGATGGACACGCAATAAACAATCCATTTAGCTGGGGTGTCTTCTCTTGGTGCACCTTTGTTGATGGCTGTGAAGGCCAATCCTTGAGAGGATGGTTCTACCACAAGTGCCACATGTGAAGCTGCCAAGTGATGCTGTGAGTTGTTGTTTTTGATGTTGGCACCTGTTGCCAAGCTGCTGTAGCAACTGGTCGTGGTGGTAGTGAATGCCAATCCGCAGGATATGTCATCATTTCCCTCTTTTCGCCAGCTTGTGGTTTCCAAATGCGATAGTCGATATTTAGGGCCTTCATGTCACACTTGCAAGCGGAGCTTTTGCCACCCCACTGGTCGTCTGGCCCCAGCTACATCATCATACAGAAGGTCCTTGGGTATGCGACAATCTTCCATCCCGCAGAAGTGTCCGATCCACCGAAGCTGCCTCTGTTTAATTAGTGCCAATACACTGGGAGCTCTGCCTTTGCGGGGACTGCCACATTTGTGATTTTTGTCCCGCGCTGCAGACAGCTAAGATGGAAATTATTGAGCTTCTTTTCTTGGTAGCTGTAAGTTGCTCATGTAGCAAGGTGCTGAGAACACAGGCCTTCTAAACCATCAGCTCTTTTGTCAGTCAGCTTAAATTTGTGCCCTCTAGTTATCAACCCTTCAGCCATCGGAAACATTTGCACTTTATTCAAACCCTTCGTGATTTTAAACATTCTCTATCAAATCCCCTCTTCGCCTTCTCTAACAAGTACAAGAGGATTTCCTTAGCTCCCATGGCTTTTTTGTGACATTAAAAATTTCAGACAAAGCTTTTTACTTTTCCCTCACGTAGTTGCATCCTCCAAGTAACAGCCTTTCTCTGCTCAGAGATTCTCGTAAAATGAATCTCGTAAACAAGTTCGTGTTGCACAGCTTCCCCATAAAGCTGCACATAGACTAAACAGAATGGAGCCATTCTCCAAACCCAGCTGGCGGTTTTTAACAACTGTGTAAAATTTTAGTTTCAGAACCGGAAATGAATTTTCAAAGGGTCCTAATGTAAAACTAGGTTCGTGGTATGCGGCACAGCAAACACAAAGAGAAACTGCTTTCAATAATAAGGGGGGGGGTGGTGCGGGGGAACAATCATGTCTTTAGGACAAACCCAAAGTGCAGCACAGCCAAGAAAGCATTTTTTCGGAATGCAAGAACTGTAGGCAAACACAACAGCCATTGGCATGCACAGCAAGGTGCCACAAACAGCAATAAGATAAATGGCCATCTGACCTGTCTTAGTGACATTGGTTAAGGGATAAATGTTGGCCAAGAGAGCTCCCCTGCTCCTGTAACATTCATCTGAAAGGGAAGACAAGAATTTAGTTTGTTATCTCCTCCAAACTGACAATACCTCTGAGAATTCAGCAATCCTTCAGGAATGCACAGAAGTGCCAGCCTAAATTATGGGCTCAACACTGGGGCTTGAGTCCATAACCTTCTGGATCAGAAGCAAGAACAAATGCACTGAGCCATGACTGACACCTGCAATGTGCATTAGAAATTACGTCAAAATGCCCAAAACCGTTGGCAAATGTGATGACCATTTTGGACACAGTAAAATTATTTTTATTTTTTCATTTATAAATACAGCACTGAAACAGGCCCTTCGGCCCACCGAGTCTGTGCCGACCAAGAACCACCCATTTATACTAACCCTACAGTAATCCATATTCCCTACCACCTACCTACACTAGGGGCAATTTACAACGGCCAATTTACCTTTCACCTGCAAGTCTTTGGTGGTGGGAGGAAACCGGAGCACCCGGCGAAAACCCACATGGTCACAGGGAGAACTTGCAAACTCCGCACAGACAGTACCCAGAATTGAACCTGGGTCCCTGGAGCTGTGAGGCTGCGGTGCGAACCACTGCGCCGCCCAAAAGAAAGGCTTGCATTTATATAGCATCGTTCATGACAACTGGACATCTCAAAGTGCTTTACAGCCAATGTAGTACTCTTTGAAGTGTTGGGTTGGCATCCTTCCATCTACGAAAGATGATGGACACTCAACAAACAATCCCTTTCGGTGGGGTGTCTTTACTTGGTGCACCTTTGTTGATGGCTGTGAAGGCCAATCCTTGAGAGACAGGTTCTGCCACAGTGCTGCACGTGAAACTGCCAAGTGACGCAGTGAGTTGTTGTTTTGGAAGCTGCTGTAGCACTGGTCATCATGGTAGTGCACACCAGTCCACAGGATGTGTCACCATTTCCCATTTTCACCAGCTAGTGACTCCAAAGTGCGATAGTCGACATTTAAGGCCTTCATATCACCCTTGCAAGCATCCTTGAAGCGGATCATTGGCCGTCCCACTGGTCGTCTGGCCTCGGCTACCTCACCATACAGAAGGTCCTTGGGTATGCGACTGTCTTCTATCCTGGGGACGTGTCTGATCCACCAAAGCAGCCTCTGTTTGATTAGTGCCAACACACTAGTGAGCTCTGGCTTTGAGAGGACTGCCACATTTGTGATTTTGTCCTGCCAGGATATACCCATAATGTGCTGCATACAGCGAAGATGGAAATTATTGAGCTTCTTTTCCCAGTGGCTGTAAGTAGCCCATGTTTCACAACAATACAGCAAGGTGCTGAGAACACAGGCCTGATAAACCATCAGCTTGGTCCGAAGGGTCAGTTCGGTGTTATCCCATGTGTGTTTTGCAAGTCAGTCAAAGGTGGTATCGAGCTGTGTATCAAGGGGCAGATTGTCTGTCACCAAGGTAGCAGAATTTGCTAACCACTTCCAGTTGGGTGTTATTTAGTGTGATCAGGGGTGGAGATGCAACACCTTGTCCCATGATCACGGTTTTCTTGAAGCTTATAGTCAAGGAGAACAGGTTAGAGGCACAGGAGAGACAGTCCATGTGTCTTTGTAGCTGAGTTTCTGTATGAGTGAGTAGCACAGCATCATCAGCGTAGAGGAGTTCTCTGATCAGGACATGATCTGTTTTTGTCTTCGCTTTCAGCCGAGCGAGCAGAAGGGCACCAAGCATGGAAAGTCCCATCTTTTGCCATACCTTTGTGACCTTCTCCTTCTCGGCTGGAAAGTAGGCTCTATTCCACAGGAGATGCATGATGCTAAAATCATCACACTGGACAAAAACAAAGGTGACAGAGGGACTGCAACAACTACAAGGGCATCTCACTCCATAGTGTAATGCAGAAGGCCTTTGCTTGGGCCATACTTAAAAGACTCCATCTACTTGCTGACCAACTGTACCCGGAAGCGCAGTGCGGTTTCTGTGCCGGCAGATCTACTGTGGATATGATTTTCTCCATATGCCAGCTACAAGAGAAGTGTAGGGAACAGAGTATACCCCTTTATCTTTCTTTTGTAGATCGCACTAAGGCATTCGACACTGTCAGCAGATCAGGGCTCTACAAGAGTTTGGGAAAAATTGGCTGTCCACTGAAGCACCTCAGTCTCCTCTCCCTCCATGACGACATGCACTTCACTTCCAACAGTTTCAGAGTGAAGAATGGAGTGAAACAGGGTTGTGTCCTAGCCCCCGCTCTGTTTGGCATCTTCTTCTCCATGCTCCTGACCTTTCCTGCCGACATTCTCTGAGAAGACTCGGAGGTCGGAGTTCCAGACCGGTAAGTATAAAAAACTTACCTCGGGGATTCGCGGCCTACATCCTAGGAGAAGACTTGGACGGCGGAGTTCCAGACCGGTAAGTAAAAAAAACTTACCTCGGGGATTCGCGGCCTACATCCTAGGAGAAGACTCGGACGGCGGAGTTCCAGACCGGTAAGTATAAAAAACTTATCTCGGGGATTTGTGGCCTACATTCTTGGAGAAGACTCGGAGGGCGGAGTTCCAGACTGGTACGTATAAAAAACTTATCTCGGGGATTTGTGGCCTACATTCTTGGAGAAGACTCGGAGGGCGGAGTTCCAGACCGGTAAGTATAAAAAACTTATCTCGGGGATTTGTGGCCTACATTCTTGGAGAAGATTCGGAGGGCGGAGTTCCAGAGCGGTCAGTTACCTCGGGTGGGGAAAAAAACTGAAAAAGTGACGTCACAGGAAAGCTGTGACCTGATTGGCTGGTAGGGAATCTGCACCGAATTTGAAAATAAAAATGATAAAAATTGATTAAAACACTAATTAACTAATTAATAAGTAGAGTAACTAAACCAGAGGGAGGAGATTACTGTATTTAGACAGCATTTAGTATTTATTGTAGAAATCTATCACTAGGGAACACATAGTTAAGTGTATCATAATTTAGTAAGGATTTACTAAGCATTTATATATTTTAAATTAATTTATTAATTAGTGATAGAAATGTCAGTCAGAGGAGTGAAGTGCTTCACCTGTGAGATGTGGGAGGTCCGTGACGCTTCCAACATTCTGGACGACTACATCTGCAGGAAGTGTACCCAGTTGCAGCTCCTCACAGACCACATGGATCAGTTGGAGTGGCAACTGGATGCACTTAGGAGCATGCAGGTGGCGGAAAGCGTCATAGACAGGAGTTTTAGAGAAGTGGTTACACCCAAAGTGCAGGCAGATAGATGGGTGACTGCTAGAAGGGGCAGGCAGTCAGTGCAGGAATCCCCTGTGGCTATCCCCCTCTCGAACAAGTATACTGTTTTGGATACTGTTGGGGGGGTGGCCTATCACGGGAAAACAGCAGCAGCCAGAGCAGTGGCACCACAGCTGGCACTGTTATTCAGCAGGGAGGGACAAAGCGCTGAAGAGCAATAGTTATAGGGGACTCTATAGTCAGGGGCACAGATAGGCGCTTCTGTGGACGTGAAAGAGACTCCAGGATGGTATGTTGCCTCCCTGGTGCCAGGGTCAAGGATGTCTCTGAACAGACAGGGGGCATTCTGAAGGGGAAGGTTGAACAGCCAGAGGTTGTGGTACACATCGGTACCAATGACATCGGCAGGAAGAGTGATGAGGTCCTGCAGGGGGAGTTTAGGGAGTTAGGTAGTAAGTTAAAAAACAGGAACTCTAGGGTTGTAATCTCTGGATTACTCCCTGTGCCACATGCCAGTGAGGCTAGAAATAGGAAGATAATGCAGCTAAACACATGGCTGAGCAGCTGGGTATAAGGGAGGGTTTCAGATATCTGGACCATTGGGCTCTCTTCAGGGACAGATGGGACCTGTACAAGAAGGACGGGTTGCATCTAAACTGGAGGGGCACTAATATCCTGGCTGCAAGGTTTGCTAGCGTCACTCGGGAGGGTTTAATCTAGTGTGGCAGGGGGTTGGGAACAAGAGCAGTAGGACAGCTAGTGAAATAAATGAGGAGGACATAGTAAATAAGGCCAGTAGGACTAAGAGGAAGAGCAGGCAGGGAGATGTTGCTGAGCACCGTGGGACTGGTGGTCTGAAGTGCATTTGTTTCAATGCGAGAAGTATAACTGGTAAGGCAGATGAACTTAGAGCTTAGATTAGTACTTGGAAATATGATGTTGTTGCTCTTACAGAGATTTGGTTGAGGGAAGGGCAGGATTGGCAGATAAACGTTCCAGGCTTTAGAAGCTTCAGGCAGGATAGAGGAGGATGTCAAAGGGGTGGGGGAGTTGCATTACTGGTTCAGGAGAATATCACAGCTGTACTGAGGGAGGACACCTCGGAGGGGTCATGCAGAGAGGCAATATGGGTGGAGCTCAGGAATAGGAAGGGTGCAGTCACGATGTTGGGGGTTTACTACAGGCCTCCCAACAGCCAGCGGGAGGTAGAGGAGCAGATATGTTGACAGAATTTGGAAAGATGTAAAGGTAACAGGGTTGTCGTGGTGGGTGATTTTAACTTCCCCTATATTGACTGGGATTCACTTAGTGCTAGGGGCTTGGATGGGGCAGAATTTGTGAGGAGCATCCAGGAGGGTTTCTTGAAACAGTATGTAGATAGTCCAACTAGGGATGGGGCCATTCTGGACCTGGTATTGGGGAATGAGCCCGGCCAGGTGGTCGAAGTTTCAGTGGGGGAGCATTTCGGGAGCAGTGACCATAATTCCATAAGTTTTAAGGTACTTGTGGATAAGGATAAGAGTAGTCCTCGGGTGAAGGTGCTAAATTGGGGGAAGGCTAATTATAACAATATTAGGCAGGAACTGAAGAATTTAGATTGGGGGCGGCTGTTTGAGGGTAAATCAAAATCTGACATGTTGGAGTATTTCAAACATCAGTTGATTAGAATCCAGGACCAGCATGTTCCTGTGAGGAAGAAAGATAAGTTTGGCAAGTTTCGGGAACCTTGGATAACGCATGATATTGTGAGCCCAGTCAAAAAGGAAAAGGAAGCATTTGTAAGGGCTGGAAGGCGATGAACAGACAAAGCACTTGAGGAATATAAAGACAGTAGGAAGGAACTTAAGCAAGGCGTTAGGAGGGCTAAAAGGGGTCATGAAAAGTCATTGGCAAACAGGATTAAGGAAAATCCCAAGGCTTTTTATACGTATATAAAGAGCAAGAGGGTAACCAGAGGAAGGGTTGGCCCACTCAAGGACAGAGATGGTAATTTATGTGTGGAGCCAGAGGAAATGGGCGAGGTGCGAAATGAGTACTTTGCATCAGTGTTCACCAAAGAGAAGGACTTGGTGGATGATGAGCCTAGGGAAGGGAGTGTAGATAGTCTGGGTCATCTCATTATCAAAAAGGAGGAGGTGTTGGGTGTCTTGCAAAGCATTAAGGTAGATAAGTCCCCAGGGCCTGATGGGATCTACCCCAGAATACTGAGGGAGGCAGGGGAGGAAATTGCTGGGGCCTTGACAGAAATCTTTGCATCCTCATTGGCTACAGGAGAGGTCCCAGAGGACTGGAGAATAGCCAATGTTGTTCCTTTGTTTAAGAAGGGTGGCAAGGATAATCCAGGAAATTATAGGCCGGTGAACCTTACGTCAGTGGTAGGGAAACTATTGGAGAGGATTATTCGGGACAGGATTTACTCCCATTTGGAAACAAACAAACTTATTAGCGAGAGACAGCATGGTTTTGTGAAGGGGAGGTCGTGTCTTACTAATTTGATTGAGTTTTTTGAGGAAGTGACGAAGATGATTGATGAAGGAAGGGCAGTGGATGTTATCTATATGGACTTCAGTAAAGCCTTTGGCAAGGTCCCTCATGGCAGACTGGTACAAAAGGTGAAGTCACATGGGATCAGAGGTGAGCTGGCAAGATGGATACAGAACTGGCTCGGTCATAGAAGACAGAGGGTAGCAGTGGATGGGTGTTTTTCTGAATGGAGGGATGTGACTAGTGGTGTTCCACAGGGATCAGTGCTGGGACCTTTGCTGTTTTTAGTCTTTCTTTTGGGCCTCCTTATCTCGAGAGACAATGGATACGCGCCTGGAGGTGGTCAGTGGTTTGTGAAGCAGCGCCTGGAGTGGCTATAAAGGCCAATTCTGGAGTGACAGGCTCTTCCACAGGTGCTGCAGAGAAATTTGTTTGTTGGGGCTGTTGCACAGTTGGCTCTCCCCTTGCGCCTCTGTCTTTTTTCCTGCCAACTACTAAGTCTCTTCGACTCGCCACAATTTAGCCCTGTCTTTATGGCTGCCCGCCAGCTCTGGCGAATGCTGGCAACTGACTCCCACGACTTGTGATCAATGTCACACGATTTCATGTCGCGTTTGCAGACGTCTTTATAACGGAGACATGGACGGCCGGTGGGTCTGATACCAGTGGCGAGCTCGCTGTACAATGTGTCTTTGGGGATCCTGCCATCTTCCATGCGGCTCACATGGCCAAGCCATCTCAAGCGCCGCTGACTCAGTAGTGTGTATAAGCTGGGGGTGTTGGCCGCTTCAAGGACTTCTGTGTTGGAGATATAGTCCTGCCACCTGATGCCAAGTATTCTCCGAAGGCAGCGAAGATGGAATGAATTGAGACGTCGCTCTTGGCTGGCATACGTTGTCCAGGCCTCGCTGCCGTAGAGCAAGGTACTGAGGACACAGGCCTGATACACTCGGACTTTTGTGTTCCGTGTCAGTGCGCCATTTTCCCACACTCTCTTGGCCAGTCTGGACATAGCAGTGGAAGCCTTACCCATGCGCTTGTTGATTTCTGCATCTCGAGACAGGTTACTGGTGATAGTTGAGCCTAGGTAGGTGAACTCTTGAACCACTTCCAGAGCGTGGTCGCCAATATTGATGGATGGAGCATTTCTGACATCCTGCCCCATGATGTTCGTTTTCTTGAGGCTGATGGTTAGGCCAAATTCATTGCAGGCAGACGCAAACCTGTCGATGAGACTCTGCAGGCATTCTTCAGTGTGAGATGTTAAAGCAGCATCGTCAGCAAAGAGGAGTTCTCTGATGAGGACTTTCCGTACTTTGGACTTCGCTCTTAGACGGGCAAGGTTGAACAACCTGCCCCCTGATCTTGTGTGGAGGAAAATTCCTTCTTCAGAGGATTTGAACGCATGTGAAAGCAGCAGGGAGAAGAAAATCCCAAAAAGTGTGGGTGCGAGAACACAGCCCTGTTTCACACCACTCAGGATAGGAAAGGGCTCTGATGAGGAGCCACCATGTTGAATTGTGCCTTTCATATTGTCATGGAATGAGGTGATGATACTTAGTAGCTTTGGTGGACATCCGATCTTTTCTAGTAGTCTGAAGAGACCACGTCTGCTGACGAGGTCAAAGGCTTTGGTGAGATCAATGAAAGCAATGTAGAGGGGCATCTGTTGTTCACGGCATTTCTCCTGTATCTGACGAAGGGAGAACAGCATGTCAATAGTCGATCTCTCTGCACGAAAGCCACACTGTGCCTCAGGGTAGACGCGCTCGGCCAGCTTCTGGAGCCTGTTCAGAGCGACTCGAGCAAAGACTTTCCCCACTATGCTGAGCAGGGAGATTCCACGGTAGTTGTTGCAGTCACCGCGGTCACCTTTGTTTTTATAGAGGGTGATGATGTTGGCATCGCGCATGTCCTGGGGTACTGCTCCCTCGTCCCAGCACAGGCATAGCAGTTCATGTAGTGCTGAGAGTATAGCAGGCTTGGCACTCTTGATTATTTCAGGGGTAATGCTGTCCTTCCCAGGGGCTTTTCCGCTGGCTAGGGAATCAATGGCATCACTGAGTTCCGATTTGGTTGGCTGTATGTCCAGCTCATCCATGACTGGTAGAGGCTGGGCTGCATTGAGGGCAGTCTCAGTGACAGCATTCTCCCTGGAGTACAGTTCTAGGTAGTGCTCAACCCAGCGGTCCATCTGTTTGCGTTGGTCAGTGATTATGTCCCCCGATTTAGATTTGAGGGGGGTGATCTTCTTGATGGTTGGCCCAAGAGCTCTCTTCATGCCATCATACATTCCTCTGATGTTTCCGGTGTCTGAGGCCAGCTGAATATGACTGCATAGGTGTTGCCAGTAGTCGTTTGCGCAACGCCTAGCTGTTCTTTGTGCAGTACTTCTGGCTGCTTTAAGTGCTGCGGATGTTAAATCGCTGGGGGCTTTCTTGTAGTTCAAAAGTGCAATGCGCTTAGCGGCTATGACAGGTTCCAGCTCTTCATTATGAGATTGAAACCAGTCTGCATTTCTCTTCGCACTTTTGCCGTAGGTGGTCAAAGCTGACTCATAGATGGCGTCTCTGATGTGGGCCCACTTATATAAATGATTTGGAGGAAAATGTAGCTGGTCTGATTAGTAAGTTTGCGGACGATGCAAAGGTTGGTGGAGTTGCGGATAATGATGAGGATTGTCAGAGGATACAGCAGGATATAGATCGGTTGGAGACTTGGGTGGAGAAATGGCAGATGGAGTTTAATCCGGACAAATGTGAGGTAACGCATTTTGGAAGGTCTAATGCAGGTGGGAGGTATACAGTAAATGGCAGAACCCTTAGGAGTATTGAAAGGCAGAGAGATCTGGGCGTACAGGTCCACAGGTCACTGAAAGTGGCAACGCAGGTGGCTAAGGTAGTCAAGAAGGCATACGGCATGCTTGCCTTCATCGGTCAGGGCATAGAGTATAAAAATTGGCAAGTCATGTTGCAGCTGTACAGAACCTTAGTTAGGCCACACTTAGAATATTGCGTGCAATTCTGGTCGCCACAACTACCAGAAGGACGTGGAGGCTTTGGAGAGGATACAGAAGAGGTTTACCAGGATGTTGCCTGGTCTGGAGGACATGAGCTATGAGGAGAGGTTGGAAAAACTCGGATTGTTTTCACTGGAACGACGGAGGTGGAGGGGCGACATGATAGAGGTTTACAAAGTTATGAGCGGCATGGACAGAGTGGATAGTCAGAAGCTTTTTCCCTGGGTGGAAGAGTCAGTTACTAGGGGACATAGGTTTAAGGTGAGAGGGGCAAAGTTTAGAGGGGATGTGCGAGGGAAGTTCTTTACACAGAGGGTGGTGAGTGCCTGGAACTTGCTGCCAGGGGAGGTGGTGGAAGCAGATACGACAGCGACGTTTAAGAGACATCTTGACAAATACATGAATAGGAAGGGAATAGAGGGATATGGGCCCCGGAAGTGCAGAAGGTGTTAGTTTAGGCAGGCATCATGATCGTCGCAGGCTTGTAGGGCTGAATGGCCTGTTCCTGTGCTGTACTGTTCTTCGTTCTTTGTTCTTGTTCTTATATGGAAGGAGTCTACTTGCACACTCGGTCAGACAGCAAGCTCTACAATCTATTAAGGCTTTGAAGTGTAGTCACTGTTGCAATATAGGAAAAGCTACAGCCAATTTACACACAGCAAGCTCCCACATACAGCAATGCGATAATGACCAGATAATCTGTGTTTGTGATGTTAATTGAGGGATAAATATTGGCCAGGACACTGGGGATAACTTATCTGCTCTTCTATGAAATAGTGTCATAGGATCTTTCGCATCCATCTGAGTGGGTCGACGTGGCCTTGGTTTACTGTCTCATCTGAAAAACGCCACCTCTGACAGTGCAGCTCTCCATCAGTACTGCACTGGAGTTTTTTGGTAGTGTTGGAGCTTATTGGCCAGGAGATTGGCAGAACTCTCTGCTGTTCTTTGACTAGTGCCTTGAAATCATTAACTTCCACTTCAATATGCAGACAGGACCTCAGGATCACATCGCCAGTGAAAGGCACCAGAGCAGATCTTCCTGTACTAGTGCTGACTGGGAATAATTAGTCAGGGCTCACTTTCGGTGTCATGATCAATATTCTTCCACCAGCAAAAAGAGATTAAATTCATCCCCTCACTGTGTGGGATCTTCTTGTGCTCAAAATCGCTGTCTACATTACAATGGTTGCCTTTCAAAGCTAGTTAGCTGTATGCAAAGTGCTCTGGGACATTTCTGAGGAATGTGATAAGGTGCTATATAAATGTGACTCTTTCCGTCAGCCTTGTCTTCTGGGGCTATTATCTTTGCTGCCGTGAACTTGTCAATAAGCCAAGTTGGATTGAATTCAGCATTTTCATTTAACAATCATAGAAATTGCAACACAAAAACAGGCTGTTTGTATTGCTGCTGATCTTCCAGCTGAGCAGTAAACATAGTCCCATGTGCCCCCACACCGCCAAGGCCAACTCTCACCCAGCGCCCCCAACCTCACCCCCCACCACCTTCCTTTACTCCCATTTCCATTCAGCCACCCATCTAACCTATTCTTGACTGATTGAATGCAGCTCCAACAACACTCAACAAGCTCAACACATCAAAAAGAAAGCAGCCCGCTTGTTCAACATTCCATTCACCATCACCTGAAACATTCACTCCTCCACCACTGGCGCACATTGGCAGCAGCATCAACAAGATGCTCTGCAGCAACTCACTAAGGCTCCTTTGACAGCACTTTACAAACCCACAAACTCTACCACCTAGAAGGACAAGGGCAGCAGATGCAGGGGAACACCTACAAGTTCCCCTCCAAGCCACACAACATCCTAACTTGGAATTATATCACCGTTCCTTCACTGTCACTGGATCAAAATCCTGGATCTGCCTCTCTAACAGCACTGTGGGTAGACCGATATCACATGCACTACAGTAGTTCAAGAAGGTGGCTCACCACCACCTTCTTAAGGGCAATTGGGGATGGGCAATAAATGCTGGTTCTGCCAGTGATGCCCACATTCCAAGAATGTATAATAAAAGAAAGGCTGATATTGTCTCAGTGTCCATCACTAAGTTTGGTAGCACAATCCACAGCCTCACAACCCTCAGTATAATAGTTTCTCCCGCTCTCTTCCCAAAACCTCTTAACATTTAATCTTGAAACAGTCTGTTTCTATCTACTTTGTCCCATTCCCTTCTTATTTTTAAACACCTTTACTACATTACAATAGTGATAACCACACTTCACATCTACTTCTCGGAGGGGTCGTGCAGCGAGGCAATATGGGTGGAACTCAGGAATAGGAAGGGTGCAGTCACGATGTTGGGGGTTTTCTACAGGCCTCCCAACAGCCATCGGGAGGTAGAGGAGCAGATATGTTGACAGAATTTGGAAAGATGTAAAGGTAACAGGGTTGTAGTGGTGGGTGATTTTAACTTCCCCGATATTGACTGGGACTCACTTAGTGCTAGGGGCTTGGATGGGGCAGAATTTGGAAGGAGCATCCAGGAGGGCTTCTTGAAACAGTATGTAGATAGTCTAACCAGGGATGGCGCCGTACTGGACCTGGTATTGAGAATGAGCCCGGCCAAGTAGTTGAAGTTTCAGTAGGGGAGCATTTCGGGAGCAGTGACCATAATTCCATAAGTTTTAAGGTACTTGTGGATAAGGATAAGAATAGTCCTCGGGTGAAGGTGCTAAATTGGGGGAAGGCTAATTATAACAATATTAGGCAGAAACTGAAGAATTTAGATTGGGGGCGGCTGTTTGAAGGTAAATCAACATCTGACATGTGGGAGTCTTTCAAACGTCAGTTGATTAGAATCCAGGACCAGCATGTTCCTGTGAGGAAGAAGGATAAGTTTGGCAAGTTTCGGGAACCTTGGATAATGCGGGATATTGTGAGCCTAGTCAAAAAGAAAAAGGAAACATTCGCAAGGGCTGGAAGGCTAGGAACAGACAAATCCCTTGAGGAATATAAAGACAGTAGGAAGGAACTTAAGCAAGGAGACAGGAAGCCTAAAAGGGGTCATGAAAAGTCATTGGCAAATCCCAAGGCTTTCCCAAAGGAAAATCCCAAGGCTTTTTATACATATATAAAGAGCAAGAGGGTAACTAGGGAAAGGGTTGGCCCACTCAAGGACAGAGAAGGGAATCTATGTGTGGAGCCAGAGGATATGGGCGAGGTGCTAAATGAGTACTTTGCATCAGTATTCACCAAAGAGAAGGACTTGGTGGATGATGAGCCTAGGGAAGGGAGTGTAGATAGTCTCAGTCATCTCATTATCAAAAAGGAGGAGGTGTTGGGCGTCTTGCAAAGCATTAAGGTAGATAAGTCCCCAGGCCTGTTGGGATCTACCCTAGAATACTGAGGGAGGCAAGGGAAGAAATTGCTGGGGCCTTGACAGAAATCTTTGCATCTTCATTGGCTAGAGGTGAGGTTCCAGAGGACTGGAGAATAGCCAATGTTGTTCCTTTGTTTCAGAAGGGTGGCAAGGATAATCCAGGAAATTATAGGCCAGTGAGCCTTACGTCAGTGGTCGGGAAATTATTAGAGAGGATTCTTCGGGACAAGATTTAATCCCATTTGGAAACAAACGAACCTATTAGCAAGAGGCAGCATGGTTTTGTGAAGGGGAGATCGTGTCTCACTAATTTGATTGAGTTTTTTGAGGAAGTGACAAAGATGATTGATGAAGGAAGGGCAGTGGATGTTATCTATATGGACTTCAGTAAAGCCTTTGGCAAGGTCCCTCATGGCTGACTGGTACAAAAGGTGAAGTCACATGGGATCAGAGGTGAGCTGGCAAGATGGATACAGAACTGGCTCGGTCACAGAAGACAGAGGGTAGCAGTGGAAGGGTGCTTTTCTGAATGGAGGGATGTGACTAGTGGTGTTCACAGGGATCTGTGCTGGGACCTTTGCTCTTTGTAGTATATATAAATGATTTGGAGGAAAATGTAGCTGGTCTGATTAGTAAGTTTGCGGACGACACAAAGGTTGGTGGAGTTGTGGATAGTGATGAGGATTGTCAGAGGATACAGCAGGATATAGATCGGTTGGAGACTTGGGTGGAGAAATGGCAGATGGAGTTTAATCCGGACAAATGTGAGGTAACGCATTTTGGAAGGTCTAATGCAGGTGGGAAGTATACAGTAAATGGCAGAACACTTCGGAGTATTGAAAGGCAGAGAGATCTGGGCGTACAGGTCCACAGGTCACTGAAAGTGGCAATGCAGGTGGATAAGGTAGTCAAGAAGACATACGACATGCTTGCCTTCATCGGTCGGGGCATAGAGTATAAAAATTGACAAGTCATGCTGCAGCTGTACATGATAGAGGTTTACAAAGTTATGAGCGGCATGGACAGAGTGGATAGTCAGAAGCTTTTTCCCAGGGTGGAATAGTCAGTTACTAGGGGACATAGGTTTAAGGTGTGAGGGGCAACGTTTAGAGGGGATGTGCGAGGGAAGTTCTTTACACAGAGGGTGGTGAGTGCCTGGAACTTGTTGCCGGGGGAGGTGGTGGAAGCAGATATGATAGTGACGTTTAAGAGGCATCTTGACAAATACATGAATAGGATGGGAATAGAGGGATACGGTCCCCGGAAGTGCAGAAGGTGTTAGTTTAGGCAGGCATCAAGATCGGTGCATGCTTGGAGGGCCGAATGGCCTGTTCCTGTGCTGGAATGTTCTTTGTTCATTGGCCAGAAAGCACTTTGAGATGTCGAGGTCCTGAAGGGTGCCATATGAATGCAAGTCTTTCTTTTTTAATAAATCATCCCATAATCTCCTCAGTTCTAATGAAAACAGGCCCAATCATCCAATAAACCCCCGAAAACTGTTTGGCACCAAACACTTTCATGTTGATTCGGCAGCAGGGGGTTGAGAGTTCTCGTGATAGGTTCCTCTATTTAATTTCTCAAATTAATTTCTACAACTTGGAAACAATTATGGTACAAATGTAAATAATGGTCAATTCAACATTTTTAGAACTTTCCCAACAGTTGACTTAGATCAGAAAAGCAGTGCCTGGGGTACTATTAGATTATAAAGAACTAAGTTCAGGGCAGCACAGTGGCGCAGTGGTTAGCACCGCAGCCTCACAGCTCCAGAGACCCAGGTTCAATTCTGGGTACTGCCTGTGTGGAGTTTGCAAGTTCTCCCTGTGTCTGCGTGGGTTTCCTCCGGGTGCTCCGGTTTCCTCCCACAGACAAAAGACTTGCAGGTTGATCGGTAAATTGGCCATTATAAATTGCTCCTAGTTTAGGTAGGTGGTAGGGGAATATAGGGACAGGTGAGGATGTGGTAGGAATATGGGATTAGTGTAGGATTAGTATAAATGGGTGGTTAATGGTCGGCACAGACTCGGTGGGCCGAAGGGCCTGTTTCAGTGCTGTATATCTAAATCTAAGTGTCTTGGGTGTCTCCACCTGGTTTGAATTCGCTGAAATAAAAACAGAAAGTGCTAGAAATACTCAGCCGGTCAGGCAGTATCTATGGAGAGAGAAGCAGAGTTAATGTTTCAGGTCTGTGACCTTTCATCAGAATTAGCTGACCTCAGTTGGAGTTCCAACTATGATTGGCCCTGCCTGGTATGGAAACCAGCCGGGGTTCCTGCTCCTGATCACTGTCCGGTGATCTCAACAACAATAATTTGCATTTACACGGCACCTTCAATGAAGTAAAGCATCGCAAGGTGCTTCAAGGAACGAAAATCGGAAAGCAATCTGATGCAGAACCATGGCTGTCAGCTGTGACTCCGTTGGTAGCAGTCTTTGCCTGTGAGTCATAAAGTACCAGGTTCAAGTCCCACTACAGCACGTAAATACAATTAAGTCTGCCATGCCAGGAGAGTACTGCACTATTGAAGGTGCTGTTGTTTGGATGAGATATTAAACTGAGGCCCCACCCATCTTCTTGGGTGGATGTAAAAGATCCCATGGCACTATTATGAAGACGAGCAGACGGGTTCTCCCCAGTGGCCTGGTCGATATTTATCCCTCAATCAACATCACATTGATGTTTGTGGCAGCTTGCTGTGTCCAAATTGGCTAATGTGTTTCTACATTACAACAGTGACTACACTGCAAAATAAATTCATCGGCTGTAAGTACTTTGAGACATTCTGTGGCCATGAAAAGTGATATATAAAAGCAAGTCTTTTATTTTCCTTTCACATAAGGCAATTTTAGAGCAGATGACCAAAACTTTTGTCAAAGAGGTAGGTTTTATGGAACATCTCAAAGGAGGAGAGAGAGGCAGAGAGGCTTAGGGAGGGAATTCCAGAGCTTAGGGCCTAGGAAGCTGAAGACATGGCCACCAATGGTGCAGTGTGTAAAATCAGGGTTGCTAAAGAGGGCAGAATTGGAGGAGCGCAGAGGTCTCGGAGGGCTGTGAAGTAGGTGACAGGGATAGGTGGGGGCGAGGCCATGGAGGGATTTGAGCACATGATGAGAATTTTCGAATTGAGGCTTGAGAAGCTTGTGCTTTAGAATGCTGGGCTTGGCTCTGATGACCCACCCCACAACCACATAGTGGATAGCTTCACCCATGCAGGAAGACCATTAGGCTCATGTGCGTATTTAGCTAATCTCAGGCACACATCCGTCATTGGTCGGCTGACACGTCCATCCTTGTGGTGCTGCTTCCCACAGCCAATTGGAAAATGAAAAGACTCTTTATTACCCTGAATGGAATTAGACCTCAGCAAGAGTCAAGAGCTTGAGGAGAGGCGGGAAGCAGCAACTTTGCAATGCTCATCTAGTCCATGGCAAACATTGTTTATAAGAACATAAGAACATTACAAATAGGAACAGGAGTAGGCCATTCAGCCCCTCAAGCCTGCCTCGCCATTCAATAACATCATGGCTGGTCTGCCCCAGACCTCAACTCCTCTTTCATGCCAGCTTCTCATAGCCCTCAACTCACTGATATTTCAAAAATCCATCTACCTCATCTTTAAATACTTCCAGTGGTCTAGCCTCCACAACTCACTGGGGTAGAGAATTCCTTCACATTTTAGTTTTAAATGAGTGTCCCCTTATTCTGTAATTATGTCCCCTAGTTCGAGGTTCTCCCACTAGTGAAAACATCTTCTCAATATCTACCCTGTCAAGCCCCCCTCAGAATCTTGTACGTTTCAGTAAGATCAGCCCTCATTCTTCTAAACTCTAATGAATAATGGCCTAACCTGTTTAGCCGTTCTTGATAAGGCAACCCCTTCATCCCAGTAATCAGCCTAGTGAATGTCTTTTGAACTGCCTCCAATGCCAGTATATTTTTTTCTTAAATACGGGGATCAAAACTTTACACAGTACCCCAGGTGCGTCATCACCAACACCCTGTACAGTTTTAACAAGACTTCCCTATTTTTAAACTCCAACCCCCTAGCAATAAAAGCCAAAATTTCATGGCCTTCTTAATTACTTGCTGCACCTGCATGCTAACTTTTTGTGTTTCAGGCACAAGAACACCCAGATCCCTCTGTACTGCAGGAGTTCCTCAGGATAGTGTCCTAGGCCCAACCATCTTCAGCTGCTTCATCAATGACCTTCCTTCAATCATAACGTCAGAAGTGGGGATGTTCGCTGATGATTACACAATGTTCCACATCATTCGTGACTCCTCAGACACTGAAGCAGTCGTGTAGAAATGCAGCAAGACCTGGACAATATCCAGGCTTGGGCTGATAAGTGGCAAGTAACATTCGCGCCACACAAGTGCCAGGCAATGACCATCTCCAACAAGAAAGAATCTAACCATCTCCCCTTGACATTCAATGGCATTACCATCACTGAATCCCTCACTATCAACATCCTGGGGGCTACCACGGACCAGAAACTGAACTGCAGCAGCCGTATAAATACTGTGGCTACAAGAACAGGTCAGAGGCTAGGAATCCTGTGGAGAGTAACTCACCTCCTGACTCCCCAAAGCCTGTTCACCATCTACAAGGCACAGGTCAGGAATGTGGTGGAATACTCTCCACTTGCCTGGATAGGTGCAGCTCCAACAACACTCAAGAAGCTCGACACCATCCAGGACAAAGCAGCCCGCTTGATTGGCACCCCATCTACAAACATTCACTCCCTCCACCACCGACGCACAGTGATAGCAGTATGCACCACCTACACGATGCACTGCAGCAATGCATCAAGGCTCCTTAGACAGTACCTTCAAAACCCGTGACCTCTACCAACTAGAAGGACAAGGGCAGCGAATGCATGGGAACACCATCACCTGAAGTGTTCCCCTCCAAGTCACACACCATCCTGACTTGGAACTATATCGCCGTTCCTTCACTGTCGCTGGGTCAAAATCCTGGAATTCCCAACAGCACTGTGGGTGTACCTACCCCACATGGACTGCAGCGGTTCAAGAAGGCAGCTCACCACCACCTTCTCAAGGGCAATTAGAGATGGGCAATAAATGCTGGCCTGGCCAGCAATGCCCACATCCCATGAATGAATATAAAAAAAAACTTTTTTGGAGTCTCTCTCCATTTAAATAATAGTCTGCCTTTTGATTCTTCCTACCAAAGTGCATGACCTCACACTTTCCTACATTAAACTCCATCTGCCAAGTTTTTGCCCACTCATTCAACCTATCTATATCCCCTTACAGATTCCTTATGTCCTCATCAAAACATGCCCTCCCACCTATTTTTGTATCATAAGTAAATTTGGATATATTACACTCTGCCCCCTCCTCCAAGTCATTAATATAGATAGTAAATAATTGAGGCCCTAGGACTGATTCTTGTGACATTCTCATTAGTTAACTAGGTAGCCTTTCAATGGTGCAAGAGAAATATCTGCATATGAGACACACATGCAGCCATCAGTGCAGACAATGGGTACATTTTCTCTTCTACATCTGCTGAATATGATAATATCTCTCGCCTCATGCTGAGATTTCCCATTTATTTATTTTTCGCATACAATCTTAAAATGACTTTCTTTAAGAATGAGACTGACAGCTGATGGATAAATAGGTCAATTTTCTCATTACAATAAAGAAAGCCTGGCACGCACAGTTTAGCCTCCTGACCCCACTGCAGCAAAGGACAGAATGATTTTATCAGGTCATTTCATCTGGCATGTTTGCAATTTCCATCTCAACCTTCATTATCCTCAGCACTGGAACTCAGACACTCCTCTGCACAGGAGACACCCCAAAAAAGGACATCAGGATTCTCAAGATTTCCATTTCTCAGCATGTTTGAGTGAGAACGTAGTTTTCTACTCCCCCAACTTGTTGACTTTGGGACAGGCTGTACAGCGAGAAGCTTTTGGGACATTCTGAGGTTCATGAAAGGTGCTATATAAATGTAAATCTTTCTTTCTGTGTTAGTACTTATCTGGTGAGATGCAGAGTAACTAAATAGCACACGTAAGGTGCTGTACAAACCTTGCAGTTAAAATGAGCAGGACTGCATAAAAAGATTAAATCATTATATGAAATAAAAGACAGGGATCAATCCTTTCTAGTTATTGGGTCTTTGATGCTCATGTGATAAAGTCTTCTGTCACAGTGAATTATCTCTGCTCTGCATTCTCGTTTCTTCCTATGAAAGGAAGAAAGTCTAGCATTTATATAGTGCCTTTCCTAACCTCAGGGCATGCCTAAATGCTTCACAGCCAATGAAGCACTTTTGAAGTGTAGCCACTCTTGCAATGTAGGCAACGAGGAATCCAACTGTGCACAGCAAGATCCCACAGACCGCTATGAGATTATCTATTTTTAATGTTGGTTGAGTGATAAATATTGGCCTCGATTACTTCACTATTCACCCTCTGTATTGCCTTCTTGCCATGCCTCAGTTAGTAGCACTGTCACCTCTCAATTAGAAAACTATGGGTTCAATCCTACTTCAGGGATTTGACCACAAAGATCTAGGCTGATACTCCAGTGCTGTACTGAGAGAATAAGCTGGTACACTGAGGCCCAGTCTGTCCTCTCAGGTGGATGCTAAAGATCTTGTGGCACTATTCAAGGCAGCTCTCACCATTTATGCCACAACTAACATCACTAAAAACAGATTATCTGGTCAATATCACAATGCTGTTTGTGGGAGCTTGCTGTGTGTAAATTGACTACCGAATTTCCTACATTGTAACAGTGACTACCCTTCAAAACTATTTCATTGGCTGTAAAGTGCTTTTGGATGTCCTGAGGTTGTGAAAGACGTTATATAAATGCAAGTGTTTCCTTTTGCCATTAATTCATCCCAATATCTGCTTTACTCTGTCGCTGAGCATTGCTGTGATAGCTGATAAATATATACTTAATTCCCACAGTCTAGGCTTACACTTGCAGAATGGTAACGTGGTGGAGGCACTGGACGACACCCAGATGATGTATTCAGCACTTTCAGGGGGATAGGGGAGAGAACTGATGGAGAGGGAAGGAAATTTCATGGCCTGGTCATTGTTGTGTTGGCCATCAACTGACACAAAATGGCACAAAACTTGGAATTATTGTTAACTGTGAGGAGGATAGTGATAAACTTCAAGAGGATATAGACAGGCTGGTGGAATGGGTGGACAAGTGGGAGATGGAATTTGATGCAGAGAAGTGCGAAGTGATTCAATTTGGTAGGAAGAACAAGGAAAGGCAATATAAAATAAAGGGTACAATTCTAAAGGGGATGCAGGAGCAGAGGGACCTGGGGGTATATGTGTACAAATCATTGAAGATGGCAGGGCAGGTTAAGAAAGTGCTTAATAAAGAGTACAGGATCCTGGGCTTCATAAATAGGGAAATAGAGAACAAAAAACAAGGAAGTTGTCATAAGCCCTCATAACATACTGGTTTGGCCTTAACTGGGGTGTTGTGTTCAGTTCTGGGAATCGCACTTTCGGAAGGAAGTGAAGGCATTAGTGACGGTGAAGAAAAGATTCACAAGGATGGTTCCAGCGATGAGGTACTTCACGAGGTTGGAGAAGCTGAGACTGTTTGCCTTGGAGACGAGAAGACTAAGAGGAGATTTGATAAAGGTGTTCAATATCATGAGGAATTTGGCAGAGTAGATAGGGCAGAAAGATCAAGAACCAGAAGACACCGATTTAAGGTGATTGGCAAAAGAAGCAACAACGATATGAGGAAAAACTTTTTTACGCAGCAAGTAGTTACGATCTGGAGTGCACTGCCTGAGGCAGGATGGAGACATCCTCAATCGAGGCCTTCAAAAGAGAACTAAATAATTATCTGAAGAGCAAAAATTTGCGGGACTGTGGGGAAAAGGCAGGGGAGTGGGACTAGGTGAGTTGCTGTTGCAGAGAGCTAGCACAGACATGACAGGCCAAATGGCTTCCAACTTTCAAAAGAGAATTCGATATATACTTGAAAAGGAAACAAATTCCAGGGCTATGGAAAAAGAGCAGAGGAGTGGAACTAAATCCTGTCAACCATCTACAAGGCACAAGTCAGGAGTGTGAAGGAATACACTTGCCTGGGTGAGAACATCTCCATAAACACTCAAGAGGTTCGACACCATCCATCACCTTAAACATTCACTCCCTCCACCACTGATGCACAGTGGCAGCAGTGTGTACCATCTACAAGATGCACTGCAGCAACTCATCAAGGTTTCTTCGAAAGCACCTTGCAAACCTGTACCATCAACACCACCACCTACAAGTTCCCCTCCAAGTTACACGCCACTCCAACTTGGAACTATATTGCCACTCCATCATCATCGCTGGGTCAAAATCCTGGAACGCCCTACCTAACAGCACGGACTGCAGCCGTTCACGAAGGTGGCTCACCACCACTTTCTCAAGGGCAATGGGGGTTGGCAATATATGCTGCCTTGCCAGCGCCAGCCACATCCCATAATTGAATAATTTTAAAAATTGGATCACGCCACAATGGGTCAAATGGCCTTTTTCTATGCTGTGCTGTGCTGTGCTGTAAGATTCTATGGTTCTATACTAAATAATCCCATATCAGTGTCCCCTCCAGAAAGGTATATTCAGCAGTGATCAACAAACAAAAGGTTCATCCATAACAGTGTTCACTGGAGGATCTTATGAATGGTAAAAGCTCATGTTTCTGCTTAACCATCAATTTATTTCTCTTCAATCTTCCTGCTAAAACTTTTACAGTCAATTTGAAACCTAACAGTCACTTACAAGAGCTGAATGGCCAGTACCAATTATCATAAAGCTCACAAAGCTCACATTATAAAAACTATGAGACATTAGTTGAAAATAAATATAGACAATCATTAAGGCAAATGGATTTTTGTAACCTCACCTCCACAATGATTGAAGTGTTTATTTTTTACACCAGTGTGGCTTTTCTTCAGTTTTTATCAAAGCTCTCCTCTAATTGCCTGCAGCGTCTTTTTCTGAAAGAATCATTATGACCCAATCGATTTGTGTTGCTAAACTTTGGTTGATCTTAATTGCTCCTTCAGCTGCCTGGGCCCAAAGCTCTGGAATTCTCTCCCTAAACCTCTCCGCCTCTCTAAGACTCCATCTTTAAGATGCTCCTAAAAACCTACCTCTTTGATCAGGATTTTGGCCACATCTCCTAATATCTCCTTGTGTGGTTTGACATCGAATTGTTTCCAATAACGCTCCTATGAAGTGCCTTGGGATGTTTTACAATGTTAAAACTGCTATGAAAATGCAAGTTGTTGTTATTGTATGAATTTCTGGAGATTTCACCATATGATCTCTTGCTTTCAACTGCTCCATGCCCACAATCTCGCCATTGGTCATCCAACACGTCCATCCTCACATTACGGACCTCCCCACGTCAAATGGAAAACTGATTGGATGATTCTTGACTGTCAGTCAAAACAGTCTTTCAAAACAGTCTTTCTATCCGACCTTCAATATTTTTAGAACTAAGAAGTGAAAGTGTTCAAAGCAAACTAAGAAAAAAGCTTTTTGTTAATACACCTATGATTTTTCTCCTGGGTTGTCCAAGAGATCAATCTTCAGTTCCTGGAGACTCCAGGAGAAATCTGGAGGGTTGGAAACCCTACTCTCAATGGTTCAGTAGCTTTCTGCAGTAAACTGTACAGAGTAGGAAGGTTGCCTCAAAATCCAGATCGGTGCAGCAACCAGCAAGGCAGGTGTAGGGGCCCTATCTTGGAGGTTAGGGACGATCTCAGAGAGGTAGCAGCCTACTTCAGCCTTGTGGGCCCCAGAACTGCACTCCCATGTTTCTGAGGTCCTCAGAAGTATCAGGGCACTTACCTTTGGCAGGCTTCGTCTGATTCATTGCTCACAAAACTGGCCAGATTCTGACCCGTTCCAAGCAAAATTAGCGATCGGAACCCTATTTACATCATAGGGCCTCAAATTTCCATAGCTGAACTCATCCAAAACAGGCAGGTACTTTGGATGCTCAGCGGTAGGCCCTTTTCAAAATGGAGGTAGCTGCATGGCTAGTGTTACCAGAGACACTAAGGGCAACAGACCCCATTTTGAGGCCGTTACAGCCCTGCTGATCTCACTCAAAGTTAACCCCACTAATCACACCCCACCCGCGCACCTTGGAAACTGTTGATATTTAGCCATCAGTTTAGAACAATATTGGGCTATCAGATAGGCTGCTTGCACTTGGTGTCAAAGGTCATACATAAATGTTGACCACTTCGGGAAAGTGAGCATTAGGCGACCATGAAGCCACATTCCTAATGAGGGAACCTTCCAGAGAGAAGTGAGAAAAATAATGCAACAGGAAGTAATTTTCAGAGATGTTGTATGTTTAGAAAGTACCAGCTCTGTGCCTGCTTTTTCAAATAAACGTATGCAGTCTTTTAGCTTACCTACAAACGTATAAATTGGGAGCAGGAGTAGGCCACCCGGCCCCTCGAGCCTTCTAAGCCATTCAATAAGATCATGGCTGATCTGATTGTAACCACAATACCACCTGCCCCCAATAACCTTTCGCACCCTTGCTTATCATGAATCTATCTACCTCTGTGTTACAGCCAGGTGAGAAAGGGGTCTAGGATTCCCTTTCAGTCTTCACCCGGTCAAACTATAACAGGGTTTAATTTTAAACACACCATGTTTTTTTTGCTCCCCCTTGGTGAATCCTTGTTCTCCGCTTTCCAATTATAAGGCAAAGAAACCAGCACAAACAGGCTTTCTTAGGTTTAAAGAAGAAAAGTTGAAATTTATTAAACTTAAACTCTAATTTGGTTAACACCTATGGATACACGACACACCCATGCTAGCATGCATACGCGATACACACATGCAAATAGAGATGGAAAAGAGCAGAAGAAAAATAAAGTGGAAAAGTTTGAGGCAATATCTGAAGAGTAGTTGTTACAGTTCTTTGAGCTCATTGTAGAGTCCTTGATTGTAGGTAGATTTTGCTTTACATTAGGGCCCAGTATTCTTCTTAAACTTTGTTCGCTGTAGGAGACTTTTCTCTCTTGGGGTTCATGTGTCTTCAGTGGATTCAGAGGTTTGTGAGAAAGAGATGGGAGCAGACAGGAAAGATCTTCTCTGTTCGGGAGCAAACAGACTTTCTGCCCAAAATATCTGTACAAATTCAAAAAACTCGGAGTGCCCAGCAGGTTAGTCATGTGACTAGCTGGTTTGACCATGTCCGTTTGTGTGCTCGGCCATCTTAGCAGTCAACCTGGAATGTGAGCTCCCCCACCTTCAACGTCTGGTGATCAAAAGTCCTTTGAAGGTTGAATGTCACGGGATGGCTGCTTTGTCCTTCCAAACACTCTCTGTTAATATGCAAATATCTTTTCTAGCCATGGCTGATCTGTTTAACAAGTCCTTTCTTCACTCCAGTAACAGTTTAAAATCAATGTTCATGACAAAATTAATGTGCCTCATTCTTGGCAGGTGGGGGCCTAGCATGACACTCTGCCTGAAAAATATTCAAAGACTCTGCTTCTACCGCCTTTTGAGGAAGAGCGTTTCAAAGACTCACGACCCTCTGAGAGAAAAAAATTCTCCTCATCTCTGTCTTAAGTGGCGACCCCTTATTTTTAAACAGTGACCCCCTAGTTCTAGATTGTCCCATGAGGGGAAACATCCTTTCCACATCCACCCTTCAGGATCATATATGTTTCAATCAAGTCGCCTGTTACTCTTCTAAACTCCAGCGGATACAAGCATAGCCTGTCCAACCTTTCCTCATAATACAACCCACTCATTACAGGTATTAGTTGAGTAAACCTTCTCTGAACAGCTTCCAATATACTTACATCCTTCCTTAAATAAGGAGACCAATACTGTACACGGTACTCCAGATGTGGTCTCACCAATGCCTTGTATAACTAAAGCGTAACCTCCCTACTTTTGTATTCAATTCCTCTCACAATAAACGATAACATTCTATTAGCTTTCCTATTTACTTGCTGTACCTGCATACAAGCCTTTTACGATTCATGCACTAGCATACCCAGATCCCTCTGCATCTCAGAGCTCTGCAATCTCTCACCATTTAGATAATATGTTTCTTTTTTATTCTTCCTGCCAAATGGACAATTTCACATTTTCCCACATTATACTCCATTTGCCAGATCGTTGTCCACTCACTTAACCTGTCTATATCCCTTTGTAGCCCCCTTATGTCCTCTTCATAACTTGTATGAGGTATAGCTCACTGGGTAGTATTCGCACCTATGAATCAGTGGGTTTTACGTCCAAACCTCATTCCAAAGACCTCAGTACATAATCCAAGCTGACACACCCAGTACAGTATTGAGGGAGTGCTGCACTGTTGGAGGTACTGTCTCTTATTGAGGCGTTAAACTGAGGCCCTGTCTGCCTGCTCAATGTAAGTGATCCCATGGCCTATATTTTGAAGAAGAGCAGGGGAGTTCTCACAGATGTCCTGGCCAATATTTATATTAAAGGCCGGCTACCCGACCCGAATCCGACAGGACCCGACAACATGTGTCGAGTTCGGGTCGCGTCGCACTTCCGGGTCTGGCATTCGGGCTCGGGTCGGGTCAGGTCGGGCCTGGTCGGACACGCTCTATCATCACCTCTGGTAAGTGGCTCCACTGTTAATGTAATTTTTGGGCTTGAAAGGTTGTTTTGTTACAGTTATTTTAAGCTTGTGCAGATAAGCAACAAAGTGAAAAACGGAAGGTAGGTTTACTGATGGTCGGGTCGGGTCAGGTCAGGCATGGGAAAAAATGAAAGGACTCGGGCCGGGTCAGGCTCGGGGTCGGATGTGGTTTTATCTGGCTCGGGTCGGGCTTCATTTGCAGACCCGAGCTGGCCTTTAATTTCTATCCTTGAACAGAATCACCAAAATAAATTATCACATTGCTGTGCGCAAACTGGCTCGCAATACAACAGTGACTACACTGCAAAACTACTTCATTAGCTGTAAAGTGCTTTGGGGAATCCAACGGTTGTGAAAGGCATTTTATGAATGCTAGTTCTTTCTATATACTTGGACAATTCAGCTGTCAGAGAGTTATTTTTTTTATAAATCCAAACAATTGAGAGGGCGTGGGGGTTGGGGTTGGGGTTGGTGTTGGGGTTGGGGTTGGTGTTGGGGGTGGGGGTTGGGGTTGAGGTTGGTGTTGGGGCTGGGGTTGGGGTTGGGGGTTGGGGTTGGTGTTGGGGTGGGGGTTGGGGTGGGGGTGGGGGTTGGAGTGGGGTTTGGGGTTGGGGTTGGTTGGAGTGGGGGTTGGGGTGTGGGTGGGGGTTGGAGTGGGGTTTGGGGTTGGGGTTGGGGTGGGGGTGGAGTTGGTGTTGGGGTTGGGGATTGGGGTTGGAGTTGGGGTGGGGGTGGGGTGAGGGTTGGGGTTGGGTTGGGGGTGGGGGTTGGTGTTGGGGTTGGGGTTGGTGTTGGGGTGGGGGTGGGGTTGGTGTTGGGGTTGGGGTGGGGGTTGGGGTTGGGGGTGGGAGTTGGGGTTGGTGTTGGGGTGGGGGTTGGGGTGGGGGTGGGGGTTGGGGTGGGGGTTGGGGTTGGAGCTGGGGTTGGTGTTGGGGGTGGGGGTTGGGGTTGGTATTGGGGTTGGGGTTGGGGTGGGGGTGGGGGTGGGGGTAGGCGTTGGGGTTGGGGTGGGGGTGGGGGTTGGGGTTGGGGGTGGGGATTGAGGTGGGGGTTGGGGTGGGGGTTGGTGTTGGGGTTGGGGTTGGGGTGGGGGTTGGGGCTGGGGTGCGGGTTGGGGTGGGGGTTGGGGTTGGTGTTGGGGTTGGGGGTGGAGGTTTGGGTTGGGGTTGGTGTTGGGGTTGGGGCTGGTGGGTTTGGGGGTGGGGGTTGGTGTTGGGGTTGGGGTTGGTGTTGGGGTTGCGTTTGGGGTGGGGGTTGGGGGTTGGGGTGGGGGTTGGGAGTGGGGATTGAGGTGGGGGTTGGGGTTGGGGTTGAGGTGGGGGTTGGGGTGGGGGTTGGGGGTGGGGGTTGAGGTGGGGGTTGGGGTGGGGGTTGGGGTTGGGGTTTGGGTTGGGGTGGGGATGGTTGAGGGGGACAGCTCTGAAGCAGGAGCCAGCAGCAGTGATTGTTCTCGGTGGCATGCCAACATTCTCCGCTGCCAGCATTGGTCCTTGAGACACCCACAAGATGGACCTAGTCACCAATCAAAAACAAAAGGAAAGATGTTAAAACAGACACACTGCTGGAGTCTCCTGTCATTATAAATGTGTCTGAGCCAAGGACAGTGTATCCTTATGATACACAATAATTTTATCTGAGATAGAATCAGGCCCTTGTGTCTTTGAAGGATGGTGGTTGGGTTGCAATTGTAAAGTTGGGCATGTAGCCATAATTGTCGCCCATGATCTCTTACTGTGAAATGATATTTTCAAATGATTACTGTTTTGCTACATTAACCTATATTTTTTCCTCACTGAGATACATGCCTTCCTGACTGGATGAGTAGGCCAATGGTCTACTCCTGGATCTTGGTGTATGATGCTCTCTGCTCTTGTCATGGGAGGGGATGGGGAGGTTGGGGTCAATAAAGGGCTTAGGTTGAATCCTTTGACTTTTCCTCCTAACAGAAACTCATCTTGTTTCCTGCAGCAGTTGCTAAGCAGTGTCAATGTCCATCAAGCCCATCATCAATACATCTTCTTGTGACCCCCACCCGCACTGGAAATTCCTTTGGTGACTCGATGATTTTTCCTTTGGGATAAGAGAGCTAATGTTAACAATGTAGATGTCACCCTCTCATTAACCAAACTACAGAGTTTGTTGTTTGAAATTAAAACCCTTTCTAAAATGTAAGTGTAAGGCCTGAATCCAACAAGCTGTTCCACAGCTTTGGTAGACTATGTCATGTAGCTTTTCAAACCCAATCCTCTCCCTTTTTCCCTATACATCCTACTTTGCAAGTAAGAGTAACAATTTGCATATACATTTAAGGGGCAGACATGACTCAGTTGATAACCCTCTTATCTCTGAGTGAGATGTTTGTGCTCGAGTAGTCCCACTCCAGAGACATGAGCATATAAGCTAGGCTGACCCGCAGTACTGAGGGAGTGCTGCACTGTTGAAGGTGTCATCTTTCAGATGAGATGTTGAACCAAGGCCTCATCTGCCCTCACAGGTGGACCTAAAAGATCCCATGGCACAATTTTAAGAAATAGCAGGGGAGCTCTCCCTGGTGTCCAGACCAATATTTATCCCTCAATCAACATCTGATCAGCTTGCTTCTTGAGGGTTCTAAACTTTTAGCGATAGGCTTCCGGGCCTAACACATATGCCCCGAGGATAGCATTTTTTGTCAGTTCATAATCTGATAAACACTCATCTGCCATCATGGAATAAACCTCATCGGCTTTTCCTACTAATCTGCAGGAAATGCAAGGGTCCCAACACTGACCCCTGGAAAACTTCAATACAAACCTTCCTCCAGCCTGAAAAACATCCATTAACCACAACTCAAATAAAAGCAAAATACTGCGGATGCTGGAAATCTGAAACAAAAACAAGAAATGCTGGAATCACTCAGCAGGTCTGGCAGCATCTGTGGAAAGAGAAGCAGAGTTAACGTTTCGGGTCAGCGACCCTTCTTCGGAACCACAACTCTTTGTTTCCTGTCACTCAACCAATTTTGTATCCATGTTGCTACTGTCCCTTTTATTCCAAGAGCTATAATTTTGCTCACAAGTCTGTTGTGTGGCCTTGTATCAAATGCCTTTTGAAAGTCCATGTACACCACATCAACAGCATTGCCCTCATCAACCCTTTCCGTTACCTCTCCAAAAAACTCCAACAGGGTAGTTAAACATGATTTTCCCTTAAGAAATCTGTGCTGGCTTTCCTTACTTACCCTGCATTTGTCCGTGTGATTGTTAATTTGGTCTCAAATTATTGTTTCTAGGAGTTTCTCCACCACCAAAGTTAAACTGACTGGCCTGTAGTTGCTGGGCTTATCTTTACAACTTTTTTGAACAAGGGTGTAATGTTTGAAATTCTCTAGTCCTCTGGCACCATCTCTGAGTCTAAGGAAGACTGGAAAATTATGGTCGGTGCCTCTGCAATTTCCACTCTCACTTCCCTCAGTATCCTTGGATGCACCTCATCCGGCTCTGGAGCTTTATCAACTTTAAGTGTAGACAGCCTATCTAATATCTCCTCCTTATCAATTTTAAATCTTTCTAGTGTATGAATTACCTCATCTTTCACTGTGCCCTGGATTGCATCTTCTTCCTTGGTAAAGACAAGTGCAAAGTATTCATTTAATACCTCAGCTATTCCCTCTGCCTCCATGCGAAATCCCCCTTTTGGTCCCTAATCGGCCCCACTCCGCCTTTGACCACCCTTTTTCTATTTATGTGCCTATAGCAGACTTTGGGATTCCCTCTTACATTAGCTGCCAGTCTCTTTTCATACTCTATCTTTGCTTCTCTTATTTGCTTTTTCACTTCCCCTCTGAACCTTCTATATTCAGCTTCCTTCTCCACCGTATTATCTACCTGACATCTGTCATAAACACACTTTTTCTTCTTCATTTTCATCTCTATCTCTTCTGTCATTCAGGGAGCACTGGATTTTTTGGCCTACCTTTCCCCTTCGAGGGAACATACCTCGACTGTGCCCAAACTATCTCTTCTTTGAAGGTAGCCATTGTTCAGCTACTGTTTTTCTTTCCAACCTTTGATTCCAATTTATTTGGTCCAGATCCATTCTTACCCCATTGAAGTTGGCTTTCCCCCAGTAAACTATTCTTACTCCAGATTGTTCTTTGTCCTTTTCCATAACCAACCTAATCCTTATGATTCAATGATCACTGTCACCTAAATGTTCTCCTACTGATATTTGATCCACTTGGCCCACCTCATTCCCAAGAACCAGGTCCAGCAGTGCCTCCCCTCTCATTGGACTGGAAACATAGTGCTGTAGAACATTTTCCTGTACACATTCTAGGAACTCTTTCCCCTCTCTACCCTTTACACTACTATCTATCCCAGTTTATATTTGGATAATTACAGCCTCCCTTTATAACAACTTTATAATTCTTGTAATTTCCTCGCAAATTTGTCCCTCTTCAGCCTTTCCACTAGTTGGTGGCCTATAGACTACATCGAGCAATGTAATTGCACCTTTTTTGTTCCTTAGCTACAGCCAATTAGATTCTGTCCTTGACCCCTCAAGGACATCCTCTCTCTCCAGCACTGCAATGTTCTCCTTAATCAATACTGTCACTCCTTCCCCTTTTCTTCCTTTTCTATCTTTCCTGAACAACTTGTATCCAGGAATATTTAACACCCAGTCCTGCCCTTATTTCAACCATGTTTCTGTTAAAGCCACAACATCATATTTCCTCATGACAATCTGGACCTGTAACTCACCAATCTTATTCACAACATACATGCACATTAACCCTGATTTAGACTTTATTACTTTCTCCCTTACTCTGACCCCACCTAATAATTTACTATTCCCTACTCACGTGCTATCTATCTCTCCCAGTATTCTGTGCACCTTGGTATTCCTCCCTGATATTATCTCCTGGTTCCCATATCCCTGCCCAGTTAGTTTAAACCCTCCCCAATAGCACTAACAAATCGCCCCGCAAGGAAATTTTTCCCAGCTGTGTTCAGGTGCAACCTATCTGGCCTGTACAGGTCCCAACTTCTCCAAAACTGGTCCCAGTATCACACGAATCTAAAGCCCTCCCGCCTGCACCATCTTTCCAGCCACTCATTCATCTGCAGAATTCTCCTATTTCTACACTCACTTGCGTGTGGTCGTAGGAGCGATCCAGAGATTACTACTTTTGAGAGTTTCTTACCTAGCTCAGTAAACTCTTTCTGCAGGATCACATCCCTCTTTTTACCTATGTCATTGGTATCAACGTGGATCACGACTGCTGGCTGTTCACCCTCCCAATTCAGGGTGCTCTTTTCAAAAATCTCAATAAGTAAAACGATTTGTTTTTATGGAAAATTGAATATTCTATTTTTAATGCTCCATTTGCTAAAACGGTGTCTCCATGTATGATATACTGATTAAAAGCCTATTAAAAGAAAGAGCCAGGGGAGTGGGACTAATTGGATAACTTATTCAAAGAGCTAACACAGACACGATGGGCCAAATGGCCTCCTTCTGTGCTGTAAGATTCTATGATTCTGTATTTCATATTCATTCAATGCCCTGGTTAATACAGCTGTACATGTGACCTTGTGATTAATTAAAAGCTCCTGCACGTGACTCTATCTTAATAAGCTGACTGTATCTGTTTAATAACTTGTAGCTTAATATATTTCTGCCTCAACCTAACACCATCACTAATTGATCACTGCATTTCAAGCAATTTGTTCTATATAAAGCCCTTTGAGACGTTTTTGAGATGTGGCAAGCTGTTATATAAATGTAAATTTTTGTTTACTTTTAATAGATTGACTGTGAGCTGAATTTACCAGCAGGCTTCAGGAGCCTGTCGCAGGACCATCTGCAGGTCTCGACCCCAATGGTGTCCGAGTCCCACCCACCTGCGCAATTTTACCACAGGCAGCCAACTAACTGGCCGGCACCGGGTGCCCCTCCAATCAGGGATGGCGGACGGACTCTGCAGGAGACAGGGCCAATCGGAATGCCCGAGGCTATGAGTGGCCGCCAGCTCCAGTGGGTGAAGTGGGCGCTGTCGCTGTGAGTGGGAGACCGCGAGGCCGCTTCAAAAGTCTCAAAACCTCTAACACATTGAAAAGTAAGTGTGGGCACAGCTGTCAGGCCATCATTGTTGAGGGGGACCCCCTCCATGGGGATGGTCTGCGGCCGCAGTTGTGTCTTCTGATCCCGGTGGCTCCGGGAGGGGGTTGAGATTTAAAGGACGCATTGCTGGCCATCTGGCGGCTGGCCACCTCCAGGCAATGGCCGGGCTTTGGCTTCAGCAGAGGGCCCGTCAGTCTTTGGAAAAATTGCAGATGTGAGGAAATAGACCACTCGATTGGATTAATAATGAGACTAATTGATGGCCCACCGCTTCAATCAATCATTAAGGAGGCTATAGCTGGACATTTTCGTTTGGCCATGTGAGCCGCATGGAAGATGGCAGGATCCCCAAAGACACATTGTACAGCGAGCTCGTCACTGGTATCAGACCCACCGGCCGTCCATGTCTCCGCTATAAAGACGTCTGCAAACGCGACATGAAATCGTGTGACATTGATCACAAGTCGTGGGAGTCAGTTGCCAGCATTCGCCAGAGCTGGCGGGCAGCCATAAAGACAGGGCTAAATTGTGGCGAGTCGAAGAGACTTAGTAGTTGGCAGGAAAAAAGACAGAGGCGCAAGGGGAGAGCCAACTGTGCAACAGCCCCGACAAACAAATTTCTCTGCAGCACCTGTGGAAGAGCCTGTCACTCCATAATTGGCCTTTACAGCCACTCCAGGCGCTGCTTCACAAACCACTGACCACCTCCAGGCGCGTATCCATTGTCTCTCGAGATAAGGAGGCCCAAAAGAAAAGAAAGAAGAAGAAGCTGGGCATTTAGAAAACCTCAAGCTAATCGGGAATAGTCAGCATGGTTATGTGAAAGGGAAATCATGTTTAACCAATTTATTGGAGTTCTTTGAAGAAGTAACATGCGTTGTGGATAAAGGGGAGCCCATTGACGTACTGTACTTGGATTTCCAGAAGGCATTTGACGAGGTGCCACATAAAAGGTTATTGCGCAAAGTAGGAGCTCATGGTATAGGGAGTAACATATTAGCATGGATAGAAGATTGGCTGGCTGGCAGAAAACAGAGAGTATGCATAAATGGGTCCTTTTCTGATTGGCAGGATGTGATGAGTGGGGTCCCAACTTTTTACAATTTATATCAATGACTTAGATGAGGGGAGCTATGGCATGGTAGCTAAATTTGCAGATGACACAAAGATAGGTAGGAAAGTATGTTGTGAAGAGGACATAAGGAGGTTACAGACCAATATAGATAGGTTGAGTGAGTGGGCAAAAATCTGGCAGATGGAGTATAATTGAAATTTCCCAGGGCCCAAGGACTTTCTCACTGGAGGCTTTTACTAAGCTAAAGCTACATACAGCGTCTGGAAGCTTGATTCCCAGTTTAAGCTAAGTTGGCTGATTGTAGCCAGATTTGCAAGGTGCGTTAGTGCTGGTCTCAGTGACCCTGTGGCTAGCCAGGATTCCTGCTCCTCACCTTTACCCTTTGACCCATGCTGGAAAGTGACAGTGACAGCCCTTGACATCAAGGCAGCACTTGACTGAGTATGGCATCAAAGAGCCCTGGCAAAACTGGAGTCAATGGGAATCAGGGGAGAACTCTCCACTGGTTGGAATCATACCTAGCGCAAAGGAAAATAGTTGTGGTTGTTGGAGGTCAATCATCTCAGCTCCAGGACATCACTGCAGGAGTTCCTCAGGGTAGTGACCGAGGCCCAAACGTCTCCAGCTGCTTCATCAATGACCTTCCTTCAATCATAAGATCAGAAGTAGGGATGTTCGCTGATGATTGCACAATGTTCAGCATCATTCACGACTCCTTAGATACTGAAGCAGTCTGTGTAGAAATGCAGCAAGACCTGGACAATATCCAGGCTTGCGCTGATAAGTGTCAAGTAACATCCATGACACACAACTGCCAGGCAATGGCCATCACCAACGAGACAGAAGCTAACCATCTCCCCTTGACATTCAATGGCATTACCATTGCTGAATCCCCCACTATCAACATCCTGGGGGTTACCATTGGCCAGAAACTGAACTGGAGTAGCCATATAAATACTTTGACTACAAGAGCAGGTCAGAGGCTAGAAATCCTGTGGTGAGTAACTCACGTCCTGACTCCCCAAAGCCTATCTACAAGGCACAAGTCAGGAGTGTGATGGAATACTCTTCATTTGCCTGGATGGCTGCAGCTCCAACAACACTCAAGAAGCTCGACGCCATCCAGGACAAAGCGGCCCGCTTGATTGGCACCCAATCCACAAACATTCACTCCCTCCACTACTGACGCACAGTGGCAGCAGTGTGTACCATCTACAAGATGCACTGCAGCAATGCACCAAGGCTCCTTAGACAGCACCTTCCAAACCGTGACCTCTACCAACTAGAAGGACACCATCACCTGCAAGTTCCCCTCCAAGCCACACACCATCCTGACTTGGAACTATATCGCCATTCTTTCACTGTCGCTGGGTCAAAATCCTGGAACTCCCTCCCTAACAGCACTGTGGGTATACCTACCTCACATGGACTGCAGTGGTTCAAGAAGGCAGCTCACCACCACCTTCTCAAGGGCAATTAGGGATGGGCACTAAATGCTGTCCTTGCCAGCGACGCCCACATCCCATGAATGAATTTTTTAAAAGTCCATCAGGCTCGGTCATGTTACTCATAATGATAGGGCAGTCTCCAAAATATTGATGTCAAAGCATGGTCAGTTGGGTGGGGTAATAGATGGCGATGAACACACTGGACTAGCAATCCAGAGGACTGGACTAATGATCTGGAGACATGAGTTCAATTCCCGCCAGGGCAACTGGGGAATTTAAATTCAGTTAATGAAATAAATCTTGGATAAAAAGCTAGTATCAGTATTGGTGACCATGAAACTACAGGATTGTCATAAAAACTCATCTGGTTCACTAATGTCCTTTAGGGAAGGAAATCTGCCGTCTTTACCCGATCTGGCCTACATGTGGCTCCAGACCCACAGCAATGTGGTTAACTCTTGAAATGGCCTAGCAAGACACTCAGGGTACCTAGGGATGGGCAATGAATGCTGATCTCGGCAACGACACCCACATCCGTGAATGAATAAAAAACAAAGTCAGTAGCCTAGGGGAGGGAAGGAGAGGGGTAAAGAAAATTGAGTTTTCTTAAAATTTTCCAGAATTAGGAAGAACCCATTTTTTTCAGCCTCATTACGTTTGTCTCAATAGTCCATATTCACTGTGAATGAATATAGGAGCCACATGGTCAGTAGCACACTTGGCTCTGAGTTATAGGATCTGCCTTCAAACTCCCCCTATAGAACTTGAGCATAATCTAAGTTGGTACTTCAGTGTCGCACTGAGAGAGTGCTGCACTGTCAGGCGTGCCACCTGTCAGATGAGCAATTAAACAGAGGTCCCGTCTGCCAAATTCAAGTGGACATTAAAGATCCCGTTGAACTAGTTGAAAAATAAGGAAGTTCTCCCAGTGTTCTGGTTAATATTTTTCCCTCAACCAACACTTATAAAAAACTGATTAATTGATCATTTATCTTCTGGGAGCTTGCTGTATGCAAACCTGACTGCTGTGTTTGCCTACGTAATAAAAGTGACTTCACTCCAAAAGTAAATCAATGACTCAGTGCAGCGTTTTGAGACACGCTAAATCTAGGGTTGCCAACACTCTAGTATTGTCCTGGAACTAAGGATCAAACTCCTTGGCACTGCTGTGAGCAATCCAGTAGAAAAATCGTAAGGGCATGAGCAAAACAACGGTGGAATAAATACTTTTCCATGACTAAAAACGGGTAGACAGGGAGTGGACAGGGAATGATTCCAGTCCCTAGATGAATAGGCCCGAGGTACTTCTAATATTAGGCCTTAGTATCATCGAACCGGCCAGGCATCCAACAGCACTTAATGAGCTTATGCTTCCTGCCTGTCATGTTGGAAGCTTCGGTGCCCATTTAACACCTGTAAAACCTTGGTGTACAGGACGCAATTACAAAAATTTGTGGATGATATGAAATGTGGCACCATTGTGAACTGTGAGGAGGATAGTGTAGAACTTCAAAAGGACATAGGTTGGTGAATTGTCGGACACTGTTTTCCTTGGAGGAGAGAAGGCTGAGAGATGATTTGGTAGAGGTATTCAAAATCATGAATAATCATCAAGGGTGGCACAACAGCACAGCAGTTAGCACCACAGCCTCACCGCTCTGGTGACCTAGGTTCAGTTCTGGGTACTGCCTGTGTGGAGTTTGTAAGTTCCCCCTGTGACCGCGTGGGTTTTTGCCGGGTGCTCCGGTTTCCTCCCACAGCCAAAGACATGCAGGTGGATAGGGAAATTGGCCATTATAAATTGCCCCTGGTATAGGTAGGTGGTAGGAGAATTGAGGGGATGTAGTAGGTAATATGGGATTAATGTAGGATTAGTATAAATGTGAGGTTGATGGTCAGCACAGACTCAGTGGGCCAAAGAGCCTGTTTCAATGCTGTATCTCTCTATGACATGAGGTCTGGACAGAGGAAATAGGGGAGAAATTGTTCTCACTCATGAAAGGATCAACAATAAGAGGGCACAGGTTTAAAGTAATTGGCAAAAGAAGCATTAGTGAAATGAGGAAACTTTTTCACGCAGCAAGTGGTTAGGATCTGGAATGCACTGCCTGAGAGTATGGTGAAGGCAGGTTCAATCGAGGCATTCAAAAGGCAATTAGGCTGTTATCAGAAAAGAAAGAATGTTCAGTATTACCGGGAGAAGACGCAAATGGCATTAGGTGAATTGCTTATTCGGAGAGCCAGTGCAGACATGATGGGCCGAATGGCCTCCTTCTGCGCGATGATTCTGTTGCTAAAAACGGGTGTAATGCCATAGAATTTATGAAACTTCGAGTTTTCTCATTTAGTATGAAGACTTTATTAGTTATATAAATATTGGAGATGGGGGAGGAAGGATGGGTTGGAAAGAAGGTTGGGCGGGGTATGTTGAGGTGGGAAATCATGTGATGAAACCTCCAGGAATGCACCCAACCCAGAATTGGCAACCCTCCGCCTAGCACCCAGTAGGACACGATATAAAAGAAAGTTCTTTCCTTTTTTCTAATATGCCTGCTATTCAAAGCAGCCACTTGAATAAAACTAATGATCTTTTTTATTCAATCTGCAACAAAAATAATGCAATTAACCACACTCCCTTGTGGAAAGAACAACCCACAGCCTAGCAAAACTCTGCCCCTCGGACTCAGTGTACTTATAAAATTGTTCTAAAATTCTATCTTAATGAAATTTGTCTCTATTTTCCCAAAGTCTGCTTGACTTTACCAAGGTAATTGAAGCTTGTGCAAGCACCACTGCATTCATTTTGGTCAAGGGTAGTTTTTTAATCTAATTCAGTAAAAAAAAAAGCCTTTGTTAATTAGGCCACATAGGAAATGTGACTGTTTCAGAATCGTCTCTCCGCATCATTGATCGATAGCAGTGTGCATAAGCAGCCCCAGAAGTCAATTACATTTGTTTTTCAACTCAGGAGGAGGAATTAAAATAAAACACACTCCTTGTTAAAGCCAGCAGTGTTCTAAAATCATGTCCCTCCTATTTGGCCTTCTTTCATCAATCAGAAACATGCTGATCATTTAACCATGGACCTGTCCTGTCCACTAAAAGCAGGACAAATCCAACCTAGCCAATTATCAACCCATCAGTCTACTCTCAATCATCAGCAAAGTGATGGAACAGATCTATCGAGCAGCACTTACTCACCAATAACCTGCTCACTGACACTCAGTTTGGGTTCCATCAGGATCACTCTGCTCCAGACCTCATTATAGCCTTGGTCCACAATCATGGTCAAAAGTGCTGAACTCAAGAGGTGAGGTGAGAGTGACTGCCTTTGACATCAAGGCAGCACTTGACCGAGTAGGGCACCAAGGAGCCCTAGCAAAACTGGAGTCAATGGGAATCAGATGTGAATCAGATGTGAATCGGGGTGGAGGGAAACTGCACTGGTTGGAGTCATAAGTAGGACAAAGGAAGATGGTTGTGGTTGTTGGTGGCAAATCATCTCAGTCCCAGGACATTGCTGCAGAAGTTCCTCAGGGTAGTGCCCAAGGTCCAAACATCTTCAGCTGCTTCATCAATGACCTTCCCTCTATCATAAGGTCAGAAGTGGGGATGTTCACTGATGATTGCACAATGTTCAGCAGCATTCGCGACTCCTCAGATACTGAAGCAGACCATGTCCATATGCAGCAAGACCTGGACAACATTCAGGCTTGGGCTGAGAGTGGCAAGTAACATTCGTGCTACACAAGTGCCAGGCAATGACCATCTACAACAAGAAAAAGTCTAACCACCTCACCTTCAGCTTCAACAGCATTACCATTGCTGAATCCCTCACTATCAAGAGTCTGGGAGTCAGCATTGACCAGAATCTGAGCTGGACCAACCATATAAATACTATGGCTACAAGAGCAGGTCAGAGGCTGGGAATTCTGCGAGTAACCACCTCCTCACTCCTCAAAGATTTTCCACCATTTACAAGGTATAAGTCAGAAATATGATGGAATACTCCCTATTTGCTTCATTCAGTAGAGCTTCAACAACACTCAAATAGCTCAACACCATCCAGGACAAAGCACCCCGCATGATCGGCACCCCTTCCACCACCGACGCACGGAGGCAGCAGTGAGTATCATACGCAACAACTCACCAAGGCTCCTTCAACAGCACCTTCCAAACCTGCAACTTGTACCACCAAGAAGGGCAAGGGCAGCAGATACATGGGAACACCACCACCTGCAAGTTCCCCTCCAAGCCACACACCATCCTGACTTAGAACTATATTGCCATTCCTTCACTGCCGCTGGGTGAAAATCCTGGAACTCCCTTCCTAACAGCACTGTGGGTGTACCTACCCTGCACTACATAAGCAAATGAAAAAAAAGTATGATTTTACTCCTTGATCCTCACTACTTATTTGTAATGAACTTTAAAAGATCTCAAATCGCTTAGCAACACTGACTGGGCACATCTCACTTCTGTCTGCATAAAGTTGATAACCTTTAGGTGATCCAATAATGTAAGGCACTAATGACTACCAGCGGTACTCACATCACATGCACGGTAAGAAAAAACTTACTACTTCACATAATATCCCTGTCTGCCCTCTCAAGTGGGCAGAAAAGATCCTCTGGCACTATTTTGAAGAAGAGCAGGGGAGTTCTCCCCAATATCCTGGCCAACATTAATCCCTCAACTAACATCACTAAAACAGATGATTTGATTAGTGATTTTATTGTCATTTGTATACAAATTGGCTGCCACATTTCCTACATTACAACAAAGACTATTTCACAGAATGCAACCAAATCTGAAAATGGCAAGGGAGAAGACAAAATAACTTAAGAAATAGGTGTTTTTTGATACCAAAGTTGGATTTTTAAACTTGTGGATCATAGGAGGAGAAGGAGATTGAGAAACAGAAGTTGTTGCACAATGGTGAGGGCTTGGAAAGAAATCAATTAGCTTAGGATATACTGCAATGGGTCTTTATAATGGGCATAAAAGATCTACTGGCACAGATTGAAGCAGAGCAGGAAGTTATCTTGCCCCCTCCACCAACACTACCAAATATTTTTTAACTGGCCATTCATCTTATTTGCTGTCTGTGGAACCTTGCTTGCTTAAAAGGAAACTAGATTATACATGAGAGAAAACAAAATAGGAAGATCTGCTGAAAAGTTCAGATGAGATAGAACAGGAGGAGACCCTTGTACAGTATAAACACCAGCACAGACTAGATGGGCTGAATGGCCTGTTTCTGTGCAATGTAATTCTATGTACTTCTATATTAATTGGCAGTTGCATTCACCTGATCAAGTACACTTCAGATAAAGTAATGATAAGTTGTGAAGAACATTTTGATCATATTGAGCACTTATGCAAGTTCCTTCTTTAATTTCAACAGAGAAGATGCAATGCGGAGGAAGGGCATACAGAACATTCTATTGAAGACATGCAAAGTTGATCCTTGATCTCTGTTTTAACCTGTAAAATCTCCATACAAAAACTGAAGGCATCTTTCATTATCTAATTTTTCTTCATTGGAATTGATCACACTGACTTACAACAAGGGGATAATTGTTATATTAGAACCAAAATAATTAACAAGCATCTTGCAGTACAAGGCACAGTAATAGTTCGATGAACACATCGATGCAGTATTGAGAGGGTGTTGGATGTGTTGTCTTTCAGTTGAGATGATAAATCAGGACTCTGCTGGGTGGATGTAAGAAATCTCATGGTACTGTTTTGAAGAAGAGCAGGGGAGTTCTTCCTGGTGTCTTTTTATCTCACAACCAACATTGCTAAAAAAACAGATTATCTGGTCATTATCACATTGCTGCTTGTGGGAATTTGCTGTGTGCAAATTGGCATTTTCTATGTGACAACAGTGACTACACTTCAGAAGTATTTCATTGGCTGTAAAGCACTTTGGGATGTTCTGAAGTTGTGAAAGGCATTACATAAGTGCAGGTTCTTCTTTCATAAATCATCAGATTTTACTTGTCTCATGGGATGAATATAGTCTTCACATATTTGTTTCTTGCAAACTTGCAGTAGCAGAGTTTCTAAACAAAGACCTGACAGTAACAATATAACTAATCATCTTTTTCCAAGGAAGGAGGATGACTATAGCTCTAACAAATGACGCTTCAAAGTAACTTTGTCGCTGAGTTCTTTAAATTCATCCGCAATCACTCTTCTTTCTTATTTAATCACTCATTCTATCCAAGAGCAACCTTTATTTTTGCTGAAATAAAAACAGAAAATGCTGGAAATACTGAGCAGGTCTGGCGGCATCTGTGGAGAGAGAAGCAGAATCACTGTTTTAGGTCGATGACACTTCATCAGAACTGGGAAAAGTTAGAAATGTAGTAGGTTTTAAGTAGGTCGAATGGGGGAGGGTGGAAAAAGAACAAAAACAAAGGTTTGTGATAGGGCAGAAGATGGGAGACATTAAATGACAGAAGAGTTGGTGGTGCAGAGCCAAAGGGAGTGGTAATGGGACAAGTAAAGAAACAAAAGATGTGTCCGGGTACAGCAAGCAATTGGGAAGGCAAATTGTATGCTAGCTTTTTTTAGAAAGGGATTGGCGTATATAAGAGTAAAGACGTCTTACTAATATTATTCATGAAGGGTGGTGGTTCGGTCACAACTGCAGTACTGTGTGTAGTTTTGGTCTTCTTACCTAAGGAAGGACATACTTGCCCCAGAAGGAGTGCAACAAAAGTTCACTAGGCTGGTTCCTGGGATAAGGGGATTGTCCTATGAAGAGAGATTGAGTACACTAGGCCTACATTCCCTGGAGGTTAGAAGACTGAGAGGTGATCTCGTTGAAACGTATAACATTCTTGAGGGGCTTGATCAAGTAGATTCTGAGAAAATGTTTCCTCTGCTCGAGAATCTAGAACACGGGGTCACTATCGCAGAATAAGGGATCGGCCACTTAGGACTGAGATGAGGAGAAATTTCTTCACTCAAAGGGTTGCGAATCTTTGGAATTCTCTACCCCAGGGAGGTGTGGATGCTCAGTTGTTGTGTATATTCAAGACAGAGGTTAATAGATTTTTGGGTACTAAGGGAGTTAAGGGATTTGAGGATAGTATGGGTGGATGGAGTTGAGGTAGAAGATCAGACATGATTTATTGAATGGCAGAGCAAGCTTGAAGGGTTAAATGGCCTAGTCCAACTCTTAATTCTTATGTCTTAAGTCAGGTCATGCCCAGTTTTCTAATAACACAGCATTCTGCCATGTAATGAACAATTAAAATTCTCTCCTAAAATTTGAGATATTGCCTTGGAGACACACAGAGTCCAGTTGCTGCACCTAGGCAGTCCTGGAGACATATTACTGTTGAGAGGGAAGTCTTCAGATTCCGAGGTGCTTGTACATTCCTGACTTCAGATCAGAGGAAACCAGAATGAAATGACTGGCTTTTGTCATTTGCTTTATACTTTTTTTTACTCTTTGAAGTGGAATATCTAAGACAGGGTTTACTCCATTTCACCCATTTCATAGAATCATAGAATAATACAACACAATAGGAGGCCATTCAGCCCATCGTGCCAGTGCCTGCTCTTAGAAAGAGTTGTCCAAATAGTCCAAATGTCCCCAACCATTTCGCCATCACTCCGCAAACTTTTCTCCTCCAGTTGCCGCCTCCCATCCTTGCTCATCTAACTCGATCAGAATAACCCTCTATTCCTTTCCACCTCTTATGTTTCGCAAACTTTCCTTTAAATGCATCTACACTATTCACCTCAACCACTTCCTATGGTAGCCAGTTCCACATTCTCACCGCTCTCTGGGTAAAGAAGTTTATTCTGAACTTCCTATTTGATTTATTAGTGATAGCCTCTAGTTTTCCTCTTTCCCTACAAGTGGGAAAAACTCCCTCTCTCTGTTTATCAAAACCTTTCATAATTTTAAAGACCTCTATTACGTTGCCCCTCAGCATCCCCTTTTCAAGAAGGACTACATAAAGTATATAGATGCACTGGAGAAGGTGCAAAAAAGATTTACAATGGTAATACTAGGACTGAGAGGTCATACTAATCAGGAAAGATTGAACAGGCTGGGGCTCTTTTCTCTAGCAAAGAGAAGAGTAACGAGTGAACTGATAACTTTAAGATTATGAAGAAGTTTGATAGGGTAGACGTAGAGAAGACGTATCCACTTACAGCTGAGACAAGATCTAAGGGTCATAAATATAAGATAGTCGCTAATAAATCAATAGGAAATTCAGGAGAAACCTCTTTCCTAGAGAGTGATGAGAATGTGGAACTCGCTATCACATGGAGTAGTTAAGGCAAAATAGCATAGAGGCATTAATGGAAAGCTAGAGGGAGAAATGAATAGAAGGGTATGTTGTTGGGTTAGATGAAGAGGGGTGGGAGTTGACTCAATTGGAGCATAATCATTGGCAACAACCGGTTGAGCTGAATGTCCTGTTTCTGTGCTGTACATTCTATGTAATTCTCTTCTTAAAATCTCTTTTACATATATCCTATCTCGTCAAATGTCAGCAGTTACTGGTCAGAAACTTTGGCCCAGAGGGTCAGAAGTCCACTACTGTATCCTGTGCACAACCTTGACTGAAACCATCTCAGAGACCAAAGAAAACTTATGGTGTAATGAGAGGATCTTCAGCTAATCTAAGCACTTCACTGTATATTAATATGGGCTTTAAGTAACTTGAAATCCCCAGTTCCATACAGAATTTGCATTAGATCCACAATAATTCAACTTCCTCTATGAAAGTTCTCACAAAGCTCTGTTATCTGCTTAATCAAAATGGATTGACAGTCCAATTAATTATCATTGCTTAGTAAAGCCTGATTCCACATCACAGATCCTTTGGACTGTTCCACAAAAGATCAGTTATTTTCTCCTTGCCTCTTCCAAAAGCACTAACTCCTGTTGGCTAAAGTTCCATTGTTCTTCCTTCTGGGTCCCATGGGTGCTAACTTGATGCAGTTCTATGGGTGCTTCAGCAAGATATGATTCCATGGGTGCTAACTCCTTTTGGTACAGTTCCATTTATGCTTCTGTTGGAGCCGAAGCCTAGCCCAGGACAATTGAGATCATTTGTAGCAGCCTACCTGTGGAGAGGTTGGGATCACATAACCCAATAAAGGATAGGGCATCTGGAATGAGGATGTCAGGATGAAAATGGTCATTTATAATGATGAGCGCATGTGCAAAAGTTATTTTATAAAATACCAACTTCTTTTGTGAACTTCTTCAACTTCTTCTGTGCACAACAGCTGTGTCTGCGAAATTAATAATTGTTGAGGGCAGACACAAGAAAAAATGGGTTGGACTTTGATTGACAGTCTCACAGCATCAAACTGCAGATTAATAATGCATGTTACCCCGTGTAAGTGCTGAATACAAAACAGAATCTTCCCATGTCGGTAGCCTGAGCTTCCTAGTGTTTATCAAAAGAACATTTGTGAGCTGTGGGGTGTCACTTTGATTATCAGGCTTCTTATTTACTACTTAACAGCCAATTAGAATATCTCAATTGCTGTCATATTGGGCACTATGAAGACACCTGATGGCTTAAAGGGTTAAGCTATGAGGAAAGGTTGCACAAACGTAGCTTGTATTCCCTTTACTTTAGAATGTTGAGGGTTGATCTGACTGAGCTGTTTAAATGATAAAGGGATTCAATAGGGCAGTTAAAGAGGATCTATTTCCTCTCAGAAAGGGAATCCAAGATAAAGAGGCATAATCTTGAAATTTGAATCAGGCCATTCAGGAGCGAAACCAAGAGGCACTTCTTCACATGAAAGGTATTAGAAATTTGGAAATGCCCCAAAAAGCTCTGGATGTTGGGGGCCGATTGGAGCTTTAAAGACTGAAATCAATTGATTTTTTTTGGGTAGGGTATCAAGCAATATGGAGTAACGGTTGGTAAATGGCGTTGAGATACAAATCAACCATGATCAAATTTGCTGGTGGAATAGGCTCGAGGGGCTGAATTTCCCACTCCTGTTGCTAACATTCCCAGACTGGCCACAGGGAATGAAATTGCGGCAGCAATACTGGTTGGCAGACCTGTCCTCAGCTGCCTGGGTACCAAACTCTGGAATTCTTTCCCTTTATCTCGCCATCTCTCCACCTCTCCTCCTTAAAACCTACCTCTTTGACCAAGCTTTTTGCTCACCTGTCCTAATATCTCCTTATGTGGCTCAGTGCCAAATCTGGTCTGATAATATCCCCGCGAAGCGCCTTGAGATGCTTAACTATATTAAAGGCGCTACATAAATGCAAAACCTTGTTGTAGACGGTTTGTTGCGTTCCTTTGTTGTTGTAGCACATGTGATTTTGTTAACAACTGATGATTTTTGCCCTGCTTTTATACAAGATTTTGCAGCACAGAAACAGGCCATTCAGCCCAAATGGTCCATGCCGGTGCTTATGCTCCACACGAGTCTCCTCCCACCTCACTTCATCTAACACTATCCTTCTAGTCCTTTCTCCCTCATGCGCTTATCTAACTTCCCCTTAAATGCGTCTATTCTATTCGGCTCAATCACTCTCTGTGGTAGTGAATTCCCACGTTCTCACCACTCTCTAGGTAAAGCAGTTTCTCCTGAATTCCTAATAGGATTTATCAGTGACTATTTTATATTCATGGCCCTGAGTACTGGTCTTGCCCATAAGTGGAAACATCTCTTCCAGTCTACACCATCAAACCTCTTCATAATCTTGAGGATCCCTAACAGGGATCCCATTAGCCTTCTCGTTCCTACAGAAAAGAGCTCCAATCTTTCCTGACAATTATAACCTCTCAGTTCTGGTGTCGTTCTAGTAAATCTTTTTTGCACCTTCTCCAGTGCCTCTATATCCCTTTTTGTAACATGGAGACTAGAACTGTGCACAGTACTCCAAGTGTGGTCTAACCAAGATTCTGTACAAGTGTAACATAACTTCTATGCTTTTTCAATTCTACCCCTCTGGCAAAGAACCCCATTTTGTGTTTTTAAATACCAAAATTCATCAGGATGGAAGAGAGAGGGAGTTCGGAGAAAGATTATCTGTCTCTGGCCCTTTCCCTTCTATCCATCCTGAACAACATGCATTAAAATCAGCAAAAACCATTAACTAGATTACAAGTGGCAACCATAGTATACGGCTTTGAGTTTAGGTGTTTGCCTTGATTATGATGATGGAAATTCATTTGAAAACTTTAATAAATAATATACAGACACAAGTTCATTTTCATCTTCACTGCCTGGGCAAATCTCTGATCTGGTAATCTATCCAATTTCCATTCCACTGCATATGAACATTAGAACATAAAAATTAGGAGCAGGAGTAACCTCAACTCCAAATTCTCACCTCTCCCCAATAACCTTTCACCCCTTTGCTTATCAAGAATCTATCTACCTCTGCCTTAATAATATCCAAAGACTCTGCTTTTGAGGAAGAGAGTTTTAAAGACTCACGACCATCTGAGAGAAAAAATTTCTCCTCATCTCTGTCTTAAATGAGTGGTCCCTTATTTTTAAACAGTGACCCCTAGTTCCAGGTTCTTCCACAAGAGGAAACATCCTTTCCACATCCGCCCTGTCAAGCCCCCTCAGGATCTTATATGTTTCGATCAAGTCACCTCTTACTCTTCCGAATTCCAGCAGATACAAGCCTACCCTGTCCAATCTTTCCTCATAAGACAACCCGCTCATCACAGGTATTAGTCTAGTAAACCGTCTCTGAACAGCTTCCGATGTATTTACATCCTTCCTTAAATAAGGAGACCAATACTGTACACAGTAATCCAAATGTGGTCTCACCAATTTGAAGCATAAGCTGAAGCATAACCTCCCTACTTTTGTATTCAATTCCCCTCACAATTACGATAACATTCTATTAGCTTTCCTAATTACGTGCTGTACCTGCGTACTGACCATTTGCGATTCAGTCACTAGGACACCCAGATCCTTCTGCATCTCAGAGCTCTGCAATCTCTCACTATTTAGATATTATGTTCCTTTTTTATTCTTCCTGCCAAAATGGACAATTTCATATTTTCCAACATTATACTCCATTTGCCAGATCTTTGCCCACTCACTTAACCTATCTATGTCCCTTTGTAGCCTCCTTATGTCCTCTTCACAATTTACTTTCCTACCTATCTTTGTGTCATCAGCAAATTTAGCAACAATACCTTCGGCTCCTTCATCAAAGTCATTTATATTAATTGTAAAAAGTTGAGACCCCAGCACAGATTCCTATGGCACACCGCTCGTTGCATCTTGCCAACCAGAAAATGACCCATTTATGCCTACTCTCTGTTTCCTGTTAGCCAACCAATCTTCTATCCATGCCAATATGTTACCCCCTACACCATGAGCTTTTATTTTCCACAATAACGTTTGATGTGGCAGCTTATCACCTTCTGGAAATCTAATTACAGAACATCCACCAGTTCCCTTTTAATGGGTGGTCATAGGATCATAGGAAACAGGAGCAGCAGTAGGCCATTCGGCCCATCGAGCCTGCTCTGTCATTCAAACAGATCATGGCTGATCATCTACCTCTAGGCCATTTCCCCACTATCCCCATATCCCTCTATCAATTTCTGTCTTAAACAGGCTCAATGATTGAGCTTCCACAGCCTCTGGAGTAGAGAATTCCACAGTTTCACCACCCTCTGAGTAAAGAAATTCCTCCTAATCTCAGTGGTCGGTGCAATACACCAGATTATTGCTCAGGTAGTGAAGGCAGAAATTAGCCCACTGGAGTTTAGAGGGTTGATGTTTGTCTCGCATTATACTGTTAAGCAGGCAGAATAGGCCACCCGTTATATACCCCGTCCAACACTTAGTTCCTTTGCCTTCAGTGCAATGGCGACTTCTAAAAGTCACTTTGCAAGTCCTTTGTGAAGATACAAGTCACTCACCTTTCACTGCCATAACCTGACTGAGCTGATGGTGTCTGTTTTCATCTCTTTATAGTGCTATGTGGTTAGTCATGCCCTATTGATCCCACTGGTCATTGCACTTGCTGCGACGTTCTCAATTCGCAGTCACGCCATAAATTATATTCAAACTGAAGGGTGTAGGAAAAAGTCTAACTAACAGTGTACACTGTACACTTGGCCAAGATCAAGCGGGACAAACAACGAGAAACAGGAATAAGCCATTCAGCCTCTCGAGCCTTTTCTGCCATTCACTGTATTCTACCTCTATGTGCTTGCCTTGGTTCAACATCCTTTTATACCTTTGACTCGAAACAAATCAGTCAATCTCATATTTAAACTTATTGATTGCGCTGCTTTTTGTGGGAGACATTTCCACGCTTCTAGAAAGTCGAGCATTTACATAGCACCTTTCACCTCAAAGCATTTTACAGCCAATGACATCTTTGAAGTGAGGGTATATAGGAAACATAGCAGCCAATTTGCACACAGCAAGCTCCTGAGAACAGCACTGTGATAACGACCAGATAACCTGTTTTCTGGTGATGTTGGTTGAGAGATAAATATCAGCCAGGATACTGGAGAGAACTCCCCTACTCTTCCTCAAGATATTAATTGGCATCTTTTATGCACACCTCGGACAGTACCACACTCCCTCACTGGAGTGCCAGCCTAGATTGTATGCTCACACCCTAGAGTGGGATGTGAACCTATAATCTTCTTGAACCAGAGGCATGAGTGTGACCCACTGAAGCACAGCTGATTCAGCCATGCTTTGTCTGAAGAAGTGTTTCCTAACTTCTCCCCTGAGTGGCCTGGCTCTGATTTTAAGGTTATGTCCCCTTGTTCTGGAGTAGTCTACAGCCCATTCGGCAATGTCAAGCAGATTTTATACCCCTTTGAGTGGTTTGTATTTCAGGCTGTCGAATGAACAAAATGAACCATCAGGTCAAACGGTGGCCACCCTGGGTAAGGACATCCATTGACATTGTCTTCTTCTATTTCTCACTGTGTGTTCCAGCAAGGAGTCAAAATAGTGCTTTAATGTTGCTCCTGTGCTATAGGTTCTCGCAAGGTCTAGCCAGCTGACGACAGTGCCAGATCAAACAGGCCTGATTGGCCTTGGTTTGCAGATGATAAATGCTGCCCTGATTGCTCCACTTCACCCTTCTTTACCTCATGTATCAATACACACACAGAGGAGCAGTCATGCACATCCATTGTTCTTCTCAATGTAATAAAACTGCCTCGTTTCCTATTGGAATAAATCAACAAGCAGGATTCAAGCACATTTTCAATTGTAAATTCCCCTGAGGAATTTAGAGCGCATGATATACATTTTTATTGCATTAGACCTCAGTGTAGGTTTTTTTGCAATCTGCGGGGCTGTAACCTGCAGAACGTTCTGCTCCACTTGCAGCTTGATGAGTCCATTCAGAGCCTGCTGGAACAGTAAAGAGAAAGAACTTGCATTCACATAGCGCCTTTCATGACCATAGGACTTAGCAAAGATTATTTACAACCAATGAAGGACTTTTTGAAACGTAGGCAGAATTTTTCATTGGGCGGGAGGCCCCGCCCACCAGCCACAAAGTCAGTGGCGAGCCCGCTTCCGCTGGGCATGGGGAGCCAGGTTGGGAGTTTTCACTCCCCAGGCTCTTAATTGGTCTTGGCCAGGATTTGCACCTCCTTGAGGCAGGAAGTCTCGCCAAATGGAGCTGCCGCCCGGACAATCAGTGGGCCGGCAGCTCTTAGTCCCAACAGTGCCATCAGGAGCAGTGGCCACTGCTGGGACTACACACAGCCATCGCAAGCAAGGTGAAGGATGGCCCCAGAAGACAGGTAAGCTTTTAGGACCTTGCTGGGGACAATTGGTCGGGCCACGGCGAGGCAAGTGAGGGTTGGTTAGGAGGAGTGTTGTGCATTGGGGGTGGTTGGGGCTTCCGGGGCAGCCCTCCGTCAGGCACAGGGTGCTCGATCAGGAGGGCCCCCCCACCCAGCCAGCCCACAAGAAGACCAACTGGTTTTACCAGCTGGGGTTCTTGAGGCTTTTGCTGTCCACATCCCATGAATGAATTTTTAGAAAGCTGCCAAGGGTAAGATACCCGCGGCGGCAGGAGAAGGCCCTTAAGTGGCAGTTAATTGGTCACTTAAAGGCCTTGATTGGTCTGGGACGGACGGGCCGTTTCTAGCTAACGCCGCCCTGTGTAAAATTGCAGTCCCCCAGCCTCCCACTCCATTTTACACCCCCCCACCCCCCGGCCACCAGCCCGACCATTTGGGGGATTTAAAATTCCGGCCATAGTCTCTGTCGTAATGTATGAAAACACAGCAGCCAATTTGCGCACAGCAAGCTCCCACAAACAGCAATGAGATGATGACCAGATTTCAGTGATGTTGGTTGAGGGATAAATATTAGCCAGGACAATCTTATAATTAGAGCTAGGCCACTGAAATCAAGAAGCACTTTTTCACAATTAAGTGTTGTGGAAATGTGGAGCATGTTCCTTGAGAAGGCAGGGGTGTTGGGGCAATTGAACTCTTTAAGACTGAGAGTGATAGATTTGTTGTCAGTTAATAACATCAAGGGTTATGGAATCAAAACTACATAAATGAGGTTGAGATATAAATCAGCCACTGAATGGTGGAACAATCCTGAAGGGCTGAATGGCCTACTCCTGGTCCTATGCCCTGCATGAACTGACAATTCTCCTTTTTATTAAGACTTCTTTTGTACCAGTTCTCTTGGGGTCAATGTCTGATCACTGGGTGATTTCTTCACTGGACCGAAGACTGAAAGGTTTGCTAAATGTTCAAGAAATGAACACCTCATCATTCAGCAGTACTCCTGTTCCTTTTTCAGTGAAGAAAGTACAACATGGGCAAGAGGCTAGAATTGGAGGAACATATTAATCTCAGAGGGTTGCACAGCTGGAGGAGGTTACAGAGATAGGAAGGGGCAAGACCAATGTCAGTCTCAACTTGGTTCCTATTAAGTGCAGGCACAGCACAGGCAACCACAATGTACCACTTATCAACACTAAACAAGGCAATCTCATTCAGCGAGACTGGCAATGAAAGTAGCTGTCTGAAATGGAAAAAGTCAAACTGCTCCTCTAAGCTGCTTTCTCTTGCCTTGTTTTAATCTGAAGTCTGAGAGTCTGGCATTCACAAGCTGACTAATTTTTTTCCTCTGTTTAACTCATTGGAATTGACAGCCACTAATACTGATCCAGCATTGATCAGCTCACTCAGCACATTCCAAGGATTGGCTCTGGGACATTCTAGAGTGTACGTCACAATGAAATACTGGACATTGCCCTTATCCATGAACATCTGGGGATGTTCACCCATCACCCCTGTCCTCTCTGACCTTCATTGGATCTCAGTTCGCCAACGCCCAGATTTTAAAATTCCCCATCTTCTTTTTCAAGTCCCTCCATAGTCTTGCTCCTCCCTATCTCTGTAACCTCCTCCAGCCCTACAACCCTCAGAAATCTGTGCATTCCTCCGATTCTGGCCCGTTGTCAATCCCTGATTTATATTATTGATGTTATATCTTCAGCTAAGCTCTGGAATTCCCTCCCTAAACCTCTCTGCCTTTCTACCTCTCTCTCTCTCTCTCTCTCTCTCTCTCTCCTTGAAGACAATCCTTACAAACTCCCTCTTTGGCCAAGCTATTGGTCACCTGTCCTAATATCTCCTGGAGTGGCTCCATGTCAAATTTTGTGTGACAACGCTCCAGTGAAGCACCTTGGGATGTTTTACTAAGTGAAAGGAACAATAAAAATACAAGTTGTTCAATATTTTTCAATTTCAATCTGTTATTCACGTGAATCTGTTTGTTTTTGCACCCAATTGAAGAGGTATCAGACACACAATCTGGTAGGTAGATATATGAATAAGGATGTGATTACAGGCCTCCGAAGGTTTATTTTTTTATCTATAGAGGGATTATCTGGATTGATGGATTTAATTACTGAAATTCACTCATCCGTAGGCCTTGTCCACATATCGTCCAACCTTTACTTGCCTGTACTATTAAATTTTGGGGATTGCCAAACTGCCTTTGAATTATGCAGGATGTCATCTTCAATGGTTCTCAGATATTGGTCAGATTTTCAGCACCTCTAAACTAAACTAAAATCATTGCACTTTAAATGTAAACAGCTATTGGTGATATTGGGAATGAATATTTAATCAACAGTTTGCATAACATTTCTTTGCTGCTAAGATGGAGGCATTAACCCATGTAGAAATGAACAAGTTAGTGCCAGCATTAAAATAGCAGACAGAGGAATGTGACGGGAGCGCGTTTAATGTATCATTCAGTCTCGGTCGGTAGCATTCAAAGCCTCTCGGCCGAGGCAAAAGTCAGGAGTGTGACAGAATGCTTTCCACTTGCCTAGATGGGTGCAGCTCCAGCAACACTCAAGAAGCTGGACACCATGCAGGACAAAGCAGTCCGCTTGATCAGCACCCCATCCACTACCTTCAACATTCACTCCCTCCACCACCGCAACACCATGTCTGTAGTGTGTACCATCCACAAGATACACTACAGCAACTTGCCAAGGCTTCTTCTGCAGCACCCCCCCCAAACACACAGCCTCAACCAGCGTAGAAGGACAAGAGCAGCAGATGGTCGGGAACACCACAATCTTCAAATTCCCCTCCTATTCTCACACCATCCTGACTTGGAAGTATATCACCATTTCTTCATCGTCATTGGGTCAAAACCTTGGAACTTCCTACCTAACAGCACTGTGGGAGCACCTTCATGGACTGGGGCAATTCAAGAAGGCAGCTCACAACCACCTTTTCAAGAGCAACTGGGGATGGCGAATAAATGCCAGCCTTGCTAGCAACAGCCACAACCCGGGAATGCCTCTGACAAAATTGAAAGCTCGCTCCAGGACTTGGCACAAAATCGAGGCTGGCACTCCAGTGCAGTACCTAAGGAGCGCTACATTATCTTTCAGAATGAGGTATTAATATTGAGGCTTCTTCAGGTGCATCAGGAGGACGATCTCACGGTGCTATTCAAAGATGAGCAAGAATGTTCCTCCCTTAGGAACCATCTCATTATTATATATGGGACCTTGTATTGTCCACATTGGCTGCTACATTCACCGATATGACAGTGTACATATGTACATATATCTCTTTCTCTCTCTTTGGCCTCCTTGTCTCGGGAGACAATGGGTAAGCGCCTGGAGGTGGTCAGTGGTTTGTGAAGCAGCGCCTGGAGTGGCTATAAAGGCCAATTCTAGAGTGACAGACTCTTCCACAGGGTGCTACAGATAAGATTGGTTGTTGGGGCTGTTACACAGTTGGCTCTCCCCTTGCGCCTCTGTCAGACCGGTGGGTCTGATACCAGTGGCGAGCTCGCTATTCAATGCGTCCTTGGGGATCCTGCCAACTTCCATGCGGCTCACATGGCCAAGCCATCTCAAGCGCCGCTGGCTCAGTAGGGTGTATATGCTGGGGATGTTGGCTGCCTCGAGGACTTCTGTGTTGGAGATACGGTCCTGCCACCTGATGCCAAGGATTGTCCGGAGGCAGCGAAGATGGAATGAATTGAGACGTCGCTCTTGGCTGACATACGTTGTCCAGGCCTCGCTGTCGTAGAGCAAGGTACTGAGGACACAGGCTTGATACACTCGCACTTTTGTGTTCCATGTCAGTGCGCCATTTTCCCACACTCTCTTGGCCAGTCTGGACATAGCAGTGGAAGCCTTTCCCATGCGCTTGTTGATTTCTGCATCGAGAGACAGGTTACTGGTGATAGTTGAGCCTAGGTAGGTAAACTCTTGAACCACTTCCAGAGCGTGGTCACCGATATTGATGGATGGAGCATTTCTGACGTCCTGTCCCATGATGTTCGTTTTCTTGAGGCTGATGGTTAGGCCAAATTCATTGCAGGCAGCCGCGTTCCTGTCTATGAGACTCCGCAGACACTCTTCAGTGTGAGATGTTAATGCAGCATCGTCAGCAAAGAGGAGTTCCCTGATGAGGACTTTCCGTACTTTGGTCTTCACTTTTAGACGGGCAAGGTTGAATAACCTGCTACCTGATCTTGTGTGGAGGAAAATTCCTTCTTCTGAAGACTTGAACGCATGTGAGAGCAGCAGGGAGAAGAAGATCCCAAACGGTGTAGGTGCGAGAACACAGCCCTGTTTCACGCCACTCAGGATAGGAAAGGGGTCTGATGAGGTGCCACTATGCTGAATTGTGCCTTTCATATTGTCATGGAATGAGGTGATGATACTTAGTAGCTTGGCTGGACATCCGATCTTTTCTAGTAGTCTGAAGAGACCACGTCTGCTGACGAGGTCAAAGGCTTTGGTGAGATCAATGAAAGCAACGTAGAGGGGCATCTGTTGTTCACGATATTTCTCCTGTAGCTGACGAAGGGAGAACAGCATGTCAATGCTGGATCTCTCTGCTCGAAAGCCACACTGTGCCTCAGGGTAGACACACTCAGCCAGCTTCTGGAGCCTGTTTAAAGCGACTCGAGCGAAGACTTTCCCCACTATGCTGAGCAGGGAGATTCCACGATAGTTGTTGCCATCACCGCGGTCACCCTTGTTCTTACAGAGGGTGATGATATTGGCATCGTGCATGTCCTGTGGTACTGCTTGTATTGTCCACATTGGCTGTTACATTCACGTATATGACTGTGTACATATATACATATATACACATATATATAGCTGTGGCTCAGTTGGTAGCACTCTTGCCTCTGAGTCAGAAGGTTGTGAGTCCAAGTTCACTCTAGAAGCCTCAGCTGGCACTCCAGTGCAATACTGGGGGAGTGCTGCACTGTCAGAGGTGCCGTCTTTGGAGCATGATATTAAATTAAGGTCCTGTTTTCTCTCTCAGGTGGATGGAAAAGGTCCCATGGCACAATTTCATAGAAGAACAGGTGTCCTGACCAATTATTTATCACTCAACCAACATAAAAAATAGGAGCAGGAGCAGGCCATTCAGCCCCTCAAGCCTGCCCCACCATTCAATAATATTATGGCTGATCTGTCCCAGGCCTCAGCTCCTCTTTTGGGCCTGCTGCGCATAACCCTTGACTCCCCAAGACTTCATAAACCTATCTACCTCCTCCTTAAATACATTTAGTGACCTCGCCTCAACAATTCTCTGAGATAGAGAATTCCAGAGATTCACCAACCTGCGAGAGAAAAAATTCCTTCACATCTTAGTTTTAAATATGTGCCTCCTTAATCTGTAACTATGTTTGAGATTCTCCCACCAGTGGAAACATATTTTTTTATTATTTATTTCGAGATACAGCACTCAAACAGGTCCTTCGGCCCATCATGTCTGTGCCAACCAACAACCACCCATTTATATTAATCCGACAGTAATCCCATATTCCCTACCACCTACCTACACTAGGGGCAATTTACAATGACCAATTTACCTATCAACTTGCAAGTTTTTGGCTGTGGGAGGAAACCAGAGCACCCGGCGAAAACCCACACAGTCACAGGAAGAACTTGCAAACTCCACACAGGCAGTGCCGAGAACTGAACCCAGGTTACGGGAGCTGTATAAGCTGCGGTGCTAATCACTGCGCCACTGTGCCAAGTCCGAGAGCGTGCTTTCAATTTTGTCAGAGGCATTCCTGGGTTGTGGGTGTTGCTAGCATCTACCCTGTCAAGCCCCCTTAAAATCTTATCTTCTTCTCTTCTTCTTTGGCCTCCTTGTCTCAAGAGACAATGGATAAGCACCTGGAGGTGGCCAGTGGTTTGTGGAACAGCGCCTGGAGTGGCTATAAAGGCCAATTCTAGAGTGACAGGCTCTTCCACAGGTGCTGCAGATAAAATTGGTTGTCGGGGCTGTTACACAGTTGGCTCTCTCCTTGCGGTTCTGTCTTTTTTCCTGCCAACTGCTAAGTCTCTTCGACTCGCCACTCTTTAGCCCCGCCTTTATGGCTGCCCACCAGCTCTGGCGATCGCTGGCAACTGACTCCCACGACTTGTGATCAATGTCACAGGACTTCATGTCGCATTTGCAGACATCTTTATAGCGGAGACATGGACGGCCGGTGGGTCTGATACCAGTGACGAGCTCGCTGTACAATGTGTCTTTGGGGATCCTGCCATCTGCCATGCGGCTCACATGGCCAAGCCATCTCAAGCGCCGCTGACTCAGTAGTGTGTATAAGCTGGGGATGTTGGCCGTCTCGAGGACTTCTGTGTTGGAGATACGGTCCTGCCACCTGATGCCAAGGATTCTCCAGAGGCAACGAAGATGGAATGAATTGAGACGTCGCTCTTGGCTGACATACGTTGTCCAGGCCTCGCTGTCGTAGAGCAAGGTACTGAAGACACAGGCTTGATACACTCGCACTTTTGTGTTCCATGTCAGTGCGTCATTTTCCCACACCCTCTTGGCCAATCTGGACATAGCAGTGGAAGCCTTTCCCATGCGCTTGTTGATTTCTGCATCGAGAGACAGGTTACTGGTGATAGTTGAGCCTAGGTAGGTAAACTCTTGAACCACTTCCAGAGCGTGGTCACCGATATTGATGGATGGAGCATTTCTGACGTCCTGTCCCATGATGTTCGTTTTCTTGAGGCTGATGGTTAGGCCAAATTCATTGCAGGCAGCCGCAAACCTGTCGATGAGACTCTGCAGAAACTCTTCAGTGTGAGATGTTAAAGCAGCATCGTCAACAAAGAGGAGTTCCCTGATGAGGACTTTCCGTACTTTGGACTTCGCTCTTAGACGGGCAAGGTTGAACAACCTGCCCCCTGATCTTGTGTGGAGGAAAATTCCTTCTTCTGTAAACTTGAACGCATGTGAAAGCAGCAGGGAGAAGAAAATCCCAAACAGTGTGGGTGCAAGAACACAGCCCTGCATCGACCCTATCAAGCTCCCTTAAAATCTTATAACGTCACTAAAAACATATCATCCGGTAACTATCACACTGCGGTATGCGGGAGCTTGCTGTACCCAAATTAGCAGCTGTGCTTCCTGTATTACATTAGTGACTGCATTTCAAAAATTACTTCATTGGCTGTAAAGCGCTTTGGACTGCCCTGAGGTTATGAAGGCGCTATATTAATGCAAGTTCTTTCTTTACATACACTGCACTTTGAAGTTCTGGAGTGCTTTAAAATGTTCCTGAGAAATGCGCTGAGGTGTTATATAAATGCAAAATCCTTTATTAACAGGAACAGGCAATGCTGGAAACACTAAGAAGATCACTCAGTGTCCACAGAGAACAGACAACTTGATATGTGTGCTGTCGAGCCCACGTCAGAGCTTACAGATGAGCAACAATTGAAAAAGAACAGAACAGGAGGAAGGGGGAGGGAGAAACACACGGACAGGTGCATATGAGCACAATCGAGTGATCTGTCCCACCAAAGCAGCCCAGGAGGGTAGTGGAAATACAAAAAAAATTGCTTCCTTTGAAACAATGAAAGATCTTTGAAAAAGACTGTGGGGCTAAAAATATATTTCTTTAAGGGAGGGCTGGGCTAATACTTTGTATCAAAAGTAAGGGGTGGAGTAAGTGATATAGAATAGAACCATAGAAAGTTTAAGGCACGGAAAGAGTCCACTTGGCCCATCATGTCTGTGCCGGCCGAAAAACAATCCACCCATTCTAATCCCACCTTCCAGCATTTGGTCCGTAGTCCTGCAAATTACAGCACTTGAGGTGCATATCCAGACTCCTTTTGAATGGATCAGGCAGTGATTTTCAGAGCCCCACCACCCTCTAGGTGAAAAATCTTTCCTCATCTTTCTACCAATCACTTTAAATCTATGCCCCCTCATCACTGACCTCTCTGCTAAGGTGAATAGACCCTTCACCTCCACTCTATCCAGGCCCCTCAAAATTTTGTATATTTCAATCAGATCTCCCCTCAGCCTTCTCTGTTCCAAGGAGAACAACCACAGCCTATCCGATCTTTCCTCACAGCTGCATTTTTCCAGTCCTGGCAGCATCCTCATAAATCTCCTCTGTACCCTCTCTAGTGCAATTACATCCTTTCTGTAATGAGGTGACCAGAACTGCACACAGTACTCAAATTGTGGCCTCACTATTATTTTATATAGTTTGAGCATAACCTCCCTGCTCTTGTGTTCTATACCTCAGCTAATAAAGGAAAGGATTCCATATGCCTTCTTAACTACCTTATCGACCTGTTCTGTTACCAAGTGCCAGCCTGTGCTTATTGGTAGTACTCTAGTTCTTCAGCCATAAAAGCACAAACGTTGTGGGTTTGTGCCTTGCTTCAATATGGTGCTGATGAAGTGCTCCATCATTGATGGTGTTTCTAAGAAGGTATTAAACAGGGGCCCTCTTGCCTGTTATCCTATGACACCCAGTACTGTTTGTAAAAGAACGGGAGCATTTGCCCTGGGGCCATCATTTATCCCTGAACCCACATGACTGAGTACAGGTAATCTACCTCACTGCAGTAAACCAGCCTGTGCATTTGCCTACAAAGCAGCAGTGACCATATTTTTTTTCTGTGAGTATCCATGGTTTATCTGCATAACTGAAAGGTAAAGTAAAATGTGACTGGTATGCCTTTACATAGGAATATAGGAACAGGCGATTCAGCTTTTGAGCTTGTTTCACTATTCAGTTAGGTCACTGGCTGATCTGTAGCTTAACCTTCCTTGGTTCCATAACCCTAATACCCTCGCCTAACAAAAATCATATCAATCTCTTTTTTAAAATGTTCAATTTGAGCCACATCAACAACTCAATAGCTTTTTGGGGAAAAGAGTTCCTGATTTCCACTATGCTTTATGTGAAGAAAAACTGTCTGGCATCACCACTGAACTGATGTTTTCCATATCGTTGTAGCCCTTGAGAAATAAATCCTCAGTAATTGCACAGCAGATGAACCATTGGATAGATCTCCGGTGTAAATGTTTTTTTTTTACTCTTGCTGTAACCTATCTGAATCTGCTGCTGATATCTCCCTCCTGACTGGTGCAAGCCTTAATAACCAACGTCTCCACAGTCCACTCATCCATCATGCTCTATGTCTTGTTTGATGACAGATCATTGATCACAGAGGGGGGCCTCCACTCTTGATTAAATATGTGATGCGCATGTTTCAGCGAGTTCATAATTGTACCTTTGCAGCTGTAGTGGCTGCACTTGGTTTTCAAGCTAAAATTAATGTATTAATTGGTGTATTCAAGGAGTTTCACTATCTAATTTTCCCATGAGACAGGGAACTCCTTCCCTTTTAAAAAAATCACTGCAGCCTCATAAATATCTTGTCATATTTAATCAGTCTGTCAAGCAATGATCAAACTTAAAATGGAAATACAATCCACAGCATTGTCCCATGACTCCAAATGTTATTTAGTGTTTCTCAGTCACCTCCTGTGGCCTAATTGTTGATACCTCAAGAACACAAAAGTGCGTCATTGGCTGTAAAGTGTTTGAGGGAGTCCTTAGGTGCCATAGAAATGAAAAGTATTTCTTTCTCCTCTGTATTGACTGGAGGGAGTTTTTCAATTCATTCTTGGGATGCGGGTGCCATTGGCATGGCAAGCCTTCATTGTCCATCCCTAATTTCCCCATGAGAAGGTGGTTCTTGAACCGTTGCAGTCAACATGGTGTAGGGACACACAAGACTGTAAGGTAGGGAGTTCCAGGATTTTTATCCAACGATGCTGAAGGAACAGTGATACATTTCTAAGTCAGGATAGTGTCAGGCTTACAAGTGGTGGTGTTCTCATGCACCTGCTGCCTTCTATGTTGTAGTGGAGGAAGTGAATATTTAACACAGGGACTAGGGCGGCAATTAGGTTGGATTGGACTGGCTTAAATGAGGTAGACTTCAAAACATTGCTCTTCTTTTATATTAAAATGACACCTCCGCCTGTAGCAACTGGGAGTTTCCATTGCTCGTTGGCTCACACATATTCAGCTGTCAATCATTCTGAAACAGCCCCCAGAATGTTTGTATTTGAATTGAATAGGTTGACTCCTTCATGAGAAGCCTTCCTGAGAAGCCCACTGATCTGTTCCAAATGCTTTGAACAATCTTTAAGATGGGTCCCTGTTCAAAGCCAATGGCCATCTCATAGTTTCAGGAACTATCCACTTGAGCTCATCTGCCTGATTTGGAGGAGGCATTTGAAAGTGGAGAGAGGTGGAGATGGCAAAGAAGCTTTGAGAAGGAAGTTTTGGAGTGCGGGGGGTGGGGGTGTGTGATTGCTGGAGGCTCTGACACCAGTGAGGGAAAGGAAGGAGGGGAGAACACACAGTAGAATGGAATTGGAAGAGTGGAAGTTGCAAGCTGATAAATAGAAGCTGGAGAAGTTAACAGAGCAAGGGCATGGGGGAATTTATAGACATGGATGAACATTCTGAAATCGATGGATGCAGGGGGTGGGGAGGGGTGTTGGACTGTCATTCTCCTGTTCTGGTGTAGAGGAAGACATGAAAATTCTTCATAAAAACAGACTGTATGATGTTGATATGTTGCAGTTAGAGGGGAAATTCTCTTCTCACCCCATGTCTAAACTGCAGACAATGGATATTGGATCAGTTGCAAGGACAAGTCAGATCAATATAGGGGCCTCGGCACTTGTAGTAAAGGAAATGTGAAATTAAATTAAATCAATCCATTTAATGACAGACTGCCAGCTTCAGGGAACAACATAAAGTGTACATGACATTAATGACTACGACTGTGACCCGTGCACATCACATATCAGTAATAATATCTTCAGGCTGATAGTCCACAATGTGCAGGAGGTGAATAGGGTTTGTTTAATCACCCTCCAGTTTGATTCCCTCTTCTCCAGTAGGACTGAATCATGGAATCACAGAATCTTGCAGCACATAAGGAGGCCTGTTCAGACCATTGTGCACTTTTGGTAGAGCTCACTCCAATTAGTCTCACTCCCCTGCCTTTCCCCACAGCCCTGCATCTGTTTTCTTTTTTAAGTATTTATCCAATTCCATTGAAAGTTATTCTTGACTCTACTTCCACCTTCCTTTCAGGCAGCACATTCCACATCGCTGTATTAGAAAAAATTCTCCTCAACTCCTCACTGATTCTTTTGGCAATTACCTTAAATCTGTGTCCTTTGGTTACTGACCCGGCCACTGAAGTCTTGCTCCAAAGGTGCCAGTGGACTTCCAATGCCTCACCCAAACATTCATGCTTCATCTAGAAGCCTAGACAGTGAGATCCCAAAATCTGCGGGTTGTTAGAGAGCCTAATTTGGGAGTTGTTTTTCAGCACTAAATTTGTCTCATGGGCCCAGCAACACTCCACAGAAATTCCATTCAATTTCAGGGCCCTCACGGTGGCAGCCTCACAAAAATGACAGAGCTAAGATGCAATGATGTCACCCATCACCAATTCAAGGGCATCTGCTTTCCCATCTGCTGGAGAATGTGCACTGTGGTTTAAATGTTGCAGGTTCCCAGGGCCCATCCATCAAGGAAGAAGTACTTTATTAAAGAGACCCTGCGAACAGAGATTTCTTTTGGAGATTTTTGGCCATGCACTGGGAGTCAACACAGGTCCTGAAACAAATGTTGACCCTTGTACTCAGGGAACCTTCGCCTCTGAGGCAGAATGTTATGGGTTCAAGTCCCACTCCAGAAACTTCGGCACATAATCCAGTACTGAGGAAATGCTGCACTGTCAGAGGTGCTGTCTTTTGGAAGAGATGGTAAACCAAGGCCCCATTTGCCCCCTGAGATCCGTCGGCATTATTTCCAAAGAGCAGTATTGGAATTCTCCTTGGTTTATATGTATCACTCAACCAACATCAGTAAAACAGATGATCTGATCATTACCACATTGCTGTATATGGGCCCTTGTTGAGTCCATATTGGCTGCTGTGTTTCCGAAATTATGACAGTGAAAGGCACTATATAAATTCAAGTCTTTTTTTTCTTTCCTACTTTCCTTCTTTCATTCTTTTCTTCCTTCCTTAGGGACTATTACCTGCACCCATTGCCTACCCCAAATGCAAACACCAGTATTTAAAAGAGCTGCAGAGCCTTCTTTTCTCTAAACGTGCAGCTCATTCTCGATGACCAGTCACAGCTTCCAAATTCACATGCCGGGAGCTGTCGTGACGCTTTCTTTTTTTTGTCAGCCACTGCACCTCTGCTCTGTTTCCAGGCAAAAGGAGACAGGATGGTTGCTGGGTGATGAGGAATACTGTGACTCGTGACACCCTGTTGTGAGACTAGTGCTGCAATGTAACACTGCAGTGAAGCACCAACAAAGACAAGGATAAGAACTGAGATAGCCACTGGGTTTCTCATAGGAACAAACGAACAACATACGAACATACAAATTAGGAGCAGAAGTAGGCCACTCGGCCCTTCGAGCCTGCTCCGCCATTCAATAAGTTCATGACTGAATTGATTACTCCACATTTCCACCTACCCCCGATAACCTTCCATCCACCTTTGACCATCTTTCCTCCAAATCTTCCTTCTTTTCTATTATATTGTGCTGCAATTTCTTAAAGATCCCACCCATGCTGCCCATTTCTATTTCAGATTCCACCCCCACCCCCCCCATCAGAGCCTCTCCATTGTCCCTTCATTCTCTCCATTTCTTTCCTTCTATCACCGTGCTCTCCCTGTGTCTCCCCTGCCCAGTTTCCCCACAACTCCTCGCCAGTTTTTGCTCTCACTGAGACGACGACGACAACCCGAAAGCAAAAAAAAGGAAGGCGTGAGCAGCTTCGAGGAACCGGAGTGTGGAATTCGAAACACAAACAGATCAGCCATGATCTTTTTGAATGACACAGCAGGCTAGAGGGCCGAATGGCCTACTTCAGCTCCTAATTCGTATGTTTATATTTCTCTTCAGGTCAATTCCTCGTCTACACTACCTGAACCTCCTCAGGCTAGCGTCTCTGAGTTGTCGAGTATGAGGAAGAGGGTGAATGTAGGGGTGGGTGAGTGGTTGACAATTTTTCCAGAGGCAGAAGTGACTGCATGGTCTTACTATTCAGCAATCTTCTCGCTCTGTCTTTTGGCTTGCAGCCAACAGAAGCAAACAGTATGGCCAAATTTGGTGTGCCTGAGTAGGGTTCTACCTTGCGAGGTAATTTGTAGATTCCTTATGAAGAAAGTGGTAGCTGTTGAAGAGATTAAAGAATACATAGAAATATTAAATAACAATGGGTATAAATTCCTACAAAACCACTGAAGACACAGAGACTCCCATATCCTAATCCCCAACTACCAGGCAAGAATTGAAGACAATTATTTCCATTGTTTTCGCTGTTTAGCTATGTGGAGAGGCTAGAGTAACTTGGGCACTTTTCATTGGATCGTAGAATCATACAGCACAAAAAGAGGTCATTTAGCCCATTGTCCCTGTGCTAGCTCTTTGAAAGAGCTGTCCAATTAGTTCCACTCACTCTCTCTTCCCCCCACCCCCCCACCCCACCTCATAGCCCTGCAAATTTTTGCTTTTGAAAGTTACTACTGAATCTGCTTCCACCACCTTTTCAGCCAGTGTATGCCAGATCACAGCAACTCACTGAGTAAAAAATATTCTCCTCACCTTGCCCTTGACTTTTTGCTGATTATCTTAAATCCGTGTCCTCTGGTTACCGACCCTCCTGCCAGTGGAAACAGTTTCTCACTGTCTGCTCTATCCAAGCCCCTCATAACTTTGAACAACTCTATTAAATTTCCTAACTTAAAAAAAAACTCATCAGAGGTGGTTATGTGAAGATCAAATAGAGGTATTGAAAATCATGAGAGATTTTGTTGAAGAAAACTATGAAAAATTATTTCCACTGTCTGGTGAATTAGTAACTAGAGGGCATGAAATTAAGATCATCACTGGAAGAGTGAAGAGAGAGATGGAAAATTACATTTTGCACAAAGGGAGCCTCCTGACAAAAACTGTGAAATCCATAACTAGTTTTAAAAGGGAAGTTGATAAATATTTCAAAAAGGAAAAGCATCAGAGATACAGGGAGAAGGCAGGAAGAATGTGTCTAAATGGATAACTCTTCCACTGGTACACTGTGCTGAATGGTCTCTTTCTGTGATGCAAAATTCTCGATTCACGGGTTTGTGTGACATTCAATTCTCTCCTGTCTGCTGACTGCTACACACAACCAGTTTGCGTAGTCTAACTTAGTTCCTTGTGGTCATTGGCCCACAGAACAAAACTGCCCTAATGTGGCACCAGCCATAAATCCCAATTCAACGAGGGAACGAGGCTGGCGTGGGTGGAAACATGGAAAATGTCACACTGGTGTAGTACAGCAATGGTCTCCTGAGATTGGAGCTGAGGCACATTGTTGAATTGCCATAGGACATAGGAACAGGATTAGGCCATTTAGCTGCTCAAGCCTGTTCTGCCATTAAATGAAATCATAGCTGAACTGTGACCCAATTCCAATATATCTGCCTTTGCCCATATCCCTTAATACCTTCCGTTAACCAAATCCTGTCAATCTCAGATTTAAAATTAACAATTGATTTGGCATCAATTGCCATTTGTGAAGAGAGTTCCAAACTTCTACCACCCTTTTTGTGAAAAAGTGTTTCCTAATTTCATTCCTGAAAGGTCTAGCTCTAGGTTTTTGACTATGCACCTTCGTCCTAGACTTCCCAACTAGCGGAAGTAGTTTATCCGAATTTACCCTATCAGTTCCCCTTAGTATCTTGAAAACTTGGATCAAATCACCTGTCTGAAATCCACGGAATACAATCCTCGTTTGTTTAATCTCTCCTCATAATTTAACTCTGAGTGCAGGTATCATTTTTGTAAATCTATGTTGCACTCTCTCCAAGGTCAATATATCCTTCCTAAGATGCGGTGCCCAGAATTGCTCACGATACTCCAGGTGTGGTTTAACCAGGGCTTTGTATATCTGAAGCTTGACTTCTACCCCCTTGTATTCTAGTCCTCTAGATATAAAGGCCAGCATTCCATTAGCCATTTCGATTATTTTCTGCACCTATTCATGATATTTTAATGATCTGTGTAGCTGGATCCCTAAGCCTTCAAACATCGGCTATGCTACACTGACTGAGAGTGGTGTTCGCACCATTTTCCCAGGATTTCCACTGATGTCCCACTAAAGTTATCAGGAATTGGAGATTGGGGAAACCTCCCCACCCCGCTCCGGAAATTCCAGGCCTATGTGCGCAACTGGAAATATCTTTTATTCCTTGAAACAGACATCTTTCTTGTTATCAAGTGCAAGAATGTATTTTTTTTTAACTTCTTAGAAGATCACCCTTCCTGATTCAGCTCAGAGTAAATAAATGCTGTGTTATATGAAAGATACTGACTGAAGATTCGCGCTGTACTTATTTATTTAGTAAAGGATGAAAGATTTATATGACCTCCAAAGAGGTTTCAGGAGCCGCCTCAAAGGTCAGTGGTAGGGCAGTTCTATGGTATTTAGGTATAATGATGTTGAGAGCTTACCGCTTTAAACACATCCCTGACAACAGAAATAATGTACTAGCAGCTGTGCTTATTCATCACAAAAGCAAGAGTGCAATGAACCTGGACAAGCCAAAGCAATAATTCTACTGCCAGACACTGAATGGATTTGCATGACCAACTCACATTTGGGAAGAGAATAGCCAGTCTTTTAAAGAAATGGGTGTTTTTTAAGTAAGTAACATTTCGGTTTCATCCTCCAAGAATATTCAAGCCAAGGACATTTTGGAAGCCTTCTGATTTACATTGCACTTGAGAGGATTGGATTGGATTGGATGTCTGAGATGGAGGATCCTTGCAAAACCTCTCTCGCCCTTGGATAGAGGTTGCCAACTTTGGTTGGACTTACTCCTGCAGGTGTCATCACTTGACCTCCTGGCTCTAACTGCCCTGCCCCCACTCTCCCACCATTGGTTGCCCGACACACCCATGTTCTGACTTTCCACACCAATGGGTAAGCAAACAGATTTTTTGTTACCCGGTTAGATGACTCTAGACTATCTGCCAAGCAGCCTTTTCTTGCCCCCATGTCCAATATTTTTATAACCAATCAACGGAAGTGTTCAAGGAACTGTTTTTAAAAACTACAATTCTCTAAACGCCCCAATGATTTTTCTCCTGGGGTTGTTTGCAGCTGTATCCTGGAGCTTAAACTTTAATTCCTGGAGACTCCAGTGCAATTCTGGAGGGTTGGCAACTCTTTTCTTGATTGAGGGTGAAGTTGTCATAAAAACCCAACTAGTTCATGCATATCCTTTAGGGAAGGAAACCTCTCATTCCTACCTGGTCTGGTCTATATGTGATTCTGGTCCCATACCAAGGTGGTTGACTCTTACATGCCCTCAGGTCTGCCCCACAACCCATTCAGTTGTATTGAGCCATTACCAGTGGTTCAAGAGGAAGGCCTCGCATCACTTTCAGGGCATCAAATAGGAAATAAATGACGGCTTTGCCAGCGATGCCCACATCCCGAGAATTAATTTTTTAAGAACCTGGAAACACAATATGGCCGACTTAACTCATTCCAGTGGCAGTGTTTGGGGACTACATTTCTGGCCAGCATATGATGGAGAACAGTGATGGTTGAGAACATGAGAAATCTACCAGTGTAATAACAAACTCTTCAAATCGCATCAGCAAAAGCGTCCTGGGAAATGTTCCCTCTAAGCCGTGCGGCCACACAGCAACCCAGAAGTCCCTACACAGGCCACACACAAGTTGCCCCTTTAAATAACCACATGTGTGCGGCAGCGCAAAGAAAATTAAATGGGCCACGCACTTAAAGAAATCAGCCGCACACTCGAACAAAAAATTAGAGGGAACTTTGATCCTAAATCCCTATTCTCTGTCAGAGAGTTTCCTTAGCGAAACAAGTTGTAACAGAGGTTTCAAAAACATAGACTGACACCAGGGCTTAGAGGGATAAATTATGTGGACAGGTTGCATAAACCTGGCTTGTATTGTCTTGAGTATAAGAGTTTGAGGTATGATTTGGTCAAGGTGTTTAAAATATTAAAAGGATTTGATAGGGTAGATACAGAGAAACTATTTCCTCCGCTGGGGGATTCAAGAACCAGTGCACATAATCTTTAAATTAGAGCTGGCCTGTTCAGGAGCAAAATCAGGAAACATTTTCCATAGAAAGTGGTAGAAATATCAAACTCTCTCCCTCAAAAGGTTGTGGACACTGAGGGTCAATTGGAGCTTTTAAGACTATGATCGATAGATATTTGTTAGGTAAGGGTATCAATGGATGGGGGAAAAGATGGGAAAGTAGAGTTGAAATGCAGATCAGCTATGGTCTAATTGACTGATGGAACAGACTAGAGGGGCTGAATGGCCTCCTCCTGTTCCTAATGTTCCCAATGACATCAAGGGATATGGGGATAGTGGAGAAAAATGGCATAGAGGTAGATGATCAACCATGATCTGTTTGAATGGTGGAGTGGGCCATATGGCCTATTCCTGCTCCTATTTCCTATGTTTCTATGTTACCACATAGACTGATGTAAACATTTGATAGATAACTAGTGGCAGAGTGTCACTTATGTGTTGGACCTACAATTACCTGAATCATCCAAACAGAGATGATTCGGTTTCTCGGAACAAGCCCTAATGAGCCCAAGTCCCAGTATAAATTTACTCAATTCAGGATTCCATCTTAATCATCACATACAACATATAGTGTGAGGCACCTCGGAATGAAACAGCCTCTTCAAAATAAGCCATAAATTAGCACTGTGCATTACAAGCTACAGAGCAGACAATGAGTTTTTTTTACAGATTAAGTGGTAGAGGAATAGAGTTACATGTCTGAAGGGGAGATTGTCACTTTAACTAATAGAGTCAGACACTCTTATTGGTTTCAGCCTGTTTATTTTTTTGAATGTGTTAGATAGAATAAAGTGACAAATCTCAAGAAATTATATTTCATATCAGCGCATAATTGTACATGATGCATTCAACCCCATTTCTTAGTCCATTTCTTAACATTTTCCACTGGCATTGTACTTCTGCCTGTCACGGAGCTATATAGTTAGTTGGATTTTTGTTCCATTTTAATGTTTGTAGAACATTTCTGCAGAAACTATGTGCACTCTCCACATCTCTCCTTCCTTAAGGTGCACCTTTAAAACTAATTCTTTGACCAAGCTTTAAGTCGTCTGTTCTAATGCTTCCTTTAGTTGCTTGGTGTTAAATTTTGTCTGATTACGCTCCTGTGAAAGGCCTTGGGAGGTTTTACCACATTAAAGGTGCAATATAAATGTAAATTGGAGTGCCTCTATTGGTGTTGAAAGGTCAGGAAATCACACTGGCATTGTAATAAAGACACACAACCCCAACTCTATTTACATATATTTACGAGGCTCTTGTCTGTTTCAGGTGGAAACTTTGTAACACATTACCTCTCTCCCTATACCTTCCACCATCCCAGGAAAATTGAATGATACTGGAAAACCAGCACTAATTGGTCCTGGGTCAAGTCATGTGAGAAATGGGGTGGTGAAGAAGAAAACAATTGGCCTCAATGTCTCCAGTTGGGAATGAGATTTGTGACGATAATGGTAGGTATTGTTATGTCCAAGTGAAGTGGAGTGATTGAAAATACAGAACTCAAACTGAAGAGTTATAAAAACAAATAGTGGACAATGTGCTGGAATAAATGGCCGCTGAAGATCACCCCTGTACAACTGAGTGGCTTGCTAGGCCATTGCACAGGGCAGCTAAGAGTCAACCACTAACAAATGGGTCTGGGGGTCACGTATCGTCCAGATAAGGTGAGGACTTTCTTCCCTAAAGGGCATTAGTTAAGCAGACGGGTTTTTACAACAATTTAGTTGCTTCAAATTGTCATTGTCACTCATACTAGCCTTTTATTCTGAATATATTTAGTTAACTGAATTTAAATTCCCAGCTACCATGGTAAGATTATGAACTCAGGTCCCTCGAGCACTAGTCCAAGCCTCTGGATTACTAGTCCAGTAGCATAACCATTATGTTACCATACTCCACCCTTACATGGTTCATTCACAAAGAAGGCTGCTTTGATAGAGTGGCACCCCAGCAAGAATCACCACTATCGGGAGAGATGAGGTGAAATATAAACCAGCTCTCAATCATGCTGTCTGTCTCTTTCAATTTTTGCCTCATGCATATGGGCACCATGCTTTAAGAAGGATGTCGAGGCCTTGGAGAGGGTGCAGAGAAAACTTACCAGAATGCTAACAGATATGTGGGACGTCAGTTCTATGGAGAGTCAAGAGGAGCTGGGATTATTCTTCTTAGAGTAGAGAAGGTTAAGGGGCGATGAAGTAGGGGTGTTTAAAATTGAGGGATTTTGAAGAGAGTTGAAAGGGGGAAACTGTTTTCCAGCAGCAGGAGGGTTGGTAACTAGAGAACACAGATTAAGATTATATAAACCGTACGTCCCAAAGACTGGAGGATCATATCAAACAACATGTCCCTTCCACTGTTCACAATGGGCAGGGTACAGGCTGTAACCAACCAGACCATGCTTGCTAAACTCAAAACACAATGTCCAACATTAGATGTTATTCCGCATTTGGACAAATTTGCTAAATAATCCACGGTGTGCTAAGAATTACGCTGACAATCAACTTAAAATTGTCTGTAGGGCTCGCAGTGTGGCGCATTTGCGTGTACTGGAAGCTACATATATTAATACACAGGGCCCTGTTTTTTGCAGACAGAAGGAACATGTACAAACATTGCACCTGTTTCAGCTAAACAAAATAAGTGACAGCCATTCACTGGTTCATTCCTCAGGGCAATGCCTTGACCAATCAGAGTCAAGCTGCCTAATTTAAATTTCAAACAAAGCTTGGCAGTTAACTGTCAGTCACCGTAAATTGGTGCATTCTCCATGGCAATGACTCTACCAATCAGAGTTCACTTGCCAACCAATCAGTTCTCATACAGTATAAAGTTGTTGTTTTCCCTTACATTGGTATTCTTGCGGATTGACCTGATGAGTGCAAGCTTTGGCAAGATGGCTCTATTTTCAGCAATGCTCAAGATTAAGATTCCTTGGAAAAATCCAGGGGAAAAAAATGAGTTTTGTTTTTACACAGTGAGTTGTTATGCTCTCTAAGGGTGGTGGAAGCAGATTCAACAATAACTTTCAAATTGAATTGGCTGAATACTAGAAAGGGGTAAATTTGCAGGGCTATGGGGAAAGAGTGGGAGAATGTGACTAATTAAATAGCTCATTCAAAGAGGTGTGATGGGCCGAATGGCCTCTTTCTTTGCTGTATGACATTATATGTATTGTAAACTTTGAAAACAACAAGGGGCTGGATTTTCAAAACAGGGTCGGGAACCCGACGCTGGGATGATTTCCAGATCCCGACCCCACGCCTCAGCTCTCGCGAGACGACCTCCAAATGGTAACACTTTAATTGGACAGGAGGCTAGCTGAGCGCTAAGTTAGTGGCGCTAAGCATCTGTAGGAGGCGGGAGCTGCCTGCCTGGCATCAGCAGCAAAGCCAAGTGACAGCCATGATGTGGCTGGTGTTGCCCTGCTGAGGAGAGCAGGCAGCTTCTCAGAGGACTGGCAGAATGAACAGGTGAGGCAGTGGTTCCATAATGAAAAAATAATGTCCTGCACTGGGCCCAGCGCAAGATCCCCATGGGCCGCAAACAAAGTTATTCCCCTGCCTGCTGCGATCCCGACAGCTGTGTGCTATCGTGCACCAGATTGGTTGGACTCACTGGATTCCTCTTTGAAATTGTGGTGCGGACCCCTCCCCCACTCCCTTAACGAGCTCCTAAAGGAGCTCAATGGCAGCTTAATTGGAGGCGTGTGGCTTCCCCGTTCTCTCCCCCCGCCCTCACATTAAAAATTGCAGACTGTCATAGAGTTATACAGCACAGAAACAGGACCTTCGGCCCATCTTGTCCGTGCCGGCCATCAAGCACCTATCTATTCTATTCCCATTTTCCAGCACTTGGCCCATCGCCTTGTATGCTATGGTTTTTCAAGTGCTCATCTAAATACTTAAATGTTGTGAAGATTCCTGCCTCTACCACCCCTTCAGGCAGTGTGTTCCAGATTCCAACCACCCACTGAGTGAAATTTTTTTCTCAAATCCCCTCTAAACCTCCTGCCCTTACCTTAAATCAAAGACCCCTGGTTATTGACCCTTCCGCTAAGGGAAAAGGTTTCTTCCTATCGACCATATCAATGCCCCTCATAATTTTGTAGACCTCAATCAGGTTCCGCCTAAGCCTTCTCTGCTCTAAGGAAAACAACCCTAGCCAATCCAGTGTCTCTTCATAGCTGAAATGCTCCAGCCCAGGCAACATCCTGGTGAATCTCCTCTGCACCCTCTCCAGTGCAATCACATCCTTCCTATATTATGGTGCCCAGAACTGTACACAGTACTCCAGCTGTGGCCGAACAAGCGTTTTATACAGCTCCATCGTAACCTCCCTGCTCTTATATTCTATGCCTCGGCTAATAAAGACAAGTATACCATATGCCTTCCTAACCACCTTATCCACCTGTGTTGCTGCCTTCAGTGTTCTATGGACAAGTACACCAAGGTCTCTCTGACTCTCTGTACTTCCTAGGGTCCTACCATCCATTGTATATTCCCTTGCCTTGTTAGCCCTCCCAAAATGCATCACCTTGCACTTCTCAGGATTAAATTCCATTTGCCACTGCTCCGCCCATCTTACCAGCCCATCTATATCATCCTGTAATCTAAGGATTTCCTCCTTACTATTTCCGACACAACCAATTTTCGTGTCATCTGCGAACTTACTGATCATACCTCCTATATTCACATCTAAATCATTAATGCACACTACAGCAAGGGTCCCAACACCGATCCCTGCAGTACACCACTGGTCACAGGCTTCCAATTGCAAAAACAATCCTCGATCATTACCCTCTGCCTCCCACCACTAAGCCAATTTTGAATCCAATTTGCCAAATTGCCCTGGATCCCATGGGCTCTTACCTTCTTAACCAATCTCCCATGCGGGACCTTATCAAAAGCCTCACTGAAGTCCATGTAGACTACATCAACTGCTTTACCTTCATCTACACATCTAGTCACCTCCTCGAAAAATTCAATTAAGTTTGTTAGACAAGATCTCCCCCTGACAAAGCCATGCTGACTATCCCTAATTAATCCCTCCCTCTCCAAGTGGAGATTAATCCTGTCCCTCAGAATTTTTTCCAATTGTTTCCCTACCACTGATGTTAGACTCACTGGCCTGTAAATACCTGGTTTATCCCTGCTAACCTTCTTGAATAATGGTACCACATTCGCTGTCCTCCAGTCCTCTGGCATCTCTCCTGTGGCCGGAGAGGATTTGAAAATTTGTGTCAGAGCCCCTGCTATCTCCTCCCTTGCCTCACATAACAGCCTGGGATACATCTCATCTGGGTTTGGGCATTTATCCACTTTTAAGCACGCTAAAACAGCTAATACTTCCCCCCTTTCAATGCTAATTTGTTCAAGTATATCACAATCCCCCTCCCTGATCTCTACACCTACATCGTCCTGCTCCGTAGTGAACACAGATGAAAAGCAATCATTTAAAAACTCACCTATGCCCTCCGGATCCAAAACACAGATTGCCACTTTGGTCCCTAATGGGCCCTACTCTTTCTCTGGTTATCCTCTTGCCCTTAATATACTTATAAAGCTCCTAGGGATTTTCCTTTATCTTGCTCACCAGTGTTTTTTCATGCCCCCTCTTCGCTCTCCTAATTAGTTTTTAAGTACCTCCTACACTTTCTATACTCCTCTAGGGCCTCCGCTATTTTCAGCTCTGAATCTGCCATAAGCCTCCTTTTTTTCCTTACCCATTCCTCTATATTCCTTGACATCCAGGGTTCCCTGGACTTGTTGGTCCTACTCTTCACCTTTTCGGGAACATGTTGGCCCTGAACTCTCACTATTTCCTTTTTGAATGACTCTCACTGGTCTGATGTAGACTTTCCTACAAGTAGCTGCTCCCAGTCCACTTGGGCCAGATCCTGTTTTATCATATTGAAGTCGGCCTTCTCCCAATTCAGTACTTTTATTTCCGGTCCATCTTTGTCCTTTTCCATAACTACCTTAAATCTTACAGAGTTATGGTCACTAGCCCTGAAATGCTCCCCCACTGACACTTCTGCCACTTGTCCGGCTTCATTCCCTAGGATTAGGTCCAGTACCACCCCATAATTACATAAGTTTTAAGGTACTTGTGGATAAGGATAAGAGTAGTCCTCGGGTGAAGGTGCTAAATTGGGGGAAGGCTAATTATAACAATATTAGGCAGGAACTGAAGAATTTAGATTGGGAGCGGCTGTTTGAGGGTAAATCAACATCTGATATGTGGGAGTCTTTCAAACGTCAGTTGATTAGAATCCAGGACCAGCATGTTCCTGTGAGGAAGAAGGATAAGTTTGGCAAGTTTCGGGAACCTTGGATAACGAGGGATATTGTGAGCCTAGTCAAAAAGAAAAAGGAAGCTTTCGTAAGGGCTGGAAGGCTGGGAACAGACGAAGCCCTTGAGGAATATAAAGACAGTAGGAAGGAACTTAAGCAAGGAGTCAGGAGGGCTAAAAGGGGTCATGAAAAGTCATTGGCAAACAGGATTAAGGAAAATCCCAAGGCTTTTTATACGTATACAAAGAGCATGAGGGTAACCAGGAAAAGGGTTGGCCCACTCAAGGACAGAGGAGTGAATCTATGTTTGGAGCCAGAGGAAATGGGTGAAGTAGTAAATGAGTACTTTGCATTAGTATTCACCAAAGAGAAGGACTTGGTGGATGATGAGTCTAGGGAAGGGAGTGTAGATAGTCTCAGTCATCTCATTATCAAAAAGGAGGAGGTGTTGGGCGTCTTGCAAAGCATTAAGGTAGATAAGTCCCCAGGGCCTGATGGGATCTACCCCAGAATACTGAGGGAGGCAAGGGAGGAAATTGCTGGGGCCTTGACAGAAATCTTTGCATCCTCATTGGCTACAAGTGAGGTCCCAGAGGACTGGAGAATAGCCAATGTTGTTCCTTTGTTTAAGAAGGGTAGCAAGGATAATCCAGGAAATTATAGGCCAGTGAGCCTAACGTCAGTGGGGGTAGGGAAACTATTAGAGAGGATTCTTTGGGACAGGATTTACTCCCATTTGGAAACAAACAAACTTATTAGCGAGAGGCAGCATGGTTTTGTGAAGGGGAGGTCGTGTCTCACTAACTTGATTGAGTTTTTGAGGAAGTGACGAAGATGATTGATGAAGGAAGGGCAGTGGATGTTGTCTATATGGACTTCAGTAAAGCCTTTGACAAGGTCCCTCATGGCAGACTGGTACAAAAGGTGAAGTCACACGGGATCAGAGGTGAGCTGGCAAGATGGTTACAGAACTGGCTCGGTCATAGAAGACAGAGGGTAGTAGTGGAAGGGTGCTTTTCTGAATGGAGGGCTGTGACTAGTGGTGTTCCGCAGGGATCAGTGCTGGGACCTTTGCTCTTTGTAGTATATATAAATGATTTGGAGGAAAATGTTGCTGGTCTGATTAGTAAGTTTGCGGACGACACAAAGGTTGGTGGAGTTGTGGATAGTGATGAGGATTGTCAGAGGATACAGCAGGATATAGATCAGTTGGAGACTTGGGCGGAGAAATGGCAGATGGAGTTTAATCCGGACAAATGTGAGGTAATGCATTTTGGAAGGTCTAATGCAGGTGGGAAGTATACAGTAAATGGCAGAACCCTTAGGAGTATTGAAAGGCAGAAAGATCTGGGCGTACAGGTCCACAGGTCACTGAAAGTGGCAACGCAAGTGGATAAGGTAGTCAAGAAGGCATACGGCATGCTTGCCTTCATCGGTCGGGGCATAAAGTATAAAAAATAGGCAAGTCATGCTGCAGCTGTACAGAACTTTAGTTAGGCCACACTTCGAATATTGCGCGCAATTCTGGTCGCCACACTACCATAAGGACGTGGAGGCTTTGGAGAGGATACAGAAGAGGTTTACCAGGATGTTGCCTGGTCTGGAGGGCATTAGCTATGAGGAGAGGTTGGATAAACTCGGATTGTTTTCATTGGAACGACGGAGGTGGAGGGGCGACATGATAGAGGTTTACAAAGTTATGAGCGGCATGGACAGAGTGGATAGTCAGAAGCTTTTTCACAGGATGGAAGAATCAGTTACTAGGGGACATAGGTTTAAGGTGCGAGGGGCAAAGTTTAGAGGGGATGTGCGAGGCAAGTTCTTTACACAGAGGGTGGTGAGTACCTGGAACTTGCTGCCGGGGGAGGTGGTTGAAGCAGGTACGATAGCAACGTTTAAGAGGCATCTTGACAAATGCATGAATAGGATGGGAATAGAGGGATACGGTCCCCGGAAGTGCAGAAGGTTTTAGTTTAGGCAGGCATCAAGATCGGTGCAGGCTTGGAGGGCCGAATGGCCTGTTCCTGTGCTGTACTGTTCTTTGTTCTTTTTTGTTCTTGTCTTGTAGAACTTTCTACGTGCTGGCTCAAAATGCTCTCCTGGATGCACTTTAAGAATTCCGCCCCCTTTAAGCCTTTTGCACTAAGACTATCCCAGTTAATATTGGGGAAGTTGAAATCCCCTACTATTATTACTCTATTATTTTTATACCTCTCTGAAATTTGCAAACATATCTGCTCCTCTATCTCTCCCTGACTGTTTGGAGGCCTGTAGTACACTCCCAGCCAAGTGATTGCCCCCTTTTTGTTTTTAAGTTCTACCCATATGGCCTCATTTGAGGAACCTTCTAAGATATCATCCCTCCTTACTGCAGTAATTGACTCCTTGATCAATTGTACAATACCAGCTCCTTTTTTACACCTCCCCCCATGTCGCGCCTGAAGATTCTATACCCTGGAATACTGAGCTGCCAGTCCTGCCCTTCCCTCAACCATGTCTCTGTGATAACAATAATATCCTAATCCCATGTGTTAATCAATGCCCTCAATTCATCTGCCTTACTTGTAAGACTCCTTGCATTAAAATAGATGCAATCCAGTCTTGCAGCCCTGCAGCCCTTACAAAATCCAGCCCAAGAAATCGCACAGCCACATTCAAATCAAACTGCTTTGGCATTTTGTTGTAGGTTTTTCATGTTTTTCCTTCGTTTTAACTTCATGGCATTTTCACAATGCATCTGCGTGACATGCTGTCAATCATTTTGTTCCTGCCAGCTGAACAGGAAAGTAATCAACATAGCTTAGAAGGTCAGAAGGATCCATTAAACATTAACTTCACCTGTTCTGGTACTGAGATGTAATAATAGAAATTTACAAATGGAAAAGAACAAACTTTAACAAAAAAGCATTCAATTTAATCAGATGGAATGTAAGAAAGGATAGAGACTTAATCTGTTTGGAAATGTCAAGCAAAATCAGCTATTGTTTAATTCATAGATACTTTTATTAATAAAATTCAGTTAATATCAACTAGTAAATTGGTTCCAAAATTCCAACGAACAGGATAGATGCTGATATTATGAGGCTCTGTCGAAAGGGAGTCTTTAATGTCATCGCCAGTTTCTGCTCGCTGAACTCTACAGTGAATTATTTCTCTAATATCTCCCCTCTCATTTCTTACCAAAGGTGCTGCTGGTGGCTGGGGAATGTTTTTACGGCACTGACTGCTCTCTGGTATCTCATCCAAGTGGCTGCTCCTTGTGCCAGAGCTGGGAAATGCTAATTATTATTCATAAACAGGCTTTGGAACGGATGCAGGCACCAATAGCTAAAAGGGTTAAATTATGAAGTCAGGTTGCATAGACTAGGCTTGTATTCCCTTGAGTGTAGAAAATTAAGGGGTGATCTAATTGAGGTGTTTAAGATGATTAAAGGAATTGATAGGGTAAATAGAGAGAATCCGTTTGTCTCCTGTGGGGGAGTCCAGAACAAGGGGCATAACCTTAAAATTGGAGCTCAGCCATTCAGGGATGATGTCAGGGAGCACTTCTTCACACAAAGCATAGAGGAAATCTGGAACTCTGTGCCCCAAAAAGCTCTTGAGACTGGGTGTCAACTGAAATTTCAAATCTGAGATTGGTAAGATTTTTGTTAGGCAAGAGTATCAAGGGGTATGGAACCAAGGCAGATAGATGGAGTTAAGACACTTATCAGCCATGATCTAATTGAATGGCAGAACAGGCTCGAGGGGCTGAATGGCCTACTTCTGTACCTATGTTCTTAAGAGGCATCATAGCCCAAGCGATCCACTGGACGGCAATCAGGAGCAGCAAACCATCTGTAGCCCGCGTACACTGAGACCGATGGTAGCTACTTACCAGCTACCTTGGCTGTAATCAGTCAACTCAACATGGGTGAGTTAATGGAATTGGAACAATTTGAGCCCTTTAGCCAACCTCAGTTCCACAACTCTGGGGCTGGATATTAGCACAGAGGCAGGGAGGGAGCGGGGGTGGGGAGTGGCTGCTGATTTGACATCAGGAAACCCAGAAGAACAGATTTCCTAAAGGTCATGCTGAATCTAATAGCAGGACCCGATTAGCAATTTTTTTGTCTCCATTTCCTGGCTGAAGCCAGCCAGATGGAAAGGTCTTCAGCAACTGGCCAACCGGGGAGAGGTGAAGAGCTCGGGAGAAGAACGCAGAAGCCAGTGGGGCAGAGGGAGAATGGAGTCTGGAGGCAGGAGAAGATCGGGGAGAGAAGGTGATCGGGGAACAGAGTCAGGCAACATTGGGGAGGCCGAGCCAGAGTCAGACCGGAGGCCTCAGGGGGGAGATCAGAGGATCAGGACAGGTGTCAATCGCATGGGGTTGGTAAAGCAGCAATACTAGGTCCAGTAGGTGGAAAAGCTCCTGGATCCAGCAGACCTCACCTTCCTTTAGCCAGCGAGTTTCCTGAGGACTGGAAAACTTGGCTCACGAGAATTAAATTTAAAATGGTGGTTAAATTGGAAGCACACAGCCTCATTATAATATTTAAATTGCTCACCCCCTGTTGTGTCTCTGTTAAAACCAGAAGTGAATGCTTTGGGGACATGATTCATATTGTTAACATTTTAATATCCCATCCACCCCAAACCCATCCATTCTAACCCTAACCCCCACCCTGCTCCCCTCCCCCCATCGTCTCCAGATCTCTTGATGCTGAATTTCAGATCTCTTGAATTTGATGCATGCAGTTTGAGGTGCATGAATGAGAACACCATTCCTAGTTTAGCATAAAATGAAAGCACAAATCAGCCTCAGGAGGGGTACGGAATGATCTAGTTGCAGAGTAAAGCTCCCATGTCACGTCCACTCTATTGCTTTCTGGACTTTTTCCTCACCTGGAGCATCATAAAGAAAAATAAATTGCATTTATATTGCACCTTTCACAACTTCAGGATGTCCCAAAGCACTTTACACCCACTGAAGTACAGTCGCTGTTGTAATGTAGGAAATGTGGCAGCCAATTTACACACAGCAAACTCCCACAAACAGCAATATAATAATGACTAGATAAACTACTTCAGTGATAGTGGTTGAGGGAATAAGTATTGACCAGGAAAAACTCCACTGTCTTTCTCCAAACAGTGCTAGGGATACAATTACATCCAGCTGAGAAGGAAAACCAAATACCAGTTTAACATGTCATGTGAAAGACAACACCTTCAACAGTGCAGCACTACCTCAGTACTGCACAGGAGTGGCAACCAAGATTACATGTTCATGTATCTGGAGCATGACTTAAACCCTCAATCTTCAAACATAGAAGGTGAGAGCACTAACCCACTGAGCCACAGCTGAGAGGGAGATGAGGAGGAATTTCTCCTCTCAGAGGGTTGTTAACCTTTGGAATTCTCTTCCCCCGAGAGCAGTGGAGGCTGGGTCATTGAATATATTCAGTGCTGACTGAGACGATTTTTGGTGTACAAAGCAGTTGAGGGTTATTGCGGGGGGTGGGGGGGTGGGGGGTGGTGGCAGGCAGGGAAGTGGAGTTCAGGCCACAATCAGATCAGCCATGATCTTACTGAATGGCGGAGCAAGCTTGAAGGGCTGAGTGGGCTACTCCTGCTCCTATTTCTCGTGATCTTGTGAAATTAACAATCACTTTGACAAATGCGGATTAATTAAGGAAAGCCAGCAGGGATTTGTTCAAGGCAAATCATATTTAACTTGATTGAGCTTTTTGATAAGGTAACAGAGAGGGGTGATGAGGGTAATGCGGTTGATGTGGTGTACATGGTCTTCCAAAATGTGTTCGATAATGTGCTACACAACAGGCTGATTAGCAAAGTTAAAGCCCATAGAATAAAAGGGACAGTGGCAGCACGGGTGTGAAGTTGGCTGAGTGACAGGGAACAGAGTACTGGTGAAGGGTTGTTTTTCGGACTGGAGGACAGTATAAACTAGGTTCCTCAGAGATCAGTATTAGGACAATAGGCAGTGGTGTAGTGGTATTATCACTGGACTAATAACAAAGAACAAAGAACAAAGAAAATTACAGCACAGGAACAGGCCCTTCGGCCCTCCAAGCCTACGCCGATCCAAATCCTCTATCTAAACCTGTCGCCTATTTTCTAAGGGTCTGTATCTCTTTACTTCCTGCCCATTCATGTATCTGTCTAGATACATCTTAAAAGACGCTATCGTGCCCGCGTCTACCACCTCCACTGGTAATGCGTTCCATGCACCCACCACCCTCTGCGTAAAGAACTTTCCACACATATCCCCTCTAAACTTTTCCCCTTTCACTTTGAACTCGTGACCCCTTGTAATTGAATCCCCCACTCTGGGAAAAAGCTTCTTGCTATCCACCCTGTCTATACCTCTCATGATTTTGTACACCTCAATCAGGTCCCCCCTCGACCTCCGTCTTTCTAATGAAAATAATCCTAATCTACTCAACCTCTCTTCATAGCTAGCGCCCTCCATACCAGGCAACATCCTGGTGAACCTCCTCTGCACCCTCTCCAAAGCATCCACATCCTTTTGGTAATGTGGCAACCAGAACTGCACGCAGTATTCCAAATGTGGCCGAACCAAAGTCCTATACAACTGTAACATGACCTGCCAACTCTTGTACTCAATACCCCGTCCGATGAAGGAAAGCATGCCGTATGCCTTCTTGACCACTCTATTGACCTGCGTTGCCACCTTCAGGGAACAATGGACCTGAACACCCAAATCTCTCTGTACATCAATTTTCCCCAGGACTTTTCCATTTACTGTATAGTTCCCTCTTGAATTGGATCTTCCAAAATGCATCACCTCGCATTTGCCCTGATTGAACTCCATCTGCCATTTCTCTGCCCAACTCTCCAGTCTATCTATATTCTGCTGTATTCTCTGACAGTCCCCTTCACTATCTGCGACTCCACCAATCTTAGTGTCGTCTGCAAACTTGCTAATCAGACCACCTATACTTTCCTCCAAATCATTTATGTATATCACAAACAACAGTGGTCCCAGCACGGATCCCTGTGGAACACCACTGGTCACACGTCTCCATTTTGAGAAACTCCCTTCCACTGCTACTCTCTGTCTCCTGTTGCCCAGCCAATTCTTTATCCATCTAGCTAGTACACCTTGGACCCCATGCGCCTTCACTTTCTCCATCAGCCTACCATGGGGAACCTTATCAAACGCCTTACTGAAGTCCATGTATATGACATCTACAGCCCTTCCCTCATCAATCAACTTTGTCACTTCCTCAAAGAATTCTATTAAGTTGGTAAGACATGACCTTCCCTGCACAAAAACATGTTGCCTATCACTGATAAACCCATTTTCTTCCAGATGGGAATAGATCCTATCCCTCAGTATCTTCTCCAGCAGCTTCCCTACCACTGACGTCCGGCTCACCGGTCTATAATTACCTGGATTATCCCTGCTACCCTTCTTAAACAAGGGGACAACATTAGCAATTCTCCAGTCCTCCGGGACCTCACCCGTGTTTAAGGATGTTGCAAAGATATCTGTTGAGGCCCTAGCTATTTCCTCTCTCGCTTCCCACAGTAACCTGGGATAGATCCCATCCGGACCTGGGGACTTGTCCACCTTAATGCCTTTTAGAATACCCAACACTTCCTCCCTCCTTATGCCGACTTGACCTAGAGTAATCAAACATCTGTCCCTAACCTCAACATCCGTCATGTCCCTCTCCTCGGTGAATACCGATGCAAAGTACTCGTTCAGAATCTCACCCATTTTCTCTGACTCCACGCATAACTTTCCTCCTTTGTCCTTGAGTGGGCCAATCCTTTCTCTAGTTACCCTCTTGCTCCTTATATATGAATAAAAGGCTTTGGGATTTTCCTTAACCCTGTTTGCTAAAGATATTTCATGACCCCTTTTAGCCCTCTTAATTCCTCGTTTCAGATTGCGCCTACAATCCCGATATTCTTTCAAAGCTTCGTCTTTCTTCAGCCGCCTAGACCTTATGTATGCTTCCTTTTTCCTCTTAGCTAGTCTCACAATTTCACCAGTCATCCATGGTTCCCTAATCTTGCCATTTCTACCCCTCATTTTCACAGGAACATGTCTCTCCTGCACTCTAATCAACCTCTCTTTAAAAGCCTCCCACATATCAAAAGTGGATTTACCTTCAAACAGCTGCTCCCAATCTACATTCCCCAGCTCCTGCCGAATTTTGGTACAGTTGGCCTTCCCCCAATTTAGCACTCTTCCTTTAGGACCACTCTCGTCTTTGTCCATGAGTATTCTAAAACTTACGGAATTGTGATCACTATTCCCAAAGTAGTCCCCTACTGAAACGTCAACCACCTGGCCCGGCTCATTTCCCAACACCAGGTCCAGTATGGCCCCTTCCCGAGTTGGACTATTTACATACTGCTCTAGAAAACCCTCCTGGATGCTCCTTACAAATTCTGCTCCATCTAGACCTCTAACATTAAGTGAATCCCAGTCAATGTTGGGAAAAGTAAAATCTCCCATCACCACCACCCTGTTGCTCCGACAGCTTTCCATAATCTGTTTACATATTTGTAAACTAAAGCCTGTAAGGTTACATATCTCACGCTCGCTGTTGGGAGGCCTGTAGTACAGCCCCAACATTGTTACCGCACCCTTCCTATTTCTGAGTTCTGCCCATATTGCCTCACAGCTCGAGTCCTCCATAGTGCTTTCCTTCAGCACAGCTGTGATATCCTCTTTGACCAGTAATGCAACTCCTCCACCCCTTTTACCTCCCTCTCTATCCCGCCTGAAGCATCGGTATCCTGGGATATTTAGCTGCCAATCATGCCCTTCCCTCAACCAAGTCTCAGTAATAGCAATAACATCATACTCCCAGGTACTAATCCAAGCCCTAAGTTCATCTGCCTTACCAACTACACTTCTTGCATTAAAACAAATACACCTCAGACCACCAGTCCCTTTGCTTTCATCATCTGCTCCCTGCCTACTCTTTCCCTTAGTCACGCTGACTTCATTATCTAGTTCCTTACAGGCTTTAGTTACTACATCCTTACTCTCCACTGACCTCATTTGGTTCCCATCCCCCTGCCACATTAGTTTAAACCCTCCCCAACAGCGTTAGCAAAAGCACCCCCAAGGACATTGGTTCCAGTCCGGCCCAGGTGTAGACCGTCCAATTTGTAATAGTCCCACCTCCCCCAGAACCGGTCCCAATGTCCCAAAAATCTGAACCCCTCCCTCCTGCACCATCTGTCAAGCCACGCATTTATCCTGACTATTCTTTCATTTCTACTCTGACTATCACGTGGCACTGGTAGCAATCCTGAGATTACTACCTCTGAGGTCCTACTTTTTAACTTGGCTCCTAACTCCCTAAATTCTGCTTGTAGGACCTCATCCCGTTTTTTACCTATATCATTGGTGCCTATGTGCACAACGACAACTGGCTGTTCACCGTCCCCCTTTAGAATGTTCTGCAGCCGATCTGAGACATCCCTGACCCGTGCACCTGGGAGGCAACATACCATTCGGGAGTCTCGTTTTCGACCACAGAACCGCCTATCTACTCCCCTTACAATCGAATCCCCTATGACTATAGCCCTTCCACTCTTTTTCCCACCCTTCTGAACAGCAGAGCCAGCCACGGTGCCATGAACCTGGCTACTGCTGCCTTCCCCTGGTGAGCCATCTCCCTCAACAGTATCCAAAACGGTATACCTGTTGTGGAGGGAGATGACCGCAGGGGACACCTGCGCTGCCTTCCTGCTCTTTCTCTGCCTTTTGGTCACCCATTCCCTTTCTCCCTCAGCAATCCTAATCTGCGGTGTGACCAATTCACTAAACGTGCTATCCACGACCTCCTCAGCGTCGCGGATGCTCCAAACTGAGTCCATCCGCAGCTCCAGAGCCGTCATGCGGTCTAACAAGAGCTGCAGCTGGACACACTTCCTGCACGTGAAGGAGTCAGGGACATCAGCCATGTCCCTGAGCTCCCACATTGAGCAAGAGGAGCATGTCACGGGTCTGAGATCTCCTGCCATTTTTAATCTTAAGCTTAAACTTAGTTAAATGAAAAAGGAACGAAAAGTTTTTTACCAATCACACGATAATAAAAAAGAGAAATAGAAAAAGCCTTACCTTATCTACACACCACCGAGTCCTTTTTTTGGTTAGAGGAGGAGGGCAGGTGGGAGACACTACAGGTGTAGTGTCTCGGGTTCAGAAACGGCCCAAATATACAGGGTTTTACTTACCCAGCAGCCCCCTGGTCTCCGCCGAAAACAAAAGGAAATTAAATTTACTTTAAACTGACCTTCCCAGCTGCTCACTCGCTCGCACTCTCTGTTCCCGAAAAAGCTGCTGCAATGAAAGGCAAGTTATTTTAAACGGCCCAAATATATAACCCAGAGACCCAGGGTATTTCTCTGGGGACATGGGTTCGAATCACACCACAGCAGAAGGTGGAATTTGAATTTAATTAATAAATCTGGAATTAAAAGCTAGTCTAATGATGGCCATGAAACCATTGTCGATTGTTGTAAAAACCCATCTGATTCACTAATGTCCTTTAGGGAAGGAATTCTGCTGTCCTTACCTGGTCTGGCCGACATGTGACTCCAGACCCACAGCAATGTGGTTAACTCTTACATGCCCTCTGAAATGACCTAGCAAGTCACTCAGTTGTACCTCACTGCTACGAAGTCAATATAAAGGAATGAAACCGGACGGACCACCCGGCATCGACCTAGGCACTGGAAACGACAATGGCAAACCCAGCCCTGTCGACCCTGCAAAGTCCTCCTTACTAACATCTGGGGGCTTGTGCCAAAGTTGGGAGAGCTGTCCCACAGACTAGTCAAGCAACAGCCTGACAAAGTCATACTCACGGAATCATACCTTACAGACAATGTCCCAGACACTGCCATCACCATCCCCGGATATGTCCTGTCCCACCAGCAGGACAGACCCACCAGAGGTGGCAGGACAGTGGTATACAGTAGGGAGAGAGTTGCCCTGGGAGTCCTCAACATTGACTCCGGACCCCATGACGTCTCATGGCATCAGGTCAAACATGGGCAAGGGAACCTCCTGCTGATTACCCCCTACCGCCCTCCCTCAGCTGATGACTCAGTACTCCTCCATGTTGAACACCACTTGGAGAAAGCACTGAGGGTGGCAAGGGCACAAAATGTACTCTGGGTGGGGGACTTCAATGTCCATCACCAAGAGTGGCTTGGTAGCACCACTACTGACCGAGCAGGCCGAGTCCTAAAGGACATAGCTGCTAGGCTGGGTCTGCGACAGGTGGCGGGGGAACCAACACGAGGGAAAAACATACTTGACCTTGTCCTCACCAATCTGCCTGCTGCAGATGCTTCTGTCCATGACTGTATTGGTAGGAGTGACCACCGCACAGTCCTCATGGAGCCGAAGTCCCGCCTTCACATTGAGGATACCGTCCATCGTGTTGTGTGGCACTATCACCGTGCTAAATGGGATAGATTTCGAACAGATCTAGCAATGCAAAACAGGGCATCCATGAGGCGCTGTGGGCCATCAGCAGCAGCAGAATTGTACTCAACCACAATTTGTAACCCCATGGCCCGGCATATCCCCCACTCTACCATTACCATCAAGCCAGGAGACCAACCCTGGTTCAATGAAGAGTGCAGGAGGGCATGCCAGGAGCAGCACCAGGCATACCTCAAAATGAGGTGTCAACCTGGTGAAGCTATAACACAGGACTATCTGCGTGCCAAACTGCGTAAGCAGCATGCGATAGACAGAGCTAAACGATCCCATAACCAACAGTTCAGATCTAAGTTCTGCACTCCTGCCACATCCAGCTGTGAATGGTGGTGGCAATTAAACAACTAACTGGAGGAGGTGGCTCCACAAATATCCCCATCCTCAATGATGGGGGAGCCCAGCACATCGGTGCGAAAGATAAGGCTGAAGCAATTGCAACAATCTTCAGCCAGAAGTGCCGAGTTGATGATCCATCTCGGCCTCCTCCTGACGTCCCCAGCATCACAGATGCCAGACTTCAGCCAATTCGATTCACTCCGCGTGATATCAAGAAACGACTGAAGGCACTGGATACTGCAAAAGCTATGGGCCCTGACAATATTCCGGCAATAGTACTGAAGACCTGTGCTCCAGAACTTGCCGCGCCCCTAGCCAAGCTGTTCCAGTACAGCTACAACACTGGCATCTACCCCTGCAATGTGGAAAATTGCCCAGGTATGTCCTGTACACAAAAAGCAGGACAAGTCCAACCCGGCCAATTACCGCCCCATCAGTCTACTCTCAATCATCAGTAAAGTGATGGAAGGTGTCATCAACAGTGCCATCAAGCGGCACTTGCTTAGCAATAATCTGCTCAGTGACGCTCAGTTTGGGTTCCGCCAGGGCCACTTAGCTCCTGACCTCATTACAGCCTTGGTTCAAACATGGACAAAAGAGCTGAACTCAAGAGGTGAGGTGAGAGTGACTGCCCTTGATATCAAAGCAGCATTTGACCGAGTATGGCATTAAGGAGCCCTAGCAAAACTGAGGTCAATGGGAATCAGGGGGAAAACCCTCTGCTGGCTGGAGTCATACCTAGCGCAAAGGATGGAGGTCAATCATCTGAGCTCCAGGACATCACTGCAGGAGTTCCTCAGGGTAGTGTCCTGGGCCCAACCATCTTCAGCTGCTTCATCAATGACCTTCCTTCAATAAAAAGGTCAGAAGTGGGGATGTTCGCTGATGATTGCACAATGTTCAGCACCATTCGTGACTCCTCAGATACTGAAGCAGTCCATGTAGAAATGCAGCAAGACCTGGACAATATCCAGGCTTGGGCTGATAAGTGGCAAGTAACATTCGCGCCACACAAGTGCCAGGCAATGACCATCTCCAACAAGAGAGAATCTAACCATCTCCCCATGACATTCAACAGCATTATCTTCGCTGAATCCCCCACTATCAACATCCTAGGGGCTACCTATGACCAAAAACTGAACTGGAGTAGCCATCTAAATACTGTGGCTACAAGAGCAGGTCAGAGGCTAGGAATCCTGAGACGAGTAACTCACCTCCTGACTCCCCAAAGCCTGTCCACCAGCTACAAGGCACAAGTCAGGAGTGTGATGGAATACTCTCCACTTGCCTGGATGGGTGCAGCTCCAACAACACTCAAGAAGCTCGACACCATCCAGGACAAAGCAGCCCGCTTGATTGGCACCCAATCCACAAACATTCAGTCCCTCCACCATTGACACACAGTGGCAGCAGTGTGTACCATCTACAAGATGCACTGCAGCAATGCACCAAGGCTCCTCAGACAGCACCTTCCAAACCCGCGACCTTTACCAACTAGAAGGACAAGGGCAGCAAATACATGGGAACACCACCACCTGCAAGTTCCCCTCCAAGTCACACACCATCCTGACTTGGAACTATATCGCCTTTCCTTCACTGTCGCTGCGTCAAAATCCTGGAACTGCCTTCCTAACAGCACTGTGGGTGTACCTACCCCAAATGGACTGCAGCGGTTCAAGAAGGCAGCTCACCACCACCTTCTCAAGGGCAATTAGAGATGGGCAATAAATGCTGGCCGGGCCAGTGTCGCCCTCATCCCATGAATGAATTTTTAAAAAGCATACTGTGGATGCTGGAAATCTGAAATAAAAACAGAAAGTGCTGGAAATATTCAGCAGGTCTGGCAGCATCTGTGGAGAGAGAAACAAAGATAATGTTTCAGATTGATGACCTTAGTTCTGAAGAAAGGTCATGGACCTGAAACGTTAACTGTTTGTCTCTCCACAGATGCTGCCAGACCCGCTGAGTATTTCCAGCATTTTCTGACAGTATTAGGACCACTGCTTTTGTTGATCTATATTAATGCGGATGACACAAAACTTGGAAGTATTGTGAATGTGAGGAGGATAGTGATAAACTTCAAGAGGACATGGACAGGCTAGTGGAATGGGTGGACATGTAGCAGATAAAGTTTCATGCAGAGAATTGTGATGTGATGCATTTTGATAAGATGAACGAGGAGAGGCAATATAAAATAAAGAATAGAATTCTAAAAGGAGTGCAGAGTGGAGGGACCTGGGGATATAGAGTCATAGAGAGATACAGCACTGAAACAGGCCCTTCGGCCCACCAAGTCTATGCCGACCATCAACCACCCATTTATACTAATCCCATATTCCTGACCACATCCCCACCTTCCCTTAATTCTCCTACCACCTACCTACACTAGGGGCAATTTACAGTGGCCAATTTACCTATCAACCTGCAAGTCTTTGGCTGTGGGAGGAAACCAGAGTGCCCGGCAGAAACCCACGCAGTCACAGGGAAAACTTGCAAACTCCGCACAGGCAGTACCCAGAACCGAACCTGGGTCGCTGGAGCTGTGAGGCTGCGGTGCTAACCACTGTGCCACTCTGTATAGGTACACCAATCATTGAAGGTGGCAGGGCAGGTTGAGAAAGCGGTTACGAAAGCACCGAATCCTGGGCTTTATTAATAGAGGTACATAGTACAAAAGCATGGAAGTTATGATGAACCTTTGCAAAACACTGGCTTGGCCTCAACTGGAGTATTGTGTCCAATTCTGGGCACCACACTTTAGGAAGGATGGAAAAGCATTATAGAGAATGCAGAAAAGATTTAAGGGAATGGTTCCAGGGATGAGGGACTTTGGTTACGTGGATATATTGATGAAGCTGAGAGACCGTTGAGAGGAAATTTGATGGAGATGTTCAAAATCATGAGGGGTCAGGACAGAGAAAATAGGGCCGAAGAATTGAGAACCAGAGGACACCGATTTAAGGTGATTGGCAAAAGAACCAAATGTGACCTGAGGAAAAACCTTTTTACACAGCGAGTGTTTAGTATCTGGAATGCACTGCCTAAGAGTGTGGTGGAGACAGATTCAATCGTGCCTTTCAAAGGGAAATTAGACAATTATCTGAATAAAAACAAATTGCAGAGCTATGGGGAAAAGGCGGGAGAGCAGGACTAGGTGAGTTGCTCTTGCAGAGAGATGGCATGGACACAACAGGCCAAATGGTCTCCTTCTGTGCTGCAACTGTTCTGTAATTCCATGATTCTATGATTCTAACCCCCCTCTCCAACCCACCAGGTGATCGAATAAGACCATTCCCAGGGCAGGTGTAGCAGTATTTGGGGCTGGATCCTATTATGTTGAGTTCCCAATCATTTTTACACAACTGTCAGGATTTGAGTGCCTATACATAATGTGCCTGGCCCACAAATGGGCTGCCATATTATTCTTTCTTTGGGCCTACTTATCTCGAGAGACAATGGATACGCGCCTGGAGATGGTCAGTGGTTTGTGAAGCAGCGCCTGGAGTAGCTATAAAGGCCAATTCTAGAGTGACAGGCTCTTCCACAGGTGCTGCAGAGAAATTTGTTTGTCGGGGCTGTTGCACAGTTGGCTCTCCCCTTGCGCAAATGGCATGCAAATTAGGGAATTCAACATAAGCCATAATTCTCAGCCACCACACCCTAGCAACACTGAGAGTAAGGGACAGCCTTGCCTACCTGTCCGATGTTGCTCAGAGCATCTGGGGGGATTTAAAATATACTAGGCTGGGATTATCCTACTGCAGTCGATTGTGATATAGAAACAGGCCTAATTAAGGAATGGGCCAGTTTCTTTAAATGCCAATCTGCATTTCCATTCCCCATCCAACTCCTTCCGCCTGTGGAGGGCACCCTGCCTGCTCCACGACAAGGCTCGAAATATGTGAGTGGCCCTTACCCCACACCATGGGGCCAAGGTTGGGGCGCAAAAAAAAGCAGGCAAGTGAAAGTCCCACCTTTCCAAGGATTAGCAACCATTTTGAAGTACAGTAAACTCAAGGCCCCCACCAATATCAAGAGCAGGGGCAGCTTTTGTCCCTTTTGTTCCTGTTAAAATATTAGGTGTCACAGGCTTGTGAGTGAAACGTTAATTTGAATGAGCTCAATGACAAAATTGAAGTCCCATCGCGTAAGTGGCAATGAAAGTGTTTCAGAAATCGTCTTGAGTGTTGGTTCCTGGAAGTACTGGCTCACAAGAGAGGAGTCAGTGCTAACATCTGACAGTAAAACAATCTGTGCTCGTGATTGCTAAACTGGTTTAGCGGTGACTACACAAAAGATATAAATCTCCTGAATATGCATGTGTTAGACACATGCCAGTGTTAAATTCTGCATGTGTGATCTGTGCAAAGAAAGCCTTAGAAAGAAAGACGCACATTAACAGCCTTTCACACGTCAAGATGTTCCACAGCATTTCACAGTTGAAGTATTGCATTTCGATGTGCAATCATTGTTGCTTTTGTAAGCAACAGTCAGTCTGAGCATAAGGATGACACAAAACAGGAAGTGAGATTTAATGGCCGATAATCCTGCTGGTTGAGGAATGACTATTGTTCATGTCACTGGGTGAACTCCCCTGTTCTTCAAAAAACATGCTTTTATATACGCCTGAACTGACAGCCAGGGCTATTGTTTAATGCCTCATCTGAAAGATTGCACCTCCAACAGTGCAGCACTCTCTCAGTACTGCACTGAGATGTCAGGCTAGATTATTTACTCAAGTCCTGAAGTGGGGCTTGAACGCACAACCTTCTGACTTTTGTCGAATTTTTTCTGTAACTGTCATTCTGAACTGTCAGCGACCTTTGCCTCCTGACATGTCGGAACTGATGGCGTGGGAATGTGCAGGAATCAGAATGTGTCACTATGCTCTGTAAGCCTGGCCCCCCCAAAAGTGAAACAAATCCCATGCATAGAATTAATACACAACCTCAGGTTCCCAAAGCACTTTACAGCCAGTGAAATGTAGTCACTGCTGTAATGTGAGTCTTTTCAAGTCTTTTAGTGCATGGTACTTACATTTAAACCAGTCTGCATTCCGCTTCACGCGTTTGCCATAGGTGGTCATAGCTGACTCATAGATGGCGTCTCTGATGTGGGTCCACTTGCTCTCTGCATCCCCTGTGGGAGTGTTTTGAAGGGCTTTTTCAAGTGAGTTTAGAAATTTTTGTAACAGCTGTGGATAAGAAATTCTGCTCGTGTTGATGCGCGGGTGGCCCTTCTGCTTGGAGTGATGCAGCTTCTTTGGTTTGAGTCTAACCTTGCTGCACACCAGGGAGTGGTCGGTGTCGCAGTCCGCACTGTGGAAGCTGCATGTGGTTTGAACGCTGTTTAAAGAGGCTCACCTTGTGACGATGAGGTCCAGCTGGTGTCAACGACGTGATCTTGGGTGCCTCCATGAAACCTGGTGACAGGGTTTATTGTGAAAGAACGAGTTGCTGATGCAGAGGTTATGATAGATACACAACTCAAGCAGTCTCTGTCCATTCTCATTCATCCTTCCAATGCCATAGCACCCAAGGCAGGAGGGCCATGAGTCATGGTCGGCCCCAACCCTGACATTAAAGTCCACCAGCAGGAACAGATGTTCGGTATTGGGGATGCTACTAATGATATTATGGAGTTCCTCGTAGAACTGGTCTTTAGCTTCAGGTGGGGAGCAGAGTGTTGGAGCATAGATACTGAGTAGGTGTACTGAACCGAGGCGGTGAGCAGTCGGATGCGTTCTGAGCCATTTGAAGGTGGCTCTATCATGCTGAGCAAAGAGTTTCTGATGGCGAAGCCCACTCCATGCTGTCTTGGTTCTTCAGGATCCCTACCCTGCCAGTAAAAGGTGTAGTCTTGCTCTCTTAGAGATCCGCTCGCAGGGAGGCGTGTCTCCTGAAGTGCTGCAATGTCCACATTGAATCTACTGAGCTCGTTGTTAATGCTGGCGGTCTTCCGAGAATCGTTGATTTGTATAAGGTCTTCCGACAGGCCAGGACACATAGTTCTGACGTTCCAGCTTGCAAAGCGAAGGGCTGGTACCTTCTTTCCTTTTTTTAACGTGTTGTTTGGTGCGGTGTTGCAGTCCGCTTTTCGGGCAATGACCCTGAGCTCCAAGCACCCATTGAAGCAGGTGGACTGTGGCGGGACAGAACCTTATTGACCAGGGGCTGCACGGTTTGAGGCGGGAGGTATCTGTCCAGTGAGGTGCGATGACCTTTCCCACCGACAAAGGCAACCCGTGGCGCCCAATCTCTACGCCAATTGAGCTGGACTTATAACCCGTAACTGCTGCCTTCCGTGTTGTTTCAGTTGCTGTGAGGCAACTATGGAGTGACCTCTCCATGGCGCATGCTTGGGCGGATGTATGGAGGTTGTGAGTTGCCCAAGCATCAAAACCCCCCTCTCGGCCTTTCTGGTGGGGTCCAAAGGACTGCAGGGCACGACGTTTGGCACCGGTATGGCTGCAGGAACTGCCGGAAACATGCCAAAGGTGACACATGACCGCCTACGGGGTTCCGCTCCGGATTTTCTGTTCGAGTTTACTCCCTTAGCCTTGGACTCTCCCAAGATGCCCACAAGGCAGTGGGGTTGTTAGGGCCCCTGCTCAGGCATAGGTGGATGCCGGTGGGAGGAGGAGGTGCGAGGGGGAGGGGTGGAGGGAAGGGGGTGCGAGGGGGAGCTGGGAAGGGGGCTGCAGTGGGGTGGGGGGGTGCAGGGGAAGGGGGTGCGGGGGAAGATGGTGCGAGGGGGGAGCTGGGAGGGGGGAGCGGGGGGGGGGTGGGGTGGGGAAGGGGGTGCAGGTAATAAAATATTTCATCAGTTCCCACCATCCCAGAAGACCTCGCTGTGCCTGGTGTGTTGGTTGCTGCTGTGTTTAACAGGATTCCTCATAAGGATTACTAATGGCGATGACAAAGGGGAATGGTTCATAACCCAGCACAAAACCACTGCCGCACATCAATTGTCATCAGCCTGGGAGAATGTTACCAGTGGAGTCCCACAGGGGTCTGTTTTCCAACCTGTTTCATATCTTCATAAGAACTTTGCAGCTCGGAGTCACAGCTCATCCGCATCCTCCGGGAGGTGGGCGACAGCCTCGGGCGCCAGTGTCAGCAGAAATTCGCCGACATTGCGCTGCCGATGCGCTACGAGCCGCAAATCTCCCGCGGGCGCTTTGAAGTTGTGGCCGAGGAGCCGTTCTGCGATGGAGTCAACTGGGGCCGGGTCGTGGCTTTTTACGTGTTCGGGGGCATCTTTTTCTCAATGCTTCCCCTCTGTACTAGGTCTTATTACCCTAGGGTTCCGCTGCTCCTTCCTCTCTGCCTCTCTGCACTGGACTTACTGCACGCCAGTATGAAGAGAAATGCAGACTGGTTTCAATCTCACTTTGAAGAGCTGGAACCTGTCATAGCCACTAAGCGCATTGCACTGCTGAACGACAAGAAAGCCCCCAGCGAGTTAACGTCCGTAGCCCTTAAAGCAGCCAGAAGCACTGCACAGAGAACAGCCAGGCGCTGCGCAAATGACTACTGGCAACACCTATGCAGTCATATTCAGCTGGCCTCAGACACCGGAAACATCAGAGGAATGTATGATGGCATTAAGAGAGCTCTTGGGCCAACCATCAAGAAGATCGCCCCCCTCAAATCTAAATCAGGGGACACAATCACTGACCAACGCAAGAAATGGACTGCTGGGTGGAGCACTACCTAGAACTGTACTCCAGGGAGAATGTTGTCACTGAGACCGCCCTCAATGCAGCCCAGCCTCTACCAGTCATGGATGAGCTGGACATACAGCCAACAAAATCGGAACTCAGTAATGCCATTGATTCCCTAGCCAGCGGAAAAGCCCCTGGGAAGGACGGCATTACCCCTGAAATAATTAAGAGTGCCAAGCCTGCTATACTCTCAGCACTCCATGAACTGCTTTGTCTGTGCTGGGACGAGGGAGCAGTACCCCAGGACATGCGCGATGCCAATATCATCACCCTCTATAAAAACAAAGGTGACCGCGGTGACTGCAACAACTACCGTGGAATCTCCCTGCTCAGCATAGTGGGGAAAGTCTTCGCTCGAGTCGCTGTAAACAGGCTCCAGAAGCTGACTGAGCGAGTCTACCCTGAGGCACAGTGTGGCTTTCGAGCAGAGAGATCCACCACTGACATGCTGTTCTCCCTTCGTCAGCTACAGGAGAAATGCCATGAACAACAGATGCCCCTCTACGTTGCTTTCATTGATCTCACCAAAGCCTTTGACCTCGTCAGCAGACGTGGTCTCTTCAGACTACTAGAAAAGATCGGATGTCCACCAAAGCTACTAAGTATCATCACCTCATTCCATGACAATATGAAAGGCACAATTCAACATGGTGGCACCTCATCAGACCCCTTTCCTACCCTGAGTGGTGTGAAACAGGGCTGTGTTCTCACACCTACACTGTTTGGGATTTTCTTCTCCTTGCTGCTCTCCCATGTGTTCAAGTCTTCAGAAGAAGGAATTTTTCTCCACGCAAGATCAGGTGGCAGGTTGTTCAACCTTGCCCGTCTAAGAGCGAAGACCAAAGTACGGTAGTTCCTCATCAGGGAACTCCTCTTTGCTGACGATGTTGCATTAACATCTCACACTGAAGAGTGTCTGCAGAGACTCATCGACAGGATTGCGGCTGCCTGCAACGAATTTGGCCTAACCATCAGCCTCAAGAAAACGAACATCATGGGACAGGACGTCAGAAATGCTCCATCCATCAATATCGGCGACCACGCTCTGGAAGTGGTTCAAGAGTTCACCTACCTAGGCTCAACTATCACCAGTAACCTGTCTCTCGATGCAGAAATAAACAAGCGCATGGGAAAGGCTTCCACTGCTATGTCCAGACTGGCCAAGAGAGTGTGGGAAAATGGCACAATGACATGGAACACAAAAGTCCGCGTGTATCAAGCCTGTGCCCTCAGTACCTTGCTCTACGGCAGCGAGGCCTGGACGATATATGACAGCCAAGAGCAACGTCTCAATTCATTCCATCTTCGCTGCCTCCGGAGAATCCTTGGCATCAGGTGGCAGGACCATATCTCCAACACAGAAGTCCTCGAGGTGGCCAACATCCCCAGCTTATACACCCTACTGAGACAGCGTCGCTTGAGATGGCTTGGCCATGTGAGCCGCATGGAAGATGGCCGGATCCCCAAGGTCACATTGTACAGCGAGCTCGCCACTGGTATCAGACCCACTGGCCATCCATGTCTCCGCTTTAAAGACGTCTGCAAACGCGACATGAAGTCCTGTGACATTGATCACAAGTCGTGGGAGTCAGTTGCCAGCGATCACCAGAGCTGGCGGGCAGCCATAAAGGCGGGGCTAAAGTGTGGCGAGTCGAAGAGACTTAGCAGTTGGCAGGAAGAAAGACAGAAGCGCAAGGGGAGAGACAACTGCGAAACAGCCCTGACAACCAATTTTACCTGCAGCACCTGTGGAAGAGTCTGTCACTCTAGTATTGGCCTTTATAGCCACTCCAGGCGCTGCTCCACAAACCACTGACCACCTCCAGGCGCTTATCCATTATCTCTCGAGACAAGGAGGCCAAAGAAGAAGAAGAAGAAGACTTATGTTTAAAAGTTAACACGGGCATGTGTATTTCATGGCAATTACATCAAGAAAACAAACCATTCGTTCTATCCAGTCCCTGTTAGTCCATGCTCCAGACTGAATCCCACTTGCCTGCCCTTTTCCTGTCCCTTATGCTCCCTTTTCCTTCAACCACATATATAATCTATTCTTAAATATTGACATCACTTCTATTCAATCACTAACTCTGGTACTGCATTCCACAACTTCACAAAGATCTTTACAATAATATTTCTCCTGCTCTCGCTCCTCAATCTCATCTTTAATCCTGTATTTTAAGCCTAAATTTTAAAATTCCCCATCCTTGTTTTAAAATTCCTCCGTGGACTTGCCCCTCATTATCAAGGTAGTCTTCTCCAGCCCTACAACTCTCTAGGATTTCTGTACTCCTCTAATTCTAGCTTCTTGAGTATCCCCTATTTTAATCGCTCCACCATTGGTGGCTGTGCTTTCAGCTGCTGAGGAACTAAACTCTGGAATTCCCTCCCTAAACCTTTCTACTTCGCTTTCCCCTTTTAAGATGCTCCTTAAAACCTACGACTTTTGCTCATCTGTTCTGATATCTCTTTATGTGGCTCAGTGTCAAATTTTGTTATAGATAATGCTCCTGTGAAAGGATGTTTTACTACGGTAAAGGCACTATATAAATGAAAATTCCTGTTGTTGTTGTTATATATTATGTTATCCTGTTCTGCAACTGTAGCAGTCTATTTCTATCAAAACTGCTCTATTCCTTCATAATTCTATGCATCTCTATCAAATCACTCCATAATCTCTGTTCTAATAAAGGAAACTCCAATCTGTCTTTTTCGTCATATTTGCATTTTCTCACACCAGGTAGCATCCTCGTGAATCAGTGCAGTACCCTCCTTTTGCCTCAACATCCTTCCTAGAGTGTGTAGCCCAAAACTACACACAGATCTCCAACTGTGGCTTCTCCAAGGTTTTATACAGATTCACCATTACATCTGGACGTTTATATTCTATACCTCTTGCCGTAAAACACTGTATTCACTATTTTGAAGAAAGAAGACTTATATTTACATAGCACCTTTCATAACCATCAGACATTTCAACTCATGTCTTACAGCCAATGAAGTACATGTGAAGCATAGTTACTATTGTAATGTGGGAAACACAGCAGCCAATTGATGTACAGCAAGCCCCCCCCCCTGCCCCCCGCCCAACAGCAACCTGATAATGATCAGATAATCTGTTTTTGTGATATTGATTGAGGGATAATTATTGGCCAGGACATCTGGGAGAACTCACTTGCTCTTTTTTGAAATAGTGCCATGGGATCTTTTACATCCACCCAAGCAGGCAGATGAGCTCTTGGTTTAACATCTCATCCAAAAGGCAGCCCTTCCAATTTTTACACTCAAATAGGTCATAAACCCCAAACCCTGTGACTCCGAGGTGAGAGTGGTACCAACTGACTCACAGCTGACATGCATAGAAAAAAAGGAGAGTTTTCCCTGGTGTCCTGGCCAACATCTATTCAACAAGATAAACTTGTATTTATATAGGCCTTTAATGTCATAAACCTCAACCAACATCACTTGTTAAAAAAATCTCGTTGTTTATCTCATTTCTGTTTGTAGGATCTTGCTGAGAGTAAATTGGCTGCCTCATTTCCTACATTATAACAGTGGTTACATTACTTTTTATCGTGATGGAGAGAAGGGCGTCCGGATGATGGTGCAATGAACTGTGAGAGGGTCGATCAGGTGACCGGGAAGGGCGATGATCGGGAAGATCAGTCATGGCAGCTGTCCGGGAGGTGGGGGCAGAGAACATAAGAACATAAGAACTAGGAGCAGGAGTAGGCAATTCAGCCCCTTTAGCTGGCTGATCTCATCTCGGCCTCAACTCCACTTTCCTGCCCATTCTCCATAATCCTTCAACCCATTACTAATTAAAAATCTGTCTATCTCCTCATTAAATTTACTCAATGTCCCGGCATCCACCGCACTCTGGGATAGTGAATTCCACAGACTCATGACCCTTTGAGAGAAGTAATTTCTCCTCATCCCTGTTTTAAATCAGCTACCCCTTATCCTAAAACTATGACCTCTCGTTCTAGATTGCCCCACAAGAGAAAACATCCTCTCTACGTCTACTTTGTCAATCCCCTTAATCATCTTATATACCTCAATTAGATCTCCTCTCATTCTTCTAAACTCTCGAGAGTAAAGGCCTAAACTGCTCAATCTCTCTTCATAAGACAAACCCCTCATCTCTGGAATCAATCTAGTGAACCTCCTCTGAACTGCCTCCAATGCAACTACATCCCTCCTCAAGTAAGGGGACCAAAACTGTATGCAATACTCCAGGTGCAGTCTCACTAATGCCTTGCACAGTTGCAGCAACACTTCCCTACTTTTATACTCTATTCCTTTAGCAATAAATGCCAAAATTCCATTTGCCTTCCTTATTACCTGCTGTACCTGCATACTAGCTTTCTGCGATTCATGCACGAGGACACCCAGATCCCTCTGCACTGAGGTTAAGGGGTAGTCTGTGGTTTTGATCTGGAGTTGGCTGGAGCACTGATGAACCCGTTCTGATGAAAGGTCAAAGACTTGAAATAGTAACACTGTTTCTCTCTCCATAGATACTGTTTGACCTGCTGAGTATTTCCAGTATTTTCTGTTAGTATTGGCAGGGGCACTTCGACTACTCTCAGCTCCACATTCAGGTAAGGATATTTTGCAAACTTACCTTGTTGGTGGTGGCCCTTTAAGGATCACTGGTTAGGTGGGATCTAGACTTTGTTTTCCTGAACATAGCTGGCCCAGTGCTGGCTACATTATGACAAACCAATTCTCTATCAGGGAGATTTAAGCAGAGCTTAGGCCTCTTACTTGTGCATACCTCAGTTGATAGCACTTTTGTCTCTGAGACCAGAAGGTTGTGCGGTCAAGTCCCACTCCAGATACTTAACCACAGAAATTTAGGCTGACACTCCAGTGGTGTACTGAGGAAATGCTGCACAGTTTGGGGATATGCTGTCTCTCAGATGAGGTGTTAAACTGAGGCTCTGGTTGTTCTTTCAAGTGGCTGTAAAAGAACCCATGGCACTATTATGAATTAGGGCAGGGAAGCTCTCTCTGGCCAATATTTATCCTTTAACCAACATCACTGAAACAGATTGCCAGGTCATTATTACATTGCTGTTTGTGGGAGCTTGCTGTGTAGAAATTGGCTGTCGCATTTACATTACAGCAGTGACTACACTTCAGAAGTACTTCATTGGCTGTAAAGTTCTTTGGGTCATCCTGAGACCATGAAAGGCGCTATATAAATGTAAGGTTTTTTTTTCTTTTTCTTTACATCTTCACAGGAGCAGTACACGAAGTTTCATCGTCCAAGTCTCAACCATTTCTTTTCCGTTTCTACAACTTTCTTAGAGTTGCATATTAAACCTTGATTTGTCATTTTGAAGGATATTTTCAATAGCCATCATGTTGCACGCAGAGAGTATATTGATCCAGATGAACTTAATAAGATATAACATGTCATAACTTACACATCAAATATTTATGGAACGCAGTGGTAAAAGTGCATGAATAATAAAATTTGATGCCTTGATCCCTTTTATATTCATATGCCTGGGCTATATTTATAATCCCTTCAGAAAATAAAACCTACATTATACTTTTTTTATTTTACGCTCAGCAAGGCAAGGGATTTTAATGTTACTGAAACACTTTCTTATTCTATGCACTCAAGCATTCCCAGGTCAGATTCTGCATTGCCAGCTGTAGGATAAAACTCCAACCGCTCTGTCTCCACAATTTGCCTTAATGTAAACCAACCACCACAGCACCATTGCGATTTTAAAAAAACATCTATCTTCTACACCTGTCAACCTGTGGCTTCTTTGAGTAATACTGCCAATTTAATAGGGAATTTTGCATTCTTTTATTTATGCTTTCGTGGGGTGTGCGCGTCGCTGGCTAAGCCAGCATTTGTTGCCAATCCCTAATTGCCCTTGAGAAGGTGGTGTGGTGAGCCACCTTCTTGAATCACTGCACTCCATGTGGTGTAGGTACCACCTAGTGCTGAGGGCTCACAAAACCAAGAATTACATAGAGACAGCTCCAAAGTTATTAAGCTTTAAACTCTTGTTGGCTGTGGCTCAGTGAGGTTTCATTCTCACCCTGAGTTGGAACAGAAAGATGCTGTGGGTGCAGGACCCACTTCAAAGACTGGAACGCGGAATGCAGGCTGACACTCAGCTGCAGTGTTGAGGGAGTGCTGAACTGCTGGAGATGCTGTCTTTCAGATGTGATGTTAAATCTGGCTACTTTTTCAGGTGAAGGCAAAGGATCCCATGGCACTATTTGAAGACGAGCAGGTAAATCCTCCCTGGTGTCCTAACCAATATTTATGTCTCAACCAACATAATTAACAGTGACAAAAATTCGCATACAAAAATGCTTAACTGGCTGTGAAGTGGTTTGACACATCATCAGATTGTGTAAGGTGCAATATTAAAACAAGTTATTTCTTCTCTGACATTGATAATTTAAGAACTAGACTGTAGCCTAAAATACTAGGAGCTTTAAAGTGTAAGTACTCTACTTTGTGAACTGATGGGTCTACCCTACATTAAAGATTTGCAACCTCAGTCAGATCCATTTGTCAATTTGATAGAATCTCAAAGTCCACAGAATTCATCTGTTAAGTTCTACTTCTCAGCAATGAGATTGTTGAAGTCTGTACATCCCCTCTTAGACCAAGTGTGATGCTGTAACCCTGGCATCATATGCACATTGTTCAACAAATCAATACAATATCAGCTGTGCCCCAGTGGGTTGCACTCTCACCTCTGACTCAGAAGAGTGTGGGCTCAAATCCCACTCCACAACTTGAGTGCAAAAAAAAATCAAGGCAGTGATGAGGGTGCTGCCTTTTGGATGAGATATTAAACTGAGGCCCTATCTGCTCTCTCAGGTCAACATAAAAGATCCTATAACGCTATTTTGATGAAGAGTAGGCACGTTATCCTCATTGTCCTGGCCAATATTTAATCCCTCAACTAAAGCTTAAAAACAGATTATCTGGTCATTATCTCATTGTTGTTTATGGGAACTTTCTGTGCGCCAATGGCTCCTGCATGTCCTACATTTCAACAGTAATAACACTTGGTCATAAAAGGTGCTTTATAAATGCAAATCTTTCTTTTCTGATGTGATCAACAGGTCTCATCTATCAGATTTTTTATTTTCAGTTTTTTTTTCTTTTTTCTTTTTATTTTAATTTTATTCATCATTCATTTTTCTTACTATGTGCCTGCTCATTGTTTTTTTCATGTTTGTGCTTTGGGCCAGGGCTGTTCATTTTTCTGTCTATTAACACCCTCTCTGCACTAACGCTTTGTCTTTCAACATGCCATTAACATACCATTTGCCTTTGTTCTATGACCTTCTGGTCAGTTATTTTCTGTGACCCTGTCCTATCAACACCTTGCCTTTTGTTATCTCTTGCCCTACCCCTGCTTTATTTGCTTAAAACCTATTACATTTCTAACCTTTGCCAGTTCTGATGAAGGGTCACTGACCTGAAACGTTAACTCTGCTTCTCTCTCCACAGCTGCTGCCAGACCTGCTGAGTATTTCCAGCATTTCTTGTTTTTGTCTCATCCATCACTTTTAGCTATGATGTTCCTGCTGACGACAAAGCTAAAATAAAAACTTATCAATAAAATTAAGTTTGTATATAGGAAAGTTGTCTTCACAGCTTAATGTATTAATGCATGGTCTGGTATGGTTGTGAGTTGTACAGGTTCAGGAAGGTCTCAGATTTAATGTCTGATTTCTTTTTGTTCTTTCATGGGATGTGGGCATCACTGGCTAGGACAGCATTTATTGCCCATCCCTAATTGCCCTTGAACTGAGTGGCTTGCTCGGCCATTTCAGAGGGAATTTTAAGAGTCAACCACATTGCTGTGGATCTGGAGTCACATGTAGGCCAGAACAAGAAAGGACAGCAGATTTCCTTCCCTAAAGGACATTAGTGAACCAGATGGGTTTTTACAACATACAATGATAGTTTCATGGCACAATTACTGAGATTAGCTTTCAATTCCAGCTTTTTTTTAACTAATTATTTGAATTTATATTCCACCATCTGCCATGGTGGGATTTGAATCCATGGCCGTGATTTTATGCCCCCCAAACAAGCGGGCTGGTGGTGGAGGGAGGGGGGGGGGTGTAAAATTGAGTGGAAGGGGGGGTGGGGTGGGGGCTGTTCCTGACCCACTGCCACCCCGCTGCAATTGTATACGGAGCAGCGACGGTGAGAAATGGTCTGCCCACCCCAGGCTAATCAAGGTCCATAGGTGGCCTATTAACTGCCACTTTAGGGCCTCCTCCAGCCCCTGCAGGTATTTTACCCTTGATTGGTGAGTGGCTGAGGCCTCAAAAACCTTACCTGGTGAAACCAGGTGGCCTTACCATATGAGTTAGGAGCAGAAGTAGGCCATTCAGTCCATTGTGCCTGCTATGCCCTTCGATAAGATCATGGCTGATCTGGCCTTTTTTTTATAGAGATACAGCACTGAAACAGGCACTTTGGCCCACCGAGTCTGTGCTGACCATCAACCACCCATTTATACTAACCCTACATTAATCCCATATTCCCTACCACCTACCTACACTAGGGGCAATTTACCTATCAACCTGCCAGTCTTTGGCGGTGGGAGGAAACCGGAGCACCCGGCGGAAATGCACACGGTCACAGGGAGAACTTACAAACTCCGCACAGGCAGTACCCAGAACTGAACCCGGGTCATTGGAGCTGTGAGGCTGTGGTGCTAACCACTGCGCCACCTACGGTCTAGTGGGGGACCCTCCTGATTGGGCACCCTGTGCCCCACAGAGGGCCGGCCCCAAAGCCCCAACCGCCCCCAACGCACAACGCTCCCTCTGCCCCCCCAACCAACCACCCTGGTTTCACTGTGGCCCGACCAATTGTCCCTGGTGAGGCCCTAAAAACTTATCTTAGTTCTGGGGCCATCCTTCTTCTTGCCTCCGATGGCTCGGTGTAGTCCCAGCAGTGGCCATCACCCCCGGTGGCACAGCTGGGTCTAAGAGGCCTGAGGCTCCATTAGAGATGGGACTTCCTGCCTCAAGGAGGTGGAAGTCCCACCCAAGACCAATTAAAGGCCCGGGGAGCGAAAAATTTGTGTCTGGCTCCCCAGGCCTGTGGAGGCTGGCTCGCCACCGACTTTTTGGCCGGTGGACGAGGACATCCACCCAACAAAGATTCCAGCCCATTTCCCTAGGGCCATCAGCCTGGGCCTCTGGATTTATAGTCCAGTGACATTACCACTACACCACCATCTCCCCCTCTGCAATGAGTTGGCAAATCTCAGCTGCAGCTGTTTAGACATGCTAAAAGGAGGAGAAAGACGAGAGTGGGTTTGAGTCCCACTTGCGGACATAATTTTATTTTATTTGTTCGTGGGATGTGGACGTCACTGGCTAGGCCAGCATTTATTGCCCATCCATAATTGCCCTTGAGAAGGTGGTGATGAGCTGCCTTTTTGAACCAGTGAAGTTCTTGGGGTGTAAGTACACCAACAGTTCTGTATGGAAGGGAGAGCCAGGATTTTGGCCCAGTGACAGTGAAGGAATGGCGATACAGTTCCAAGTCAGGATGGTGTGTGGCTTGGAGGGGAACTTGCAGGTGGTGGTGTTCCCATGCATCTGCTGCCCTTGTCCTTCTGGGTGGTAGAGGTCATGAGCTTGAAGGTGCTATCGAAGAAGTCTTGTTAAGTGTCTGCAATGCATCTTGTATATGTTACACACTGCTGCCAATGTGCGTCTGTGATGGAGAGAGTGAATGTTTAAGGTGGTGGATGGGGTGTCAATCAAGCGGGCTGCTTTGTCCTGGATGGTGTTGAGCTTCTTGAGTGTTGTTGGAGCTGTACTCATCCAGGCAAGTGGAGAGTATTCCATCATACTCCTGACTTGTGTCTTGTAGATGGTGGGCAGGCATTGGGGAGACAGGAGGTGAGATACTCTCCACAGAATTCCCAGCCTCTGACCTGCTCTTGTAGCCATAGCATTTAAGTGGGTGGCCCAGTTCAGTTTCTTGTCAATGGTGACCTCCAGGTAGTTGATAGTGGGGGATTCGGCGATGGTAATGCCATTGAACGGCAAGGAGAAATGGCTAGATTCGCTCGTGCTCGAGATGGTCATTGCCTTGCACCTGTGTGGCTTGAATGGTAATTGGCTGATGAAGTGTTGTACTAATTGGAGGTGCCGTCTTTTGGATGAGATGTAAAGCTGTGGTTCGACCTCCCCTTTCTGATGGATGTAAAAGATTCCACTGCACTTTTTGAAGAAGAGCAAGGGAATTCTTGCCAATACTTGAATCAAGATCATTAAAACATGATCTGGCCATTCTCTCATTGTTGTTTGTGGGAGCTTGCTGTGTACAAATTGGCTGCCAGGTTTCCTATATGCAAAAGGGTCGACACTTCAAATGAAAGACTCAATATAAATGCAAGTCTTTATTTCTTCTTTCAAAGAATTGAACTTTAATATGAGTCTTTGCTTTCAGGAGATGAAGGGGCAAAGCAGAGGAAGATTAAGCTTGTTTATATTAACTGGGGTAATACTCCGGAGAATGCTCATTAACTCAACTCAGGAATGTATTGACAGGACATGCTTGGACATTGTCACTTTATGGCATGATTTCAACCATTCAATGTATCTTGCAGACTATCTGATTCTCATGAAATATGTTGCGAGGAGGACAGTAACCGGGGTAGTAAGTTAAGAAGCAATAAAACTTATTCTTGCTAAAGATGGGGAGAAATTACAGGTCTTCAGAATAATGAAAGAGATAAATAAAAGTAAACAAATCAATCCAATAGAATCTCCAATGTATCTGACCACTAATGGTATCTCCAGTGCAATATCAATCGTCTTTGAGGGACTTTAAAGCGAAAATTACAAGAATGCCTTTCCAAAAATGAGACAGCTTCCTTGAATCTTGATTGGAACATGGGAACAGGAGGAATCCATATGGCCCCTTGTGTCTGTTCTGCTATTCAATGAGATTATGGCTGATCTGCGACCTAACTCTATATACCTGTCTCTTCCCCTTAATACCTTTGGTTAACAAAAATCTATCAACCTCCGATTTATTGATCTAGCTTCAATTGCTGTTTTACAGAAAATTGTTCCAAACTTCTACCACCCTTTGCATGAAAAAGTGTTTCCTAATTTCACTCCTGAAAGGTTTGGCTCTAACTTTTTGACTATGCTCCCTGGTCCTAGGCTCCCCAACCAGCTGAAATAATTACCCTTGATCTACCCTTTCTGTTCCCCTTAATATCTTGAAAACTCTGATCAAATCGCCCCTAAACCTTCTAAATTCCAGAGAATACCAGAGGTATTTCACCAGTGGTTAGCACCGCAGCCTCACAGCTCCAGCAACTCGGGTTCGGTTCTGGGTACTGCCTGTGTGGAGTTTGCAAGTTCTCCCTGTGACCACGTGGGTTTCTGCTGGGCGCTCCGGTTTCCTCCCACAACCAAAGACTTGCAGGTTGATAGGTAAATTGGCCATTGTAAATTGCCCCTAGTGTAGGTAGGTGGTAGGAGAATGGTGGGGATTTGGTAGGGAATATGGGATTAATGTAGGATTAGTATAAATGGGTGGTTGTTGGTCGGCACAGACTCGGTGGGCCAAAGGGCCTGTTTCAGTGCTGTGTCTCTCTATGACTCTAATACAACCCTACTTTATTTAATCTCCCCTCGTAGCTTAACCTTTGGAGTCTAGTCATCATTCTGCTAAATCTACGCTGTACTCACTCCAAGGCCAATATCTTTCCTAAGATGTGGTGCCCAGAACTGATCTCCAAACTGCAGGTGTGGTCTAATCAAGGCTTTGTTGTAGCTGAAGCATGACTTCTATCCCCTTGGATTCTATTTGTCTAGATATAAAGTATTCCAATAGTGTTTTCTGTACCTGTTCATGACAGAGCACATCATACCATGGCCTCAGCAGCAACAAAGCTTTTTGCTGAAAAAAGTTTATAATATTCAGGCATCTCAGCAACTACAGTCCTCTCCTGCAATACAATACAAAAAAACTTGGGGCCAGAAAGTTGCCCAGGGTCATCTCAGTGGCTGCTGGAAGTCCAGCTCAGTCAGACATGATCTCAAATTGGCAGGCCTTGACCTTGGTGCTCATACAGTGGTATTAAGCACTTCAGGATATCCTGAAGTCATGAAAGGTGCTATATAAATGCAAGTCTTTCTTACTTCTTTCCATTAAGATACTGCAGAGACAGATTATATAAACATGTTAATATCACTGATAGTAATTTCTAAGCAATGCTACAGAATCACCGTTAAATCATGATTCAATTGTAAATCCCCATGACACATGAGGGTCAGTTTTACAAATTCATGATCTTGGTCCAGAGTCATACTCAAGGAAATCGCCGATACGCTTTCGACAATTTTCTGTCCATTAAAATTCATGGTTATGGGAAAAGGTGCCACGATTCGCTGACACATGTTGCTAGAGGGTTAGGCTCCTGGTCAGTAGCTGTGCATTCATAAAATCATCCCGGCCAGGCAAAGAATTGAAAATAAGTAAATAAAATTATTGTTTACACATAGACATAATTATTTATATATATATATATATATATGTATTTAAAATACATAATTTAACGTTTAAAGACTATTCCAAGCCAATAACACATTGAGGGGTTCAGATGATAACACACAGTTTGATCTTTGTTCCTCTGCTTTATGATGGTATCTCAATGTGCTGGGATCACAATGTGCCTAATGTTGAGCTGCACTTTCACACGCCAGAGACTGCAGGCAAAATCTTCCTGTGGGCTTCGGGACCCCGATGTCGGGTTCCAAATTTTTTCTTCTTTCTCATGGGATTTGAGCATCACTGGCAAAGCCAAATTTATTGCCTGTCCCTAAGTGCCCTTGAGAATGTGGTGTTGAGCTGCCTTCTTGAACCGCTGCAGTCCATGTGGTGTACTTACAGTGCTGTTAGGAAGGGGGTTCCAGGTTTTTACCCAACGACAGTGAAGGAATGGTGATATAGTTCCAAATCAGGATGGTGTGTGGCTTGGAGGGGAACTTGAAAGTGGTGGTGTTCCCATGCATTTGTTGCCCTTGTCTTTCTAGGTGGTAGGGGTCATGGGTTTGGAAGGTGTGATTGAAGGAAGCTTTGTGAGTTGCTGCAGTGCATCTTAGAGAAAGTACACACTGCTGCTATGGTGCAGGTGGTGGAGGAAGTGAATGTTTAAGGTGGTGGATGGGGTGCCAATCAAGTGGGCTGCTTTGTCCTGGATGGTGTTGAGCTTCTTGAGTGTTGGAGCTGCATTCATCTATGCAAGTAGAGAGGATTCCATCACACTCCTGATTTGTGCCTTGTAGATAGCGGACAGACTTTGGGGAGTCAGGAAGTGAGTTACTCACCTCAGAATTCCCAGGCTCTGACCTGCTTTTGTAGCCACAGTATTTATATGACTGGTCCAGTTAAATTTCTGGTCAATGGTAACCTCCAAGATGTTGATAGTGGGGAATTCAGTGATGGTAATGATGTTGACCGTGAAGGGGAGATGGTTACATTCTCTCTTGTTTGAGATGGCCATTGCCTGGCATTTGTGTGGCGAGAATGTTATTTGCCACTTATTAGCTCAAGCCTGGATGTTGTCCAGGTCTTGCTACATCTGCAAATGAGCTGCTTCAGTATCTGAGGAGTCACGAATGGTGGACATCGTGCAATCATCAGCGAACATCTCCACTTCTGACTTTATGATGGTGGGAAGGTCATTGATGAAGCAGCTGAAGATTGTTGAAGTAGCTGAAGATTGTTGGGCCTAGGACACTACCCTGAGAAGCTCCTGCAGCAATTTCCTGGGGCTGAGATGATTGGCCTCCAACAATCACAACCATTTTCCTTTGTGCCAGGCAGTGGAGAGTTTTCTCCCTGATTCCATTGACTTCAATTTTGCTAGAGCTCCTTGATGCCGCACTTGGTCAAATGCTATTAAGGGCAGTCACTTTCACCTGACATTCAGCTTTTGACCATGTTTGGACCAAGGCTGTAATGAGGTCAGGAGCCGAATGCCCCTGGTGGAACCCAAACTGAGCATTGGGAAGCAGGTTGTTGCTGAGTAAGTGCCGCTTGATAGTACTGTCAATCATTTTGCTGATGACTGAGACTGATGGGACATAATTGGTTGGATTAGGGTTGTCCTGCTTTTTGTGGACATAACATACCTGGGCAATTTTTCACATTGTCAGGGAAATTCTAGTGTTGTAGATGTACTGGAACAGCTTAGCTAGGGACATGGCTAGTTCTAGAGCATAAGTCTTCAGTACTACAGCCGGGATATTGTCAGGGCCTATAGCCTTTTCTGTACCCAGTTCCTTCAGCCATTTCTTGATATCACATAGAGCGAATCAAATTCGGGGTCCCAAAGGTCACAAGCCCCCACTTGCCAGCAGCGAGACCAGCGTTGCTATCTTTCGGGACGCAGCCTCCTAATTGGCCATCTCCAAGAGTGGCATGCAGGCTCCTGATTTTGGAGATTCAGAGTTCTGGAGACTTGGCAGCCCCACCAGGAGAGGTGGGCACTGCTGAGGCAGGTTGGGGAACATGAGGATGCCTCAGCATGGAGGCACCCTTGCTGGCCTGCATATTAAACGGTAAATAACCTGGATCTAGACTGGTAGCTGAATCGGGGTGGAGGGGAAACCCCTCCGCTGGATTGGTCTCAGCTATGATTCTGGACTTTCATGAATGTAGCCCCCTCTTTGCAGCATGGAGCCTCCTGCTCCGACGGCACCCTGTCTGCCACAGGGAGGCCACATCCATTGAGCTGACGGCTTCCACACGTGGCAGGGGGACTCTCCATCGCTGACAGAATGGTGACATGGACAGCCCACCTCCATGGAGCAGGCAGTTGATCCGCATCCCAGCCCGCTGTGGTAAAGTTCCCCAGTGCCGGGGACGCGTCAGTGAGATGCTCCCTCCTATTTTCCAGCCTCTTCCCCTCAAGCCTGCCACCATGGGGCCAAGAAAATTCAGCTATGTGTTCAGCATGTGAATGGCAATACGTATTGCGGTTGCTGAAATCATACACTGGAACTTTAGTTTAGTGCTAGTTCTCAACTGAACTCCTCTGCACAATCCATCACTGTTTAATCAAAATCACCAAAAACTCACTTGGTCGGTCTGTTATTGGCCCGACTTAGTAAAACTACTAAATCGTACAGACCAGATAGGTCCAGGTTCAGTTCATGTTAGCTAATCTAAACAGGCAACAATTTGGTTAATTTAAGCAGCTTCAATGTCTCTAGGCAAGGGTGGGTAATGAAATACAGCCTGGTCCTCTGCTGCCAGTCATTGTCAGCTCTGGTTCATTGGGTAGTGCTCTCGCCACTGCGTCAGAAGGTTGTGTGTTCATAGTCCCACTCCAGAGACTCTAGCACAAAATCTAGGCTGACACTTCAGTGTAATACTGAAATGAGTGATAGAAATTCAAGTGTTCTTTTTTTTAGTGGCCCCTGCTGGAAAGCTGTCTGATGAGATCAGTTTTCTTTTCATTTCACGTGATGTGGGGTGTCGCTGGCAAGGCCAGCATTTGTTGCCCATCCCTAATTTCCCTGGAGAATGTGGTGCTGAGTCGCCTTCTGGAACCACTGAAATCCATCTGGTGTAGGTGCAATTACAGTGAAGTTCGGGAGGCAGCTCCAGGATTTTGATCCAGTGACAGTGAAGGAATGGCGATATATTTCCAAGTCAGGATGGTGTGTGGCTTGGAGGGGAACTTGCAGATTGTGGTGTTCCCACGTGTCTGATGCCCTTGTCCTTCTAGGTGGAAGAGGCTGCAGGTTTGGAAGGTGCTGTCTAAGGAGCCTTGGTGAGTTGCTGCAGTGCATCTTGTAGATGGTACACACTGCTGCCACTGTGTTGGTGGTGGACGGGGTGCCAATCAATCGGGCTGCTTTGTCCTGAATATTGTTGGAGCTGCACCCATCCAGGCAAGTGGAGAGTATTCCATCACACTCCTGACTTGTGCCTTGTAGATGGTGGACAGGCATTGGGGAGATAGGGGGTGAGTTACTCGCCACTGAATTCCCAGCCTCTGACCGACTCTTGTCGTCACAGTATTCATGTATTGAGGTTGTTTGAATATATAGACAACATTCATTGTCTGCTTGAAGATTCATGGCCACTGAGTGAGATAATAGAGATTTTCTTTGTGGGAGCATGGCCCTGAGGGACAGCAGACAGAGAAAATCAGGAAAGGAGCCAAAATTTCAAAGTCTAAAGGAAGACTTTGTCAAATATCAGCATCCATTATTAGCTATCCACAACATTTCTCAGGCAGTAATGAAGTAACTTGCAGCTCATACAATTTAAGAAGCATTCAGTCAATTTCATGGTTGATTCTCAATTCCACCTGATCAGAAACCAGTTGATGAATATCATCCCAGACAAAAGCCTTCAATGGAATGCAAATCCGCCTGTCTCGATTTAAATTTATTTTTCTGCACTTGAGCCTTTAAATTACAAAAGCAATGTTTCCAAAAGCCTGGCAGTTTTTTGTTTTGGAATGCACAGCATCATTTTGTTTTCGGAATGTCGACACTGACAAGTCTACATCCCCTGTTGCCCCAAGTTTGTGGTAGGCCTTTTTCTTGAACTTTGTAGCATGTTTTACAACTGAGCAGCTTGCTAGGCCTCAAAGGGAATTAAGGGTCAACCAGGTTGTATGGTACTGGAGTCATACGTATTCAACTTAGAGGAACTTGGGACACTTTGCAGAGAGCTAGGGAATGATAAAGAAGCAAAAATGTGTCTGGCATGAATGAGGAAGCCAAGTTTCATAAAGTCAGTTTAAGCAGTAAGAGGAGATGTTAGAGTGAAGTCAAAAATGTTTTATATCATGATGGTCTGGGGTATGCTTACCATTGGTCTCTTCTATCTAAAACATCAATGAATCAGTTGTTTTTTTTTTACAACAAAGCAGCAACTTTCACGGGGTACAGTTCCATAGTCATCCAGAGAACTGGACCAATGATCTGGAGACGGGAGTTGAAATGCTACCATGACAGCTGGGGAATTGAAACTTATTAATAAAAGAAATCTGGAATTAAAGAGCTATTAACAGTACTGGTGACCAGGAAACTACAGGATTGTCATTACGAACGCTTCCTGTTCAATAATGTCCTTTCAGGAAGGAAATCTGGTGCCCTTACCTGGCCTGGCCTATATGTGACTCCAGACCCACAGCAATGTGGTTGACTCTTAATTATCCTCTGAAATGATGTAGCAAGCCAGTTAATTGTATTCAAGGTGGTGGATCACCACCTCCTTCTCAAGGGCAATTAGGATAGGCAATAAATGCTGACCTTGCCAGTGAAGCCACATCCTGTAAATGAATTGAAAAAAAATTCTGGTGTTCACCCACCTCTGGGTTGCTTATCCAGTACCTAAGAAAAAGAAAGAACTTGCACTAAAAAAAAAGCGCCTTTCACAAACTTGGCTTACCCAAAGTCCTTCACAGATAATGGAGTTGCTTGATCAGCTGATCACAGGGTCTGATCCCAATGAGATAAACTTGCCAGGACTGGGGCAACACTCCTGCTCCTTCTGGCCCACAAGCCGTGCAATACAGACACCTTATGGGTTTGGCCTTTCTCATGTCCTTTTACCTGCTGGGATTCCTGAGGCTCAGGAATCCCGGCCTTCGTGCATTAAAAATAAAAACTGAGTTAAAATGGAGGCACACAGTCTCCTTAAAATTTTTTAGCAACTAACCGGCCTCCTGACAGCGGGTTGGTTGCCTGCCCCTGAACCAATACCATTAAAAAGTCCCTCTTTATGAAACTTGATTTTGAGATGGAAGTATCTGCTCAGTAGCCATACAACGATGGAAAAATGCTTTGAGAGTTTCTCATAGCTAAACATCAAAATAATCCTTGCACATGCAGCTTATCTTTTTCATCCCAAAGTGCACCTTATTTTGCTAGTTGCATTGGGATGAATTTTAACTTGCAGGAACACATGGGTTTGGGAACGTGTTGGGGTGGGGGATTGGGGGGGGGGCAGGGGGTAAAGGCCTGTAAATTGACTGTGTGTCAGGAAGCCAATTCCACACGCCAACCTCCGCATTTAACCGAAATGTGATAGACTGTGTGTGAACAACACCCCTTGGGAGAGGCAGGTTGCCAATTTCAATACACTAATCGCTCAGTTACAGAGTTACTAATACAGCTTTTGGAATGTAACTGTGGGTTCACGGGTTTCTTAGGCTTCCTGGAACGCGTCAGTGAAAGCAAGACGAGAACACTGCTGCAACGATAGAGGAAGATGTCAATAAGCACTGAAACTTCATAGCTGACTTATTGCCTGATTCTGTGAACGGCTTTGCTCACAGTACTTCAGCTGAGAGGGTTACTTTCACAGCTTTGCAGGTCTGTATGTCTGATCTGCACTTTGGAGTTGTCTTCTATCAGATCAGCATGGGTGCCGCTTCTGCTGTTTTACTTTGGCTCTCAGATGATTCTTAGGCCAAGCATTTTAACATCACTCCCATCTTGATAGCATTATGTTTGAATTTCTTTCATTTATGCATTCATTCATGGGACGTGAACGTCGCTGGCAAAGCCAAAATTTATTGCCTATCCCTGATTGCTTTAGAGAAGGTGGTGGTGAGCTGTCTTCTTGAACCGCTGAAGTCTGTGTGCGAAGTGCTCTCTCAGTGCTGTTGGGAAGGAAGTTCCAGGATTTTGACCCAGCGACAATGAAGAAATGGAGATATATTTCCAAGTCAGGATGGTGTGTGACTTGGAGGGAAGCTTGCAGGTGGTGGTGTTCCCATGCACCTGCTGCCCTTATCCTTCTAGGTGGTAGAGGTTATGGATTTGGGAGGTAGTGTCAAAGAAGGCTTGGTGAGTAAAACTTCCATCTGTTTCAGATGGAAGCTCTCCAATCAAGTCTGTGGGGTGGGAGAAATATGTGTTGAGCAGAGACCTGGCAAAATAGGGGTCTGTCTCCTGTCCTTATGCATTGTGCCAAGAAAATAGATATTTCAGGGTGCAAAGCAGAGGAGAATTAGTCTCTCTATCACTGCTGTGGCAGCACAAGTCCTTTCCCTTCTTGGGTTATGCAGGAGCTGTTCACTGCTGACGTGATTTATCTAAATGAGAAACTGAAGAAAAGTTTAGTTACACAACTGGAGGCCCACTTAAGTGTCTGGATGCTTGAAATTATCCTGTTCTGTATTCTAAAAAAAAATTCATGAGCATGCTGTGTTGGAAAACAAAATGCAGAGCTGCATTGCAACAGGGAGTGGAAGTCCTGCGCTGCAAAATTGTTTGATACAACAAAGTGTCAATGTCCAGAACTTCACTGCACCTGGATGGAGCTAGCTGACTGAGCAATCCCGAGGGACAGTGTGATGAATGGTGAAAGCAACAAGCTTTCTGTTCAGCTACAGTAAGCAATCTGCACAAACTGAAATTGCTAAATCCTCAACTTCAAAAATATCTCGAAGATTCTTATAATAAAGTACCAAATTCTTTGCTTCTGAAGAATAGGGATTTTACCTGAATGAGTAGGCAGAAACTTAGCATATTACAGCACAGAAGGAGGCCATTTGGCCCATCGAGTCTCCACTGGCTCTTTCAAAGAGCTGTGCAGTTACTTCTACTACCCCACATTCCAGCAATTTTTTCTCCTTCAAGTATTCAATTCTCTTTTGAAAGTTACTATTGAAACTGCACGCACTACCCCATCAGGGAGTGTACTCCAAATCCTAACCATTCGCTGCATGAAAAAAGCTTTTCGTCATGTTGCCTCTGGTTCTTTTGGCCATCATCTATATTCATACTTCACAAAAAAAAATGTAATGTTAAGACTGCCCCTGTGGCTAAACTTGAGTGAAGGCTTTTAAAATGTACAAGTGAGATGGTCAGTAAGTGTGTGAGGGCTGATATCTGAATTCCTATTCATGTAATGAAGGTTCTGAGTTCCAGCATAAGCCATAAATGGCACAAGGTCAGCTTCCAGGTTCACAATCAGGAAGCAAGAGCTGGCATTGCAACAAAAAAAATACAGGCTGACATAAGAAGGCTGCGGAGAAGGAACTCACTGCTTTGACTGAAGGAGTCATGGCATGGAATAATTTCATTCCTTCTGTGCATAATACACCAATTACTGCCTGCTGAATAAATTCACAAAGTTCTCACACTGACTTCCTGACACTTTCTGCCTTCATTTTGTAAGTGTAAATGGTATTTTTGCTCATGTCCTTACATATGAGATATATTCCAGTACTCCTTGGAAGCTAAACAATTGCAGCTCAGAGCTTCATTCAAAGAGGTGAATTAAGGTCTATTACTACACGAATGTTATTCTTTTGAGGTGCAAAGCCAATAAATTGGATTCTTACTCTATATGGAATTTCATTAATAAGGCATTTTGTGATACTTTCTAACAAGCAAAATCCACTAATAATTATATCTTCCACAGGCACTGAAATGTAATAGATAAGGCAATCACGATATATAAACACAAAATGAGTAAAACAGGCATCACAAAGAGATTTATTCCTAAAAAAATGCAAAAATTGCAAACAACAGTTACTAGAACGCCAAATGGAAAGACACACCTAGGAAACCTATAAGAGTGGAACATGTTCATTTCAACAATTACAATCCAAACTATAAATATATATATAAATAGGATGGTCAGCAGGATGGCAGATGTGCATGCAGATTTGTTTTTTGTTTGAATATTTATGCTCCTCAAAATGAGAGTGTTAGTGCTGGAATCATGAGTTTCTCATTTATGGCACCCATCACTGGGTTCAGTGCAGTTAGATGCAGAGAAAAGTGCCATTCACTCTACTCCAACACCTGAATACCTCTGATATGGCAATTTTACATTTCCAAAATTAGTGGAAATATATTTTCCAACAGAGTCATGGTCATCTATTCATAACATCTTATTTGTAGGAGAATGAGTGATACTTTCAATTTAGCAGCACTGGGCAAAGAATTAGTTACTAGGCCCATATCTGTAGGGAACTGATAAGAATTATACAGAGCCCTGAGTTGTGTTTCAATGTGAAACCTGTCCACATTCAAGAACAGAACCAATGAGGAACTCCACGGACAGTATATACCTGCAGTCCATCTCACAATCATCATTTTTATAATATATTTTGAGGTAATTTTCACCCCACCCTGTACAAAGCACCTTGTGACACCAGTTGACTACGTGGGTCGGGGTGGTATCGGCAAAGAAGTCAAGACGAACACAAAGTGGGAGCTGTGATACTACAGCTGTAAAAACAAATAATAAGATCACAATTTTGCCTTCCTCATGAGGATGCTGCCCAAAACAACTATGCAGAGTGTCCTAACCGTCAAAACACGCATCATAACACATGGCACTGAGGTGGTTGGGGGGGGTGGAGAAACAAAGAAAAAATTATAGGACTGTTCTCAATAGTTAAAATGTACATTGTAAAAAAATATAAGAGGAGGTTACTATCAAAAGATATCTGATCCTGGGATTCAGATCACAAGTGTCTCTCTTCAAATTTTGGTCTTGCGGTTTACATGGTCACTTAAAGCCATTGGTTATTATTTCCTCCTCACTACTTTCATCTGCTGATTAATCTCTATCATTTTTGAGCAGATCTGTTTTGCATTGACTACTGCTCACTCTTTCGGCTTTTTGCTTCAGTATTATAACAAGTTGATATCATAAAAAATATTTTTAAACTGCAATAAAAATAAAGGACATTAGCTGGCAGGTAATGAGTTATAAGGTAACTCCATCAATCAGATGGTTTCAAAGACTGTGACAGAACTGTCAAAGCAAATCAGAAACCACAAGGCTAGAATTAACTCACTCTCTTCTACTTAGGATTTGACTGAGAATGGGATAGTCAGCTTGACACAGCTGAAAGATGGGGAATAACGTTAGGCCCAATTGTGAAAGACACCATAACGTTGGTATGGTAATGAGATTTTCCTTCCATGGACAGAAGTACTGGGAAATAAATCCCAATACCAATGAATTTTACAATGACTGGCAGATTGATATTGGCCGATGTGAAGGAGCTGAACTTTGCACCTCTGGTCCTGAATATTCATGAGTCCCAAGAAGCTGCTAACCGTTATCCTATTGGTCACCCAGAAAACCAAATAGGGACTTATGGCACACTATGAAAGAAAGGCAAAACCAGTGGTGTCACGGATGTCCATTTGAGGGCTGCTCCCCATTGACCTAGCATCAATATAAAAACACCTGAAAATAAATACGTGGCAATTCTTTTAGATTACAATGACAGCTCCAACTTTACGACAGGTTTCCCATGGCATTGCAAATCAAATCAGCTGCCTTAGTTTTGTTTTAACTCAAAGAAATGTAAAATCAGAACAGCATAATGGCTTGGATGCTAGAGAGGTCCAAGGCACAGCTTTGTTCTACTGTTGGTGGTGTGAGGGTTGCATGAGTGCCCCCATTTGGTTTCAAACAGGTTATGCAACTTGAATAACAGCAGGATTCAGTAAGCAAGACCTACTGTATTCATGAATGGTCTTCCTTCATTGCATGCTCAGGAGAGAGACAGAAAAAGAGACAAATCTCATTCTGTGCCCAGAGACTGCTTCAAGCCTCTATTCATATGCGGGCAAACCAAACAATTCTGGCTTGAAATCCTCCATTGACTTGAGCACCAAGGTAGCTGGCTTTGTCAGTTCTGGGTCAAGCTGTGGATCTGGAATCTGGACGACCTGCATTCCTGCTGCCACTGCGCCTAAAACTCCATTCGGGGAATCTTCAAACACAAGGCACTAGTGGAAAGAAACAAAACATGTCTTTGAAAAAGCGACATACAATTCTCTTGCTTCCCCTCAACCCCTCAGTACCCTCCCGCCCCCTGCCCCCCCCACCCCGGTCACACTATCCTCCAGACATTAATTGTTGCTGGGTTCTGACTGCACTGTCACTGGTAGCCCTCTGGTATCATGCCCAACTGGCGATTCTTTAATCTAGACTGTGAAAGCTGAACTCTATCTATTCTAACCAACCTTATAGCATTTTGAAAAGGCAATCCTGACAGATTTCTACTCCTCCTCTTTTTCTAGTTGCTGGGAAGCTAAGGATGATGGTAGTACCCCAACCACTGCCCTGGATATAATCAGAGGACAGTATGAGGAGGGGGGGCGCAAATTGCAAGTTTCCATTAGAGATGATTACTACAAAAATCACACAAAGGCAACTTAATGCGCCTCCATTTTGTAATGCTTTTTAAAGTTTCAGGAGATAAATAAATGTGGCATGTGGCTAATGATTATGGGACAGAAAAGGAAATAAAAATTTGAGGCAAGGCTGGTTCCCCTGGAATTTTACAGACATTTCCAAGGATATCAGCCACATTCTCTTCCATCCATTTTCTAGGGAAAAAATAGCGCAGTTTTTAAGTAATTAAAAAAACAGTAACAATTACATTCTGTTTTCTATTCAATTTGCAGTAGTCCTTTTGAAATCTTTGCAAAGAGATTTCTCATAACTTCCTTGCTTTTCCTGGTAACTTTGAAACATGCTTGTATTCTACTCAGGCTTAACCTCGATGGCGGTGCAGTTCTCCTTTGTGTTGCAAAATGTGTCTCATTTATGGGTTTTACATAGGCTAATATCTCGGTGACAGTAACCTCTCCTTATAAGCCTTTTATCATGTGCTGGACAGTCCATCTCCATTAATGTCTTCAATGCTTCTCACAATATCCACGTCAAAATAAAAGCAGCCCTTGCCAATTGGCTTTGTTGCTGAGCGTCTATCCGCTCCACAGCATTAACTCGGAATCTCTAAAAAGCCCTCAATGTCTGGGCTGAAAGCTCTAAAACCACAACTGAGATATAGTCCGACTTTTGTGAGTAATCTTAAAAGCTACACAAAATAGCATTATCATTCCCTTTCAGAAACCCTTGGTATCTAGACATTGCATAGAAATGTACTTGACAAGCTTGCAGTGAAAGACCTAATTGACTTCAGTGATGTCACATAGCTTGCTATATGGAAGCAACCAATTATTACTCCAGTAATCTGCATAATGGAAGGGCTTAACTAATTCCTTGAAACTAGAAGCAATTAAAACTCTTCATTACCAAAGAAGCTATGCTAATGACCCATAATTATCACGCTTATTTGTTACAGCAAATATATGTGTCAGGCATACTCTTTATATTTTGCTTTTGACAACATTGAGATGGATTGCATGACAAATTTGGTGGAAGGGAAGGGAAGAGGGATGTCAAGACATTCCACCGCACAGATAGAAAGACTGAAATCATCAATATTATAGACAGATCTACAAAAGGAGAGAAAATTTCTTCAAAGGTAGCAACTAAGAGAGGTGCAGTTTCAAATATCTCTTTTGCCACAGATTGAAAATTGATCAATGGTTTGCCCTCAGCCTAATCTAATAAAGATACAAGAAATAAGATTGTTCATCACTTGCATTCACCCAAGTGTCTGATAATACAGATTTCAAAGGACATTTGTGACTAAAATTAAACTCTATCTCCCAATCATGTCAGATCCATTAATAATCCCATGATGAACTATTATGAAATTGGCTGCTCAGAATATTGATCAGAATATGGTGCAAAGACAAACCCCAAACTCGAAGGTTACAAGAGTGCAATCTTTCTTTTCTTTCTTTTGGGCCTCCTTATCTCGAGAGACAATGGATATGCGCCTGGAGGTGGTCAGTGGTGTGTGGAGCAGCGCCTGGAGTGGCTATAAAGGCCAATTCTAGAGTGACAGGCTTTTCCACAGGTGCTGCAGAGAAATTTGTTTGTCGGGGCTGTTGCACAGTTGGCTCTCCCCTTGCGCCTCTGTCTTTTTTCCTGCCAACTACTAAGTCTCTTCGACTCGCCACATTTTAGCCCCGTCTTTATAGCTGCCCGCCAGCTCTGGCGAACGCTGGCAACTGACTCCCACGACTTGTGATCAATGTCACAGGATTTCATGTCGTGTTTGCAGACGTCTTTATAGCGGAGACATGGGCGGCCGGTGGGTCTGATACCAGTGGCGAGCTCGCTGTACAATGTGTCTTTGGGGATCCTGCCATCTTCCATGCGGCTCACATGGCCAAGCCATCTCAAGTGCCGCTGACTCAGTAGCGTGTGCAAGCTGGGGATGTTGGCCGCCTCGAGGACTTCTGTGTTGGAGATACGGTCCTGCCACCTGATGCCAAGTATTCTCCGGAGGCAGCGAAGATGGAATGAATTGAGACGTCGCTCTTGGCTGACATACGTTGTCCAGGCCTCGCAGCCATAGAGCAACGTACTGAGGACACAGGCCTGATACACTCGGACTTTTGTGTTCCGTGTCAGTGCGCCATTTTCCCACACTCTCTTGGCCAGTCTGGACATAGCAGTGGAAGCCTTTCCCATGCGCTTGTTGATTTCTGCATCTAGAGACAGGTTACTGGTGATAGTTGAGCCTAGGTCGGTGAACTCTTGAACCACTTCCAGAGCGTGGTCGCCAATATTGATGGATGGAGCATTTCTGACATCCTGCCCCATGATGTTTGTTTTCTTGAGGCTGATGGTTAGGCCAAATTCATTGCAGGCAGCCGCAAACCTGTCGATGAGACTCTGCAGACACTCTTCAGTGTGAGATGTTAAAGCAGCAAAGAGGAGTTCCCTGATGAGGACTTTCCGTACTTTGGACTTCGCTCTTAGACGGGCAAGGTTGAACAACCTGCCCCCTGATCTTGTGTGGAGGAAAATTCCTTCTTCAGAGGACTTGAACGCATGTGAAAGCAGCAGGGAGAAGAAAATCCCAAAAAGTGTGGGTGCGAGAACACAGCCCTGTTTCACGCCACTCAGGATAGGAAAGGGCTCTGAGGAGGAGCCACCATGTTGAATTGTGTCTTTCATATTGTCATGGAATGAGGTGATGATACTTAGTAGCTTTGGTGGGCATCCAATCTTTTCTAGTAGTCTGAAGAGACCACGTCTGCTGACGAGGTCAAAGGCTTTGGTGAGATCAATGAAAGCAATGTAGAGGGGCATCTGTTGTTCACGGCATTTCTCCTGTATCTGACAAAGGGAGAACAGCATGTCAGTGGTGGATCTCTCTGCTCGAAAGCCACACTGTGCCTCAGGGTAGACACGCTCAGTCAGCTTCTGGAGCCTGTTTACAGCGACTCGAGCGAAGACTTTCCCCACTATGCTGAGCAGGGAGATTCCACGGTAGTTGTTGCAGTCACCGCGGTCGCAGTGCAATACCAGTTTAATAACACCCTATAGGTGCAAATATGTTTCAACTGAAAGACTGTTCCGATCTCGCTACTCAGTAAGCTTACAACATGGGTTTAGTGACATCTGAAAACTACATTGCAGCTCTTTATCTACTAAGTAGGCCTACAGTGACTGAGTGATGTAGATGATGCGCTGAAATGTGAAAGGGAACTATTTCTAGATTGCATTGCATGCATTTAAAGTTATATTAAGAGTGCTGCAGCTCTCTGAAGTTGTCAGCATGAATTTTTTTTTTCTGTCAGTTTCAGTGTGTCTCTCCTGCATGGAGCTTCCCTAAATTTGGGACTATAAACTGAAAGCTGCACTAACGAATCTTACTGCAACTGTGTTCGTACAGACACCACTCACAGTTGTCTCTTAACATTTACACCCATTATCTGAAATCTGCCCCAGAGATTCTAGTGTGCCAGGGCCCATGAAGCATTCTGCACCATGAACAGGACACAATGGACACAATAAGCATCTGTTGTCATGGAGATGGCGCATTCCTTTCGCTCGGTCTAATACAGGACTGTGCGGTTCATGATAACAGGGCAGATTTTCTGCATGCGCATTGCGAGCGAGGAGGTTCAGCCACAAGCTGTGCATATGGAGGAGGGGAGCAGAGAATAGTGAGTTGGGCAAGTGATTGCCACTTCAACTTAATTCCTCACTTGCGTTTCCTCTTGTCGGGCGTTACGGTGTTTTATTTTCCTGCACGCATGGACTTGGGGTGGTTGATGTGCTCATTTTGCTTCTTAACTCAGGCATACTTTCTGGGGGTATGGGTTAAAAAAAAAGAATTGTACATTTGTGAAATGTGAATATGGAATCACTCAGGATCAGGTGACTTGATAAAAATGGTTGGGTAGAGGTGGTGTGGGGGGCTGTGGGTGGTGTGGAGAAAGGCTGCAGGTGTTTTTTGTCGACTAGCATCTGAGGACCCAAATGGCTAATTCCACTTTATGTGGAAAATCTCCGTGCTATGCCTAAAAAAGAAAATCCACACAGTTAAGCTGCAGAAGAAAAGTTACTGTCATAGTTCTGGCGAGCTGAAAACCAAAGCAAATTGCTTGTGTGCATTACCATCTCTCTGATACAGTGGAACCTTTATTATCCACCAGAATAAAGGACACCTAATCCCAGCCATTCTGGCTGATAATTAAAACCCACCCCATTTACTCAGTCTGATAGCTTTATAACTGGTGTATTTAAATCCTTAATGTGTGGAGAGGACCCACATTTGCCCATTTTAAGAATGACACGCTCTTCAAAAGCTGCTGGCAGACTGACTGCTGCTGGTTTCCTTTCCTGAATTTCCATCCACTATTGTTCACTTCTACCTGAAGATAAATCTCAGAGCTGTATAGATATTACATTCTACCAGGCTCTGTACATCTAAACAACAACTATTTATCCTGCTGGATCAAGACTCAAAAGCTGTGAAACATTCAACAAAAATCCTCAATTGCATTTTAGCTGGTTTATGCAAAACCCAAATGTGGCAGAACTCAGGGACTGCTGAGCCACTCCAGACAATGTTTAACACAGAGTTGACCACCAAGGCGCAAACCACCATTTCACGAGATGGAAGGCTGCCACCAGTAAAACCCCAACTAAATTCCACACAGATAACTAAAGTTCCAGCGTAATTCAGTGTATTTAAACCCCCCCATCTCACTTCAGCAAGCTTTTCCTGCCGTCTAGATAATTCAATGTACTTATCCCTCTTCAGCAGGCTTATACTCACTCCTTCTGATAATTCAGCACACTTCTCCCCCTCATCTTTCTCTGACTGTGTCCCTCCACTTTAGAAACTTTTCTTCACTCTAACATCCCCACCTGAGCCATTTTGATGACAGCCTCATCGGCACAGAAGTAATGAGGTGCCAGCACGATCCGAATGCTGATAGGCAGCTTGCCATTCGGGGAGCAGGCATGGGTGGGAAACCCAGCAGCTCATTTGTGGAGCCAAACTGCCAGCAAACTGATTAAAAGGGAAGGCCAGAACGATCTTGGGAGTGGAGCAGACAGATGACAGGAAAGTTAACGTTTGGGAGGATTTTAAGCGAGGCGTGGAAAAAACCATGATGCTCACCCTACTGCCAAAAAATCCTCAACAAACCTATTTTTTTTAAAGAGTCCAGCAATCCCTGTGATGGCCACTTTACATCTGGGGTCAGTGGGTGTGTCATGCACCCTGCCGGACTAAAATGGCACTGGAGTCCTATACAACGTAGGACCCTGATTCGCAAGGCCCTGTTTCAGGCAGGAATGCTTGCCACCTATACTGGAGCCCACTTAAAATGGCAGCAGGTGAGCCTCATCTGGGAAAACGATAGTAAGTGTTCGTTGATGATTTTGGTCTTGCCACTGCCCCATTCCTGCTGGAAAGGTAGTGGAGGAGAATGGCTCCAATGATTGAATAACCCTGCAGCACTCACCGTCTAGGCTCACTGCTGAGAAATAGCCACTTGGAGGGGAGGTTTACTTCAGTTCTTGTAGCCAGTAATAATAACATACATTTATATACCTCCTTTAATGCAATACAATGCCCCAAAGCATGTCATAGGAGCGTCAGCAAACAAAATTTGAAACCAAGCCACATAAGGAGCATCTCAAAGGAAGAAAGGGAGAGGGGCAGGAAAAGGATTAGGGAGGCAATTCCAGAGCAAAGAGAAAACCACCAACAAAAAAAAAGTAGTGGGGAGGAAAGAATCTAAGAAAATAATGTGAGGCACTAAAAAAGATGTAAGAATCTATTACCTTTTAAAAATTTAAACAGCTTTCGCTTTTGACAACCAAATTAATGCATTTTCTGGTCAGGAGGCAGATACTGTCTGAGAGTGAGTAGATATGTTCTATAGCTATATTTCTTTAAATAAGATTAGGGGCAATGCATCTGTCACCTTATGAATTTTAAGTATTGGACACCACGTAAGCTGCAAAAAGATAATAATTCCATGAATTATTTAAATATATTGTGCTTTCTAAATTTAATCTAGATAAATGCTGCACCATGTTACTATTCGGTAATGTTAAGAACACCTTGAGGTGCCAAAGTACAAATAAAAATCTGCTAAAACCAATTTCCAACTTTAAGTGAATGAAAATGCATTGAAATAATAAAAGAGCATGTAAAAAATGAAGTGTTTAATGAGAATTTGGTTATTTCGCTCCCAGATAGAAAGAGGCAGCAGAACATGTTTTTGTTAATATCAATCTGACACTGGCCCTGTAACTTTGTAATGAGAAGACAACACTAAAAACATGGGGCTAAAGCTGATTTAATCATGTAGAATAATCATTCATTTTATAAAAGAGAGAGAATGGACTGCGCATATCATTACACTGTCAACTTTGAACTTTGTCTTAAGAGAAAAAGGTTCACAATCATGTGCCACCAGGCATTCCTACACATTCTTGAACTGCAGGAAAACAGTAAAAGTTTCTGTCACTATCCAGATGGTCTTGAAGAGCCCCAAACATATACTAACCCTGAATTATTAGGAAAAATATGTTTGTTTACAAAATGGCAGAATATGCTGGGTAATATTTTGTTTTATATCTTAGCATGAGGAGGAAAGGGGGGCAATTTTTCACAGCATATGACTCTGCTTGTGTCCTAAATACCTTGCAGAAAGGTACATTTGTGCAGAAGTTGGGCAATTTTTTTTTAATGCTTCTGTAAATGAACATGACATGAAGTATATACATAGAACTAGAGCATTACATGGTAGCGGTGTTCTCAAAGAAAATTCAAATAATACGAGATGACAAAGTGAGCAGATGCCCCACACTGGCAGCTATAAGATGGTGCCATGCCAAATTCTATACTATCTATAGAATATACTATACTACTTTCGTCCCTTGTTTCTGACTACAAATGAGGAAAATGTTTACTGGTGTCAAGTGTAGGAAATTAAGGGTGCCTTATAAAACGTCTTTGTTTACTAAGATAAAATGTAGAAGTAGGACATACTATAAACTAATATCAAGGTAGAGGAATTACCAGAAGTAATGCCAAGCTTCAAATCGGGCATGTCAGACAATAAACCTTGTAGACTTTGACTGCGTGTGTAGGCTGAAAACACAGAATGTTCGCGGCTGCTACAGATAAGCAACTGAAGGAATGTACTGAATCCGAGATGATGAATGATGAAGCCGTAACAGGATACGTGTCCTTCTGCTCTGGTGAATCACCATAAGGATGAGCATGACTGGATACTGGGAAGGATTAACTGGAGAAGAAACAGGATAAAATAGACCCCCCCCCGCCAATCGAGTCTGTTACAGTGGAGAGAACTAGAAACAAGACAAATAGAAAAGAGTGGACTGAAGACCAAAAGGTGCAAGAGAAGATGTGTGCTCCCCTTCCAGGACTAATATAGGAAGTAATATATAGTTAGGCTGTAAATCGCTGCAGAGTTTATTACTTTAGTTTCAGTAAAACTTAAACTTGTCTGACTGCCTCAATAAAGTAGTTTCACAACTGAACTTTTGTCACATGCAAACCTGCTGTAAGTAAGAGGTTAATTCTTTACAGTTTACAGGTTACAGTTTACAGTGGCGACCCAGATGGGACGTGACAAGGTTGTGAACTCTTTTCGAGAGAAATAAAGAATCTAGTGATTCGCGAGTCTGGCCAAACCCGTCTTGGGGTGGAAACTTATTAGTGTGAGGACCCACCAATGATCAAACACACTTACAAGAGAATAGTATATAATGAGTATATACTCATTAAGACGTGAAACAGGTCTTTATGACTAAAGAAGAAAAAGAGAAAAGAGAAGACTGAAGACTAAAAGGTGCAAGAGAAGATGTGCACTCCCCAATCAGGACTAATATAGGAACATAGGAGCAGGAGTAGGCCATTCAGCCCATCTAGCCTGCTGCGCCATTCAATACGATCATGGCTGATCATCCACTTCAATGCCTTTTTCCCACACTATTCCCATAATCCCCTTATGTCATTTGTATTTAGAAATCTGTCAATCTATGCTTTAAACATACTCAATGACTGAGCTTCCACAGCCCTCTGGGGTAGAAAATTACAAAGATTCACAACCCTCTGAGTAAAGAAATCTCTCCTTATCTCTGTCCTAAGTGACTTCCCCCTTATTTTGAAAATGTGTCCCCTAGTTCTAGACTCCCCAACCAGGGGAAACACCTTACCTGCATCTACCCTGTCTATCCCTTTAAGTATTTTGTAGGTTTCAATGAGATCACCTCTCATTCTTCAAAACTCTAGAGAATCCAGGCCCAGTTTCCCCAATCTTTCTTCATAGGACAGTCCCGCCATCCAGGGAACAAGTCTGGTGTACCTTTGTTGCACTCCCTTTATGGCAATAATATCCTTCCAAAGGTAAGGGGACCAAAACTGCACACAGTACTCCGGGTGTGGTCTAACCAAAGTTTTATACAATTGAAGCAAGAGTTCATTATTCCTGTACTCAAATCCTCTTGCAATAAAGGCCAACATACCATTGGCCTTTGTCATGCTAAGCACCCACCTGCCAAGAATGAGGCACATTAATTTTGTCATGAACATTGATTTTAAACTGTTACTGGAGTGAAGAAAGGACTTGTTAAACAGATCAGCTGTGGATGGAAAAGACATTTGCATATTAACAGACAGTGTTTGGAAGGACAAAGCAGCCATTCCCTGACACAGTCAACCCACAATGGACTTTCGATCACCAGATGTTGAAGGTGGGGGAGCTCGCATTCCAGGTTGACTGCGAAGATGGCCGAATACACAAACAGACATGGCCGAATACACAAACAGACATGGCCAAACCTGCTAGTTACATGACTAACCGGTTGGGCAACCGGAGTTTTTTGAATTTGTACGAACAGTTTGGGCAGAAGTGCTCCAGGGCCAGGAAGAGCTCTCCTGGTATCACAAATGCATGCTAGCATGAGCACGCCATTTATCTGTAGGCGTCAACCAAATTAGAGTTAAGTTTAATAAATTTCAACTTTTCTTCTTTAAACTTAAGAAAGCCTGTTTGTGCTGGTTTCTTTGCCTTATAATTGGAAAGTGGTGAACAAGGATTCACCAAGGGGGAGCTAAAAACACAGTGTGTTTAAAATTAAACCCTGTTACAATAAGACCAGGTGAAGGCTGAGAGGGACCCCTAGACACCTTTCTCACTTAGTCGTAACACCTTCTTAATTGCTTGTGCACCTGCATGTTAGCTTTCAGTAACGTATTGACAAAGACACCCAGGTCCCTTTGTACATCTACACTTTCTAATCTCTTACCATTAAGAAATACTCTGCACATCTATTCCTCCTTCTTTTGGGCCTCCTTATCTCGAGAGACAATGGATACGCGCCTGGAGGTGGTATTCCTCCTACCAAAGTGGATAACCGCACATTTTTCCACATTATATTCCATCTGCCACGTTCTTGCCCATTTACTAAGTCTTTCCAAATCCCCTTGAAGCCGCTTTGCATCTTCCTCACAACACACATTCCCACCTAGTTTTGTGTCATCCGCGAATGTGGAAATACTACTATTGGTCCCCACATCCAAATCATTGATAGATATTGTGAACAGCTGGGACCCAAGCACTGATCCCTGCGGTACCCCACTAGTCACAGCCTGCCAACGCGAGAATGAACCATTTATTCCTACTGTCTGCTTTCTGCCTGTTAACCAATCCTTAATCCATGCCAGTATATTACCTCCTATCTCATGTGCTTTAATTTTGCTAACCAACCTCCTGAGGGGGACTTTATCAACGGCCTTTTGAAAATCCAAGTATACCACGTCCACTGCCAGATGACAGTTCAGCAAATTATGAACTGACCAAAAATGCTATCCTTGGGGCATATGAATTAGTACCCGAAGCCTACCTCCAAAAGTTTCGAACCCTCAAAAAGCAAGCTAGTCAAACTTATCTGGAGTTTGAAAGAAGTAAGCAGCTGGCTTTTGACCAGTGGTTGAGGGCTCTTAAAATACAGCTCAGCTATGAGACTCTCAGAGAAGTAATTCTGTTAGAGGAATTTAAAAGCTCTCTCCCACTCTCAATAAAGACCCACGTAGAGGAGCAGCCGGTTCAGGGAGCCCGGCAAGCGGCTGTTCTGGACGGTGAGTTTGCTTTAATTTATAAGTCAGTTTCCCAGGGGGGAACCTTTCCCAATCACCTCCACAAAGCTGAAAAGGACAAAGGGTGGGATGGTGATAGAAGCCCAGGCAGTCCTGGCAAAGAAATGAAAGCAGGGGACAAGGGGGCATGCCTCCAGCCAAAAAGGAAGGTTCTGTGAGCAAGAGTGAGTCCTGGAGACCTGTGTGCTTCCATTGTAATAAGGCAGGGCATTTAAAATCTGACTGCTGGAAATTAAAGGGAAAACCGGTATGGTTAATTAGGGCACACCTGCTCAGTGAAGACGGGGACATGATGCAAAGCACAGCAGAACAAGCTTGTGGCTTTAACTGCAGCAACAGTGCAACCCGAGAAGCTTACTATGGTCAGTGCAGGAAAAGTTAATAGGATTCCTGAAGGTTATCAGGGTTTTGTATCTGAAGGGAAAGTAACCCCATACCCCTCGAGTGGGGCAAGCAAGGGCAAAGATTCTCAGGGACACAGGGGCAACTGGATCCCTTTTACTGGGAAAAAGCCTGACCTTTCCCCCAGAGAAGAACCGAAGAAGGGTCACTGACCCGAAACGTTAACTCTGCTTCTCTTTCCACAGATGCTGCCAGACCTGCTGAGTGAATCCAGCATTTCTTGTTTTTGTTTCAGATTTCCAGCATCCGCAGTATTTTGCTTTTATTTAAGTAAATGGAAAAGTCCTGGGGAAAATTGATGTACAGAGAGATTTGGGTGTTCAGGTCCATTGTTCCCTGAAGGTGGCAACGCAGGTCAATAGAGTGGTCAAGAAGGCATACGGCATGCTTTCCTTCATTGGACGGGGTATTGAGTACAAGGGTTGGCAGGTCATGTTACAGTTGTATAAGACTTTGGTTCGGCCACATTTGGAATACTGCGTGCAGTTCTGGTCGCCAACATTACCAAAAGGATGTGGATGCTTTGGAGAGGGTGCAGAGGAGGTTCACCAGGATGTTGCCTGGTATGGAGGGCGCTAGCTATGAAGAGAGGTTGAGCAGATTAGGATTATTTTCATTAGAAAGACGGAGGTTGACGGGGGACCTGATTGAGGTGTACAAAATCATGAGAGGTATAGACAGGGTGGATAGCAAGAAGCTTTTTCCCCAGAGTGGGGGATTCAATTACTAGGGGTCACGAGTTCAAAGTGAGAGGGGAAAAGTTTAGGGGGGATATGCGTGGAAAGTTCTTTACGCAGAGGGTGGTGGGTGCCTGGAACGCATTGCCAGCGGAGGTGGTAGACGGGGGCACGATAGCGTCTTTTAAGATGTATCTAGACAGATACATGAATGGGCAGGAAGCAAAGAGATACAGACCCTTAGAAAATAGGCGACATGTTTAGATAGAGGATCTGGATCGGCGCAGGCTTGGAGGGCCGAAGGGCCTGTTCCTGTGCTGTAATTTTCTTTGTTCTTTGTTCTATGACTCAAGTTCAGGATAGACCCGCCCACTACTAACTCAGTATCTACAGAAGCTTTTACAGTCTGTTTTTATAATTTTTGCTAGCTTACATTCATATTCTATTCTCCTTTTCTTTATCAGTTTCTTCGTTCTCCTGTGCTGTATTCTAAAATCTTCCCAATCCTCAGGTTTACTACTATTTCTGGCAACTTTATAGGCCTTTTCTTTCAATCTTATACAATCCTTAACTTCCTTTGTTATCCATGGTGGATTGCCTTTACTTGTGGGGTTTTTGTGCCCTGAAGGAAAGTATAGTTGCTGTAAACTATGTAGTATTTCTTTGAAGACTATCCATTACCTATGCACTGTTATATCTTTTAATGTATTTTCCCAATCCACCTCAGCCAACTTGCCCCTCAAACCTTCATAATTTCCTTTGTTCAAATTTAACACCCTGGCTTCAGATTGAACTACCTCACTTTCAAACATAATGTAAAATTCTATCATATTATGGTCACTCATCCCTAAAGGTTTTTTTACAAGAAGATTATTAATTAGCCCTTTCTCATTACTTAAAACTAGACCTAAAATAGCCTGTTCTCTAGTCGGTTCCTCAACATACTGCTCTAGAAAACCATCCCTAACACACTCCAGAGTGTGTCCTCCACAGCATTAGTGCTCATTAGGTTTTCCCAGTCTATATGCAGATTGAAGTCACCCATGATTACTGCATTACCCATGCCACATGCTTCTCTAATCTCCTGATTAATACCATGCCCCACACTACCACTACTGTTTCGTGGCTATAAACAACTCCTACCAATGTTTGCTGCCCCTTGCTGTTTCTTAGCTCCACCCAAACAAATTCCACATTTTGTTCTTCCGATCCGAGATCCTTCCTTACTAATGTCCTGATCCCATCCCTTATTATCAGTGCAACACCTTCTTTTCCTTTTTGCCTGTCCTTCCTAAATGTCAAATCTCCTTGAAAAGTCTTGGTCACCCTGTAGCCACATTTCCATTATGGCAATTAGGTCGTACCCATTTACCTCTATTTGGGCCTTTAAATCATCTACCTTGTTGCGAATGCTGCGTGCATTCAGGTAGAGTGCCCTTAACCTTGTCCTCTTGACATTATTCTGCATTCTAAGCCTGGTTGATGCCTGCCTTTGTTTCACTGCCTTCTAATGTCACTTTCTACTTTTCTACCTCCTGTTACCAGCTTTACTTCCTTCCAATTTGAGCTACCCCTCAGGTTCCCATCCCCTGACAAGCCAATTTAACCCCTCCACAACAGCACTAGCAAATATCCCTGTGCGGATATTAGTTCCGGTCCTGTTAAGGTGGAGCCCATCCATCTTGTACAGGTCCCACCTGTCCCAGAATCAGTTCCAATGCCTCAGAAATCTGATGCCCTCCCTCCTACACCAATTCTCCAGCCATATGTTCAATCGATCAATCCTCCTATTCCTATGCTCACTAGCACGTGGCACTGGGAGTAATCCTGAAATTACTGCTTTGTAGGTCCTGCTTTTTAATTTCCTTCCTAACTCCTTAAAATCTGATTTCAGGACCTCATCCCTCTTCCTACCTATGTCATTGGTACCAATGTGGACCACGACCTCTGGCTGTTCACCCTCCTCCAGAAGGATGGCCTGCAGCTGCTCCGTGACATCCTTGACCCTGGCACCAGGGAGGCAACACACCATCCTGGAGTCACGTTTACTGCCACAGAAATGCCTGTCTGATCCCCTGACTATTGAATCCACCATCACTATTGCTTTTCCACTCTTCTTCCTCCTTTCCTGTGCAGCTGAGCCACCCATGTTGCCACAGACTTGGCTCTGGCTGCACACCCCCGAGAAACCATCGCTCTCACCAGTATCCGAAATGGAAAATCGATTAGCAAGCAAGATAGACTCAGGTTCTGTTAGACTACCTGGTGGTCACCCATTCCCTCTCTGACTGCATGCTCCTAACCTGTGGTGTGACCACCTCCCTAAAAGTGCTATCCACGTAGTCCTCTGCTTAGTGGATGAACAACAGTGACTCCAGCCGCCACTTGAGTTCCGAAACCCGGAGCTCAAGCTTCTGCAGACGTGACACTTCCTGAAAATGTGTTCGTCCAGGACACACGGTGCGCCCATGGCTTCCCACATATTGCAGGACGTACATTCCACTTGGCCAAGCTGACCTGCCATAACGTAACTTTAAAAACATTTTATTACAATGAGAAGTAAAATAACTTACCAGTTACTCACCAATCAACTTCTTTCCCTGTACCAAAGAGCAAGGCAGCCACTGGAGGCTGAAAAAAGGTAGAAGAAAGAAAGTATGGAGCCCCTCCCTCACGCACCAAACTCTCAATTTACATTCTGTGCACTCAAATTTATTTTCTTCTTAATTTACAGTTCCCCTCCTTACCAAACTCCCTCAATTACCAAACTCCCTTCTTAACACTCTGTGCCTTCCAGCAGTACTCAATGCAGACAAGCAGCACTGAGAGTCACCTGAATTTATACTCTGAAAACAATGCAGTGTCAGCTCTGCTACAGGTCAGACACCAGTTTATGCTAGCTACTTAATTAACTAGTGACAGATACTCTCAGAGTGTTAATATACCCCTGTTTAAAACTGCAAGAAACCTAACGTAACTCTTAACTGAAACAGGAATTTCAATTAATTGCTAGATGTAAACAAAACAAAAACTCGTCTTGAAAGATTAACCCTTAAAATTCATTCACTTACCAAACTCCCTTCTTCACACTCACTGCAGACTAGTATAGTTGCTGTAACCTATGTAATATATAGTTAGGTTGTAATTTGCTGCCCGAGTTTATTGCTTTAGTTTCAGTAAAACAAACTTGTCTGACTGTCTCAATAAAATAGTTTCACAACTGAACTTTTGGCACATGCAAACCTGTTGTAAGTAAGAGGTTAACTCTTTACAGTTTACAGGTTACAGTTTACGGTGGCGACCCAGATGGGACGTGACTAGGTTGCAAACCCTTTTTGAGAGAAAGAATCTTGAGATTAGCGAGTCCGGCCAACATGTGTCTTGGGGGTGTAAACTTATTGGAGTGTGAGAACCCTAACAGACCCACCAATGATCAAACAAACTTACAAGAGAATAGATATAGTGCATAGTCATAAAGACGTGAAACGTGTCTTCGAAGAGAAATTAGGTAAGCTACCCATCAATGACGTACAAGAGTTAATAGCAGGATGCCTGAATAGGTGACTGGAAGCCATATAGGGAAGTCATAAAGTCATAGAGTTATACAGCACAGAAACAGGCCCACCATGTCCGCGTCGGCCATCAAGCCTATCAATTCTAATCCCATTTTCGAGCATTTGGCCCTTAGCCTTGTATGCCATGGCGTTTCAAGTGCTCATCTAAATATTTCTTCAATGTTGTGAGGGTTCCTGCCTCTACCACTCCTTCAGGCAGTGTGTTCCAGATTCCAACCACCCTCTAGGTGAAAAAAGTTTTCCTCAAATCCCCTCTAAACCTCCTGCCCCTTACCTTAAATCTATGCCCCCTGATTATTGACACCTCCACTAAGGGAAAATGTTTCTTCCTATCTACCCTATCTATGCCCCTCATAATCTTGTATAGAGTCATAGAGTTTATTCAAGGTAGGATAGGTCAGAAAAAGTTAAAAATCCAGAAGGCAAGGAACCTTCTGGCTTATCAGCAGGTCCAAGATTTGGAGCTGTATAACCAGAGTCCGACCACTTTGTCAGAAACAGCAGCACATCTCTAGTCTGGTTGCTGGCAAGCAGAGTTGGGAGGAGAGGGTTAGGAAGAAAATAAAAAAGTTAAAAGGCCCATGGCAAAAGTTAAATCTACTGTGAGAAAGACAATGGCACAGGTTCTGTGTATGTGAATGGTGCATGTGAGTTCCTGATTTGCAAATGGCAGCATTTCTTTTGTTTGAATGTTTGTTTTAAAAAAATTAAGTTGCATGGAAGTATAAAAGTGTGAATATGAGTCTGCTTATTTCCATTTAAGATTGCAATTGGAAAAATAAAATTGAATTACATTTTAAATTAAAGATGCTGGTGTGGGGTTTTATTTTTATTTAAAAGTTAGTTTTGCAACTGTGAAGAGGCAATGAAAAGTTTGTTTTGTAAGAAATAAGCTTCAACCTTGAAGATGTTTGGCAGCAATCCAATTTAATGTTTTAAAGACACTTTGCTTTAATTGGACCACAGTTTAAAAACTGCAATTGCTGTTTTTTCAATTTAAATTAAAGACCTGTCTTACTGACTTTTTTCAAATGAGGTGAAGTCGCAAACATCAGGAATTGAAAATTAATTTAAGGGAGGAAAAGGGTAAATAAAGGATATATGGGAAAGATTTGGGGAAAGACCCTTTCCTACTGTTAAAGGGCTGCAAGGTTGCAGTGCTGTCTCTTTAAAACACTGGCGTGAATGTTTCAGAACTCATAAGCTGTGAAAAGCTCCACCCTCTTTAACTTCCTTTGGTGTAAGAATGTTGAAGGTTTGTTGCAACTGTGAAAACTAATTTTTTCTTTAGTTTTATTTTTCTTCAGTTTTATTAGTCATTTGGAAAGGCACCTGAAGAAAGAACAAGAAAAATAACATAATCTTATCTTCTTTAAAAAAAAGCACACGCGATTGTCATGAAGACCCCTACTTGCCAAGAATGAGGCATATTAATTCCATCATATGAACATTAATTTTAAACTGTTGCTGGAGTGAAGAAATTACCTGTTTAAAAAGAGATCACCAGACACATTTACATACTAAGAGACAGTGCTTGGAGAGACAAAAGAATTGCTCACTGATTCAATTAACAGAGATTGAGCTGGGCAATGGTGATCCATATCTTGTCAGGGTAAGAGACAGAACTACACCCCCCCCCCCCCCCCCCCCACCGAGCTTTGGAATCTACAAAAGACGTAGGAAAGTTTGTTGAAAAAACGTAGTCACATGACGAACATGCTGGCCAACTTGGAGGTTTGAATTATGCTCATAGTACAGTTTGAATTCAGACTGCAGTCTGCAATTGAACCTGGAACAAGACAGCCTCTCTCCTGGTTGGCTCTCTCTCTTTCTCACAAGCCTCCGGACCCACTGAAGACACGTAAACCTCAAGAGAAAAAATACTCCTACATCGAAACAAGTAAAGCGTGCACTGGGCCCCAACGAACAGCAAGACTTGCCGGCAACCAAAGACTCAACATCAAACTCAAAGGACTGTGTCAAACCTTTCCCCTTTATTCTTTTCTACTTCCTCTGCCTCTATCTGCGTGTGTGTTTATCACATATGCATGCTAGCGTGGTCAGGTTGCATATTCGTAGTCGTTAACCGAATTAGAGTTGAAGATGAATAAACTTCCATCTTTCTTGTCTAAATATAAGAAAAACCTGTCTGATTTCTTTGCCTTACAATTGGAAAGCGGTGAACAAGGATTCACTGAGGGGGAGCTCAAAATAAGGTGTTTCTAAAATTAAATCCTGTTACGGTTAAACCAGGCAAAGGCTGAGAGGGAACTCCCAGACCCCTTCTCGCCTGGTCGTAGCAGAAATTTGGGGGCTCGTCTAGGATTTGACCCATAGACAAACGAGAAATTGGAAGTGAGAAGCCAAATTGATCCCAATCAAAAAGAAAAAAAGATTTCAATGCAGGTTTTCTTGTGGTTGTGTGTGCCAGAATAATAACATATCTGCGATGGAAGCTAGTGGCTCCCCAACGCAGGGTGAAGTAACGTGGGATAAGTTAAAAGCACTGTCTATGAAGGAGTTGAGGAAAATGGCTGAGCAGTGTGGGATCACTGTACGGGGCTAGGATGTCTGAACTCCTAGGACGAGTGGCCAACCATTTTTCCCTTGAATCTGAAGAAGCCAAAACAGGGTTAGAAGTAGACCCCGACAAGGTATTGCTAGAAAAGATACAATTGGAACAGAGGAAGCTTGAATTAGAAGACAGGGAAAGAGAAAGATAGAGACAGGAGAAAGAAAAAGAGACACAGGAGAGAGAGAAAGAAAGAGCCTTCCAGAAGGAACATGAGGAAAGAAAAATAGAAAGAGAGAGACAAGAAAGAAAGAAAGAACCTTTCAGAAGGAACATGAAGAAAAAGAGGAGAAAGAAAGAGAGAGACAGGAAAAAGAAAAAGAGAGGAGAGAAAGAGAGAAACAGCCTTACAGAAGGAATGCGAAGAGAGAGAGCTAAGGCAACTTGAGTTAACTAGGGGGCAACAGAGTAACCCCAGTGAAAGCATGGCCAATATGAATGAGTGTAATTCAGGGCTGGGTACAGAATTGTTAAAACTTTCCCAACTGATCCCAAAATTCAAGGAAGGAGATGTGGAAGCATTTTTGTGTCTTTTGAAAAACTGACAATGCAATTGAAGTGGCCAGCTGAGGATTGGACTTTCCTGCTACAAAGCAAGCTAACCAGAAAAGTTTATTCCATTTTGCCAGATGAGAGTTCATCAGATTATGAACTAACAAAAAATGCTATCCTCGGGACATATGAGTTAGTACTGAAGCCTGTCGCCAAAAGTTTAGAACCCTCAAGAAGCAAGCTGATCAAACTTACCTGGAGCTTGAGAGAAATAAGCAGCTGGCTTTTGACCAGTGGCTGAGGGCTCTTAAAGTGCAGCTCAGCTATGAAAATTTCAGAGAAGTAATTTTGCTTGAGGAATTTAAAAACTCTCTCCGACTCTCCATAAAGACACATGTAGAGGAACAGAAGGTTCAGACAGCACGGCAAGCCGCAGGACTGGCTGATGAGTTTGCTCTCATTTATAAGTTGGTTTCCCAGGGGGAAACCTTTTCTAATCACCCCCACAAATCCGAAAAGGACAAAGGGAGATAGGTGATAGAAAGCCTAAGCAGTCCTGGGAGCGAAAGATAAGCAGGAGACTCAGGGGGCCCTCCTCCAGCCAAAAAGGAAGGTGCTGTACGGAGGAGTGAGACCCGGAGACCTGTGGGCTTCCATTGTAATAAAGCAGGGCATTTAAGAGCTGACTGCTGGAAACTAAAGGGAAAATCTGTAGGATTAATCAGGGCACACCCACTCAGTGACAGAGAAGTGATCCTGATGGAAAGCACAGCAGAACAAGCTGTGGCTTTAACTGCAGTAGCAGTGAGACCCAGGAAACTTACAGCTGCAAGTGCAGGAAAATTTAATAGGATTCCTGAAGGTTATCAGGGTTTTGTGTCTGAAGGGAGAGTAGCCCCAAACCCCTCGAGTGGGGTAAGCAAGCCCATAGTAATTCTCAGGGACACAGGGGCCACTAGATCCCTTTTACTGGGAAAAGGCCTGCCCTTTCCCCCAGAGAGTGCAGTGAACACCAGAATGGTGGTGAATGGTATTGGAGGGCAGTGGAGGTGAACTGTAAGGGACCCCTGCCGAGAAAGAAAGGGGACAGGCAGGCAAAAGGCTGGCAAAATGTTAGAAAAGGATAGGGGGAAAAGAGACCGGCAGCCTGTTCCTTTACGCCAGGTGCACTTGGAGTATGACCTAGTTTCGGGACCGGTAACTGTAGGGATTGTCCCTAGTTTTCCTGTGGACGGGGTTGACCTGTTCCTAGGTAATGATCTGGCCGGGACGAAGGTGGTAGCCTCCCCAGTACAGAAAGAGAGACCGCAGGAGGTCAGAGAAACAGGGCAGTGGCAGGAGACGGTTCCCAGCAGTTTCCTTTAATGTATAGTGAATCAGGCCAAGATCAAACCAGCTCCCCCAGAGGAGACTGACTTGGCACTGCAGGCAGATGACCATGGGGTCTGTCTGTCTGAGACTTTCTTTGGAAAGTTAGAAGACCCAGGGAATGAGTTAAATGGATCTTCTCTAGCTGAGGATCAGCGAGCCGACCCAATACTGAGAGAATTAGCACAGGCTGCCCAGTCTGAAATTACAGCAGAGGGAGTCCCTGACTGCTACTATCTAAAGAATGAGGTACTGATGAGGAAATGGCATTCTCCTTACAGACCTGAGAGCAAGAAGTGGACAGTGGTTACCAATTAGTGATGCTGCAGAGGTACTGGAGAGAAATAGTAAGAATGGTCCACGAGACTACAGTGGCTGTACATGTCAGTATACGAAATACCAAAGCTCGCACAAGGCAGCAGTTTGACTTGCCAAAACTCCACAAAGGTGTGGTGCAGTACTGTAGGAGTTGCCTCAGGTGCCAGGTTGAGGGGAAACCCTCAATTGCACCCCTAAGTCCTGTATCGGTGTTTGAAGGACCCTCCAGCAGAGGGCTGGTGAACTGTAAGGGACCCCCTGTCGAGAAAGAAAGGGGACAAGCAGGCAAAAGGTTAAAAAGGATAGGGGAAAAAGGGACCAAGAGGGCAGTTAAAGGAAGTCCAGGAGGAATCCTGGATGCAAACCCTACTGTCCAGTCAGCCAACCCCAGAATATTTGAAAGGTTAGACCCCACATCCTCCTATGTAAATGTAGACACTAGAAGCACCCCACCTAAGTTGCTAACAGCATTTACAGGAACCTGCAGAGAGAAAGCAAGTCCTCAAGAGGACAGAGAAACCAAGTGGGTGATGCCTCACCTAGTCGAAGTGCTGCAGGGCATTGCAGCAGAATCTGGACAAAGACCTCCAAGCAGGAATGCCCAGAGGACAAAGGAAAGATTAGCAAGAAATCCTCCCCCACAGACAGGAGAAAAGGCAACCATCCCCTAAGTTGAAAAGTCCTTACATGACTTAACAAAGCTTCGAGAGTTCAGAGTGGAACCGACCACAGCCGCCGCCCCCTAGCAGAACCCCAACCAAGGGATAATTAAATCTAACCCTCGCCCTGCAGACCTCATCAGGGACAAAGATACCCTAGGCGGTCATGGAAATGTGAAAACTGAAAAACTTCCCCAAAAACCATGTTTATTGGGATGCCAAAAAGGGCAGTTTAAAGCAGCACTGCTACCAAGAAAAGACAGGCTGTAACAATTACTATGATTTCTGAATGAATGAGAGAGATGCATGTGTGTTTTCCTGTACTTATCTTCTCTCTAGTCTTAATGAAATGCTCTTTTAAAAAAAATTGCATTTCATTCTGCTGGGTGTGGAGGTATCATGAAGACCCCCACCTGCCAAGAATGAGGCATATTAATTTCATCATATGAACATTAATTTTAAACTGTTGCTGGAGTAAAGAAATTACTTGTTTAAAAAGAGATCACCAGATACATTTGCATACTAAGAGACAGTGCTTGGAGAGACAAAAGAATTGCTCACTGATTCAATTAACAGAGATTGAGCTGGGCAATGGTGATCCACATCTTGTCGGGGTAAGAGACAGCACTACACCGCCCCGCCCCCCCCACCGAGAGCTTTGGAATCTACAAAAGACGCAGGAGCGTTTGTTGAAAAACTTAGTCACATGACGAACCTACTGGCCAACCTGGAGGTTTGAATTATGCTCACAGGACAGTTTGAATTCAGACTGCAGTTTGCAATTGAACCTGGAACAAGACAGCCTCTCTCCTGGCTGGCTCTCTCTCGCTTTCTCACAGACCCACTGAAGACACGTAAACCTCAAGAGAGAAAAGACTCCGACATCGAAACAAGTTAAAGCGTGCACTGGGCCCCAATGAACAGCAAGACTTATCGGCAATCAAAGACTCAACATCAAACTCAAAGGACTGTAACTACAATCCATCTATTGCCTCAAACCTTTCCCCTTTATTCTTTTCTACTGTTTCTGTTTCTATTTGCGTGTGTGTTTATCGCGTATGCATGCTAGCCTGGTCGCATCGTATATTTGTAGTCATTAACCGAATTGGATTAATAAACTTCCATCTTTCTTGTCTAAATATAAGAAAACCTGTCTGATTTGCCTTACAATTGGAAAGCGGTGAACAAGGATTCACTAAGGGGGAGCTAAAAACAGGGTGTTTCTAAAATTAAACGCTGTTACGGTTAAACCCGGCAAAGGCTGAGGGGTAACTCCGAGACCCCTTCTCACCTGGTGACACTATTCTGCCTTGTGTTTAGTTACGTGTTGGTCTGAATGAAGTTGGAATTATTAAGGTTAACTAACCTGTTAAGTTGTGAAAACTCGAATTTCATTGGTGGCCTTAGTGAACTTCTGGTTATTATGTCAAGGTATGTGGGGGTCTTTAATTCCAGATAATAAGGCTCACACATCTAAAACTTGGCAGTTTTGAACTTTAGATGTTTAATGGTGTGAATTGGAATTTGTGATATATGAGATGATTCTGTTTGGTTATTTATCTTGGTTGTACCAAAAAAATCCTTGGGTTAGAAACCTCTTACAAAAAGATGTTAAAACGTTTGGAAACAATTGGAGTTTAATCTAAAATGTTGTCTTCCCTGATGAGAATGTTTTTCCTTTAAAATTATAATGTTATGAATGACTTTTGTTGCTTTCTATTCCTCGGGATTAAAAAAAAACTTGTGCATGTTTAAAAAGGGCTTCAAGCCTTGGGAAAACAGTTCTAATTTGTTTGATTCGTCCTTGATTGGAAAAAAAAGGTTATGTAAAGGGATGCAATTGCATGCATCTGAGAATGTTTTGCTCTGCTCCCTTGAAAACAAGCAGAGACATTAACCCTTTCTGCCGACAGCTGTTTTGTTTTTCATTTAATTCCCCACCGAAATATATATTGGAATTATTGATAAAATAAATTGATGATTAGCTATTTCCAGCACTCAAAGGGAAAATTTACCTGAAGTTTAAGTGGTTGATCAAATTTTCATTAAAAAAACTAAGTTCACCAGGAACTGAGTATGAAGAAAGAAAGTTTCTTTTGCGGAGAAATTAACTGAATATTGACAAAACCTGCCAGCCAAACAACACCGTTACTTGAATTTGGGTTAATTATAAAATGATAAAACGTCAGGCACAAGACAAACAAAATGTTTAATGCCTGGAATCAAGTGGGAATGTTTGATTTCAGCTTTAAAGATATTATGAGAATATTGTATTGGACTGTAAATTTCCTCCAGGGCTCATGAATGAGATAGCATGGCAACTCATGGGATGTGTAAAATTGAATGAGAGGAATTGATTGAGGATAGGAGATAGAGACGGGGAAAAAAAACACACCACCAATTGGGAATTGGAAAAATCACTGGGGCGCAGCTCAGTGGAACATACCAATCTGGTATTAATGTACATTCTAGTAATGTATAGATGAGACAAATAAATTTATTTATTTAATTTAGAGATACAGCACTAAAACAGGCCCTTCGGCACACTGAGTCTGTGCCGACCAACAACCACCCATTTATACTTCTTATTCTTTGGCCTCCTTATCTCGAGAGACAATGGTTAAGCGCCTGGAGGTGGTCACTGGTGTGTGGAGCAGCGCCTGGAGTGGCTATAAAGGCCAATTCTAGAGTGACAGGCTCTTCCACAGGTGCTGCAGAAAAATTTGTTTGTCGGGGCTGTTACACAGTTGGCTCTCCCCTTGCGCTTTTGTCTTTTTTCCTGCCAACTGCTAAGTCTCTTCGACTCGCCACACTTTAGCCCCGCCTTTATGACTGCCAGCCAGCTCTGGCGAACTGACTCCCACGACTTGTGATCAATGTCACAGGACTTCATGTCGCGTTTGCAGACGTCTTTGAAGCGGAGACATGGACGGCCGGTGGGTCTGATACCAGTGGCGAGCTTGCTGTACAATGTGTCTTTGGGGATCCTGCCATCTTCCATGCGGCTCACATGGCCAAGCCATCTCAAGCACCGCTGACTCAGTAGTGTGTATAAGCTGGGGATGTTGGCCGCCTCGAGGACTTCTGTGTTGGAGATACGGTCCTGCCACCTGATGCCAAGTATTCTCCGGAGGCAGCGAAGATGGAATGAATTGAGACGTCGTTCTTGGCTGACGTACGTTGTCCAGGCCTCGCTGCCATAGAGCAAGGTACTGAGGACACAGGCTTGATACACTCGGACTTTTGTGTTCCGTGTCAGTGCACCATTTTCCGACACTCTCTTGGCCAGTCTGGACATAGCAGTGGAAGCCTTTCCCATGCGCTTGTTGATTTCTGCATCTAGAGACAGGTTACTGGTGATAGTTGAGCCTAGGTAGGTGAACTCTTGAACGACTTCCAGAGCGTGGTCGCCAATATTGATGGATGGAGCATTACTGACGTCCTGCCCCATGATTTTCGTTTTCTTAAGGCTGATGGTTAGGCCAAATTCGTTGCAGGCAGCCGCAACCCTGTCGATGAGACTCTGCAGGCACTCTTCAGTGTGAGATGTTAAAGCAGCATCGTCAGCAAAGAGGAGTTCCCTGATGAGGACTACTAGAAAAGATTGGATGTCCACCAAAGCTACGAAGTATCATCACCTCATTCCATGACAATATGAAAGGCACAATTCAGCATAGCGGCACCTCATCAGACCCCTTTCCTATCCTGAGTGGTGTGAAACAGGGCTGTGTTCTCACACCAACATTGTTTGGGATTTTCTTCTCCCTGCAGCTCTCACATGCGTTCAGAAGAAGGAATTTTCCTCCACACAAGATCAGGGGGCAGGTTGTTCAACCTTGCCCATCTAAGAGCGAAGACCAAAGTACGGAAAGTCCTCATCAGGGAACTCCTCTTTGCTGACGATGCTGCTTTAACATCTCACACTGAAGAGTGTCTGCAAAGTCTCATCGACAGGATTGCAGCTGCCTGCAACGAATTTGGCCTAACCATCAGCCTCAATATCGGCGACCACCCTCTGGAAGTGGTTCAAGAGTTCACCTACCTAGGCTCAACTATCACCAGTAATCTGTCTCTAGATGCAGAAATCAACAAGCGCATGGGAAAGGCTTCCACTGCTATGTCCAGACTGGCCAAGAGAGTGTGGGAAAATGGCGCACTGACACGGAACACAAAAGTCCGAGTGTATCAAGCCTGTGTCCTCAGTACCTTGCTCTATGGCAGCGAGGCCTGGACAACGTATGTCAGCCAAGAGCGACGTCTCAATTCATTCCATCTTCACTGCCTCCGGTGAATACTTGGCATCAGGTGGCAGGACCGTATCTCCAACACAGAAGTCCTCGAGGCGGCCAACATCCCCAGCTTATGCACACTACTGAGTCAGCGGCGCTTGAGATGGCTTGGCCATGTGAGCCGCATGGAAGATGGCAGGATCCCCAAAGATACATTGTACAGCGAGCTCGCCACTGGTATCAGACCCACCGGCCGTCCATGTCTCCGCTTTAAAGATGTCTGCAAACGCGACATAAAGTCCTGTGACATTAATCACAAGTCGTGGGAGTCAGTTGCCAGCGATCGCAAGAACCGGCAGGCAGCCATAAAGGCGGGGCTAAAGTGTGGCGAGTTGAAGAGACTTTGCAGTTGGCAGGAAAAAAGACAGAAGCGCAAGGGGAGAACCAACTGTGTAACAGCCCCGACAAACAAATTTTTCTGCAGCACCTGTGGAAGAGCCTGTCACTCTAGTATTGGCCTTTATAGCCACTCCAGGCGCTGCTTCACAAACCACTGACCACCTCCAGGCGCTTACCCATTGTCTCTCGACATAAGGAGGCCAAAGAAGAGAAGAAGTGTAATGACTGTTGTAACCTAGGAAGCGCAGCAACTAATTTGCACACATTAAGCTTCCACTTCCACTTCCACTTCCAGCTATGTGTCCTGGCCTGTCGGAAGACCTTACACAAATCAACGATTCTCGGAAGACCGCCATCATTAACAACGAGCTCAGTAGACTCAATGTGGACATTGCAGCACTTCAGGAGACTCGCCTCCCCGCGAGTGGCTCTCTAGCAGAGCAAGACTACACCTTCTTCTGGCAGGGCAGGGATCCTGAAGAACCAAGACAGCATGGAGTGGGCTTCGCCATCAGAAACTCCTTGCTCAGCATGATAGAGCCTCCCTCAAATGGCTCGGAACGCATACTGTCCATCCGACTGCTCACCACCTCTGGTCCAGTACACCCACTCAGCATCTATGCTCCAACACTCTGCTCCCCACCTGAAGCCAAAGAACAGTTCTATGAACAACTCCATAACATCATTAGCAGCATCCCCAACACCGAACACCTATTCCTGCTGGGGGACTTTAATGCCAGGGTTGGGGCCGACCATGACTCATGGCCCTCCTGCCTTGGGCGCTATGGCGTTGGAAGGATGAATGAGAACGGGCAGAGACTGCTTGAGTTGTGTACCTATCATAACCTCTGCATCACCAACTCGTTCTTTCACACTAAACCCTGTCACCAGGTTTCATGGAGGCACCCAAGATCGCGTCGTTGGCACCAGCTAGACCTCATTGTCACAAGGCGAGCCGCCTTAAACAGTGTTCAAATCACACGCAGCTTCCACAGTGCGGACTGCGACACCGACCACTCCCTGGTGTGCAGCAAGGTTAGACTCAGACCAAAGAAGTTGCATCATTCCAAGCAGAAGGGCCACCCGCGCATCAACACGAGCAGAATTTCTCACCCACAGCTGTTACAAAAATTTCAAAATTCACTTGTAACAGCCCTTCAAAACACTCCCACAGGGGATGCTGAGACCAAGTGGGCCCACATCAGAGACGCCATCTATGAGTCAGCTTTGACCACCTACGGCAAAAGTGCGAAGAGAAATGCAGACTGGTTTCAATCTCACAATGAAGAGCTGGAACCTGCCGTCGCCGCTAAGCGCATTGCACTGTTGAACTACAAGAAAGCCCCCAGCGATTTAACATCCGCAGCACTTAAAGCAGCCAGAGGTACTGCACAAAGAACAGCTAGGCGTTGCGCAAACGACTACTGGCAACACCTATGCAGTCATATTCAGCTGTCCTCAGACACCGGAAACATCAGAGGAATGTATGATGGCACGAAGAGAGCTCTTGGGCCAACCATCAAGAAGATCGCCCCCCCTCAAATCTAAATCGGGGGACATAATCACTGACCAACGCAAACAAATGGACCGCTGGGTTGAGCACTACCTAGAACTGTACTCCAGGGAGAATGCTGTCACTGAGACTGCCCTCAATGCAGCCCAGCCTCTACCAGTCATGGATGAGCTGGACATACAGCCAACAAAATCGGAACTCAGTGATGCCATTGATTCTCTAGCCAGCGGAAAAGCCCCTGGGAAGGACAGCATTACCCCTGAAATAATCAAGAGCGCCAAGCCTGCTATACTCTCAGCACTACATGAACTGCTATGCCTGTGCTGGGACGAGGGAGCAGTACCCCAGGACATGCGCGATGCCAATATCATCACCCTCTATAAAAACAAAGGTGACCGCGGTGACTGCAACAACTACCGTGGAATCTCCTTGCTCAGCATAGTGGGGAAAGTCTTTGCTCGAGTCGCTCTGAACAGGCTCCAGAAGCTGGCCGAGCGCGTCTACCCTGAGGCACAGTGTGGCTTTCGTGCAGAGAGATCGACCATTGACATGCTGTTCTCCCTTCGTCAGATACAGGAGAAATGCCGTGAACAACAGATGCCCGTCTACATTGCTTTCATTGATCTCACCAAAGTCTTTGACCTCGTCAGCAGACGTGGTCTCTTCAGACTACTAGAAAAGATTGGATGTCCACCAAAGTTACTAAGTATCATCACCTCATTCCATGACAATATGAAAGGCACAATTCAACATGGTGGCTCCTCATCAGAGCCCTTTCCTATCCTGAGTGGTGTGAAACAGGGCTGTGTTCTCGCACCCACACTTTTTGGGATTTTCTTCTCCCTGCTGCTTTCACATGCGTTCAAATCCTCTGAAGAAGGAATTTTCCTCCACACAAGATCAGGGGGCAGGTTGTTCAACCTTGCCCGTCTAAGAGCGAAGTCCAAAGTACGGAAAGTCCTCATCAGAGAACTCCTCTTTGCTGACAATGCTGCTTTAACATCTCACACTGAAGAGTGTCTGCAGAGTCTCATCGACAGGTTTGCGGCTGCCTGCAATGAATTTGGCCTAACCATCAGCCTCAAGAAAACGAACATCATGGGGCAGGACGTCAGAAATGCTCCATCCATCAATATTGGCGACCACGCTCTGGAAGTCGTTCAAGAGTTCACCTACCTAGGCTCAACTATCACCAGTAACCTGTCTCTAGATGCAGAAATCAACAAGCACATGGGTAAGGCTTCCACTGCTATGTCCAGACTGGCCAAGAGAGTGTGGGAAAATGGCGCACTGACACGGAACACAAAAGTCCGAGTGTATCAGGCCTGTGTCCTCAGTACCTTGCTCTACGGCAGCGAGGCCTGGACAACGTATGCCAGCCAAGAGTGACGTCTCAATTCATTCCATCTTCGCTGCCTCCGGAGAATACTTGGCATCAGGTGGCAGGACTATATCTCCAACACAGAAGTCCTTGAAGCGGCCAACACCCCCAGCTTATGCACACCACTGAGTCAGCGGCGCTTGAGATGGCTTGGTCACGTGAGCCGCATGGAAGATGGCAGGATCCCCAAAGACACATTGTACAGCGAGCTCGCCACTGGTATCAGACCCACCGGCCATCCATGTCTCCGCTATAAAGATGTCTGCAAACGCGACATGAAATCGTGTGACATTGATCACAAGTCGTGGGAGTCAGTTGCCAGCATTCGCCAGAGCTGGCGGGCAGCCATAAAGACAGGGCTAAATTGTGGCGAGTCGAAGAGACTTAGTAGTTGGCAGGAAAAAAGACAGAGGCGCAAGGGGAGAGCCAACTGTGCAACAGCCCCGACAAACAAATTTCTCTGCAGCACCTGTGGAAGAGCCTGTCACTCCAGAATTGGCCTTTATAGCCACTCCAGGCGCTGCTTCACAAACCACTGACCACCTCCAGGCGCGTATCCATTGTCTCTCGAGATAAGGAGGCCCAAAAGAAAGAAAAGAAAGAAAGAAGCTTCCGCAAAAAGCAATGCAGTAACGACCAGATAATCTATTTTACTGAGGTTGGTTAAAGAATAAATATTAGAGTCATAGAGAGATACAGCCCTGAATCAGGCCCTTAGGCCCAACGAGTCTGTGCTGACCAACAACCACCCATTTATACTAATCCTACATTAATCCCATATTCCCTACCACATCCCCCTACCATGTACCTGCATTAGGGGCAATTTACAATGGCCAGTTTACCTATCAACCTGCAAGTCTTTGGAAGTGGGAGGAAACCGGAGCACCCGGCGGAAACCCACGCAGTCACAGGGAGAACTTGAAAACTCTGCACAGGCAGTACCCAGAACTGAACCCGGGTCGCTGGAGCTGTGAGGCTGCAGTGCTAACCACTGCACTATTGGTCAAGACACCTTGGAGAACTATTTGAATAATGCCATGGGACCTTTTATGCCAACCTGAGAGGGAAAATGGGACCTCAGTTTAATGTCTCATCCAAAATAAGGCACCCTCTGACATTGCAGCATGCCCTCAGTACTGCACTGGAGTGTCAGCCTAGATTTTGTGTTGAAGTCTCAGGAGTGGGACTTGAACTCACAACCTCCTGACTCAGAAACGAGTGCTGCTAACTGAGCCATGGCTGACACCAGGCCATCTTTGGGTCAGGTGAGGCCACAGCCAATGAAAGGGCTTTATCCCTACTGATCTCAGTTTTGCTGGGGCTCCTTAGTGCAAAACTTGGTTGAATACTGCCTTGTTTTGAGGGCAGTTTCTCACCTCCTCTGGCATTCAGCTTTAAATTATTTTTTTACACAGAAAACAAACTGAATTGCAGAATGTGATCCCAAAACAATAATAAAAACCTTGAAATCTGAAGTAATAAAAAATAGATTAACTTACTTAGTTCTCTTGAAGCAGCTATCTTGGCGACTGGCTTTTATTAAGAGTTGTTTTTCAGTTGCACATTATTTCTTGAGTTGTCACATCTTTCTTGGGGCTGTGTTAGTTTTTGTTTGCAAGCTGTTTGTCAGCTTTACTGAGTTACTAGGTTTTGTAGGTTGGCATCTATGCTTTCAATGAGTTTGGAAGGTTGAGGGGTAATCTAATAGAGGTACTTAAAATGATAAAAGGATTCAATAAGATAGACACAGAGAAGCTATTTTCTCTGGTGAGCCAAGAGGAGATAGTTCGATTGAGGCCATTTAGGAGTGAAATTAGGAAGTTGTTACAACCAGGTGAGCAATATGTCTAGGGGGTCTCTTGCAGTATTCACCCAGTCTTATTGTAACAGGGTTTAATTTTTAACACACTGTGTTTTGAGCTCCCCTTTTTGTGAATCCGTGTTCACAGTTTCCAATTATCAGGCAAATAACTGAGCACAAACAGGCTTTCTTTCATTTACAGCAGAAAGATTACATTTATTAAACCTTAACTTAATTCTAATACGGTTCATGCCTGCGGATATAAGGCGTGCTCAAGCTAGCAAGGAAATTAAGGATAACATAAAGACAAAACCTAAAGCATACCATATTGCAAAGGTCAGTGGCAAGCTGGAAGATTGGGAAACTTTTAAAGATCAACAAAGGGTTATTAAAAAAGCAATAAAAAGAGAAAAGGTAAATTATGAAAGAAAACTAGCGCAAAATATAAAAACGGATAGCAAAAGCTTCTGTAAGTATATAAAAGGGAAGAGAGTAGCTAAAGTGAATGTTAGTCCCTTGGAGGATGAGACTGGGAAGTTAATTGTGGGGAACACAGAAATGGCAGAGATACGAAATCAGTATTTTGCCTCAGTTTTCACGGTGGAGGACACTAGTACCATCCCAATAGTAACAGGTAATGCAGAGGTTATAGAAAGGGAGGAACTTAGAACAATCATCATCACTAGGGAAAAAGTACTGAGCAAACTATTGGGATTGAAGGCAGACAAGTGCCCAGGGCCTGATGGCCTACATCCTAGGGTCTTAAAGGAAGTGGCAGCAGAGATAGTGGATCAATTGGTTATAATATTCCAAAATTCCCTGGATGCGGGAAAGGTTCCAGCGGATTGGAAAAATGCTAATATAACGCCCTTATTCAAAAAAGGAGGGAAGCAGAAAGTAGGAAACTATAGACCAGTTAGTTTACATCTGTCATTGGGAAATTGTTAGAATCCATTATTAAGGAAGTAATAACAGGACATTTAGAAAGTCAAAATGCAATCCATCAGAGTCAGCATGGTTTTATGAAGGGTAAATCGTGTTTGGCTAATTTGCTAGAGTTCTTCGAAGATGTAACAAGTAAAGTGGTTAATGGGGATCCTGTAGATGTAGTATATCTGGACTTCCAGAAGGCATTTGATTATGTGCCGCACAAAAGGTTAATACACAAGGTAAGATCACATGGGGTTAGGGGCAATTTATTAGCTTGGATAGAGGATTGGCTAACCAACAGAAAACAGAAGTTGGGATAAATGGGTCCTTGGCTGGTTGGTAAGATGTAACTAGTGGGGCGCCACAGGGTTCGGTCCTCGGGCCCCAACTATTTACAATCTATATTAATGACTTGGATGCAGGGATAGAAGGTACTGTAGCCAAATTTGCAAATGATACTAAAATAGGTGGGATAGTAAATTGCAATAAAGAAATAAGAAACTTACAAATGGATATGGATAGATTCGGTGAATGGGCCACAATTTGGCAGGTGGAGTTTAACGTGGATAAGTGTGAGGTTATCCATTTTGGTCGGAAGAATAGAAAGGCAAATTATTATCTAAATGGAGAGAAATTTCAGAGTGCTTCGGGGCAGAGGGATCTGGGTGTCCTCGTGCATGAATCGCAGAAAGCTAGTGTGCAGGTGCAGCAGGTAATAAGGAAGGCAAATGGAATTTTGGCATTTATTGCTAAATATAAGTATAAAAGTAGGGAAGTGCAAGGCATTAGTGAGACTGCACCTGGAGTATTGCGTACAGTTTTGGTCGCCTTACTTGAGGAGGGATGTAGTTGCATTGGAGGCAGTTCAGAGGAGGTTCACTAGATTGATTCCAGAGATGAGGGATTTGTTTTATGAAGTGAGATTGAGCAGTTTAGGCCTTTACTCTCTGGAATTTAGAAAAATGAGAGGAGATCTAATTGAGGTATATAAGATGATTAAGGGGATTGACAAAGTAGACGTAGAGAGGATGTTTCCTCTGGTGGGGCAATCGAGAACAAGAGGTCATAGTTTTAGGATAAGGGGTAATGGATTTAAAACAGAGATGAGGAGAAATTACTTCTCTCAAACGGTCATGAGTCTGTGGAATTCACTACTCCAGAGTGCGTTGGATGCCGGGACATTGAGTAAATTTAATGAGGAGAGAGACAGATTTTTAATTAGTAATGGGTTGAAGGGTTGTGGAGAATGGGCAGGAAAGTGGATTTGAGGCCGAGATGAGATCAGCCATGATTGTACTGAACGGCGGAGCAGGATCGAGGGGCTGAATTGCCTATTCCTGCTCCTAGTTCTTATGTTCTTATAAACATGCAAGTTAGGGACAGAAAAGAATTGAAGAAGAGATAAGTCCAACAGTTGGAGGCAATATCTTGTTATTGTTTCTCGAGCTCGCTGTAGTCCTTGATTGTAGTTATAATCTTGTATTTTGTTGGGGCCCAGTAATCATCTTAAAATTTTGTTCACGTGGCAAACCTCTTTGTCTTTGAGTTTTACGTGTCTTCAATGGTTTCAGTTCCCTGAGAGATAGAGAGGCAGCAGGCAGACAAGCAGGAGGTGTTCTTAGTTCCAGGAAAGCACACAGCATTCTGCCTGGCAAGTCCTTTGTTTGGGAGTTCAAATTCAAAAAGCTCCCAGGGTGCTCAGCAGGTTAGTCATGTAACTAGTTCCTTATATGGAACAGTCTCTTCACATCCCTTGTTGGAGGCTCAAATTTCTCTGCCCCAGCCAGCTAGTCATGTGACTAAAACTAGTCTGACCACTTCTGTGTATTGGAGAGCAACTGCAGAGTCTCCATTGTTTCAACATTGTCTGTTACCATGGAAATGTCTTTCCAATCAGAGATTGCAATTTTTAAAGTTTTAATGTTCATGTGGCGAAATAATGTGTGCCTCAGTCTTGGCAGGTGGGGGTTGGCCTGACAAAGTACATATTCACACAAAGGTTAGTGGAAATCTGGAACTCTTCCCTCCTAAAAGGCGGCCATGGATGTTGGGTCAAATGAAATTTTTAAGCCTGAGATCAATAGATTTTTGTTCGTTAAAGATATTAAGAGATACAGAACAAAGGCTGTAAATAGAGTTGAGGTACAAGCCAGCCTTGATCTAATTGAATGGTGGTACAGGCTTGAGGGGCTAAATGGCCTCCTCATATTCCTAATGTTCCTATAAAGATAAGATAATCAGAGGGTTAGATAGGGTGGATAGTGAGCGTCTTTTTCCTCGGATGGTGATGGCAAACACGAGGGGACATAGCTTCAAGTTGAGGGGTGATAGATATAGGACAGATGTGAGAGGTAGTTTCTTTACTCAGAGAGTAGTAAGGGCGTGGAACGCCCTGCCTGCAGCAGTAGTAGATTCACCAACTTTAAGGGCATTTAAGTGGACATTGGATAGACACATGGATGAAAATGGAATAGTGTAGGTCAGATGGTTTCACAGGTCGGCGCAACATCGAGGGCCGAAGGGCCTGTACTGCGCTGTAATGTTCTAAAAAAAAAGCCACACTTAAAGTTAGGAAATTTAACTTGGAACCTGTTCAGCATATTTTTGTATTTAAACAAAACCCATACAACCTAGCACCCATCAATAGAGGTTTAATCTCTCAGCCAGCATACCCCAGCTGTTTGGAACCTTTTTCCAAAACCACTTGACGTCACCACTTTACCTATCTCTTCCAAAACCTCCTCAAAATTTCAGCTGTGCCTTTAGTTCCCTGCTTTAGTCCCTTCCTGTCTCCTCTGTATTCTCCTCTATCCTTGTAGCATATTCTGTGACATTCTTCGACATGCAACTTAAAAATTAGCGTCATTTTCACTGCTTTTAATTTTTTTTACAGTATCCAGCATTGTTTCGCCCACTCAAATTAAAGCTAGGCAATCAAAACAAAAGAGAGAGATATGCAACTGTTTTGTTTTTGTAGCCTGGGCCGATAAAGAGGCAGAACAACAAAACAGTTGCAGTGCCAATTTTCTGCCATTTGTTGTCATTATTGCATAATCTTCTACTGCAGAGCAGTAATGCACAACACACAGACCAAAGGTTGAATGAAATCCACTGTGCACCAGTCTGCCAAGACGGTCAATTATGTCCACAATATCAACCGATGTGTGCTGCAGTGCCTTGGACAGAAAGGTTTAAGACAGACAGTTCTCTGTGGGCAAACACATTTGACATAGTGAGATTGCTCTAGGACTAAGCAGTTCCCAAAACCAGAATGTATTCTTGGAGAGAAGGTGAAAAGGAGGAGAAACAAAGAGAAAAAGACAGGAGAGAGACAAGCAATGAAAAATAACGCATTTCCCATTGGCTCAATTGTTCCCAAGTGTGGAAATGCACCATAAAGACTACATGCATTTCAGCCAATACGTTTTAATGTGACATCAATACACCTCTTGTGTGATGCTCTTAATTCATTACCAAAAATAACTCCCAGCAGTTACCATCACTGACTACCAGTAATCACCCTAGTTAGTTGGTATCTGGAGAGAGTTGTGTGTTGTGAAAAATCCATCCTCACTTGTTCTCCCCTAGACTTTTTCCAATCTTACAGCTCAGACTGCTCTATCCAGAGGTAACCTAACTTTGGAAGGACAGAATTCAATTAGACATGGTAATAAAATTTCATGTACCCACCCTTATCTGTTACTTAAATCCTAGTACTCACACTTTCCTTGATATAGCTTTGCTATGCTTTATAAATGTGATACAGTATTTGCTAAATATATCAGTGAGAACTGGTGGCAGAACAAAATATTGTATCAACACTTTACTTGTTAATCATATTGACAGGCTATCCAAGTTTCAGATCTTGATTTCTTCCTTTGATGTACAATTGAAATGTCAGCAGTCTATCAGACACTTGGACATATATCGCAGGTTCTAACATGGCCTAGGAACATGTTACATTTCAGGTGATGTCCTGTTGTAAGGTAAAACTAGAGTTGTGCTTTATTTTCTCCCCTTCTCACCTGGAAGGCACCAACTCTTGCTTGGTTCCACAAGTTCTGCATGCCTTCGTGCATCACTCAATGTTTATTCCTTGGGTTGAAACCAAAACAGTAAGTATTGGTAAGCAATTCCACCAAAGACAGTATTTCAACTGATCCTGATCTTACCTAATACGCATGTGGTCACTAACAACAGTCAGAAATGGGAACCTTGGATGATTTTTCCTTCCCTCACCTCAGCTTACTGAGACCAGCTGTACCATTCCTAAACTGAATGAGATCAGCTTGTTCAGGGGATTGAAGCTAGGACCTCCTGATCTGCATGGCTCAGTAACATGCCACCTCAATCAACAAGCCTACAGAGCTCCCTTTTATGATGCTAATTAGAACATCAGCCATTTATTGTATACTTGGACAGGTTTAGTGAGGTCTAACACGGTCGGTCGTGTACTGAGTTACACTTCAGGTGATGTCAAATTCTAAGAGGAAGTCCTCCCTCCAATCTTTATCCTCTCGTTGTAGATTTTAAATGGGAGGCTGCCTCCTCAGGATGTCCCGCATCGGGACCCATCGGGATCACGGGAGCAGGGAGGTTGGTAAGCCTTATTTTAACTGACCCTCCCCCATTTTATTTCAGGCAAGGGGAGTTAAAGTCACAGCCACAGAGCCTATAGGAACAGCTCCCCAACGATTATGTTACTAAATGCACCTAATGTAAAATTAAATCAGACCATCCCAGGTTTATTCAGTCTATATTCACTCATCTCAACCAGAGGAATAGTTTCAGTATTATACTTTGTCTATAGGGAGCAGGAAAATTATTTAGCATTCCAATTCCTGATTCAATGATGGTCTTTAGCATGTATAAAGAGACTGCCTTGTCAAGATAAAACTTGGCATGCACTTTGCATTCTGTAATTTTCAGCAAGAATCTACCTATTCTGTGTGAGAATTGGGAGAAAACTAAAAGGACTGAAGCTTGACTGTGTTTAACAGCTACAAAGATTGGTCTGCAGCATAGCAAGACAGTAAAGACATGCTTTGACTGTTCTAAGAGACATTTGAATCACCACATCAAACCAATGATCGATTACTTGTCTCTACTAGAAAGGTTTGGAACCCATCAGAATTGTTCCTATACATCAGTTAATCTGTCATCAGATTAAAAAGGTTGTATACTGTGGTTATAATACTATCAGTCTGTGGGGTTAATGATGAGAGCTGATGTCGCACCAGAGAGCAAGCATTTAGCCATGTCATGCCATTAATATCCTCCACAAATTGCAGTTCAAAGTCTTACTTTACTTTTCAACTTAAAATTAATATGGTTCTTAAAGAAAGAAAAATTAAATAAATAAGTGTGAAACAGCAAAAACGAGACTGGTACAAAATTCATTCCTTTTACTATAATAAAAGCAAAATCCTGCAGATGCTGGAAATCTGAAATAAAATTAAAGTTAAAATTTCATCTGAAGGGTCACTGACCTGAAACATTAACTCTGCTTCTCTCTCCACAGATGCTACCAGACCTGCTGAGTATTTCCAGCATTTCTTGTTTTTATTTCATTCCTTTTACTGCTAGTTACAGGTACGGTAGCATAGTGGTTATGTTACTGGACTAGTAATCCAGAGGCCTGGACTAATGATCCTGGGCCTGCAGCAGGAGGTGAGAGAACCAACACAAGGGAAAAAGCTACTTGGCCTCATCTTCAACAATCTACCTGTCACCGATGACAGTATAAGAGTGACCACCGCACATTCCTTGTGGAGATGCAAGTCCCATCTTCACGGAGGCTACCATCCAACGTGTTGTGTGGCACTAGCACTGCGCTAAATGGGAATATATCTAGCAGCTCAAAACTGGGCATCCATGAGATGCTGTGGACCATCAGCAGCAGCAGAACTGTATTCAAACACTATCTGTAACCTCATGGCTGAGCATATCCCTCATTCTACCATTATCATCAAGCCAAGGGATCAACCTGGTTCTATGAGGAGTGTAGGAAAGCATGCCAGGAGCAGCACCAAGGATATCTAAAAATGAGGTACCAAGCTGGTGAATCTACAACACAGGATGACATGCATGCTAAATAGTGGAAGCAGCATGCTACTGACAGAGCAAAGTGATCTCACAACCAATGAATCAGATGAAAGCGCTGCAGTCCTGCCAGATCCAATTGTGAATGGTATTAGACAATTAAACAACTAACGGGAGGCAGAGGCTTGATGAACAACCCCTTCCTGAATGTCAGCGCAAGGGATTAATTACTTCAGTTATGTGGAAAGACTAGAGAAACTGGGATTGCTCTCCTTAAAGAGGTTATGGGGAGATTTAATAGAGGTGCTCAAAATCATGATGGGTTTTGATATAGTAAATAAGGAGAAACTGTTTCCAGTAGCAGAAGGATCAGTAACCAGAAGACACAGATTTAACGTAATTGGCAAAATAACTAGAGACGACATGAGAAAATTTTATGCAATGAGTTATTTTGATCTGGAATGCACTGCCTGAAAAGGTGATGGAATTAAATTCAAAAATAACTTTCAAAAGAAAATTGCATAAATACTCGAAGAGGAAAAAATTGCAGGGCTAGGAAGAAAGAGCTGGGGTAATGGGACTAATTGGATAGTTCTTTCAAAGAGCAGACACAATGGCCTCCTTATGTGATATTTCATTCTAAAAGATAAGACTGAAGCGTTTACACCCATCTTCAGCCTGAAGTGCCGAATTGATGATCCATCTCAGCCTCTTCCTGAGATCCACACTATTACAGAAACCAGTCTTCAGCCAATTCGATTTATTTCATGTGACATCAAGAAATGACTGGGTGTACTGGATACAGCAAAGGCTAGGGGTCCCAACAAGGTCCCGGTTGAAGTCTCGTGCTCCAGTAATCCCAGCCAAGCTGCCCCAGTACAACTGTAACACTAGCAACAACCCAACAAAGTGGAAAATTGCTCACAAAAAGCAGGACAAATCCAATCCAGCCAATTACTGCCCCATAAGTTTACTCTCAATCATCAGCAAAAGTTAATGAAAGGTGTCGTTGACTGGTGAGGCAGTGTCTCAACAATAACCTGGTCACCAATGCTCAGTTTCCGTTCCGCCGGGACCATTCGGCTCCAGACCTCATTACAGTCTTGGTCCAAACATAGACAGAAGAGCTAACTGCCAGAGGTGAGGCGAGAATGACTGCCCTTGACATCAATGTATTATTTGATTAAGTGTGGTATGAAGGAGCCCAAGCAAAATTGAAGTCAACGGAAATCAGGGGAAAACTCTCCACTGGCTTAAATTGTACCTAGCACAAAGGAAGGTGGTTGTGTTTGTTAGAAGCCAATCATTTCAGCCCCATAACATCGCTGTAGGAGTTCCTCAGGACAGCCCAACCATCTTCAGTTGTTTCATCAATGACCTTCCCTGCAACATAAGGTCAGGAGTGGGCATGTTTGCTGATGATTGCACAGTGTTCACTTCTATTCGCAACTCCTCAATAATCTGCATACAGCATAAGAACATAGGAAATAGGAGCAGGAGTAGGCCATTCGGCCCCTCAAGCCTGCCCCACCATTCAATAAGATCATGGCTGATCTGCCCAGACCTCAACTCCTCTTTCGTGCCAGCTCCTCATAGCCCTCAACTCCCCGATATTTCAAAAATCTATATAGCTCCTCTTTATATACTTTCAGTAATCTAGCCTCCACAACTCTCTGGGGTAGAGAATTCCAGATATTCACTACCCTCTGAGAGAAGAAATTCCTTCACATCTCAGTTTTAATGTCCCCTTGTTCCAGATTCCCCTACTAGTGGAAACATCTTCTCAACAGCTATCCTGTCAAGCCCCCTCAGAATCTTGTACGTTTCAATAAGATCACCCCTCATTCTTCTAAACTCTAATGAATAAAGGCCTAACCTGTTTAGCCATTCTTGATAAGTCAACCCCTTCATCCCAGGAATCAGCCTAATGAATCTCTTTTGAACTGCCTCCAATGTCAGTATATCTTTTCTTAAATACGGGGACCAAAACTGTACACAGTACTCCAGGTGCGGCCTCACCAACATCCTGTACAGTTGTAACAAGACTTCCCTATGTTTAAACTCCAACCCCCTAGCAATAAAAGCCAAAATTCCATTTGCCTTCTTAATTACTTGCTGCACCTGCATGCTAACCTTTTGTGTTTCATGCACAAGAACACCCAGATCCCTTTGTGCTGCACTTTTTTGGAGTCTCTCTTCATTTAAATAATAGTCTGCCTTTTGATTCTTCCTACCAAAGTGCATGACCTCACACTTTCCTACATTAAATTCCATCTGCCCACTCATTCAACCTATCTATATCCCCTTGCAGATTCCTTATGTCCTCATCACAACATGCCCTCCCACCTATTTTTGTATCGTCAGCAAATTTGGATATATTACACTCTGCCCCCTCCTCCAAGTCATTAATATGGATAGTAAATAATTGAGACCCTAGGACTGATCCTTGTGGCACTCCACTAGCTACATCTTTCCAACCTGAAAAAGACCCATTAATCCCGACTCTCTGTCTTCTGTGAGTTAACCAATCCTCAATCCATGCTAATACATTACCCCCAATACTGTGAGCTCCTATCTTGTGCAATAATCTTTTATGTGGCACCTTATCGAATGCCTTCTGGAAATCCAAATATACAACATCTATCGGTTCCCCTTTATCAGCTCTGCTTCTTATATCCTCAAAGAACTCTAGCAAATTTGTCAAACATGATTTCCCTTTCACAAAACCATGTTGACTCTGTTTGATTGTGTTAATCTTTTCTAAATGTCCTGTTATTTCTTACTTAATAATGGACTCTAGCATTTTCCCAACGACCGATGTTAGGCTGACTGGCCTATAGTTTCCTGCTTTTTGTCTCCCTCCCTTCTTGAACAGGGGTGTCACATTAGCGGTTTTCCACTCTGCTGGGACCCTCCCGGAATCCAGTGAGTTCTGGAATATTTCGACCAATGCCTCCACTATCTCTGCAGCCACTTCCGGCTTGGGCTGATAAATGGCAAGTAACATTTGTGCCACACAAATGCCAGGCAATGACCATCTGCAACAAGACAGAATCTCTCCTTGATATTCAATGGCATTACCATTGCTGAATCCCCCATCATCAATATCCCCACTGTCGAGAACCTTAACTGGATCAGCCACATAAATACTGTGGCTACAAGAGCCGGTCAGAGGCTGGATATTCCTGCAGTGAGTGACTTTCTGAAACCATTCCACGATTTACAAGGCACAAGTGAGGAGTGTGATGGAATAGTCTCCACTTGGCTGGATGAGTGCAGCTCCAACAAAACTCAAGATGCTCTCAATCTCTTATCTCTCTCTCTGACCAATCATATTCGCTTGTTCCAGGCTGAGCGGGTGCAACTGTCTGTTTTTTCAGTTTCACCATCCAGGCCAAAACCACCTAGATGGACAAGGCACACAGGAACATCTCCATCTCAAAGTTTTCTTGCAACTCACATACCTTCCTGACTTGGAAATATATTGCTGTTCCTCCATCGTTGCTGGGTCAAAATCCTAGAATTCCCTCCCTAAAAGCACTTCCTTCACCTCCCTTCACCACATAGATTAAAGTGGTTCAAGAAGACAGCTGACCACCACCTTCTCAAAGGCAATTAGGGATGGGCAATAAGTGCTGGCCTTGCCAGTAGTGCCCACATCCCATGAATGAATAAAAAACGTCTTCTCTTGTCCCCAATGTACCGCCTATCCTTCAATGTGTAGCAGCAATCAACAGAATCCTAGATCACGGTAGGAACATGTTATATTGAAACTATAGAATGCTTTGGTCAGACCACACCTTTAGTCAAGTTGCCAACTCTTTTTGGACATGTTCCTGGAGGTTTGATTATGTAACAATTGATCATGTGATGTTTGATTGTGTGGTATTCCTTCAGTCACATTTAAAGGTCATCTGCTTTCCTTCACCCTGCGTCAAAATTCAGTTCATAATCTTTTTGCTAGCTCAAACCCCCTCACTCACACTGTGCAACCTGTCCCATTGCTAATGACATTTTCTGCCTTGCATCTGGCTGGATGTTAATCTTCTATATTCTAGGTGTTGCTGGCAGGAAAATTGTTCTGACTACTTTCTGTCCGAACGAAAGTGCATTGGAAGGAGAGTGTGAGGAAGTTCCCCGTCAATCAGAACTAGAAATAAAGGTACTGAATTGGGGGAAAACCGATTTCAATATGATGAAACAGGATCTGGCCAAAGTGGACTGGGAGCAGCTACTTGCAGCAAAGTCTACATCAGACCAATGGGAGTCATTCAAAAAAAAAAATAGTGAGAGTTCAGGGCCAACATGTTCCCATAAAGGTGAAGGATAGGACCAACAAGTCGAGGAAACCCCGGATGTCAAGTGATATAGAGGATTGGATAAGGAGAAAAAAGGAGGCTTATGGCAGATTCGGAGCGCTGAAAGCAGTGGAGGCCCTAGAGGAGTATAGAAAGTGTTGGGGGGCACTTAAAAAAGTAATTAGGAGAGCGAAGAGGGGGCATGAAAAAACACTGGCTGACAAGATAAAGGAAAATCCCGAGGCGTTTTATAAGTATATTAAGGGAAAGAGTAGGGCCCATTAAGGACCAAAGTGGCAATGTGTGTGTGGAGCCGGAGGACGTAGGTGAGGTTTTAAATGATTACTTTTCATCTGTGTTCGCTATGGAGAAGGACGATGTAGGTGTAGAGATCAGGGAGGGGGATTGTGATATACTTGAACAAATTAGCATTGAAAGGGAAGAGGTATCAGCGATTTTAGTGGGTTTGAAAGTGGATAAATCCCCAGGCCCAGACGAGATGTATCCCAGGCTGTTATGTGAGACAAGGGAGGAAATAGCAGGGGCTCTGACACAAAATTTCAAATCTTCTCTGGCCGCAGGAGAGGTGCCAGAGGATTGGAGGACAGCAAATGTGGTACCATTAATCAAGAAGGGTAGCAGGGATAAACCAGGCAATTACAGGCAGTGAGTCTAACATCAGTGGTAGGGAAACTGTTGGAAAAATTCTGAGGGACAGGATTAATCTCCACTTGGAGAGGCAGGGATTAATCAAGGATAGTCAGCATGGCTTTGTCGGGGGAGATCTCATCTAACAAATTTGATTGAATTTTTCGAGGAGGTGACTAGATGTGTAGATGAGGGTTAAGCAGTTGATGTCGTCTTCATGGACTTCAGTAAGGCTTTTGGTGGTTGGGAGATTGTAGTAAGGTAGTAATTGTAGTAAGGTTGGGAGATTCCAGTAAGGTGGTTGGGAGATTGGTCAAGAAGATAAGAGCCCATGGGATCCAGGGCAATTTGGCAAATTGGATCCAAAATTGGCTTAGTGGCAGGAGGCAGAGGGTGATGGTCGAGGGTTGTTTTTGCGATTGGAAGTCTGTGACCAGTGGTGTACTGCAGGGATTGGTACTGGGACCCTTGCTGTTTGTGGCGTACATTAATGATTTAGACAAGAATATAGGAGATATGATCAGTAAGTTCACAGATGACATGAAAATTGGTGGTGTCGTAAAGAATGAGGAGGAAAGCCTTAGATTACAGGATGATATAGATGGACTGGTAAGATGGTCAGAACAGTGGCAAATTTAATTTAATCCTGAGAAGTGTGAGGTGATGCATTACGGGAGGACTAACAAGGCAAGGGAATATACAATGGATGGTAGGACCCTAGGAAGTACAGAGGGTCAGAGGGACCTGGGTGTGCTTGTCTATAGATCACTGAAGGCAGCAGCACAGGTAGATAAGGTGGTTAAGAAGGCATATGGGATACTTGCCTTTATTAGCCGAGGCATAGAATATAAGAGCAGGGAGGTTATGGTGGAGCTGTATAAAATGCTAGTTAGACCACAGCCGGAGTACTGTGTACAGTTCTGGTCACCCACTATAGGAAGGATGTGATTGCACTGGAGAGGGTGCAGAGGAGATTCACCAGGATGTTGCCTGGGCTCGAGCATTTCAGCTATGAAGAGAGACTGGATAGGCTAGAGTTGTTTTCCTTCGAACAGAGAAGGCTGAGGGGGGACCTGATTTAGGTATACAAAATTATGAGGGGCATAGATAGAGTAGATAGGAAGAAACATTTTCCCGTAGTGGAGGTGTCAATAACCAGAGGGCATAGATTTAAGGTAAGGGGCAGGAGGTTTAGAGGGAATTTGAGGAAAACTTTTTCACCCAGACGGTGGTTGGAATCTGGAACACACTGCCTGAAGAGGTGGTAGAGGCAGGAACCCTCACAACATTTAAGAAGTATTTAGATGAGCACTTGAAACGCCATAGCATACAAGGCTACGGGCCAAGTGCTGGAAAATGGGAATAGAATAGATAGGTGCTTAATGGCCGGCACGGTCACAATGGGCCAAAGGGCCTGTTTCTGTGCTGTATAACTCTATGACTCTATGGAGAAAGGATCTGCTCCTGTGGTGCTACAGTTGTATTTTTAAGGTCAGTCTATTTCTAGTTGTTAGCTGCTGAAATGCAGAGTATGTTTCTGGATGTGATCAACCCGCAGCTTAAGAGAGTGCAGGGAATGGGTGACTACCAGGTAGTCAAGAAGGACCAGGCAGGTAGTGCAGGAGTCCCGAGTACAACTTCCTCTCTAACAAATATTCTGTTCTGAATACTGGTGAGAGTGACGGTTCCTCTGATAAATGCAGCTAGAGTCAAGTCCACAGCACCATGGGTGGCTCAGCAGTACACGGGCCAGGAAAAAGATTGTGAAAGAAATAGTGATTGAGGATTCTATAGTTAGGGGAACAGATAGGCATTTCTGCGGCCGCAGATATGAATCCAGGATGGTATGTTGCCTCGCTGATTCCAGGGTCAAGAATGTCACTGAGTGGCTGCAGAGCACTCTGAGGGGGGAGGGTGAACAGCCAGAGGTCGAGGTCCATATCGGTACCAATAAAACCACCTCCACGCAGGTGGTAAAATTCCGCCCAACATTCCTGCATACAAGATGTTCAGGAAAGACAGGGAAGAAAAGAAAGGAGGATAGGTAGTAGTATCGATTAAGGAGAATATTACAGTGCTGGAGAGAGAAAATATTCTGGAGGGGTTAAGGATAGAATATATTTGGTTAAAGTTAAGAAACATTAGAGGTGCCATTACACTGTTCTGTATATTCTATATGCCGCCAATTATGGGAAAGATATAGAGGTGTTAATTTGCAAAGAAATTACAGAGAGCTGCAAAAACTATACCTTAGTAATAGTGAGGGACTTTAGTTATCGTAACATGGACTAGGTTAATAATAGTGTAGAGGGCAGAGAGGGCGAAGAGTTTCTGAAGTGTGCCAGGAGAATTATCTTGACCGATATGGGCTGGATTTTACGAAAAGGCCCAAGGTCTCGCTGTTGGGACTGGAAACGGGACCCCTTGCTGCACGGGTAGGGGTGGACTAAGGTTTGCAATTACATTGCAGCAGGTCAATTAACTGCTGAGTGCGGAGTAGCCGTCCCTCAGGCGGCGCAGGTGGTGTGAAATCACACTGCTAGAAGCACTGGCACAATATTTAAAAGGCTCCCAACACCCTGTCAAATGGAATCATGCACACAGGCAGCACTGAAGACCAAATGATTGATTGGAATGACTGAAGGACGATCCAGGGTGGCCCCATGGTTTATTGATGTCTCCATGCAGGTTCTCCTCCAAGCTGCTCAGACATTCTTCCCCTGGGATGGGAACAGAAGACCAGGCCAGCAAATGACACAGGCCTGGACAGAGATCGCAGAGGAGGCCAACAGCCAAGGGGCCGTCCCTCGAACTTGGCTTCAGTGCTGCAAGAGGATTAATGGTGTCATGCAATCTGCCAAGGTGAATACAGTACACCTTGTTTACCCTTACATGTGACTATGTGCAAGTATGAGATTGGTAGAAAGGACATGCCCACCCAGTCACTGGTAACGGCCAGGCAGCAGCATCGGCTGTCAGAAGCATGCCAGCCTCTCTGTGAAGGGCCCTGGTCCGTCAAAGTCGACTCCCACACTGCCGCTACTGAGTGGCTATATGCAGGAGGCATCCCTTTGGCACCATCATGGACAGTCAGGCTGCCACCAGCATAGGCGTTGTGCATGTTTTTGGCAGGCGACTAACAATGGACATTTATGTGTTTGCAGATGAGAAGGAAAAAGCCAAGACGGGCGTTTCTTTCCTGGCAATTCTGACGCCAATAGAGCAAGAGGATCTGGATCAAGGAGGCCTGGAGGCAATTGAGTCCACTGCTTATGGTGAGATGGGAGCGGAGCCCCAAGAGAATGTGATGTAATGGATGGGCACAGGAGACCCTCTAGGGAGCAAAAGGCATGGTATTCATGTGTCCATCATTGATCACATGGAGCTCCACACTAGGAAATCTGTGAAGAACATGATGGAATGTGCATATCCAACTAATCATGCATCCCTCTCATGCAGGGCACAGACAAGAGCAGCCAGCTGACCCAACCGGGGGCAGCCATCCACCTCTGAGGTTGAGGAGGGAACCTCAGAGGATGCATTGTCACATCATTCCAAACACCCTCCACCAGTGCAGAAATTCTCACATCAGTGAGTATTCATGCACCCGAAGCTTAGGGATGACTAGCTGTGAGCACAGCACAGACATGCTCGGATAGCTGATGGGAGGCTGTGACAGCCAAAGCCACTCAGACTCAAAGGACTGTGGGAGGCCAAGGTGATGCTGAGCTACAGGGTTGATGACATGACTCTGGAGTTGTCAAAAAGGCAGTAGATGCTGGACCTGCAGCATGAGATGCGTGAATATCTTGCAGAGCTTCCAGAAGCTATGCGCACCTATGTGCGGACGATGGAGGTCCATCCAGGCCATGAGTTCAGCCATGTTTCTGGCGTATGCGCACATGGCTTCCTCCATGAAGCGAGTGGTGACCCTCTTGGAGAGCCACATCCAGAAAACCATACAGTAGATGCTGGAGATGTGCGCAGAACTACATGCCATCGAGTGTTGGGCAGCTGTACCCATCCAGTATTCCACCACACTCCTGACTTGAGTCTTGTAGATCATGGACTGGTTTTGAGGAGTCAGGAGATGAACTATTCATTGTAGAGTATCCAATCCCTACCCTGCACTGTGCAGTCTCAGTGTTGATAGCTGGTCGAGTTAAGTTTCTGATCCCTCGTAACCAGTAGAAGTTCAAGGTGATGCCTTTGAAGGTAAGGAGGTGGTTGGGATATCCCTTGCTGAAACGATCATTGCCTGGCACTTAAGTAGCATGAATGTTCCCTGGCACTTGTCACCTCAAGCTTGGATGTTGTCTAGATCCTGCTGTAGGTTAACACAGATTGCTCCATCATTGAAGGAATTGTGAATGGAGCTGTACACTACAGGACCGTGAATGAAAAGACTTACTTCTGAAGTACTAAACAAAGACAACACCATTGATAAAGCATCTGAAGATGGTGGAGAAGTTCAATGCCACCTCTAAGTTGTCTCAGTAGCATCACTGAGGCATAAGGGATGCAGTTGACAGATGCGGTCTGCGTGGGTTAGTGAGGGAAGCAAGCCAATAACTTTGTTTCAGGTCTGTGACCTGACCAGGTTCTGATGAAAGGTCACAGACCTGAAACGCGAACTGATTATATTCGAATAACTTTGTTTGTTATTTTCAATATCACCAATTAATTGGTCTGGACACGTGTCCATAGAATCAGAGAATGAAACAGCACAGACAGAGACCACTTGACCCATCCTACCTGTGCCTGCTCTTTGAAAGAGCTATCCAATTAGTCCCACTTCCCCCTTGTTCTTTCCCCACAGCCCTGCATTTTTTTTCCTCTTCAAGTATTTATCCAATTTCCTTTTGAAAGTTGTAGCTGAACCTACTTCCTCTACCCTTTCAGGTAGTGCATTCCCGATCACAACTCATTGTGTAAAATGTTTCCTCCCGTCAACTCTAGTCCTTTTGCCAATTACTCTTAATCTGTGTCCTCTGGTTACTGACCCTTCTGCTACTGAAAACAGTTTCTCATTCTCTATCAAAACATGGTGATTTTGAACACCTCCCCTTAATCTCTCCTTAACCTTCTCTACTTTAAGGAGAACAATTCAAGTTTCTCTAGTCTCGTCATGTAACTGAAGTATTTAATCCCTGGTACCATTTTGGTAAATCTCCTCTGCACCCTCTATAAGGCCTTGGCTTTCTTCCTAAAAGTGTCTTATCCGGAAGCGAACATAATTCTTCATCTGGGGCCAAAAGAATGTTTTATAACAGTTTAATATAACTTCCTTGCTTTTGTACTCAATGCCTCTATTTATCAAGTCAAGGATCCGGTATGCTTTTTTAACAGTTCTCTTAACTTGCCTTACCACCTTCAAAGACCTGTGTATGTATACCCACAGGTTTCTCTGTTCCTGTAACCCCTTTAAAATTGTACCTTCTAGCTTATATTACCTATCCTTGTTCTTCCTACCAAAATGAATCACTTCACTGTATTAAAATTTATTTGCCATGTGTCTGTCCATCTCACCAGTCCTCCTGAAGTCTGTTGCTATCCTCTTCAATGCTGACCACATTTGCAAGTTTTGTGTCATCTGCAAACTTTGAGATTCTACCATGTATATCCATTAACATGTATATAATAGCAATGATAGAAGTGCCTATTGCTCAGCATCTTAACAACGAGGACACCCTCTATCATGTAGTGTGGTGCTACCCACTGTGCTAACTGGGACAGACTAAGGATATATCAAAACTGGGCGTCCATGAAGCACTCAAGTACAGCAAAATTGTATATGACCACAATATCTTACTTCGTGACCCAGAAAACTCCTCCATCCAACAAAGTGGATCAATCGTGCTTCAATGAGAAGTGTAGGCTGCCATGTGAGGAGCAATATCAGGAATACTTTAGAACATCTGCTACCACTCACCTAAGGAAATCTGAGCTAGCATTTATGATGCTCAAAAGTGAAACTTGGAGCTATACTGCAGGCTGAGTAGTTAAAGATGGCCAACGAACTACAGGCTCAGCAGTTGTTTGTAAAAAAAAAGTCCAGCAAGTATCTATAAAGTCCTATCTCTTTTTTTGAAGGAGGGGTGTGGGAAGATGAACAAAGCTTTTATAAAATCAGGTAAAACTTCTTAATGGGGCGATGGGATAAATGTACTGCATGATGTGTTACTGAGAGGAGAAAGATTCCATATTCAATCTACAGTCTGTGTTGAATTAGCTCATCCCAGCCAAGGAAATAATAAGGATCCTACAAGTGGCATCAGTGTCCCTGGGCCAGGAAGGGAGAAAAAAAACAGCCAGGGCCCCAGATCCTGATCACAAATTGTCAGACTTTGGCTGAGAACAGGGTGGAATTCAACTTCAATGCCTCCCATGGTCTGTGTGAACATTAGCAGGGCTCAGACTGTTTCTGAGGGGCAGCGGTCAGTGCCCATGCCAGCATTCCCAATGATGGATCAACACCTTCAGAAGGGAAAGCTGAAGTGGTAAGAAAAGAAGTGAAGGCATATTTATCAAGTCAGTCAAATCAGATGGAAAAACTACCTCTGAGATTATCATGCAATTTTAAACAGAAATTTTTATAGAGGCTGGGTCTGCTTTAGCTGTTCAGTGCTTCAAACCCCATGTTGCACAGAAGACCTCAAGGCTGCTGGATATCATTTATTGTTGTGCATTCATTTTCATTATATCCTTTAGCAAGTAGATGATATACTTTGTCAGGATCAAATCAAGCAAACCAAGATCACCCTTACAAAACAGCACACTGCGAATCATAATTCTACTTTACTTCACACACCTTTCAGTAGGTGACAACCTTAACTGAGCTGCGTAGCCCTAGCACAATAGGTAGTACTCTTTCCTCTGAGTCAGAAGGTTGCAGGTTCAAGTCCCACTCCCGGACCTGGGCACAAAAATCAAAACTACACTCCAGTGCAGTACTGAGGGAGTGCTACACTGTCGGATGTGCCGTCTTTCAGATGGGACGTTAAACCGAGGCCCTGCCTGCCCTCTCAGCTAGGCGTTAAAGATTCCATGGCACCATTTCAAAGAAAAGCAGGGGTTGCCATGTTTCCTACATTACAAGAGTGACAACACTTTAAAAGTACTTCTTTGGCTGTAAATCACTTTGGGATCTCCTGTAGTTGTGAAAGGCGCTGTATAATTGTAAGTCTTTCTTTTTGGTAATGTATTCATCCTATCTTACAGAAAACATGCAGGAAAAGCAACAATCTTTTTACTATTAAGCATTATAAACTGTTTTTGTGAACTAAGTACTCATCAAGGGGAGAGATATTACTAGTAGGAATGAAACATTTTACACTTCTAGCATCCAATGTCAGTTTCAATTTCTCACAGATCAAGTGTAGCATGAATAAGTTCAATGTAAAGCTCCACTGACTTTGTCTCAACCTCAGGAGAACATCCACCTTTGTACCAGTCTAATATTTTCCACTTCCCACACCAGCTATCCCAAGGCCTCCTTGCTGTGAGATACCCAATTGATGCCATGTCTACAAGAAAGCAGATTGAGGCTATCCAAATTAATTTCACATAGGGCCACAACCCCCTGTATAACGTACCCTACCCCATCTCCATCATGCTACCCATTCCCTCTGGCTCCCCTCTTGTCTCCTCTTCAAATGCTTCCTTCCATCTCCTCCCCCCAGCCCTTCAATCCCTCCACCATCAGTCCCATGCTTTGTGCTGCTGTGTTTTCCCAAATAACAAAAGTGACTGTACCTCAAAGATATTCATTGTACATGAAGGGCTTTCAATTGTTCCAAAGGATGCAGTAGCCCGCATGTAGATGAATTTGCACTGACTTAGCCAGTTAATTCAGCTGGAAGTGCGCGCATGTGAACATTGCTGAAGATAGCACTGGGCTCAACTGTGTCATTGTCCACAGTTCAACTGCCTGCTTATACTTGCTGTCCTAGCTCATGCAACAAGAATGGCAACTTAGGCAGGGCACCCGTCACCCAGAAGAATATTCTTCAACAAACCGGGCATCTTCAGGACAGGCGAGGGAGAAACTTGGACCAAATTTTCTTTTTAAAAGAAAGTAAGTGCCTTTAAAGAGTAAAAAATGTGGCGGTGGGAAGATGGTGAAGATAGTGGGGAGGGTTAATAGGAATGGCAGGAACGATGGGAGCAAGAGGTGACTAAGAGGGCCAGGGTAAGGGGGAAGTGAGAGTATATGCCAAAGGAGCAGCCCAAGTGATGCAGGCTGAACAAAGACTATGAAGACAGGTAAAAGAGAGAGACTGTATGCTCATGGTAAGGTGGATTTTACAGTCTCTGATCCATGTCGGTTGCAGCATCCCTGTTGGTGAACCCAAGAGAAGAATTTTTCTGGATCAAAATTCTGTCTTCTCATGAATAGCTTGAAGATCTCTATCAAATCCATCTTCGTTCTCCTCGTTTCCAGAGAGCAAACTCCAAAGGCAGGAACCTTTTCCTTATCCCTCCAAGTTGATAGAATTTCTCGAGACTCCCTCCAATAATTCTACATCCTTCTTGTAATACGGAGACCAAAACTGAACATAGTACTCTGGATGGGGTGCAACGATTCCCAATACAACTTCAGTGTCAGCCATGGTTCTGTTGCTACCACTCTTGCCTCCAAGTCACAAGTTTCTGGGTTCAAGTCCCACCCAGGACTTGAGCATAAAAATCAAGGCTAACACTCCAGCGCAGTACTAAGGGAATACTGCACTGTTGAAGGTGCTGTCTGTCAGATGAGACGTTAAACCGAGACCCCATCTAGCCTTTCAGCTGGATATAAAAGATCCCATGGCACTATTTTGAAGAAGTGCAGTGGAGTTATCCCTGGTATCTGCCCTACCCACCACCCTCCCCCCAAAACAGTTACCTTACAAATATGACCTTCCCCCACCAAACTGTACAAGGTTTACAGTTCACCCCCTCCCACCATCCCCTACACTAATGACAATAATCTAACCCAAGTCTCCCACCCCACCGCACTAAAAATCTTCAGTTTCCCCCCTTCCCCACCAGTCCCCACCCAGACGGGAAAGTGAAGGCGTGAGAGTGTCGGCTGCCGCTCTGAAGATCGCGGTGGCCTGTAAGATCGGAGGTAAGTGTATTTTAATTTATTCATTTTGTTACTTAACATATTTAAATCCAGGTCCTGGCCCGGCCCTCCCAGCATTGAGCTCCATGGTAGGCCGCCACCGCAATGATCTTCCGGCACCTCCCACCCCCTCCAATGAGCCTGATGTCGGGTGCCCTGTAAAATCCCGGCCATTGTTATTTACTATGTAATCTGCATTCTTGCTTCTCCTGCCTAATATCATGAGATTACATTGACTCATGTTGAATTTTAACTCCCGCTTCTCTAGCCAGTGATCCAGCCCACCCAGATCCCTTTGGACTTATGTATCTTTCATTTGGTACAACTTTGCAATGAACATGAAAGTAAACTGCTGCTATTACTAGGCTTACCAATGGGTAACATAATAGAAGCAAGCAACAACTGTGGAGACGCACTTTGGTAAGAATCAGCACCTTCAGGAAAGGTGGAAAGAAAATTGGCACATAAAAAGGAAACAATTTTTTAAAAATCTGTCTTACCTTTTCAAGAGGTGGTGGAGGTTCAAATCTCTTAGCACAGACCAGAAAGCTGTCAGGTGCAGGCTTGCTGTTCTTCACGTCTGGGTCATCGCCGCATACAATGTGGTGGAATAAGCAAAAGAACTTCTTGTGCCTGGTTGTCTTTAGGTCATACATATGCTGTGATGAGCTTGTAGCTACTGCGATCGGTATGTTGTGTTTGAGGAGGTGACAAACTATCGCCTCTACGCCTGAGGGAAAATCAACAAAGCAGCAACAATTAACTATTTTCCATCAATCTGTTGAGGCATGCCACCCAAGCAGCCATTTGTCATGTGTATAACAAAGCCAGTAAACTTCAACAGGCTACTAGCCAGCAGGGAGGACAGGGAAGGGGAGAGACAAATCACAGCAAAATTAAATTCTGTCCTCATGCACTTCCAATATGGCCGATTAATAGCCACCAGTAGCTGTGCCGCTGATTGATGTTTCCCTTCTTAATCCAGGATTCTGAGCCCAACAGTACCACCATCCTGACAGAAATCAGTGGAGTCAGTGCAGACTGGTAATTTCTCCCTGCTGCCATGACCAAGGTTTAATCTCCAACTGACATTAACAAGACACATTATCATTATCTCATTGCAATTTGGTTGTCACATTTTCCCATGTAGCAGCAATGACTGTATTCACTGGCTGTTAACACAGGGACAGCGGTAGGCCATTCAGCCCCATGAGTCATATTCCTGAAATACCTTCTATCTATCGATCTTCAGTTTGAAAATATCAATTGACCTGGGGGGGGGGGGGTCGCAAGCTGGAAATCCAGATATCCACTACTGTGTGTAACAAAATGCTTTTTGATTTTACCGCTGAATGGGAACGTTTTGAGAATGCGAATGCCACCATATACCCACGTTCTATTTTACTTGGTCTGTATAGCACACCTGCTCATGGCCTTAACTAGGTAAAGCCTTCTCACCCTTCTAATGGCTAAAGCTGTGGACAATCAACAGTTACCTGGCATCAGTTTTGCGGAACTGAATAGGCGTTCCTGCAGAACGTTACATTCCTTCACAAATTCCTCTGGACTAAATGGGAGTTCCAGTTTGTCACAAATAACTTTGGCGGCCTTCAAGGACTGCATTCCCATTATTGAGGCCTTCAACTCCCATGTAAACTTCTTATTGTAACGGCCACAGATTTCGTCAAACACAACAGTGTACAGTCTTTCCGTGTCTGCAATAGAAATGTGAGAACCAGAGAACCATCAGTGGAAATGGAACAATTTATGTTAACGCACAATTTAATGGATTAAAAAGAAATGCAGTAGTTCCCACTCTGTTCTCAGCTCTGCAAATGATGTGAAGGCATGAGAATGGTCAGGCGCAGCTATTATAAGAAAGAAGGGATGAGAGACTTGCATTTTTATAGCACTTTTCACAACAACCAGATGTCTCAAAGTTTACAGCCAATGAAGTACTTTTGAAGTGCAGTCACTGTTTTAATGTAGGAAACATGGCAGCTAATTTGCACACAGCAAGCTCCCATAAACAGCAATGTAAAAATGTTGATTGAAGGATAAATATTGGCCAGGACACCAGGACTAACTTCCCTGCTCTTATTCGAAATAGGGCCTTGGGATCTTTTACAGCCACCTGAACATGCAGACGGGGCCTTGGTTTAATGTCTCATCCGAAAGGCGGCACCTCCAACAGTACTGCATGGGAGTGTCAGCCTTGACTTCTCTGCTCAAATGTGGGACTTGAATCCACAACCTTCTCACTCGGAGGCGGGAGTGCTACCCACTGAGCCACAGTTGACACTATTACACCAGTAAATCTCCCATGGTGTTGCATACTGTAAATCAGAGGATACAATGTTTTTTTAATGTGGATATTCTGCTCCTAAGGTGCAGCTGTACAGGAACTGGCTTGTCCATTTAAGAATACATTGTCCAAGTTCTATAAGTTAGCACATCCAAAGATCAATCAAAGGTGAATTTCTACTTAGGTACTTTACAGATCAATTAGACAACAATTGTTTCTCTTTCAATTGCCAGCTGGTTGCAAATCCCTTGCTTCCCTGGAAAGGTTAAAAAAAAGAAAATGACTGGCTTTCCTTCTTCCATTTTTTAACATTCCTTGTATCTGTCACAAAATGTAGCACACTGAAATGAAGTGTGGTGGACACCATTGCATGCTGCATGCAAGGCTGTTCGAGGCTGATACTGCAGTGTACCACTGAAGGTGTGCGGCATTGTCAGAAGTAAGGGGAATGTTAAAAAATCTGTGGTAATGATTTGCCCTCAACCAACACAACATAATGTAAGAACATAGGAAATAGGAGCACAGTAAACCATTGGGCCCATCAAGCCTGCTCCGCCATTCAGTAATATTGATCTTCTCCCAAAGCTCCACTTTTGCGCTCATTCCCTATATCCCTTGATTTCCTGAGAGATCAAAAATCTGTCAATCTCAGTCTTGGATATATTCAACAGTGGAGCATTCGCAACATCTGGGGTAGAAAATTCCAAAGATTTGCAACCCTCTGAGTGAAGAAATTTCTCCTCATCGCAATCCTAAATGATCTAAATCTCAGTCCCTTATCCTGAGGCTGGGCCCCATGTTCTAGATTCCCCTTCAGAATCTTGTATGTTTCAATGAGAGTACCTCTCATTCTTCTGAACTTCAGACAGTATAGGCCCAATTTACTCACTCATCATAGGGTAACCCTCTCATCCCAGGAACCAATGTAGTGAACCTTCGCTGAACCACCTCCAAGGCAAGTTTCTCCTTCCTTAGATATGGAGACCAAAACTACACACAGTGTGCCAGCTGTGGTCTCACCAAAGACATATACAACTGTAGAAAGACTTCTTTATTCTTGTACTCCAATCCCCTTGCAATAAAGGCCATACTAAGTAGTCAATCCTCTCATTGTTATTTGTGGGATCTGGCTCCCTGCAAAATAGCAGCTGTACTTGCTTTCTTAACAGCATTTGCAATTCAAAATAATTCATATTAAATAAGGTTCTTGGTAATGTTTCAGGGGTGCAATAAGGTACTACGCACATATCTTTTTAAAAAATATACACAATATACTCGACCTTTGAGAGCAGGATCTTTGGACAGACTGAATTGACCAGAGTTTCCAAGTCAGCAGCAATCTGGCTGCTTGCGGCAAAACCTTCAAGCTTTGGTTTTGGACACAGCAGATTTCTTGCTGAAAATGCTTATTCCATAGTCAGTACAAGAAAACATGACTACTCCAATATATCTGAGTGATGTTGCTTAGCCACACATCCCCAGGAAGAACTTTCAGATGTTGTAGCAGTATTTCCCAATCGAACGATTTTTTTATCATTTAAGGTTAGTACAGAGGAAGTATTGTTTACAAGAGTAAAGGATTGGACTTGATCAAGTTTTGCACCATTACAGCAAAGCAGATGGGAAAATTGTGTACACCTTTATTTCTGGTTCTGGTTCCACATTCAGGTTGTGGCCTAAATGTTGGTCCCTTTAAGGTTAGGGGGAAGCGCCATTACTTGGGAAAGGAGCGATTGGGAGGAACCATAGGTAGGTGGGATGGGCGGCTGGAAGTGACCGTTGGATGCGAAAGGTGCAGTTTGAAGTGATGGTTGTTGGGGAGAGGGGCGAGAGGCAGTGTGGGTGTGACAGTTGGTGGGGTTAGGAGTGGTTTGGATTAATGGTTGTTGGAGAGGAGGGGCAGTTGGGTGGGGAGGGGTGGTTGTGCATGATGGTTGGTGAGGTGAGAGGCAGTTGGGTGAGACAGTTTTGGGGGAAGGGGCTGTAGGAAGTGACTATTAGAGGTGTGAGGGTGGAGTTTGGAGTGATGGTAGGAAGAGGGTTGTTCTGAATGACGGTTGAGATTGACAGTTGATAGGGGAAAGGGCAGTTCAGAGTGATGGTCATTGGGGGAAGGAAGGGTTCTGATGGACGCTTGGTGACTGTGTGGCAGTCAGAGGAGGGAGGTAAAGTTGGGAGTGAGGATTGGTGTCGGGAGGGGAGTATGGGAGTGAAAGTTAGGGGTGATGGTTGGTGAGGGAGGGAGTTGAGGGTAATGGTCCTGAGGAAAGAGGTAGATGGTCGGAGTGTGGGAGGGACAGTTGGTGGAGGGGGAGCAGCAGTCGGGCGGGGTGATCGTTGGTGAGGAAGGGGAAGAGCAGAGACGCTCACGGGTGACAGTTGATGTAGGGGGTCCGTGGGTGTTGGGAGAAGTGCGCCGGGAGTGAGGGATGGTGGGGAAGGGTAGTCGGCGTAACTGTTGATATGAGAGGAGGAGTGCGGATCTGTGTGATGTTTGGAAGAGGATGGGGAGGGAGGAGGGGGGAGCATCTGATGGCTCGGGAGATGGAGAAGGAGTTGTGAATGAAGGGTGGGAGTGACAGCAGGCAGGGAAGGTACGATTCTAATAGGGGCAGTTCTGCACTAAGAGTGGTGGGGGAGGGGTAGTTCTGCATTGACAGTTGATGGGAGAGGGGGGGTAGTTCTGCCTTGACAGTTGTGGGGCGGGGGGGGGGGGGTATTTCTGCATTGACAGTTGGTGGGAGAGGGGGGGGAAGTTCTGCCTTGACAGTTGTTGGTGGGGGGGGGGGGGAGTAGTTCAGCATTGACAGTTGCTGGGGAGGGGTAGTTCTGCATTGACAGTTGATGGGAGAGGGGTAGTTCTGCATTGACAGTTGCTGGGGAGGGGTAGTTCTGCATTGACAGTTGATGGGAGAGAGGTAGTTCTGCATTGACAGTTGATGGGAGAGAGGTAGTTCTGCATTGACAGTTGATGGGAGAGGGGTAGTTCTGCATTGACAGTTGATGGGAGAGGGGTAGTTCTGCATTGACAGTTGCTGGGGATTGACAGTTGATGGGAGAGAGGTAGTTCTGCATTGACAGTTGCTGGGGATTGACAGTTGATGGGAGAGAGGTAGTTCTGCATTGACAGTTGATGGGAGAGGGGTAGTTCTGCATTGACAGTTGATGGGAGAGGGGTAGTTCTGCATTGACAGTTGCTGGGGATTGACAGTTGATGGGAGAGAGGTAGTTCTGCATTGACAGTTGATGGGAGAGGGGTAGTTCTGCATTGACAGTTGGTGGGAGAGGGGTAGTGCTGCATTGACAGTTGATGGGAGAGGGGTAGTTCTGCATTGACAGTTGATGGGTGCGTGGGGGGTAGTTCTGCATTGACAGTTGATGGGAGAGGGGTAGTTCTGCATTGACAGTTGATGGGAGAGGGGTAGTTCTGCATTGACAGTTGATGGGTGCGTGGGGGGTAGTTCTGCATTGACAGTTGATGGGAGAGGGGTAGTGCTGCATTGACAGTTGATGGGAGAGGGGTAGTTCTGCATTGACAGTTGATGGGCGGGGGGAGGGGTAGTTCTGCATTGACAGTTGGTGGGAGAGGGGTAGTTCTGCATTGACAGTTGATGGGGGAGGGGGAGTTCTGCATTGACAGTTGATGGGAGAGGGGTAGTTCTGCATTGACAGTTGCTGGGGAGGGGTAGTTCTGCATTGACAGTTGATGGGAGAGAGGTAGTTCTGCATTGACAGTTGATGGGAGAGGGGTAGTTCTGCATTGACAGTTGGTGGGAGAGGGGTAGTGCTGCATTGACAGTTGATGGGAGAGGGGTAGTTCTGCATTGACAGTTGATGGGAGAGGGGTAGTTCTGCATTGACAGTTGATGGGAGAGGGGTAGTTCTGCATTGACAGTTGGTGGGAGAGGGGTAGTTCTGCATTGACAGTTGATGGCGGAGTGGTAGTTCTGCATTGACAGTTGAGGGGCGGGGGGAGGGGTAGTTCTGCATTGACAGTTGGTGGGAGAGGGGTAGTTCTGCATTGACAGTTGATGGGCGGGGGGAGGGGTAGTTCTGCATTGACAGTTGGTGGGAGAGGGGTAGTTCTGCATTGACAGTTGATGGGCGGGGGGAGGGGTAGTTCTGCATTGACAGTTGATGGGAGAGGGGTAGTTCTGCATTGACAGTTGATGGGTGGGTGGCGGGTAATTCTGCATTGACAGTTGATGGGTGGGTGGGGGGTAGTTCTGCATTGACATTTGATGGGAGAGGGGTAGTTCTGCATTGACAGTTGATGGGAGAGGGGTAGTTCTGCATTGACATTTGATGGGAGAGGGGTAGTTCTGCATTGACAGTTGATGGGAGAGGGGTAGTTCTGCATTGACAGTTGATGGGTGGTTGGGGGGTAGTTCTGCATTGACAGTTGATGGGAGAGGGGTAGTTCTGCATTGACAGTTGATGGGTGCGTGGGGGGTAGTTCTGCATTGACAGTTGATGGGAGAGGGTTAGTTCTGCATTGACAGTTGACGGGAGAGGGGTAGTTCTGCATTGACAGTTGATGGGTGCGTGGGGGGTAGTTCTGCATTGACAGTTGGTGGGAGAGGGGTAGTTCTGCATTGACAGTTGGTGGGAGAGGGGTAGTTCTGCATTGACAGTTGGTGGGAGAGGGGTAGTTCTGCATTGACAGTTGATGGGAGAGGGGTAGTTCTGCATTGACAGTTGATGGGTGCGTGGGGGGTAGTTCTGCATTGACAGTTGGTGGGAGAGGGGTAGTTCTGCATTGACAGTTGGTGGGAGAGGGGTAGTTCTGCATTGACAGTTGATGGGGGAGGGGTAGTTCTGCTTTGACAGTTGGTGGGAGAGGGGTAGTTCTGCACTGACTGTTGCTGGGGAGGGGTAGCTCTGCATTGACAGTTGACGGGAGAGGGGTAGTTCTGCATTGACAGTTGATGGGAGAGGGGTATTTCTGCATTGGCAGCTGATGGGAGAGGGGTAGTTCTGCATTGACAGTTGATGGGGGAGGGGTAGTTCTGCATTGACAGTTGGTGGGAGAGGGGTAGTTCTGCATTGACAGTTGATGGGGGAGGGGTAGTTCTGCATTGACAGTTGGTGGGAGAGGGGTAGTTCTGCATTGACAGTTGATGGGTGGGTGGGGCGGTTAGTTCTGCAATGACAGTTGCTGGGGGAGGGGTAGTTCTGCATTGACAGTTGGTGGGAGAGGGGTAGTTCTGCATTGACAGTTGATGGGAGAGGGGGAGTTCTGGATTGACAGTTGATGGGCGGGGGGGGTAGTTCTGCATTGACAGTTGGTGGGAGAGGGGTTGTTCTGCATTGGCAGTTGATGGGTGGGTGGGTGGTAGTTCTGCATTGACAGTTGATGGGTGGGGGTGGGGTAGTTCTGCATTGACAGTTGATGGGGGAGGGGTAGTTCTGCATTGACAGTTGACGGGAGTGGGATAGTTCTACATTGACAGTTGGTGGGGGAGGGGTAGTTCTGCGTTGACAGTTGATGGCGGGGGGGGGGGGTCGGTAGTTCTGCATTGACAGTTAATGGGCGTGAGGGTAGTTCTGCATTGACAGTTGACGGGAGTGGGGTAGTTCTGCATTGACAGTTGGTGGGGGAGGGTTAGTTCTGCATTGACAGTTGATGGGGGAGGGGTAGTTCTGCATTGACAGTTGATGGGGGAGGGGGAGTTCTGTATTGACATTGGGAGAGGGGGGTCCTGAGTGAGGGTGGGGAGGGGCAATTCTGTATTGACAGTGGGAGGGGGGGTCCTGATTGACGGTAGGTGAGGGGCAGTTCTGTATTGACAGTGGGAGAGGGGGTCCTGATTGATGGTGGGGGAGGGGCAGTTCTGTTTTGACAGTGGGAGAGGGGTGGTCCTGATTGATGGTGGGGGAGGGGCAGTTCTGTATTGACAGTGGGAGAGGGGGTCCTGATTGACGGTAGGTGAGGGGCAGTTCTGTATTGACAGTGGGAGAGGGGGTCCTGATTGATGGTGGGGGAGGGTCAGTTCTGTATTGACAGTGGGAGAGAAGGGGTCCTGATTGATGGTGGGGGAGGGGCAGTTCTGTTTTGACAGTGGGAGAGGGGTGGTCCTGATTGATGGTGGGGGAGGGGCAGTTCTGTATTGATAGTTGGAGAGGGAGGGTCCTGATTGACGGTGGAGGAGAGGCAGTTCTGTATTGACAGTGGGAGAGGGATGGTCCTGATTGACGGTGGTTTAGGGGCAGTTCTGTATTGATAGTGGGAGAGGATGGTTCTGCTTGACGGTAGGGGAGGGGCAGTTCTGTATTGATAATGGGAGTGGGTGGTCCTAATTGACGGTGGGGGAGGGGCAGTTTTGTATTGATAGTTGGAGAGGGGGGTCCTAATTGACGGTGGGGGAGGGGCAGTTCTGTATTGATAGTTGGAGAGGGTGATCCTAATTGACGGTGGGGGAGGGGCAGTTTTGTATTGATAGTTGGAGAGGGGGGTCCTGATTGACGGTGGGGGAGGGGCAGTTCTGTATTGATAGTTGGAGAGGGGTGGTCCTGATTGACAGTGGGGGAGGGGCAGTTCTGTATTGATAGTGGGAGAGGATGGTTCTGCTTGACGGTAGGGGAGGGGCAGTTCTGTATTGATAATGGGAGTGGGTGGTCCTAATTGACGGTGGGGGAGGGGCAGTTTTGTATTGATAGTTGGAGAGGGGGGTCCTAATTGACGGTGGGGGAGGGGCAGTTCTGTATTGATAGTTGGAGAGGGTGATCCTAATTGACGGTGGGGGAGGGGCAGTTTTGTATTGATAGTTGGAGAGGGGGGTCCTGATTGACGGTGGGGGAGGGGCAGTTCTGTATTGATAGTTGGAGAGGGGTGGTCCTGATTGACAGTGGGGGAGGGGCAGTTCTGTATTGATAGTTGGAGAGGGAGTGGTCCTGATTGACAGAGGGGGAGGGGCAGTTCTGTATTGACAGTGGGAGAGGGTGGTCCTGATTGGCGGTGGGAGAGGGGCAGTCCTGATTGACAGTGGGGGAGGGGCAGTTCTGTATTGACATTGGGAGAGGGGTGGTCCTGATTGACGGTGGTGGAGGGGCAGTTTTGTATTGATAGTTGGAGAGGGGGGGGGTCCTGATTGACGGTGGGGGAGGGGCAGTTCTGTATTGATAGTGGGAGAGGATGGTTCTGCTTGACGGTAGGGGAGGGGCAGTTCTGTATTGATAATGGGAGTGGGTGGTCCTAATTGACGGTGGGGGAGGGGCAGTTTTGTATTGATAGTTGGAGAGGGGGGGGTCCTGATTGACGGTGGGGGAGGGGCAGTTCTGTATTGATAGTGGGAGAGGATGGTTCTGCTTGACGGTAGGGGAGGGGCAGTTCTGTATTGATAATGGGAGTGGGTGGTCCTAATTGACGGTGGGGGAGGGGCAGTTTTGTATTGATAGTTGGAGAGGGGGGGTCCTGATTGACGGTGGGGGAGGGGCAGTTCTGTATTGATAGTTGGAGAGGGTGATCCTAATTGACGGTGGGGGAGGGGCAATTCTGTATTGATAGTTGGAGAGGGGGGTCCTGATTGACGGTGGGGGAGGGGCAATTCTGTATTGATAGTTGGAGAGGGGGGTCCTGATTGACGGTGGGGGAGGGGCAGTTCTGTATTGATAGTGGGAGAGGGTGGTCCTGATTGACGGTGGGGGAGGGGCAGTTCTGTATTGATAGTTGGAGGGGGGGTCCTGATTGACGGTGGGGGAGGGGCAATTCTGTATTGATAGTTGGAGAGGGGGGGTCCTGATTGACGGTGGGGGAGGGGCAGTTCTGTATTGATAGTGGGAGAGGGTGGTCCTGATTGACGGTGGGGGAGGGGCAGTTCTGTATTGATAGTTGGAGGGGGGGTCCTGATTGACGGTGGGGGAGGGGCAGTTCTGTATTGATAGTTGGAGAGGGGGGGTCCTGATTGACGGTGGGGGAGGGGCAATTCTGTATTGATAGTTGGAGTGGGGGGGTCCTGATTGACGGTGGGGGAGGGGCAGTTCTGTATTGATAGTTGGAGAGGGGGGGTCCTGATTGACGGTGGGGGAGGGGCAATTCTGTATTGATAGTTGGAGAGGGGGGGTCCTGATTGACGGTGGGGGAGGGGCAATTCTGTATTGATAGTTGGAGAGGGGGGGTCCTGATTGACGGTGGGGGAGGGGCAGTTCTGATTTGATAGTTGGAGAGGGGGGAATGAAGGTAATTGACAGTTGGAGGAGCCAGCAAAGTTGATCGACAGTTGGAGTGGGCGGGGCTGAATTGCTTGACAGTTGAAATGATGGGGGAGGGGGATGCGGCTGCTGACAGCCAGCGGTGTGGTCGAGATGAGGGAAGGAAGTGCCGTTGTCGGCCCAACCCTCGAAGACAGAGAGCGGGGCTGAAGCGGGAGACGGCGCGGATACTGACCCAGCAGAAGGCCGTCCATGTCGAAGATGACGTGAGTGACCGGCTGGAAGGTGCTGCAACTGCTCGCCGCCATTTCCAGGAGAGCAGGGAACCGAGGGCCGACCAGCGGCTTCCCAGAGTTAGTATCCGGGGCGGTGAGGGCCAGAGTCCACCTCCAACTTCCTTTGCTTCTTCAGTTCTATTGCATTATTACCGAAAATGTATTCAGGGAGCAAATAAATCATCTGTAGGGCTTAAATGTCGCATTATTTGCAATAAAACGTAATTTCGTATTATCTCTTATAAAACTACCGTTTTCCTTCATTCGTTGTGTTAGCTGGAGTCAGCACTGTGAGAAGGATGCGAAATTACACACAAAAAAACTTTGGTTGCTGTTCAGAATTCCTTGTTTTGTGTATTTTTGGACTGAGCCCTGGATTCTGTCGGCCACCAACTGGCAGCTTTAGTGTGGGGGATGGGTGAAGTGGGCGGGGCATGGGTGGGCGGAGTTACCCCACCAGGTAAAGGTGGACAGGCTCCAACTGAGTCAGCGCAGAGGCGATAGCTGCTGTTGTAGTAGCTTTATTTCTACTGGATGTAGGAAAGGTTTTTACAAGGTAATTAATGTTTATCATGTTTTCTGTTTGTTTGATATGTGCCCACCTCACCTTTCTCCCGTACTTGCCCAGGACAGTTAAATAACAATTCTTCAGAGGTTCATTGACCAAGACCACCCCCTCTCCCCTAAGAGTACAATTCGCAGCTGGTTATGATTTGGTTAAGATTGTAGATTTTAAGTCTCAGAAGATGATTCTGAGTGATACCAAATGTGTTAACCCAGTGAGTATTGCTGCCACCTTCATGTCGAGTAAGGTGGGTGAAGGGGTTCTGAGTAAGTTGTAGTTCTGGTTGCAGTAGAGTCACGAGTTGTGTAAACATCGTTTTCCAGGAGGCCATGTGAGACTGGTTTGAGTTAACATTGAATCACTGTTTGATTCCTATCACTTTGCCCGAAAAGGGAATTGGCTAATTTCAACTTGTTTGCACATATTTTCCACAACCGGCTAATCTGATGAAAGTATACTGATTGTGAAATTTACCAATGTTTTTTGTTGTATGACCACCTCCAGGCGCGTATCCATTGTCTCTCGAGATAAGGAGGCCCAAAAGAATTTCTTCAATTTGTTTCTAGTTCGCCGGCACTCAAATGTAAACATCAGGCCCGTACATTCGGAGTGAAGAAACTAAATTAATTCATTCGAACGCACTCCGATCAAAAGCAGATAAACTTTCATATGTATTTGATGCCTGTTCAGTGAAAAATTGGTGGCTGCAAATGCACAAGCAAATCTCTTCAATAAGAAGGCAATGATTGGACATCTTCAATAGCTAGTTGGGATTTGTGATACTTAATGTGACATTTAATACATCAGGAAGGCTCCACATTCAATTTTTCAATATTTTCTGGAATTACAGTAGGAACAATGCAATTTACCTCACTAACCTGGATGTGGAAATCAGCCATGGTGCCCCTGCTGGAAAGTGTGCATGTACATGAACGTTAATAAGGGGCATGGTGAGGCTTTGGTGGCTAAATTCCACCTGTCAATCACCACCCTCACCCCCTCATTGTGTAATAGACTGGCAATAACAACTAGCTAGAAATGAAGAGTAGTTCCTTTGAGAGTTCGATGGGCACTCAAGTTGGAAATGAAGAACTTGGCTTCACTCCATTGGAGGATGGATTCCCTATTTCTCTGCTGAAATTATTATACATAGTATGGGACGTTATAGTTACGCAATTAATATTTAATCAAACTGACTTTATTTTTAGGAACATGAAGATCTTGCTAGCGTTCTTTCTACTCCACTTGGCAGTAGGAAATCTAGGACAAAGTGCAAGCATGCAGCCCAACTATGTTCTTATCATGGCAGATGACCTTGGTATTGGAGACCTGGGATGTTATGGAAACAGCACCCTCAGGTTAGAAGTTCACTGTACAGTGTCTTTGTTTTTCTTTTAAACTGTTGCATTGTGAAGCACTTACAATGTCTAAATCAGTATTTTAATTCTGTTTTTAAAAAGCAGCTATCTCCAGTGGCTGCCATATGACAGTCCAGTCTGACCACAAAGGCTGGGGCGAGTGGTCTGCATATTTGTGCTAATACATGAACAAGGGCATCTCTTGGTATCTGTAACTGAAGGGCTCTGAAAGTCCAGAGAGCATTCAATAAAATGTAAACAAATTCAAGGTTAAAAACCCATTTGAATGTTTCGCTAAAATAAGAAAGACTTTAATTTCTCTCGTGGCTGCCAATTTTGGATGCTTTTCTGAAGGTCACAAAGCACTTTAGAGACAGTGAAATACTTTTTGAAGTGCAGTCAGTGTTGTAAACTAGGAAACACTTCAGCCAATTTGTGCACAGCAAGCTCCCACAACAGCAATGTGATAATGACCAAGCAATCTGTTTTAGCTGTTGGTTGAAGAATTAAATATTGGCACTGACTTTCTGGCTCTTTGTCAAATACTTTTTTTATTTGTTCATGGAATGTGGGTGTCATTGCCAATCCCTAATTGCCCTTGAGAAGCTGGTGGTGAGCTGCCTTCTTGAACCGCCACAGTCCTTGGGCTTTAGGTACACCAACAGTGCTGTTAGGAAGGGAGTTCCTGAATTTTGACCCAGCGACAGTGAAGAAACAGCGATTATAGTTCCAAGTCAGGATGGTGTGTGGCTTGGAGGGGAACTTGCAGATGGTGTTCCCTTGCATGTGTTGCCCTTATCCTTCTAGGTGGTAGAGATTGTGGGTTTGGCAGATGCTGTCAAAGGGGCCTTGGTGAGTTGCTGCAGTGCATCTTTGTAGATGGTATACACTGCTGCTACTGTGCGTCAGTGGTGAAGGGAGTGAATGTTGAGATGATGGATGTGATGCTGAACAAGCGGGCTGCTTTGTCCTGAATAGTGTCGAGTTTTTTGAGTGTTGTTGGAGCTGCACTCATCCAGGCAAGTGGAGAGTATTCCATCACACTCTTGACTTGTGCCTTTGGATCTTTTGTGGCACTTGTGGTGGATGCCATTGGATCTTTTAATCCACCTGAGCGGAAGAAAAAGCCTCTTTTTAACAACCCATCCGACAGTGCATCATTTCTTCACTGAAATCAGGCTGGATTTTGTGCTCTCATCTCCCTGAAGTGGGACTTGAACCCTCAACTTTCTAACTCGAGTGCTACTCGCTGAGCTCCAGCTACAGATATCGTGGTATACATTTCCAAGTTTGCAGATGAGACAAAGCTGGGGGGGGGGGAATGTGAGCTGTAAGGAGGATGCAAAGAGACTCCAATGTGATTTGGGCAAGTTGGGTGAGTGGGCAAATGCATGGCAGATGCAGTATAATGTGGATAAATGTGAGGTTATCCACTTTGATTGTAAAAACAGAAAGGCAGATTATTATCTGAATAGTGATGGAAAGGGGGAGGTTCAACAAGACCTGGGTGTCCTTGTACAGCAGTCGCTGAAAGCAAGCATTCAGGTGCAGCACGCAATTAGGAAGGCGAAAGGTATGTTGGCCTTCATTGCAAGAGGATTTGAGTACAGGAGCAAGGATGTCTTACTGCAATTATACAGGGCCTTGGTGAGACCACATCTGGAGTATTGTGTGCAGTTTTGGTCTCCTCATCTGAGGAAGGATGTTCTTGCCATGGAGGGAGTGCAAAGAAGATTTAGTAGGCGGATTCCTGGGATGGCAGGATTGATGTATGAGGAGAGATTGGGTCAACTAGGCCTATATTCACTAGAGTTTAGAAGAATGAGAGGGGATCTCATAGAAACCTATAAACTTCGACCAGGACTAGACAGGCTAGATGCAGGAAGGATGTTCCCGATGGCGGGGGAGTCCAGAACCAGAGGTCACAGTCTCAGGATACGGAGTATACCATTTAGAACCGAAATGAGGAGAAATTTCTTCACTAAGAGGGTGGTGAACCTGTGGAATTCTCTACCGCAGAAGGCAGTGGAGGCCAAGTCATTAAATATATTCAAGAAGGAGATAGATATATTAATGCCAAAAGGATATGGAGAGAAAGTGGGAACAGGGGACTGAATTAGACGATCAGCCATGATCTTTTTTGAATGGCGGAGCAGGCCCGAAGAGCCGAATGGCCTACTCCTGCTCCTATTTTCCGTGTTTCTATGATGTAGAGTTCATTTGTACACTTCGCGATCCCAAAAACTTTGTGATATTTTGCATTTAAATAGATCCTTGTCAAGAGACTTTGTAGATGTCAAAGGTAATGGCCAAAGTTCTGCCCAGATGTTCAAGAGCAGAGCTCGAGAGACGTAAACAATCAGTTCACGAATAAAGCAGCCATGCAATTAAGATGCATGAAGTACAGCCATGAAGCTGGAGGACTGTTGGCAGGAGCTGGCATCTTCAGGAGAAGTGTCCAAAATTGGCAGGCAGCAGGGCAGAAATTAGAAGTACTTGCATTCAATGCAACAAAGTTTTTAAAGAAAAAAGTCACATCTTATCGCAAATTCTTTTGAATTGCACTTCAAAACAAGAAGTACAGTCTTGCACGAACTGCTGTGGGAAAATAGATAAATTTGAATTGTGATATCAGTGCTGTTTGAAACATCAGCTCTAGTTATCAGCATATTGTCAGTGGGAGGAAGTTATATTGGCATGACTCTTCCACTGTATTATGAAATACAACCACTGACACTGAACCAGCAGGTCTGGCAGGATCCTTTTACTTGCTGATTTTAGGGTGTATTTTTTTTAATCACTCCTTTCACGGCCTCAGTATGTTCTGAAGCACTTCATAGCCAGTGAATTACTTTGATTCCCCACATGTAGTTGTAATGTAGGAAACGTGGCAGCCAGTTTGCACACAGCAAGATCCCACAAACAGCAATGTAATGATGACCATATAATCTGTTTTAGTGATATTGAGGGATAATGGGGAGAGCTCCACTGCTCTTCTTTGAAATAGTGCCATGAGGTCTTTTACGTCAACCTGAGAGGGTGTCTCGGTTTAATGTTTCCTCTGAAAAATAGTGCCTCCAACACCACAGCGCTATGTCAGTACTGCACTGGGAGTGTTAGCTGACATTGTATGCTAAAGTCTGTGGAGTGGGACTTGAGCCCGCAACCTTCTGACCAACTGGGCCACAGCTGTCCCAGGTGTTCTGTGACCAGGCAGGTGCTAAAAATAATGGACATAATGGATGGAAAAGGTTCTGGGGAAGAAAGCAGCCTATCAGGAGTGGGAGAAATGGGTTCCGATTCATGGGGCACTGGCATCAGTACTAGGGAAGGAGAGAGCTGTTCTGTTGGGACGGGCTCCATTTGAACCATGTCTTCCATGTGTCCTGGTGAATCATATAACTGTTGTTGTAGATAGGACTTTAATCTAATCAGTTGGGGGGCGGGTTCAATTTTTAAAAAACTGAAGTTTAAAACGTCAAAAAGAAACGAGAGAGCAGAGGTGCAGGGTAGTGAAGAGGCGAACAGTAATCGAAGTGTGATAGGAAAAGGCAGAAAATATAAGCAGAAGAGTGCAGCAGAAATCAGAACCAGAATGAGTAATGGCAAAAAGTCAGAGCTTAAGGCTCTTTATCTGAATGAATGCAGCATTTATAACAAGATAGATGAGTTGACGGCAGAAATAGAAACGAATGAGTATGACTTGATAGTCATACTCATACGGAGACATAGTTGCAGGGTGACCAAGACTGGAAACTCCGTATTCAAGAGTATTTGACGTTCCACAAAAATAGGCAAAAAGGAAAAGGAGGTGGGGTAGCTTTGTTAATAAAGGAAGGTATCAGTGCAGTGGTGAGTAATGATATAGGTGCAATAGATAGTGATGTGGAATCAGTTTGGGTGGAAATAAGGAATAGCAAGGGGAAGAGTTGCCTCACTGAACAAGGAACAAAGAACAGTACAGCACAGGAACAGGCCTTTCGGCCCTCCAAACCTGCGCCGATCTTGATGCCTGTCTAAACTAAAACCTTCTGCACTTCTGGTGACCGTATCCCTCTATTCCCATCCTATTTATGTATTTGTCAAGATGCCTCTTAAACATCGCTATCGTACCCGTTTCCACCACCTCCCCCGGCAGCAAGTTCCAGGCACTCCCCACCCTCTGTGTAAAGAACTTGCCTCGCACATCCCCTCTAAACTTTGCCCCTCGCACCTTAAACCTATGTCCCCTAGTAACTGATTCTTCCATCCTGTGAAAAAGCTTCTGACTATCCACTCTGTCCATGCCACTCATAACTTTGTAAACCTCTATCATGTCGCCCCTCTACCTCCGTCGTTCCAGTGAAAACAGTCCGAGTTTATCCAACCTCTCCTCATAGCTAATGCCCTCCAGACCAGGCAACATCCTGGTAAACCTCCTCTGTACCTTCTCCAAAGCCTCCATGTCCTTCTGGTAGTGTGGCGACCAGAATTGCACGCTATATTCTAAGTGTGGCTTAACTAAGGTTCTGTACAGCTGCAGCATGACTTGCCAATTTTTATACTCTATGCCCCGTAGGCTATGTAGGACAAAGTATAAATTGGGAAATAATGGAGGCATGTAAGAAGGGCTCTACAGTTGTTATGGGTGGTTTTAATCTGCCTATTGACTGAACAAATCAGATTGGCAGAGGTAACATGGAAGACAAATTTGTAGAGTGCATCAGGGATTGTTACTTAAAGCAATACGTTGCAGGGAACAGGCTATTTTTAGATCTAGTAATGTGTAATGAGGTAGGATTTATAAGAGATATCTTAGTTAAGGATCCTCTCGGGGGTAGCGATCACAACATGGTAGAATTTCAAATTCAGTTTGAGGGCGAGCAACTCTGGTCTCAAACTAGTGTCCTCAACTTAAACAAGGGCATTTACAGAGGTATGAAGAAAGAGTTGTCTAAAGCTGGCTGGGAAAATAGACTAAGCAGCAGCAGACTTTAAGCAGATATTTCATGATGCTCAGCAAAAATTTATCCCGGTCAAAAAGAACGACTCAATGAGAAGGATGAACCATCCATGGTTAACAAAGGCAGTCAAGGAGAATATCCAATCAAAAACTAAGGCATACAGAGCGGCAAAAACTAGTGGTAGGCCAGAGGATTGGGAATTTTTTAGGAACCAGCAGCGGATGACTAAAAATCTAATAAAGAGGGAGAAAATTGATTATGAAAGTAAATTGGCAAGAAATATTTTTAAAAATTGCAAGAGCTTCTACAGGTATATAAAAAGAGAGTAGCTAATGTGAGCATGGGACCCTTGGAGGATGCGACTGGAGAATTGATAACGGGGAACAGGGAAATGGCATAATTTAAACCAATATTTTACATCGGTCTTCAAGGCGAGGGCACGATAACCATCCCACAGATATCGGATAAGCAAGGAGCTAATGGGAGGAAAAATCTTGTAACAGTCTCTATCACGAGGGACAAAGTATTTGACAAACTAGTGGGACTAAAGGCAGACAAGTTGCCAGGACCTGATTGCCTACGTCTAAGGGTTTTAAAGGAAGTGGCTGCAGAGATAGTGGAGTCATTGGTTGAAATATTCCAGAACTCACTGGATTCTAGGAGTGTCCCAGCTCATTAGCGGTTTTCTAATGTGACACCCCTGCTCAAGAAGGGAGAGAGACAAAAACCAGGTAACTATAGGCCAGTCAGCCTAACATCGGTCATTGCACAAAATACTAGCGTCCATTATTAAGAAAAGAATAGCAGGACATTTCGAAAAGCTTAACGCAATCAAACAGTCAACAACATAGTTTTGTGAAAGAGAAATCATTTCTTTGAGAGTTCTTTGAGGATATAACAAGCAGAGTTGATAAAGGGGAACTGGTAGATGTTTAGATTTCCAGAAGGCATTTGATAAGGTGCCACATAAAAGATTATTGCTCATGGTATTGGGGGTAATGTATTAGCACGGATTGAGGATTGGTTAACTCACAGAAGACGAAGAGTCTTTTTCAGGTTGGAAAGATGTAACTAATGGAGTGCCACAAGGATCAGTTCTAGGGCCTCAATTATTTAGTATCTATATCTGCCATGTGAGCTGCATGGAAGATGGCAGGATCCCCAAAGACACATTGTACAGCGAGCTCGCCACTGGTATCAGACCCACCGGCCGTCCATGTCTCTGCTTTAAAGACGTCTGCAAACGTGACATGAAGTCCTGTGACACTGATCACAAGTCGTGGGAGTCAGTTGCCAGCGTTCGCCAGAACTGGCGGGCAGCTATAAAGGCGGGGCTAAAGTGTTGCGAGTCGAAGAGACTTAGCAGTTGGCAGGAAAAAAGACAAAAGCGCAAGGGGAGAGCCAGCTGTGTAACAGCCCCGACAAACAAATTTTTCTGCAGCACCTGTGGAAGAGCCTGTCACTCTAGAATTGGCCTTTATAGCCACTCCAGGCGCTGCTCCACACATCACTGACCACCTCCAGGCGCTTACCCATTGTCTCTCGAGATAAGGAGGCCAAAGAAAAGAAGATATTAATGACTTGGAGGAGGGGGAAGAGTGTAATATATCCAAATTTTCTGACAACACAAATAGGTGGGAGGGCATGTTGTGATAAGGAATCTACAAGGGATATACTTGGGTTGAGTGAGTGAGCAAAATCTTGGCAGATGAAGTTTAATGTAGGAAAGTGTGAGGTCATGCACTTGGTAGGAAGGCGGACTATTATTTAAATGGAGAGAGACTCCAAAAAAGTGCTGCACAGAGGTATCTGGGTGTTCTTGTGCATGAAACACAAAGTTAGCATGCAGGTGCAGCAAGTAATTAAGAAGGCAAATGGCATTTTTGCCTTTTTTGCTAGAGGGTTGGAGTTTAAAAATAGGGAAGTCTTGTAACAACTGTACAGAGTGTTGGTGAGGCTGCACCTGGAGTACTGTGTACACTTTTGATCCCCGTATTTAAGAAAGGATATACTGGCATGGGAGGCAGTTCAAAAGAGGTTCACTAGGCTGATTCCTGGGATGAAGGGGTTGACATATCAAGAAACGCTAAACAGATTAGGCCTTTATTCATTAGAGTTCAGAAGAATGAGGGGTGATTTTATTGAAATGTACAAGATTCTGAGGGGGCTTGACAGGGTAGATGTTGAGAAGATGTTTCCACTAGTGGGGAATCTTGAACTCGGGGACATAGTTACAGAATAAGAGACACTCATTTAAAACTGAGATGCAAAGGAATTTCTTCTCCTGAGGGTAGTAAATTTCTGGAATTCTCGACCGCAGAGAGTTGTGGAGGCTAGTTCATTGAAAGTATTTGAAGAGGAGGTGGATAGATTTTTGAAATATCAGGGAGTTGAGGGCTATGAGGAGCTGGCACAAAAGAGGAGTTGAGGTCTGGGGCTGATGAGCCATGATCTTATTGAATGGCGGTGCAGGCTTGAGGGGCTGAATAGCCTACTCCTGCTCCTATTTCTTATGTTCTATCATGGCTCACATTGAAACCAACATAGAGGGAAGACCAAAATGAAAGTCTTACCATAGTAGTTCAATATTAGATAAGACCTTCGGGACGATAATCTCCGTGCAATTTAAGAGGCTGTTTAGAGAGTAGATTAGATGCCTTAGCACAAGGTTTGTTGTATGATGTAGAAGAGAGGGTTTTCAATTTCTAAGTCCTTAGAATAAATACTTGAACATAATGTGTTGTTACGACCAGGTGAGAAAGGTCTCGAGAAGGTCCCTCTTAGCCTTCACCTGGTCTTACCATAACAGGGTTTAATTTTAAACACACCATGTTTGTAGCTTCCCCCTTGGTGAATCCTAGTTCACCACTTTCCAATTATAAGTCAAAGAAATCAGCACAAACAGGTTTTCTTAAATTTCAATCTTTTTTTAAACCTATTCAACTTGAACTCTAATTCGGTTGAGGCCGATGGATAAACGACACGCCCACGCTAGCATGTATACGCGATACACACTGCAAATAGAGACAGAAAAGAGCAGAAGAAAAATAAAGTGGAAAAGTTTGCGGCAATATTTGAAGAGTTTTTGTTACGGTTCTTCAAGCTCACTGTAGAGTCCTTTTGATTGTAGGTAGATCTTGCTTTTCATTAGGGCTCAGTATTCCTCTTAAACCTTGTTTGCTGTAGGAGACACTTCTCTCTTGGAGTTCATGTGTCTTCAGTGGATTCAGAGGCTTGTGAGAAAGAGATGGAAGCAGACAGGAGAGATCTTCTCTGTCCAGGAGCAAACAGTTTTTCTGAGTTCAAACTATTTGTACAATTCAGAAAAACCCAGGTTGCCCAGCAGGTTAGTCACGTGACCAACTTGTCTGACCAGGTCTCTGATTGTATCACTTTAGCAGTCTCTGAAATGCTGCTCTTGCACACAATACCTGGTGATCAACGTCCATTGTGGGTTGAATGTGTCATGGAATGTTCCTTTTATCTTTCCAAGCACCGTCTGTTAATATGTAAATATCTTTTCTTTCCACGGCTGATCTGTTTAACAAGTCCTTTCTTCACTCCAGGTACAGTTTAAAATCAATGTGCCTCATTCTTGGCAGGTGGGGGGCCTAGCATGATGGTGTTTAATACTTTTATAACTTTAATACTTCCAGTACAACAATATGAGACTCTCCAACCCATAACTCTCTGGATTTAAAGTGACTGGGTTGCCCACTGACAGCATTGTGTCACTGAATAACATTCTACTGCTGTTTTGACATACTACCCCCTCCTGCAAAGTTGCATACAAGCTGGCATCTGTGAATATCATTATTCTCTTCCCAGTTTGGGGAACTTCATTTTTAAAGTTTAATTTACATTACCTGAAGCAAATTTTTGGTCTTTTTTAACTTGAAATGTCAAAGTAACTTTGGTTAGTCCTCTCTTGGCATGATATGTCAATAGTGTGTCTGAGGCACTAGATGGTCCATCTCCTTTCACGAGTTCTGATATGACTTGCTGGTCTAATATGCATACAATACAGTTGAATTGACTTAATTCAAGGTGGTCACCAGTTTGACTTTCCGTTTTCCCCCGCACCCACCACCCCCGCACCACCGCACTCTCCCTTCCTGCACAGCATCAGCCTGCTGCGTCTCAACAGTGCCACCCACCTTGATGAGTGAGATTCCGTTACTTTTCTCCACAAGCAGCCAGCTGCTTCCAGGATTCCACATTTCTCTCTGCTTGAATGGCCCTCCAAGGAAATATTTGTCCCCTGTATGCTAGGAATAGAATACAGTGCTGAAATTGTCTTGGCTCAGCTGTGATTAGCATGGTTCCGATCCCTGACGAAAAGCTTGCCAGTTGATCTTTTGATAGAGCGAAGAAGTGGAAATGGTCAACACCTTGATTTATATAGTAAAACGTTCGAATGCAATTTACAGGAGTGATAAGCCACATAAGGACCAAAAACTTGCTCAAAGAGGTAGCTTTTGAGAAGCGTCTTAAAGGAGGAGAGAGACTTGGAGAGGATTATGGCGGGAATTCCAGAGCTTGGGGTCGAGGCAGCTGAAGGCTCTGCTTCCTTGGCGGGGAGATGAAAATCAGGGATACGCAAGAGGCCAGGATTGGAGGATGTATTTGAAAAATCTATTTTTAAAAACCACTTTAAAGTTGCCCTACAGCAAATGTGTTTATCTTTTGACAAATCTACAAAAATGTCAGACAGCGAAAGACCATCTGGTCCATCTAGCTTAGCCCATACTATTGTGATGCCTTGGATTCAGACACTCCTTACCCACCAGGAGCAATGTAATCTCCTGAGAGAGATGAAAAACTGACCACCTCTGTGTGATCAAAATTAGTCCAGCAGATCACATTGACCATGACTTGTGTTGCTGAGCATCTATCTTTTAGAATGATGTGATCTGTGTGCTGGTCAGTAACCATGTCCAGTTCTCTTTCTCTTAATAAAAGCAAAATACTGCGGATGCTGGAAATCTGAAACAAAAACAAGAAATGCTGGATTCACTCAGCAGGTCTGGCAGCATCTGTGGAAAGAGAACGTTTCGGGTCAGTCAGTGACCGAAGAAGGGTCACTGACCCGAAACGTTCTCTTTCCACAGATGCTGCCAGACCTGCTGAGTGAATCCAGCATTTCTTGTTTTTGTCTCTTTCTCTTAACCTTGGTTCAGTAGGAAACCAAAACCTTTGAACTATGCATAAACAATTAACAGGCTGTCTGACATACAAAGATGCATATCACTATAGTAAGAGTCTCCATCCAAGCTACAGAAAACTCTGCAAGCCTAGAGTTTCAGGTCACTTGATATCGAGTGCAAACTCTGTTCCCTTACCCCAGATATTAGCTGCAGGATAGCATTAGGAAGCTCAGTGTGTGCACAGGGGGGACTAAAACCTCAAGTGACCAACATTCCTTACCCACCAGTTCTCTTTCTCTTAACCTTGGTTCAGTAGGAAACCAAAATCTTCGAACTATGCATAAACAATTAGCTGGCTGTCTGACATGCACAGAAACATATCACCTATAGTAAGAGTCTCCAACCAAGCTTGGAGAGCCATTCAAGCAGAGAGCAATGTGGAATCCTGGAAGCAGCTAGCTGCTTGGAGAAAGGTAACGGGATCCCACTCATCAAGGTGGGTGGCACTGTTGAGACGCAGCAGGCTGATGCTGTGCAGGAAGGGAGAGTGTGGTGCGGGTGGAGGGGGGGCGGAAAGTCAAACTGGTGACCACCTTGAACAAAGTCAATTCAATTGCATTGGATGCATATTAGACTAGCAAGTCATATCCGAACTCGTGAAAGGAGATGGACAATCTAGTGCCTCAGACACTATTGGCATTATGCCAAGAGAGGACTAACCAAAGTTACTTTGACATTTCAAGTTTAAAAGAGACTGAAAGTTGCTGCTTCTTTGGCCTCCTTGTCTCTCGAGAGACAATGGGTAAGAAAGCGTGCTTCAGGTAATGTAAATTAAACTTTAAAAAAGAAGTTCGCCAAAACTGTGAAGAGGATAGCTCCTTATGTGACTGGTGGATAAGGAGTGTCTGAATCCAAAACACTTCTAGAGTTTCGAGCTGTTGACCAGAGCGTGAAAGGCCAGAAGCATGTAAAGTTTAGTCTCAGCCAAAGTGATTGGAATATCAGTGCTGAAATTTTCATTTGTTTATTTTCATGTATGCCTGTTATTAGTTGGACCTGCCTAAACTTGTTAACTTGATGCCTTAATTGTGGGCCCAGTTGAGCCAGTAATAAACAGCTGATTTATTTGGTTACAAAACAGATGAGATGTTGTCTAATTGGCTGATTTTTTTTTTTTTTTCATGAGCTATTGTATAAATTAAGGCCATATAAATTTGAGCTGAGTAGCAAGAGTTCAGTTTTGAGGAAATGAAAGGCTAGAACCGTGTGGAATTTAATCTCAGAGGGAATAAATATTAGAGGAACTTAGTCTTGAGATACAGTGGGACAAAGTTTCATTTCTATCTAACTAATACTTCTCTTGAGTGACTGCAGTTTGAAAGCTGAGCTTTGAGCGAATGGGAATTACAGCTAGTGTTATCAGCAATATCAAGAAAGTCATAGAATGATTACAGCACAGAAGGAGGCCATTTTGCTGCTCTCTGCAAGAGCAACTCACCTAGTCCCACTCTGTGCCTTTTTCCCCATAGCTCTGCAATTTTTTTCTCTTCAGATAATTATCCAGTTCTGTTTTGGAGGCCTTGATTGAATCTATCTCCACCACACTCTCCGGCAGTGCATTCCAAATCCTAACCACTCACTGCATTAAAAAAAAAGCTTTCCCTTATGTCACCATTGTTTCTTTTACCAATCGCCTTAAATTGGCGTCCTCTGGCTCTCATTCCTTCTGCCGATGGGAACAGTTTCTCCCTATCTATTCTGTCCAGACTTCTCATAATTTTGAACACCTCTATCAAATCTCCTCTTAATCTTCATTTCTCCAAGGGGTACAGCCCCAGCTTCTCCAACTTGAAATGAAGTTCCTCATCTCTGGAACCATTCTTGTAAATCTTTTCTGCACCCTCTAATGCCTTCACATCCTTGCATAGTTACAGAGGGATGGCAGTACAGGGAACCCTTGTGATATGTGTTGAGTATGATGTGAGTCCATTATGGAATTTTAGATAGTGGAGTCTCTGGAGCAGACAATCTGTGTATTTAAATAGCCATTGACCACACTATGCAGCATCAGAGAATTCAGGGTTTTTGGACAGTTCAGTTCAGGAAACGGGGATACTGTAGACCTTGAGGAGTGGGTAACCATCCACAGAGACAGTAAAGGAAGACTGGACTCTGAGGTGTAGGTAACTGGATCAAACCTGAAACAGTACGTAGAGGGTAATTATAACTTGGCCAAATAATTTGAAAAAAGAAGCCTGGAGTGACCCACTTCATTTCCTGCAGCCTCTGATTCACAAACAAAAACCTCTAATATAGGACTGCTTTCACTCAAATTGCATAGTTCTAAATTGTGACCAGTACTTCAGATAAAGAAGGGGAAGGGAAAACATTTGTAAAGTAAGTGGGAAATAGGGAAGAGAAAATTTTTTTGCACAATGATGTTACATTGTTACAGTAATATGTATAAGCACCATTGCCACTGTGACTGTTTTACAAGCTTTCATTACAATATCCCAAGACATGGTACTATACAAGTCCACAAGGTTGCATTTTCTGTATAAGCAACATAAATACACAGCTTTTCTGGCACTAAACTGAATTTTGTGTTTTTCTCCTATTGAGGGGAAAAAAAGTTTTCAAAAGACTGCATTCATACTGTTTCTTGTTGCAGGACTCCCCATATAGACAGTCTGGCAAAGGATGGAGTAATGCTGACCCAGCATATAGCTGCAGCTTCATTATGCACCCCAAGCAGAGCTGCTGTTCTGACGGGCAGGTATCCAGTCAGGTCAGGTAGGTGTGTTTGCAACTAAAGCAGTGTAAACAAGAACGCCAACTTATGTTTATATAGCACTTTAACATAATAAAACGTTCCAAGGTGCTTCGCATGAGCATTGTAAGACAAAGTATGACACTGAGCCACAAAAGGTGATGTTGGGTCAAATGACCAAAAGCTTGGTCAAAGTGGTAGGTTTTAAGGAGTGTCTTACAGGAAGAAAGTGAGGTGGAGAGGAGGCAGAGAGGTGTAGGGAGGGTATTCCAGAACTTGGAGCCGAAACAAAGGAATTGCAATTGGGGCACTACACTTGCAACATTGGCCCAAATCTTGCAGGAGTGGGCCATCTTGTGGCATGCACCCTGAGTTGGACTCTTACCTGCATCTTTCAGCTGGAAGATAATTTGTGCTATAACTTGCTAATAACAGCATGGCGAGGCCAGTGAAAATCTGGGATCAGTGAACAATACCAACAGTCTGTCTCCTTAACCATTTAAAGATGGTTAAAGATATAGAAAGAAACAGGAATAATGGAGTTGGAGAGGTGCATTAGATTGAAATCGGGTATAGAAAGAGAACTAAGGGAAAGAAAGATTGAATTGTGAGTAAGTGAAAAATATACACAGGACAAGTTTTAAATCTCAATTTACTACATGCAGGAACTGGAGGGAAAGTTACTAGATACCATTTGTCACTTAAAGGGAACATGCACTGAAAAAACAGGCAACACACAACTGAATTTTAAAGGGGATGTTGTAGTGAATGGATGTTTTTCTGACTGGAGAAATGTGCAGTGGGGTCCACCAATGGTCAGTATCTGCGCCATTGCTTTTTGTATATATGAATGGCCGGAACTTTGGTATAGGGAGGACAACTTTGAAGGCTGCGAATGATACAAAACTTGATGGTGTATTAAGTAGTGAGCAGGATAGGACTTCAGACATAGACTATAGGAATAAAGAAGACTTGCTAAAATTGTACAGGGCTTTGGTGAGACTGCACCTGGAATACTTTGCGGTTTTGGTCTCCACATTTTAAGAAAGGATATACTTGCACTGAAGGTGGTACTAAATTGGTCCCTGGGATGAGGGGGTTGCTCTATGATGAGAGGCTGAGTGAATTGGGCCGATATTCTATCTCTGGAGTTTAGAAGAATGAGAGGCGATCTAATTGAGACATGCAAGATTCTGAAAGGGCTTGATAGGGTAGAAGCTGCGAGATTGTTTCCGTTGGGCGGGGAATCTAGAACGCGGGGGCCGATCAGTCAGGACTGAGATGAGGAGAAATTACTACACTCAAAGCGTTGAGTCTTTGGAATTCTCTACCCCAGAGGGTTGTGGATGCTCCATCATTGAATACATTTAAGGCTGGGATAGTCAGATTTTTGGTCTCGCAGAGAAACAAGGAATATGGGGAGCGGGCAGGAAAATGGAATTGAAGCCCAAGATCAGCTATGATTGTATTGAATGGCAGAGCAGGCTCGATGGGCCATTATGGTCTACTTCTCCTATTTCTTGTGTTCTTGACTAGTGAAATGGGCAGATATATGGCCAATGCAATTTAATGCAAATAAGTGAAATAAACAACTTGGAGAGGCTGTATAATCTAAATGGTATTATTTTGAGAGAGGGTGCAAGAACACAGGGACCTGGGGATACATATTGACAAATCTTTGAAGGTGGCAGGCAAAGTTGATGTGGTAGATAAGAGGACACATGGGACATTTGGCTTTATAAATGTAGACAATGAATATAAAAATGAGGAAGTTGTTAGGCCTCAACTGGAGTATTGTGTATATCTCTGGACACCATGCTTTAGAAAGTATTTTTAGACCTTGGAAAGGGTACAGAGAAGAATATCCAGGGATGAGGTACTTCAGTTATGCAAAGAGATGGATAAGCAGAGCTTAGAGTCAGAGATACAGCACTGAAACAGGCCCTTCAGCCCACCGAGTTTGTGCCGACCAACAACCACCCATTTATACTAATCCTACATTAACTCCATATTCCCTACCACATTCCCACCTTCGTTCAATTCTCCTACCACCTACCTACACTAGGAACAATTTACAATGGCCAATTTACCTAGCAACCTGCAAGTCTTTGGCTGTGGGAGGAAACCGGAGCACCCAGCGGAAACCCACGCGGTCACAGAGAGAACTTGCAAACTCCGCACAGGCAGTACCCAGAACTGAACCCGGGTCGCTGGAGATGTGAGGTAGCGGTGCTAACCACTGCGCCACTGTGCTGCTTGTTCTCCTTTGGAGCAGAAGTGAAACCTAATGGAGGTATTCAAAATTCTGAGAGGTTTTGATAGAGCAAGTAGTGAGAAGCTGTTTTCTGTGGCAATTAGTTCAATAACCAGGGGACATAGATTTAAAATAACTGGCAAAAGATCTAGAGGGGAAATGAGGAGAAATTTTTTCAGGATGTTGAGATCTGGCACTACCTGACTGGGTGGTGGAATCAGAATCGGTAGGAACTTTCAAAAGGCAATTGTATATGCTTTTGAAGACTACTAAATTGCAGGGTTTTGGGGGGAAAAAGCTGGGGTGTGGGGCTAAATTGGACAACTTTCAAAGAGCTGGCACAGGCACAATGGGCCAAATGGCCACCTGTACTGTAAAATTCTGTGATTCTATACTGGCCCATGCTGCCTCCTTTTACCATCATCCCTTTTGTCATTTGATTACTGCTTCCCATAATACAGACCTTCCCATTGTTCTTCCTCACCCTTTTTTTCCCTGGTTCAGTACTTGCTTACAAACTTGTTAAATTGCTAACGTCTTCCGGTTCTGATGAAAGGTCATCAACCTTAAATATTAACTTTTTTTTCTTTCTCTGCATAGACTATCTGACTTGCTGTGTGTGTCTCCCTCTCTCTTTTTATATCTGTGCATGTTTCTCTTTTCCCCACACCCATCCCTGACCCCATGTTCTGAATGCAGCAGTGACAGAATGGACTAGTGGAAAGATTGAAGCCCCAGCATTAGGACTGAGGCTGGTAGGCATCTGGTAATTCGGGTAAGGATATCTCTCACACACAGCTATAAACTTAAAATGTTGGGTGTGAATGATGGCTCAGTCTTCTGATTGAAACATAGAAAAACTGACAGCACAGAAGGAGGCCAAAAGGCCCATGGTCTCTGTGCTGGCCAAACAAAAGTGTTCGCCAGCCTAATGCTACCTTCCAGCTCTTGGTCCATGGCCCTGTAGGTTACATAGAAACATAGAAAATAGGAGCAGGAGTTGGCCATTCGGCTCTTCGGACCTGCTCTGCCATTCAAGAAAAATTATGGCTGATTGTCTAATTCAGTACCCAATTCCCACTTTCTCCCCATATCCCTTGATCCCTTTGGCATTAAGAAAGATATCTATCTCCTTGAATATATTTAATGGCTTGGCCTCCACTGCCTTCTGCTGTAGAGAATTCCACAGGTTCGTTACCCTCTGAGTAAAGAAATTTCTCCTCATCTCAGTTCTAAATGACATACCCCATATTTTGAGACTGTAACCCTGGTCCTGGATTTCCCAGCCATCGGGAATATCCTCCCTGCATCTAGCCTGTCTAGTCCTGTTAGAAGTTTATAGGTTTCTATTGGATCCCCTCTCATTCTTCTAAACTCTAGTGAATATAGGCCTAGTCGACCCAATCTCTCCTCGCATGTCAATTCTGCCATCCCAGGAATAAGCTCAGTAAATCATCTTGCACTCCCTCCATGGCAAGAAAATCCTTCCTCAGATGAGGAGACCAAAACTGCACACAATACTCCAGATGTTGTCTCACTAAGGCCCTGTATAACTGCAGTAAGACATCCTTGCTCCTGTACTCAAATCCTCTTGCAATGAAAGCCAACATACCATTCACCTTCCTAACTGCTTGCTGCACCTGAATGCTTTCTTTCAGTGACTGGTGTACAAGGACACCCAGGTCTCATTGCACCTCCCCCTTTCCCAATCTTTCACCATTCAGATAATCTACCTTTCTGTTTTTACAATCAAGGTGGATGACTTCACATTTATCCACATTATACTGCATGTGCCCACTCACCCAACTTATCCAAATCACATTGGAGCCTCTTTGCATCCTCCTCACAGCTCACATTTCCACCACCCCCCCCCCCCCCCCCCCCCCGGTCACCCCCACCACCGCACCCAGTTTTGTGTTACAGCACCTTAAGTGCGTATCCAAGTGTTTTTAAAATCTGATCAAGTTTTCTGCCTCTACCACCCTTTTCAGGCAGTGAGTTCCAGACCCCAACCTGGGTGAAAAAACTACTCCTCAACACCCCTCTAATCCTTCTACCAATTACTTTAAATATATGCCCCCTGGTTGTGGACCTCTCTGCCAACTCAAATAGGTCTTTCCTATCCACACTATCTCGGCTCCTCCATAATTTTATGCCCCTCCATTGAATCTGCCCTTGGCCTCCTCTGATCCAAGGAAAACAGCCCCAGCCTATCCAATCTTCCCACATAGCTAAAATTCTCCAATCCTGGCAACATGCTCCTAAATCTCCTTTGTATCCTTTCCAGTGCGATCACATCCTTCCTGTAATGCAGTGACAATTTAATGAATAATAAAATAATTCTATCTTAATAATCTAGGTTTGGTTGAATTTGATAACTTGCTTCATCCTTAATTTGCTATAGATTGCTTGAACCAGAGATTTGTTTGCTTTGACGTCAGATGGCAATTTACTACAGGCCTTCTATTGCTTTAAAAGAAATGTTCTGGTCTCAGCAACAACAATAACTTGTATTTGCATATTGTCTTTAACATAAAACATTCCAAGGCACTTCACAGGAGCATTATACAAAATATGACACCAAGCCAAATAAGGAGATATTGGGGCAGGTGACCAATAGCTCGGTCAAAGAGGTAGGTTTTAAGGAGTGCCTTAAGGGTGGAAAGAGAGGCAGAGAGGTTTAGGGAGAGATTGCCAGAGGCTGGGGCCAAGGCAGCTGAAAGCACATCTGCTACTGATAAAGCAATTAAAGTTGGTCATGTTCAAGAGGCCAGCATTACAGAAGTGCAGATATGAGGGTTATGGGCCTGGAGGAGATTAGAGATAGGGAGGGGGTGAGGCCATGGAGGAATTTGAAAACTAGGATGCGTATTTTAAAATTGTAGCATTGCCTAATCTGGAGCCAATAGAGATCAGCAAGCATGGGCAAAGGGTGAATGGGACTTAGGTCTCCCATCAAATCTCTCTCCGTGCTGCTCTTCCATCTCTGTAAATCACCTGTCTCTGAAGCGCTCTCTTTCACACCCTTGTCAATTCTGGGCTTGACCATTCCAATGCTCTGATGGCTGGTCTCCCATGTTCTGTAAACATCAGTCTATCTACAACTTTTCTGCCTGTGTCCTATCTTGCATCAAATCCCACTCGCCCATCACTCTCTTGCCCTTGTTTCCTACATTGACACCTGCACCTCCAAAGTCTCGCTTTGTATATGTTCATCTGTGTATTTAAAACTTTGTGGTCTCACCCCTGTCTTTCTAGCCCTCTCCCTCCTCCCACAGAACCCTCTGTTCCTCTGGGATTGGCTTGTTGTGCATCCTCTCCCTCCCTTTTCCCCACCATTAGTGGCTGTACCTTAAACTTTCTAAACCCTAACTCTGGAATTCCCTCCCTAAACCCTTCTGCCTCTCCATCTCCATCTTTTCCTTTAAGACTATGCTTAAAGCTCACCTCTTTGACCAAGATTTTGGTTAACTGGCACCACCCCCCACCCCCCCCAACCCCCAATATCTCTTTCCTTGGTTAGGTATCTATTTTTGTCTGATTGCGCCTCTGTAAAGTCCCTTGGGATATGTTTCTATGGTAAAGACGCTATGTAGATGCAAATTATTGTTGGCAATTGTGTTGGTTATAAACGTTATCATGCAATTGCTCCATATCATCCTTTGTTATCAGTCTAGATGCTACACTGTAAGCAATCTCAGGGGTATTGTTACTACAGGATTTGTGTTTGGATCATTTGGCTACTTCACATTTACTTGCCAGCAAAAGTGTTTTGTGACCATTGCCCAACAATGTAGTTTGGTTGCCAGCAATAGTTTAGAGCATATCATGTTCAGGGGTCCAGGGATCTGTTTGCACATGCAGATTTTGTGATCTTTGCATCTGATGATTCATCATGAAGCAATGATATTAATCAGATAGTTGGATCAAGTTCAAGCTCATGGATGTTTTGTATTGTCTAGTTGGCAGAAGGCTGTTGGCAATGATTAGCAGCCAAGTCTAATATCCATAATTGCACTGTTTGGCCAAGAGTTGCCAAATAACAATTGGGAATGAGGACCCTGGCCAGTTTTTCTTTTCTCTCTTTCACTCTCTCTCCATTTTCCTTCCTCCCTCTTCCCAACACAGTGGTGAGGCCAACTGGTTGAGATCAGCTAACTCAGCACAGACCAGGGATCAAACCTATTATGCATTCTCTCCGCTAGTTGCTGGAGAAACTCACCAAGCCATTGATCAGTTTGTTCTCACTCTTGCTCATGCTGGCTGATTTGGCAAGAGTTCTATTCAGCTGTTTTGAGAACTTGTTCATCAATAACATACAATTTGCAGTCATCGTTTGTATTCACTGTCATATGTGAATGTTTTATGCCATCAATTATCATTACTCCTTACTAGGCTTGCAATTACAACCTTAGCCAGGTTCACTCATTGGACCATTACCTTAAATGGAACTTTTGTATTTCTGTCCTGTAATTAAGAGTCATAGAGTCGTACAGCATAGAAATAGGCCCTTCGGCCCACCGTGTCCATGCCAACCATAATGCCTATCTATACTAATCCCACCAGCCTGCATTAATTCCATATCCCTCTATGCCTTGCTCATTCAAGTACCTTTCCAGATGCCTCTTAAATGTCGCTACTGTTCCTGCCTCCACCACCTCCTCTGGCAGCTCATTCCAGATACCCACTATTCTTTGTGTGAAAAATTTACCCCTTTGATCCCCTTTAAACCTCCTCCCTCTCACCTTAAATCTCTGCCCTCTAGTTTTAGCCACCCCTACCATGGGAAACATACTCTGGCTATCTACCTATCTATACCTCTCATAATTTTATATACCTCTATCATGTCCCCTCTCAACCTCCTTCACTCCAGGGAAAACAGACCCAGCCTATCCAATCTCTCTTTATAACTCAAGCCCTCCAAACCAGGCAGCATCCTTGTGAATCTTTTCTGTACCCTCTCTAGCCTAATCACATTTTTCCTGCAGTGCGGTGACCAGGACTGCACACAGTACTCCAAATGCAGCCTAACCGACGTTATGTACAACTGTAACATGACGTCCCAACTCTTGTACTTAATGCCTCGGCCGATGAAGGCAAGCATGCCATATGCCGCCTTCACCACCCTGTCTACCTGTGTTGCCACTTTCAGGGAGCTATGTACTTGCACCCCAAGGTGTCTCTGCTCAAGAACACTCCCCAGGGCCCTGCCATTCACTGTATGTGTCCTGCCCTGGTTTAACTTCCCAAAATGCATCACTTCGCACTTGTCTGCATTTAATTTGCCACTCCCTTGCCCACTTTCCCAGTTGATCTATATCCTGTTGTAACCTTAGACAACCTTCTTCACTGTCCACTATACCACCAATTTTGGTGTAATCTGCAAACTTACTAATCATGCCCCTTACATTCACATCCAAGTCATTAATATATATGACAAAGAACAGAGGGGCCAGCACCAATCTCTGCGGCACACCACTGGTCACCGGCCTCCAATCTGAAAAACAACCCTCCACTACCACCCTTTGCCTCCTATCACCAAGCCAATTTTGTACCCAATTTGCTAGCTCACCCTGGATCCCATGTGTTCGAACCTTCTGGACCAGCCTACCATGCGGGACATGAAGAGAAAATGGAATTGTAGACCGGTTAACCTGACATCAGTAGTGGGGAAAATGCTAGAGTCCATAATAAAAGATGTAATAGCAGAGCACTTGGAAGACAATAACAGGATCAGACAAAGTCAACATGGATTTACGAAAGGGAAATCATGCTCGGCAAATCTACTGGAATCTTTTGAGGATGTAACTGGTAGAATAGATGAGGGAGAACAGTGGATGTGGTGTATTTGGACTTTCAGAAGGCCTTTGATAAGGTGCCACAAGAGATTAGCGTGCAAAATTAAAGCACATGGGATTGGGGGTAAGGTACTGACCTGGATAGAGAACTGGAAACAAAAAGTAGGAATAAACGTGTCTTTTTCTGAATGGCAGGCAGTGACTAGTGGGGTACCGCAGGGATCAGTGTTGGGACCCCAGCTATTCACAATATATATTAATGATATAGATGAGGGAATTAAATGTAATATATCCAAGTTTGCAGATGACACAAAGCTGGGTGGGAGTGTGAGCTGTGAGGAGGATGCAGAGAAGCTCCAGTGTGATTTGGACAGGTTGAGTGAGTGGGCAAATGCATAGCAGATGCAGTATAATGTGGATAAATGTGAGGTTATCCACTTTGGTGGCGAAAACAGAAAGGCAGATTATTATCTGAACGGCGAAAGATTGGGAAAGGGGGAGGTGCAGCGAGACCTGGGTGTCCTTGTGCACCAGTCGCTGAAAGTAAGCAAGCAGGTGGAGCAGGCAGTTAAGAAGGCAAATGGTATGTTGGCCTTCATAGCGAGAGGATTTAAGGACAGGAGCAAGGATGTTTTGCTGCAATCATACAAGACCTTGGTGAGACCACATCTGGAGTATTGTGTGCAGTTTTGGTCTCCTTATTTGAGGAAGGATGTTATTGCTATGGAGGGAGTGCAGCGAAGTTTCACCAGGCTGATTCCTGGGATGGCAGGCCTGACTTAAGAAGAGAGATTGGGTCGATTAGGTTTGTATTCGCTAGAGTTTAGAAGAACGAGAGGGGATCTCATAGAAACCTACAAAATTCTAACAGTACTGGACAGACTAGATGCAGGAAGGATGTCCCTGATGGCGGGAGAGTCCAGGACCAGGGGTCACCGTCTAAGGATAAGGGATAAGCCATTTAGGACTGTGATGAGGAGAGATTTCTTCACCCAGAGTGGTGAACCTGTGGAATTCTCTACCGTGGAAAGCAGTTGAGGACAAATCATTAAATATATTTAATACGCATACGGATCAGTGGATGGGGTAGCTGTTGAACAGGCAGATACCGAGTGCAGAGAGTCTGTGAGGAAGGTTAGACAGTTGACAGGGCAAAGTTGCAGCCAGTATGATGGGTTGAAGTGTGTATATTTTAACGCAAGAAGTGTCAGGAATAAGGGTGATGAACTTAGAGCATGGATCAGTACTTGGAGCTACGATGTTGTGGCCATTACGGAGACGTGGATATAACGGGCAGGAATGGATGTTCCGGGGTTTAGATGTTTCAAAAGGAATAGGGAGGGAGGTAAAAGAGGTGGGGGAGTGGCATTATTAATCAGGGATAGTATCACAGCTGCAGAAAGGGAGGTCGTCGAAGAGGGTTTGTCTACTGAGTCATTATGGGTGGAAGTCAGAAACTGGAAAGGAGCAGTCATTTTGTTGGGAGTTTTCTATAGACCCCCCAATAGCAACAGAGACATGAGGAACAGATTGGGAGGCAGATTTTGGAAAGGTGCTGAAGTAACAGGGTTGTTGTCATGGGTGACTTCAACTTCCCTATTATTGATTGGAACCTCCTTAGTGCAAATAGTTTGGATGGAGCAGTTTTTGTCAGGTGTGTCCAGGAAGGTTTCCTGACTCAATATGTAGATAGGCCGACTAGAGGGGAGACTATGTTGGACTTGGTGCTTGGCAACGAACCAGGCCAGGTGGCAGATGTGTTGGTGGGAGAGCATTTCGGTGATAGTGATCACAACTCCCTGACCTTTACTACAGTCATGGAGAGGGACAGGAGCAGACGGATGGGAAAATATTTAATTGGGGGAGGGGGAATTACAATGCTATTAGGCAGGAACTGGGGAGCATAAATTGGGAACAGATGTTCTCGGGGAAATGCATGACAGAAATGTGGAGGTTGTTTAGGGAGCACTTGCTGCGACTGCTGGATAGGTTTGTCCCGATGAGGCAGGGAAGGGATGGTAGGGTGAAGGAACCTTGGATGACGAGATGTGGAACAGCTAGTCAAGAGGAAGAAGGAAGCTTCCTTAAGGTTGAGGAAGCAAGGATCAGACAGGGCTCTAGAGGGTTACAAGGTAGCCAGGAAGGAACTGAAGAATGGACTTAGGAGAGCTAGAAGGGGACATGAAAAAGTCTTGGCGGGTAGGATTAAGGAAAATCCCAAGGCGTTCTACACTTATGTGAGGAACAAGAGGATGGCCAGAGTGAGGGTAGGGCTGATCAGGGATAGTGGAGGGAACTTGTGCCTGGAGTTGGAGGAGGTAGAAGAGGTCCTAAATGAATACTTTGCTTCAGTATTCACTAGTGAGAGGGACCTGGTCGTTTGTGAGGACAGTGTGGAACAGGCTGAGGTTAAGAGGGAGGATGTGCTGGAAATTTTGAATGATATGAGGACAGATAAGTCCCCGGGGCCAGACGGGATATACCCAAGGATATTACGGGAAGCGAGGGAAGAGATTGCTGTGCCTTTGGCGATGATCTTTGCTTCTTCACTGTCTACTGGAGTTGTGCCGGATGATTGGAGGGTGGCAAATGTTGTTCCCTTGTTCAAGAAAGGGAATAGGGATAACCCTGGGAATTATAGACCAGTCAGTCTTATGTCGGTAATGGGCAAATTATTGGAGAGTATTCTGAGAGACAGGATTTATGATTATTTGGAAAATCATGGTTTGATTAGAGACAGTCAGCATGGCTTTGTAAGGGGCAGGTCATGCCTCACAAGCCTTATTGAATTCTTTGAAGATGTGACAAAACGCATTGATGAAGGAAGAGCAGTGGATGTGGTGTATATGGATTTTAGCAAGGTGTTTGATAAGGTTCCCCATGGTAGGCTCATTCAGAAAGTAAGGAGGCATGGGATTCAGGGAAAATTGGCTGGCCCATAGAAGTCAGAGGGTGGTAGTAGATGGAAAGTATTCAACATGGAGCTCGGTGACCAGTGGTGTTCCACAAGGATCTGTTCTGGGACCTCTGCTCTTTGTTTTTTTAGTTTTAGAGATACAGCACTGAAACAGGCCCTTCAGCCCACTGAGTCTGTGCCGACCATCAACCACCCATTTATACTAATCCTACACTAATCCCATATTCCTACCACATCCACACCTGTCCCTATATTTCCCTACCGCCTACCTATACTAGGGGCAATTTACAATGGCCAATTTACCTATCAACCTGCAAGTCTTTGGAATGTGGGAGGAAACCGGAGCACCCGGAGGAAACCCACGCAGACACAGGGAGAACTTGCAAACTCCACACAGGCAGTACCCAGAATTGAACCCGGGTCGCTGGAGCTGTGAGGCTGCGGTGCTAACCACTGCGCCACATTTTTATAAATGACTTGGGTGAGGAAGTGGAAGGCTGGGTTAGCAAGTTTGCCGATGACACGAAGGTTGCTGGAGTTGTGGATAGTGTGGAAGGCTGTTGGAGGTTGCAACGGGACATTGACAGGATGCAGAGCTGGGCTGAGAAGTGGCAGATGGAGTTCAACCTGGAAAAGTATGAAGTGATCCATTTTGGAAGGTCGAATTTGAATGCAGAATACAGGCTTAAAGACAGGATTCTTGGTAGTGTGGAGGAGCAGAGGGATCTTGGGGTCCATGTCCATAGATCGCTCAAAGTTGCCACCCAAGTTGATAGGGTTGTTAAGAAGGCATATGGTGTGTTGGCTTTCATTAACAGGGGGATTGAGTTTAAGAGCTGCGAGGTTATGCTGCAGCTCTATAAGGCCCTGGTTCGACCACACTTGGAATATTGTGTTCGGTTCTGGTCGCCTCATTATAGAAAGGATGTGGAAGCTTTAGAGAGGGTGCAGAGGAGATTTACCAGGATGCTGCCTGGACTGGAGGGCATGTCCTACGAAGAAAGATTGAGGGAGCTGGGGCTTTTCTCATTGGAGTGAAGAAGGATGAGAGGTGACTTGATAGAGGGGTACAAGATGATGAGAGGCATAGATAGAGTGGATAGCCAGAGACTTTTTCCCAGGGCGGAAAGGGCTATCACCAGGGGGCATAATTTTAAAGTGATTGGAGGAAGGTTTCGGGGAGATGTCAGAGGTAGGTTCTTTACACACAGTGGTGGGTGTGTGGAATGAGCTGCCAGCGGTGGTAGTAGAAGCAGATACATTAGGGGCATTTAAGCGACTCTTGGATAGGTACATGGATGATAGTAGAATGAAGGGTAGGTAGTTAGTTTGATCTTAGAGTAGGTTAAAGGTTTGGCACAACATCGTGGGCCGAAGGGCCTGTACTGTGCTGTACTGTTCTATGTTCTATATTCTATATTCAAGAGTTAGATCTAGTTCTTGGGGCTAATGGAATCAAGGGATACAGGGAGAAAGCAGGAACAGATTACTGAGTTTGGATGATCAGCCATGATTGTATTGAATGGCAGAGCAGGCTCGAAGGGCCGAATGGCCTACTCCTATTTTTCTATGTTTCTATGAAAGGCTGTGCAAGGAATCCATTCTCACTACCTACTTCATTAGTGAGAGGGTGATGACTATCTTCTAACCTAACTCTGCTTGGGTATTAAAATAAAAGCAAATAATGTGTATGCTGTAAGTCTGAAATAAAAACAAAGTGCTGGAAATACACAGCAGGTCTGACAGCATCTTTGGAGAGAGAAACATAGTTAACATTTCAGGTCTGTGACCTTTCATCAGAACTCTGTTTTCAATGCAAAAATCAAGAGAGGGTAAAAGGCCAGAGGGATGGGTCCAGGTGGAGTGAGAATACTGGAGGCGGGTGAATGGGTCCACTAGTCAAGGGAGAGGACTCTTGACTAAAGAAGTGAGCCTGGAGGCAAAGATGATGGAAAAAGAGCTCAATGTCATGCCGAGTGTGAAATTCATTGAAGTGGCGGCTAAGGGATTAAAACTGAGTCCTTTACTGAGTACAGATCGTTCAGCATCAGGAGAGGGGAAGGTCAGAGTGCATGGTGAATATGGCAAGGGGTGAGATTAGAAGAAGGGATGGGGGTCAGAGGGAAGTGAAAGGGAAGAAAAATCTGGAGGGACATGGTACCCATGAGTTGCTGAAGTTTGCGTTCTTTAACACCTGAAAGGAAGAGAAAAGGTTTTTTGTTAATGCGTCGAATAAGACGAAGGATGAAATGAAACTGCGGAATAGGACAGCTTTGGAATAGGATGAGTGGGTTCTACTGGAGAGAGAGAGAGGTTGAGTGTGTACATGTGGCAGCGCAAGACAATGAGTGTGCATCTCGGGATGCGGCGCCAACAGCAGTCTGAGGAGATGCCTGTAATCCTGGGTGAATTTGAAACAACATGAAGGATGGAACTTTGGTTGGATGCACGTGGAATAAGTCTGAGCCGGAGATGTGGCTGTGAAAACGAGTTTTGGCAGACATCTTATCGAACACAAGGAGGGAAATAGAAAGCAATGAAGGTGAGCAAGGTAAAGGAGATGAACAAAAATCCCATCTGAGAAAAGAACAAAGAACAAAGAAAATTACAGCACAGGAACAGGCCCTTCGGCCCTCCAAGCCTGCGCCGATCCAGATCCTCTATCTAAACATGATGCCTATTTTCTAAGGGTCTGTATCTCTTTACTTCCTGCCCATTCATGTATCTTTCTAGATACATCTTAAAAGACGCTATCGTGCCCGCGTCTACCACCTCCGCTGGCAACGCGTTCCAGGCACCCACCACCCTCTGCGTAAAGAACTTTCCACGCATATCCCCCCTAAGCTTTTCCCCTCTCACTTTGAACTCGTGTCCCCTAGTAATTGAATCCCCCACTCTGGGGGGGAAAAAGCTTCTTGCTATCCAACCTATCTATACCTCTCATGATTTTGTACACCTCAATCAGGTCCCCCCTCTCAACCTCCGTCTTTCTAATGAAAATAATCCGAATCTACTCCACCTCTCTTCATAGCTAGCGCCCTCCATACCAGGCAACATCCTGGTGAACCTCCTCTGCACCCTCTCCAAAGCATCCACATCCTTTTGGTAATGTGGCGACCAGAACTGCACGCAGTATTCCAAATGTGGCCGAACCAAAGTCCTATACAACTGTAACATGACCTGCCAACTCTTGTACTCAATACCCCGTCCGATGAAGGAAAGCATGCCGTATGCCTTCTTGACCACTCTATTGACCTGCGTTGCCACCTTCAGGGAACAATGGACCTGAACACCCAAATCTCTCTGTACATCAATTTTCCCCAGGACTTTTCCATTTACTGTGTAGTTCACTCTTGAATTGGATCTTCCAAAATGCATCACCTTGCATTTGCCCTGATTGAACTCCATCTGCCATTTCTCTGCCCAACTCTCCAGTCTATCTATATTCTGCTGTATTCTCTGACAGTCCCCTTCAGTATCTGCTACTCCACCAATCTTAGTGTCGTCTGCAAACTTGCTAATCAGACCACCTATACTTTCCTCCAAATCACTTATGTATATCACAAACAACAGTGGTCCCAGCACGGATCCCTGTGGAACACCACTGGTCACACGTCTCCATTTTGAGAAACTCCCTTCCACTGCTACTCTCTATCTCCTGTTGCCCAGCCAGTTCTTTATCCATCTAGCTAGTACACCTTGGACCCCCATGCGCCTTCACTTTCTCCATCAGCCTACCATGAGGAACCTTATCAAACGCCTTACTGAAGCCCATGTATATGACATCTACAGCCCTTCCCTCATCAATCAACTTTGTCACTTCCTCAAAGAATTCTATTAAGTTGGTAAGACATGACCTTCCCTGCACAAAACCATGTTGCCTATCACTGATGAGCCCATTTTCTTCCAAATGGGAATAGATCCTATCCCTCATTAACTTCTCCAGCAGCTTCCCTACCACTGACGTCAGGCTCACCGGTCTATAATTACCTGGATTATCCCTGCTACCCTTCTTAAACAAGGGGACAACATTAGCAATTCTCCAGTCCTCCGGGACCTCACCCGTGTTTAAGGATGCTGCAAAGATATCTGTTAAGGCCCCAGCTATTTCCCCTCTCGCTTCCCACAGTAACCTGGGATAGATCCCATCCGGACCTGGGGACTTGTCCATCTTAATGCCTTTTAGAATACCCAACATTTCCTCCCTCCTTATACCGACTTGACCAAGATTAATCAAACATCTGTCCCTAACCTCAACATCCTTCATGTCCCTCTCCTCGGTGAATACTCGTTTAGAATCTCACCCATTTTCTCTGACTCCACACATAACTTTCCTCCTTTGTCCTTGAGTGGGCCAATCCTTTCTCTAGTTACCCTCTTGCTCCTTATATATGAATAAAAGGCTTTGGGATTTTCCTTAACCCTGTTTGCTAAAGATATTTCATGACTCCTTTTAGCCCTCTTAATTCCTTGTTTCAGATTGGTCCTACATTCCCGATATTCTTTCAAAGCTTCGTCTTTCTTCGGCCACCGAGACCTTATGTATGCTTCCTTTTTCCTCTTAGCTAGTCTCTCAATTTCACCTGTCATCCATGGTTTCCTAATCTTGCCATTTCTGTCCCTCATTTTCACAGGAACATGTCTCTCCTGCATGCTAATCAACCTCTCTTTAAAAGCCTCCCACATATCAAGTGGATTTACCTTCAAACAGCTGCTCCCAATCTACATTCCCCAGCTCCTGCCGAATTTTGGTATAGTTGGCCTTCCCCCAATTTAGCACTCTTCCTTTAGGACCACTCTCGTCTTTGTCCATGAGTATTTTAAAGCTTACGGAATTGTGATCACTATTCCCAAAGTAGTCCCTACTGAAACTTCAACCACCTGGCCGGGCTCATTCCCCAACACCAGGTCCAGTATGGCCCCTTCCCGAGTTGGACTATTTACATACTGCTCTCGAAAACCCTCCTGGATGCTCCTGACAAATTCTGCTCCATCTAGACCTCTAACACTAAGTGAATCCCAGTCAATGTTGGGAAAATTAAAATCTCCTATCACCACCATCCTGTTGCTCCTACATCTTTCCATAATCTGTTTACATATTTGTACCTCTATCTCACGCTCGCTGTTGGGAGGCCTGCAGTACAGCCCCAACATTGTTACCGCACCCTTCCTATTTGAGTTCTGCCCATATTGCCTCACTGCTCGAGTCCTCACTAGTGCCCTCCTTCAGCACAGGGGGCCCAAAAGAAGAAGTCTACTCAATCTCTCCTCAAAGGGCAACACCTCATCCCCAGGAACCAGTCTAGTGAATCTTTGCTGCACTGCTGCCTTTTTCTTTTGGGCCTCCTTATCTCTAGAGACAATGGATACGCGCCTGGAGGTGGTCAGTGGTTTGTGAAGCAGTGCCTGGAGTGGCTATGAAGGCCAATTCTAGAGTGACAGGCTCTTCCACAGGTGCTGCAGAGAAATTTGTTTGTCGGGGCTGTTGCACAGTTGGCTCTCCCCTTGCGCCTCTGTCTTTTTTCCTGCCAACTACTAAGTCTCTTCGACTTGCCACATTTTAGCCCTGTCTTTATGGCTGCCTGCCAGCTCTGGCGAACGCTGGCAACTGACTCCCACGACTTGTGATCAATGTCACAGGATTTCATGTCACGTTTGCAGACGTCTTTAAAGCGGAGATGTGAACGGCCGGTGGGTCTGATACCAGTGGCGAGCTCGCTGTACAATGTGTCTTTGGGGATCCTGCCATTTTCCATGCGGCTCACATGGCCAAGCCATCTCGAGCACCGCTGACTCAGTAGTGTGTACAAGCTGGGGATGTTGGCCGCCTCGAGGACTTCTGTGTTGGAGATACGGTCCTGCCACCTGATGCCAAGTAGTCTCCGGAGGCAGCGAAGATGGAATGAATTGAGACGTCGCTCTTGGCTGGCATACGTTTTCCAGGCCTCGCTGCCATAGAGCAAGGTACTGAGGACACAGGCCTGATACACTCGGACTTTTGTGTTCCGTGTCAGTGCGCCATTTTCCCACACTCTCTTGGCCAGTCTGGACATAGCATTGGAAGCCTTACCCATGTGCTTGTTGATTTCTGCATCTAGAGACAGGTTACTGGTGATAGTTGAGCCTAGGTAGGTGAATTCTTGAACCACTTCCAGAGCTTGGTCGCCAATATTGATGGATGGAGCATTTCTGACGTCCTGCCCCATGATGTTTGTTCTCTTGAGGCTGATGGTTAGGCCAAATTCATTGCAGGCAGCCGCAAACCTGTCGATGAGACTCTGCAGCCACTCTTCAGTGTGAGATGTTACTGCCTATAGGGCACATATGCCCTAACTTGGGTAAAGATACCAAAACTGCATATAGTACTCCAAGTGTGACCTCACCAATGCCCTGTATAATTGTAATAAGACTTCTTTACTCTTAACTTTTGTTACAAAGGGATGACATACAAGTTGCCTTCTTAATTGCTTGCTATACCTGCATGTTAACTTGGAGATTCATGCACAAAGCCACCCAGATCCCTCTGAATGCAAACATTTCCCAGTCTCTCACCCTTCAAAAAATGTTCTGCTTTATTTTTCCTACCAAAGTCAATAACAACACACTTTTTTCCATATTGTATTCCATCCTCTACACCCAACATGGCGATATCTCTCTGCACCCTCTCTGTGTCCTCCTCACCACTTACTTCCCACCTAACTTTGTATTGTCAGTAAACTTGAATACATTACACTCAGTCCCCTCATCCAAGCTGAGGCCCAAGTGCTGATCCTTGTGGAACCCACTAGTTACAACTAAATCCCTTCAGCAATTTACACACCTCAAATCCTATCTGCTCCTAAGTCCATGACTCTCATGAAAATAGCTTCTATTCTTTGGGGCTATCCTTGTAATTACGAGCCCTAAGATTCAGTATAAGTTTAATTGCTCTGCTTTATCTTCTCTAGGGGCTTGATATCTTCCACATCTGAGGGCCTGGAAGGTCTTTTGGTTGATCTTGGTCTATGAGTTAGCTGATCCTGCTTGAAAAGATGGTGAAATTTATAAAAGTTGACCTCAGTGTATCTTATCGCAACCCTAACCAGCTTGTGCATAGAGTTATACAGCACAGAAACAGGCCCGTAAGCCCATCGTGTCTGTGCCGGCCATCAAGCACCTATCTATTCTAATCCCATTTTCCAGTACTTGGCCTGTAGCCTTGTATGCTATGGCATTTCAAGCGCTCATCTAAGTGCTTCTTAAATTTTGTGAGGGTTCCTGTCTCTACCACCCCTTCAGGCAGTGCGTTCCAGATTCCAACCACCCTCTGGGTGAGAGAATTTTTCCTCAAATCCCCTCTAATCCTTCTGCCCCTTACCTTAAATTATGCCCCCTGGTTATTGACCCCTCCGCTAAGGGGAAAAAGTTTCTTCCTATCTACTTATCAATGCCCCTCATAATTTTGTATATCTCAATCAGGTCCCCCTTCAGCCTTCTCTGCTCTAAGGAAAACAACCCTAGCCTATCCAGTCTCTCTTCATAGCTGAAATGCTCGAGCCCAGGCAACATCCTGGTGAATCTCCTCTGCACCCTCTCCAATGCAATCACATCCTTCCTATAGTGTGGTGACCAGAACTGTACACAGTACTCCAGCTATGGCCTAACTAGCATTTTATACAACTCCATCATAACCTCCCTGCTCTTATATTCTATGCCTCGGCTAATAAAGGCAAGTATCCCATATGCCTTCCTAACCACTTTATCCACCTGTGCTGCTGCCTTCAGTGATCTATGGACAAGTACACCAAGGTACCTCTGACTCTCTGTACTTCCTAGGGTCCTACCATCCATTGTATATTCCTTTGCCTTGTTAGTCCTCCAAAAATGCATCATCTCCTACTTCTCAGGATTAAATTCCATTTGCCACTGCTCCGCCCATCTTACCAGCCCATCTATATCATCCTGTAATCTAAGGCTTTCCTCCTCACCATTTACAACACCACCAATTTTCGTGTCATCTGACAACTTGCTGCTCATACCTCCTACATTCATGTCTAAATCATTAATGTACGCCACAAACCGCAAGGGTCCCAGCACTGATCCCTGCGGTACACCACAGGCTTTCACTCGCAAAAACAACCCTCAACCATCACCCTCTGCCTCCTGCCACTAAGCTAATTTTGGATCCTATTTACATAATTGCCCTGGATCCCGTGGGCTCTTACCACCTTAACCAATCTCTCATGCGGGACCTTATCAAAAGCCTTAATGAAGTCCATGTAGACTACATCAACTGCTTTACCCTTATCTACACACCTAGTTACCTCCTCGAAAAATTCAGTCAAATTTGTTAGTCATGATCTCCCCCTGACAAAGCCCTGCTGACTATCCTTGATTAATCCCTGCCTCTCCAAGTGGAGATTAATCCTGTCCCTCAGAATTTTTTCCAATAGTTTCCCTACCACTGAGGTTAGACTCACTGGCCTGTAATTACCTGGTTTACCCCTATTACCCTTCTTAAATAATGGTACCACATTCGCTGTCCTCCAGTCTTCTGGCACCTCTCCTGTGGCCAGAGAGGATGTGAAAATTTGTGTCAGAGCCCCTGCTATCTCCTCCCTTGCCTCACATAACAGCCTGGGATACATCTCATGTTAAAAAAAAATCAATCAGCGTTCCCACTCTTGGCATCAGATGAGGACAGGAATAGGTTCAGTTGTAATACACCCTGTAGTAAAATAGCACTTGCATGTGAACACTTAAGTAGGGTACTTGGAAGCCTCTAATTGGTCTTGGGGAAAGTATTGCAACTTGACTTTGTGGCCTAAAAAGATAGTTTACACACTGATGCACTTTAATACATTGTGCAATACTTGGTTTGAAGCTGTTATTATAAACCAGTGTATCATCCAACCTGCTGAGCAATGTCATGGAAGATGCACAGCATTAAATTGTTCAGTACACACACATTCTTAAAACTGATGGACCAAGTCTGTTTCTTTCAGGAATGGCCAGCCGCCAAAGAATAGGTGCCTATATATTTGCAGCCGGATCAGGTGGACTTCCCACGAATGAGACAACCTTCGCCAAGCTCTTGAAAGAACAAGGCTATTCCACAGGCCTCGTTGGTAAGAGCTAGTGGCCATTGGTGATTGTGCCTTCAGCTGTTTAGGCCCTAAGCATTGCAATTCCCTCTCTAACTTTCTGTCCCTCTCCTTTTTAAGATGCTCCGGAAAGCCTACCTCTTTGACCAAGCTTTTGATCGTCTGTCCTAATATTTCCTTTGCGTGGCTTAATAACGCTCCTGTGAAGTGCCCGAGCATAAAGACAATATATAAATGCAAGTTGATAGTGTGATCAAGCACGATCAACGTAAAAATCTTTTGCACTGATCAAATATTACTTTAGAAGGAGTACAAACAGAGAATATTGTAATGTCACAGGACATTCAACATCTGTGAGTTCTGATCAATACATAAAAGAAAGAAAAAGGTTGCAGTTATATCTTGGTTTGTACAACCTTGGAATGTCCCAAAGTACTTCACAGTCAATGAAGTAGTTTTTGAAGCGTGGCCAACTGTGAGAGCAGACAGGGCCTCTATTTAACACCTCATCTAAAAGAAGGCACTTCCGACAATGCAGCGCTCCCTCAGTACTGCACTGGGAGTGTAGGCCTAGCTCTTGTATTCGGGTCTCTGAAACAGGACTTGAACCCACAAACTTCTGACTCTGAGGGGAGAGTGCTATCAACTGGGGCATATTACCACTTTTTACTATGACCCCTCTCTCCCCCTCTCTCGTTTTCCCCACTGCTCTCTCTCTGTGGCTCTCGCTCTCTCTCTTTTTTTTCCCCCCCCCCTGGTAAACGGGGAAAGCCAGGGGTTGGCTACATCTCATAAATGGACACCAGTGTCAATGGTAAAACACTTTGAGGTCGATGACTGGTAATTTCAGGGATGAGATATTTCCCATTGGCAGCTTCTTTCTGACCAGACTGGCTTTTTATATATAAAAAAAGCAAGTGTCATTCTCACAGCTGAATTGGAAGTAGTCCGCTCAGATCTTTTCTAATGCTCATTAACACTCCTTTCCATATTCTGAGCTGACCTCTGCTGAGAGCGGGAAAAGTGGCTGCTGAATTTCAGACAGATTTGAACTTTTCCAGCGGGCATTTAAAGAAAATATCAGAACCCGCCAGTAAACCCCAAAGCTGCCCGAAGTTCAGAAACAGCTGTTCCTGCTCCCACCTGTCAAGACAGCTTTTGGATTTTCTGGCAGCTTCCAATTTACTTCCTTTTAAAAAGCTCGCCGGAAAACCACAAATCCGTCCGAAATTCGAAAACTGCTATTCCCGCTCTCAGCAATAGAGACGCAGAGAGCGAGACATGGACAGGCAGAGGTAAGGGGAGAACAGAGGGGGAAAGAGAGATGGAAACGACACATGGGTGAGGGGACAACACAGATGGGGGGGGCGGGGGGGAAGAGAGGCAGACATGGTGGGGAGGGGGGAGAGAGGCAGACACGGAGGGAGGAGCAGGAGGGGAAAGCAATCAAGATCACTCCTGACGGATGGACTTCTATCCAGCGTACTGTGCTTCGCTACAAAAAGTTTGCAGGCAGACATTGACTACTTGTGCAAGCAAAAAAAAAATGCCAGGTATCTCACTAAATCGGTATCCAACATAGTGAACAGAAAGTAAGTCAATCAATTTGCCTTCATTTCAAACGTCTTCACAAAAATGCATATTTTGTTGTAATTTTGATTAATATTAAGATACATTTTTAATGTCTTTATCTTTCTGAAATTGTCTCACCAGCCTCCCATGTAAGACACACTGTAATGTGGCCCCCCACATAAAAAATTTGGACACCCTTGGACCAAGCCTTTAACGTTGTGTTTTAAAATAACCTAGCAGCTAGATTATTTTAAAACACAAGTTTAAAGGCTTGTTTAATGTAAAGGCTTGTGTTTTGCCATTTTACAATGGCAAAAGCCACTTAGGGAATGTATCGATTTTCTACACTCTGGCATGTATTACTTTCACTTGGGACACACGCTCAGTGCCATGTTGAAAGTTGCTGAAATGTTACTTCTATATAAATGTCTGCTGCTATCTATTTGGAATCACATTGTTCCAGAATTTGTACTGAGGGGAAAACAGGCAAGAAAATCCAAGGGATCTCCAGAAGTCAGCACTGTAAATTTCTCATGAATACAATAGTAGTCAAGGTGAATAAACTCGTCTTGGCTCTACTGTTAATCTCTCTGTCCCTTCCTGTCCCACTCTGCTTTTCTGTTTTACATGGCTCTTCTGAAGTACCAACTGCTCCATCCTATAAAATTCTCCTGATTTGGAGGTCACTGCCCTTTTATTGGCTACCCTGTCTTCAGATACATACAAGCAGATTTGAGAAGTTGCACAAGCATTGACCATCACAGGTTAAATTGTCTTGTGACAATAGCAGTGTGAGAAATGGTCCATCTTCCTAGTACTGATTTTTTTATTTTTTTTTAACTCCCTCACCTTGATAACCACAATAACAATCCTCTCCTTGAGTTTTATGGTTTATCGAATAAATTTGTATTCCTGACTGAATCCACAGATGTCGTCCAATAAGGTCCATCTGCCACCCCGTGACATGGTGTCGCTAGCTCTATTCTGTACACAAAAGTAACTTGCATTGGCATTGCATATTATTTTGCTTGCTAGTTAGCTAACACAGTTGTGCTGCTCTCCATTGATGTTTATATGCTTAGCTACTTTATTTATAGGGGGAAATGGTTTTTTTAAATCGATCTTTGTTTTGATGGCATTAGATTGGCTCTACACTTGTATACAGATTAATTGCCCCCATGCCATGTCCGTGGCTGAGTCAATAATTTGTCAAATGTCCGCAGTGCTACATGTTGATGCCCATCCCCGGGGAAGGCTAGTCCAGCCTAATGACCATTTCTAGTGTTTTCTTACATTTTAAATTTCCAGCATTCATAGTCTTTTAAATCATATATTACCCAAGTTTACCCAGCCTAAGAGGAAGGGACTTGATTAAGAGCATAGGACTGAATGGAGTTGGGATATATTTTCTGGAGGGGAGATCAAAGGCAATCTAATTGAGGTATTCAAAATGATGAAGGGAGCTGACAAAAGTAAATGGGGAATGGCTTGTCTCTTTTTTTTTTCCCTCGAGTAGGGGAATCCAGAAGAAATGGGCAATATCATAAAATTTGAACTCTGGGGATTTTTAAACAACTAATGTTTTTACACAAAAGGTTGACAATGTGGGACTTGCTATCTCAGAAGATCAAGAATGCAAAATTAACTGAGATGTTTAAAAGGAAGATAAATACTTATTTGGGGAAAGGTATGAGAATAAGATTGAGGGGCAGGGTCATTATGTGGAGTCTGGATTTTTTTTTAAATAAAGCTACCATGATGAAAAAAATGGCAGAGCAGGCTCAGTGGGCTAAATGGCCATCTTCTATTGTAAGTACTACAAAATTTGTATTAAAAACATCTTTGGCATCTTAAAGAAGGAAAGATTGGTATGTTATAACATGTCAAACTAAATATCTTCCATGAGAGAGACTCCCTCTCTAGAAAATGGAAATCAATGATTAATCGAGAATTATCCTAATGAATATGACTGAGGTTTATAAGCTTCTATTTAATAACCTAATCAAGTGCCCACCCATATTTTTCAATTTTAAAATTTGCATACTCGTCAAACTATGCTGTTATTGTTGAAAATAGAGACATGTTGTCGAAGCTTTTCATCTTGCACTCATCAGGACAATCACAAGAATAACCAACGTAAGGGAAAACAACAACTTATACTGCATAAGAAGAGAGTGCTGAATGATTGATTGGCAAGTGAACTCTGGTAGAGGCGTTGCCATGGTGAATGCACCAGTTTACGGTGACTAACAGATAACTGCCAAGCTTTGTTTAAAATTTAAATAGGGCATTGCCCTGAGGAATGAACCAGCGAATGGCTGGTACTTATTTTGTTTGTTTCTAGTAAGCGCAAATGCGCCACACTGCGAGCCCGACTGACTATCTTAAATTGGTTGTCAGCGTAATTCTTAGCACATTGTGGATTATTTAGCAAATGTTGTCCAATCGTGGAATCACATCTAATGTTGGACACTTTTGAGTTTTTCAAGCATGGGCTGGTTGTGTATGTGGCCTGTACCTTGCCCATTGTGAACAGCAGAAGGAACATCTGAAGAAGGGTCACTGACCTGAAATGTTAACTCTGCTTCTCTCTCCACAGATGCTGCCAGACCTGCTGAGTATTTCCAGCATTTCTTGTTTTTATTTCAGATTTCCAGCATCCGCAGTATTTTGAAATTTTTACAGCAGAAGGAACATGTTTGATACGATCCGCCAGTCTTTGGGATGTACATCATCACAATGGCATTGAAACTCATATATTACATTACTCATTTGTGTGATAGGCAGAACGTCTTTTTGGCTTAATGGCAGCATCCTGCTAGTGGCGAACACCACACGTGTTGCTACTGCATAGTAGTAGCATGAAACAGCTAGTTTTACCTGTTGTTCAAATTTTTGGGATACATTACCTCAAATTACCCTGGAAGGGTAGATTGGGCTCACTTCAGTTCCGAAAAAGACGACCTTCGGCCCATTTATAAATTTGCGTGATATACAGAGAGAAATGATCTGATCAGGGTAGCCGTTGTCACGCAGGATGTCTTTGATTCGCCCTATTTCCACATCAAGCTTGCATGGTGAGCAAATGGCTCGGGGCCCTATTTGAGGTTGCCTATAAGACCAATCTTCTAGCGCGTGAAACTGTAAGAATCCCAATGCGTGTATTGGCCAGTGAAGGTAAGTTTGCGGTAGACCGTGGTAGAGAACCCCTCAACTAGTAAATCAAGGAAAGGGAGCTTATTTGACTGCTCCATTTCAAAGGTGAATTTGAGCGCAGGATGGAGCGCATTAAGACATGTAAGGAAATTATTGCATGCAGCTATGGATTCAAATATAGTAAAGGTATCATCTACATATCGGAAATATGCAAGAGGGAGGAGGTTAGGTGTTATTCCATCAAAGACATGTTTCTCATGGAACCCAACAAAGATGTTTGCGAGAGCTGGTCCTAGAGGGGATCCCATGGCAACACCATCTATTTGGGCATACATGTGCAAGTTGCCGAGTTTATAAGTTCAATGAATACTGATTCACCCAATGGTGGTGGGTCTAGATCGCCATGATATAGTGCTGCAGTGCATATATCTATGGCTCCATTAAGTGGTACATTGGTGAATGGGCTAGCAATGTTAAATGAGCACAAGGACATGACATTGCTAGCGACATGCAAGTTCTGTATGGTCTTAGCAAATGTGAAGGATTCCTTCACTGTGTATGTGGAGAACTTGCTCAAAACTGATTGTAACAATTCACCTAACCATTTGGCCAATTCATGTTGTGCAGAACCGGTCATAGATAAGATAGGGCATAGAGGGACATGACTTTTGTGTGTCTTGGGCAGCCCATACATACGCAGGTGCCATGAGGATGAACCCGGTCATATATATCACCCGGCAGCTCATTGCTCTTACACAAATCCTGCAAACAATTTTTTTTTTTTTTTTTTTTTAAAGCTTACTTTTGAGCAAGGCTGTCCGGTCATTCGAGCGGCCGGTCCAACAGATATGAATTTGGACTCATTAAGAATGGCGTGCATTTTGTCGATTATAGTCACGCTTGTTAAGGTTGACTATTCCTGCCCCTTTGTCAGGTTTACTGATGTGTATGTCTGGGTTGGTCTTAAGGCCTCGCAATGCTGTCAGACATTTACGTTGCATGTGGAAATCAGACAAGGCATTCGGAATCCCACAATATGCATGCGCTAGAACAAAGCTTGGCTGTTAACTGTCAGTCACTGTAAACTGGTGCATTTGCCATGGCAATGCCTCTATCAATCAGAGTTCACTTGCCAACCAGTCAGCACTCTCTTCTCATGTAGTGTAAGTTGTTGTTTTCCCTTACACTGGTTATTCTTGCAATTATCCTGATGAGTGCAAGACAAAAAGCTTCGACAGCATGTATCTATTTTCAGCAATACTTGTTCTGTGCTACTAAACGACTATTTATGCTGGTATCCTTAGTTCTGCTGGTCTCCAGCAGTGGGTCCCTGTCTGCTGATGGTCTTCTGTGCTGAAGCTAAATCTCAGGCCTACCTGGATATTAAACTACCATGTAGTATGGAGATTACAACGTCCTAACTAAATGCACATAGTATTGGTAACAAGATAGATGAAATAATGATGCAAATAGCAATAAATGCTTTTGATCCAGTAACCATTACTGGGATGTGGTTGCAGAGTGGCCAAGCTTTGGAACTAAACATTCCAGGGTACTTCTCTTTTAGAGAAGATAAGCAAGATGGAAAAGAACCGGGGTGGGGTAGCCCTGATAAAGAATGGGGATGGAACCAATAGTGAGAAAGGATCTGAACCCGGAAAATCAGGATGTAGAATCAGTTTAGATGGCGCTAAGAAATAACACAGGGTAAAAAACACGAGTGGAAGTTGTTTAGAGAACCTCCTAACAGTAGTTATAGTGTTGGACAGAGTATAAATCAACAAATTAAACTAGCATGTAACAAGGGTACTGCAAAAACCGTGGAGACTTTAATCATCTTATAACCAAATTGGCAAAAGCAGTTTGGAGGAAGAGTTCATGGAATGGATTTGAGACTGTTTACGAGAACAATATGTGAAGGAGTCAATGAGGGTTAAGGCTATTTTAGACCTAGGATTGTGCAATGAGACAGGGTTAATTGGTAATTTTACAGTAAAGAATCCTCTGGAAAAGACTAATCATAGAATTTCATATTGAGTTTGAGAGTGGTGTGGTTGGTTAAGTCTAAAGCTAGCATCTTAAAGCCAATTACATAGGCATGAGGGGTCAGTTTTCTATAGACATCTGCATTAGTAAAAGGGAGGTGAAAGGAGGAGTGTGGGCTGATTAGGGATCAAAAAGGGGATTTACAAATGGAGGCAGTGGGCTTAACTGAGCTATTAAATGAATACTTTATGTCTGTCTTTACCAAGGAGGAAGATGCAACCCAGGCAATGGTGAAAGAGGAGGTAATTCAGACATGAGAAGGGTTTAAAATTGATGAGGAGGTGTTGGATAGGCTGTCTGTACTTAAAGTGGATAAGGCACCTGGACTGGATGAGGTGCATCCAAGGATACTAATGGAAGTGAGAGTGGAAATTGCAGAGGCACTGGACATAATCTTTCAGTCTTCCTGAAAGGAAGGTGGTGTCAGAAGACTGGAGAATTGCAAACATTACAGTTCAAAAAAGGATGTAAAGATAAGCTCAGCAACTATAGGCCAGTCAGTTTAACTTCATTGTTGGAAAAATTCTAGTAAGTGATTAAGATCTGGAATGCACTGCCTGAGAGTGTGGTGGAGGCAGATTCAATTGAAGCATTCAGAAGGGAATTAGACTATTACATGCAAAGGAAGAATTTACAGGGAGAAGGTACTAGGTGAAATGCTCATTCGGAGAGCCGGTGTAGATACGTTGGGCCGAATGGCCGCTTTCTATGCTGTAACAATTCTGTGAATCTGTGAGTCGGCTAAGGTGGTTTGGGAAATTGGGTTAAAAGATATGCTGGTAGATGAGCAATGGTGAACATATAAAGAAATAATTCATGATTCTCAACCAATACCCTTGAAGAATAAAAACTCCATGAGAAAACTGGTCCAACCGTGGCTAACTAAAGAAGTTAAAGATCATATTAGATTAAAAAGGCTTACAAGTTTGCCAAAAAGAATAATTAATCCTGAAGATTGGGAGGGTTTTAGAAATCAGCAAAGATGACCAAGAAATTGTTAAAGGGCTAAAGTAGAATGAGAGTAAACTAGACAAACAGATTGTAAGAGCTTCTACAAGTATGCAAAAACAGCATAACAAAAGTAAATGTGGATTCCTTAGTGGCAGACAAAAAAATTATAATGGGAAATAAGGAAATGGCAGGAGCGTTAAATAAATATTTTCTGTCTTTAAAAGACACAAAACACACTGGAAATAGTGGGGAATCAAGGGTCTAAAGACAGTGGGGAAACTTGAGATAATTAATATTAGTACAGCAAAAGTATTGGAGAAATAATGGGACTAAAAGCCAACAAGTCTTCTGGACCTGATGGCCTACGTCTTGGGGTTTTAAAAAAGGTGAATGCAGAGGGAGTGGATGCATTGTATTTGATTTTCCAGAATTTGCTACATTGTAGAATGGTCCCTATTGATTGGAAGCTAGCAAACATAACCCTGCTATTCACAAAAAAAAAGAGGGAGAGAACATGGGGAACTATCGGTCAGTTAGCCTGTCATAAATAGTAGGGGAAATGCTAGAATCTGTTATTACTGGCATGGTAATGGGGCACTTAATTTTTCTTTTATGATCTGATTAAGCAGAGTCAACGTGGTTTGATGAAGGGGAAATCATGTTAGATACTGATTAGAGTTTTTGTGGATGTAACTGGCAGGATAGATAAGGGGAACCAATCGATTTTGCTATATATTTGGATTTTCAAAAGGCATTTAATAAGATGCCACAAGAGATTAAGGAAGGTTCCTGGGATTGAGATAATATAGTAGCTTGGATTGATTGACAGGCAGAAAACAGAGTCAGAATAAACAGGCTATTTTCAGGTTGGCTAGTTGTACTAGTGGGGTGTGGCAAGGATCAGTGCTTGGTCTTCAGCAATTTACAATCTATATCAATAACTTAGACGAGGGAACTGACTGTAATGTATCCAAGTTTGCCAACGATACAAAGCTAGGTATGAAAGTAAGCTGTGAGGAGGACACAGAAGTACAAAGGGATCTAGACAAGTTAATGGGCAAACAGGTGGCAGATGGAGTATGATGTGGGGAAATGTGAAATTATCCACTTCTGTCGGAAGAATAGAAAGCATAATTTTTTTCTAAAAAGTGAGAAATTAGTAAATGTTGGAGTGCAGAGAGATTTAGGTGTCCTACATAAATGAAGAAGTTGACATGTAGGTACAGCAAGCAATTAGAAAAGCAAAGGGCATGTTAACCTTTTATTGCAAGTGGGTTGGAGTATAAGAGTAAGGAAGTCTTGCTGAAACTATATAGGACTTTGAGACCACAACTGGAGTACTGTGTACAGTTTTGGTCTGTTTACCTAAGGAAGGATTTATTTGCCTTGGAGGGGATGTAACAAAGGTTCACTAGATTTATTTCTGGGATATTAGTTGTCCTATGTGGAAAGATTGAGTAGAATGGGTCTATATTCTCGAGTTGAGAAGAATGTAAGGTGATCTCATTAAAATTTATAAAATTCTTAGAGGGCTTAAACATTCCTGAGAGGCTATTTCCCTGGCTGGAGAGCCTAAAACTAGGGGCCATAGGATAAGGTCATTTTACGACTGAGATGACAGTCAATTTATTCACCCAGACGGTTGTGAATCTTTGGAATTCCATACTTCAGAAGACTATGAATGCTCTGTCCTTGAGTTTATGTAAGACTAAGATCAATAACATTTTGGATACTAAGGGAATAGAGCAAAGGTGGGTAAAAATGGAGTTGAGGTTGAAGATCAGCCATGATCTTCTTGAATGCTGGAGCAGGCACAAAGGGCCATATGCCCTACTCCGGCTCCTATTATGTTCTTAAATGCTGGTGGATGAATAACTCTTTGTTTGTGATTGTATTTTAGTTGATTTACGCAAAGTGAAACCCTGACTCCCACAAAGTAAATTGTTGGATGAGCAGGATAATTAAAATGTCGCCATAATTTTTTTTTTGTGCCTCACCATTATTTTGTCACTGAGTTGCCAATTCTCATGATTTCACTCACTAGAATGATTTGTGCTAGTTTTTAAACATTGTTTTGTACAGTTTGTTTTTTCTGAATAACCGCCAATAAATCCCAACAAATCATCAATGATGGCAACTCCTCCTTTTCTTGGTCTCTCTTCTCATTCTCACCACCCCATGTTCACTAATTGTCCCTCTGGAGAAAGGTCATTGGGTGGGGGGTTGTGCAGCTGGAGAAAGGTCAACTGCCATCTCGTTGCAGGAGGGGATGCTTCTGAGGTACATTGTTGGGTCAAAGAAGAGGGAGCTATATTACGCATCTGACAACATAGGAACAGTAGTGGGCCATTCAGCCCTCTGAGCCTGTTCTGCCATTCAGTTTGATAATGGCCGATCTGTACCTCAACTCCATTTACCCCTCCTTACTCTTGATAGTCTTGCCTAATAAAAATCTATCAATCTCTGTCTCAAAAGCTCCAATTATCCCTGCATCCACAGCCTTTTGGGGAGGGAGTTGAAATTATATTACCTTTTTTGTAATATAATTATATTACCCTTGCTAGCATGAACACTATGAGCTGAATGGCCTCCTTCAATGCTGTAACCATTCTATGAATCTGATTTATGTGAAAGTACTTCCTGATTTTGCTACTGAAAGACCTGGTGCTAATTTTAAGATATCCTTTTTTTCTCGATTTTTCCCATACCAGAGAAAATAGTTTTTCTCTCTATCTGTTGAAACTTTTCATATTTTAAGCACCTCTATCAGTTCATCCCTCAAACTTCTAAAGGAATACAGAGGAAGTTACTAGCCTTGGTTCCATATCCCTTAATACCCTTGCCTAAGAACAAAAATCTAGCTATCTCAGTCTTGAAATTATTAATTGACCCTCAGCTTCAACAGCTTTTTGGGGAGAGAGTTCCAGGTTTCCACTGTCCCTTGTGTGAGGAAGTGCCTCATGATATCAGCCCTGAACAGCCTAGTTCTAAGGTTATACCCCCTTTTATTCTGGATTATTCCACCAGAGGAGTGCTGATTTGCACTAGACAAAGGCCAGTTTCGCCACTAGGATGCTTGAGATGTGGAAATTCACCAGCATGTCCCTCTAGCTTCCCACTCCATACTCCTGTGATTTCCTTGCCAAAGCTTACATTGTAGCTACGCACTGCATTTTCTCCACTGCCATTATAGTTTCCTCTCCTCTGGTGAAGCTATGCAAGTGAATAACCAATCTATCCTGGCATTGTCAGCATTACAGAATTTAACTTGTTCCCTTCACTCTCAATTCATGAAGTTGTTTGGTTGCTGCTGTATAGTGGGTAAATACTCTACTAGATTGTCTCATCAGCAAAGAGAACAATGTCACTTTCAATGATCCCCACTGTGTCACTGATAAAGGACATATGCAAATCTTTGAAGGTGGCAGGACAAACTGATAAAGCTGTTTAAAAACACATACAGGATCCTTGATAAAGGCATGGGTCTGGTGTTTCTGCTCAATTGCACTGGGTTTTTCTTTGCAATTTGGCCAAAATCTGCATGAAAGATCATGAAATTTTAAGCACAATTTACATTCAAGTTTCCATGATCTTTTGTGCTAGTTTTAGAAATGTGTCAGAAACATGCTCCGCTGCCTAAATTGGCTACACCGTTTCCCTTTTTCCCCCCCCCCCCAGGTTGAGTTGGTCACCACTGGGGGCAAGCCATTTAGGACTGACATGAGGAGGAACTTCTTCACTCAGAGGGTGGTGAATCCTTTTGGAAGCTCAGTCAAAGTAAGTTAAAGACAGAGATCGATAGATTTCTAGTTGCTTAAAAGCTTTTAAATGTATCTTTTTTGTTTCAATTTACCAAGAAACTGCCTAATGTACCTCAAAATAATTAGAAAATAGTTTCACATTTTTTTAAAAGTGAATTTTAGTAACTTAGAGGTGGTGAATGAGGTATATGGATGGTGAATAAAAATGCTTATATTTTTGTGATCAACCTATTTTCAGTTTTAATCAAACTTCACCCTAAGTTACACTTTTAAATATATGATGGAAATTTTTTTTAAGGCAATACATTTTTTTTCAATTATGTTTTAAAATGCCACTCAATTATGCTGGTTCATGGCAGATTTTGCATTTGGTGATCATACAAATATGCAGGAGTATGGGAACACCACCACTTCCAAGTTCCCCTCCAAATCACATGCCATTCTGACTTTGAACTATATCGCTGTGCCTTTGCTGGGTCAAAACCCTAGAAGTCCCTCCCTAAGCACTGTGGCTGTACCTACACCACTGAACTGCAGTGATTGACAAAGGTGGCTTGTCATCACCTTCTCGAGCACAATTAGGGACGGGTATATCATGGAATGCCCTTATCGCATGGACAAATGAAGAAAAATGAATTTGAATAAAAACCTGGGTTGGAGGAGAGAAAAATACTTTTCCAAACAGACATAATTTGCACTGGAATCAGCAAAGCAGAAGCGAGAAAGTACAAAAGCAAGGGAATTATGCTAGACCTTTCATAAATCACTGTTGGGCCTCAGCTGGAGTACTGTGGTGCACTTTAGGCACCATATTCTAGGAATGAAATCAAGGCCTTGAAGAGGTTGTAGTGCAGAAGTGAGGGATTTCAGTTACAGGGAGAGAGTAGAGAAACTGGGATTGTTCTCTTTAGAGCAGACAATGTTAATGGGAGATTTAATAGAGGTATTCAACATTAGGAGGGGCTTTCACGTAGTACATAGGGAAAAGCTCTTTCTACTGGCAAGTTGGCCAGTAACTGAAGGACACAGATTTAAGTTACTGGCTGGCAAAAGTAAGTTGTGTTTTTATTTATTCACGGGTTGCGTGTGTTGCGGGCAAGGCCAACATTTATTGACCATCCCAAATTGCTTTTGAGAAGATTTCTTATTACAACAGTGACTACACTTCAAAAGTACTTTATTAGTTGTGAAATGCTTTAGGATGTCCTGAGGTTGTGAAAGGTGCTCCAGGTGCAAGTTTTTTTTTTTGTGTGTTCTGGAACGCACTGTCTGGAAAAAGTGGTGGAAGCAAATTCAGTAGTAACTTCCAAAAGGAACTTGCTTAAATACTTCAGAAGGAAAAATTTGCCAGGTTATGGGGAAGGAGTAGGGGAGTACGACTAATTCTATAGCTGTATCAAAAACCCAGCACAGGCCAATAGGCCAAATGGGTTTCTTCTGTGGTATCAGATTCTGTGACACTTAAAAAAAAACAGTGTGCCTAAGTGGTCTCCTATGCAGTTATTGCAGTGAGATGTCGATCTCTTGATCTGCAAATTCTACTGGGGTATCAATTTTAATTTTCATTTTAAACACCAACACCACTGCCAGACTAATGATCTGCAGGTGTATGACCTAGCTCAAGCCCAGCCCAAGTACAAATACTGTGCTGAAGTGCTAAAGGTTATTGAGTTCACTTAGCCATGTAGCTTCGTCGATGACTTTCCTTCCAGTGGCAGCCATGGCTCAGTTGGTAGCACTCTTACCTCTGATCAGGAGGTAGTGAAATCAAATTCCACACCAGCACTTTAGCACAAAATCAAGGCCGACACTCCAGTGCCGTTCTGAGGGAGTGCTGCACTTTTGAAAGTGCTGTCTTCCAGATGAGACTTTAAACCGAGGTCCTGTCTGCATTCTCAGGTGGACATAAGTCCTGTAGCACTACTTCGAAGAGCAGGGCAGCTATCTCTCATGACCAGCCAATATTTATCCCCCAATCAAAATTGCTGTTTGTGAAAGCATGCAAATTAGCTTTTGCATTTCCGACATTACAACAGTGACTGCACTTCAAAAGTACTTTGTTGGCTGTAAAGTGCTTTGGGATGTCCTGAGGTCTTGAAAGGAGCTGTATCGATCGTCAGCTAGAGTTTGCCATTTGTCGTAATTGATGTTGAGGACTTTCATTGAGGTCTCTTGGCATGGGCTACCTCACCATATAGTGCATATCTTTGGGGATGCAGCCATCTACCATTCTGTGCACATACCCAAGCCAGTGAACTCTTCTTTGTTTGATTAGCGCTAGCATGCTTGGCATGTTTGCCCTAGAAAGGCCTGCTTCATTGGTGACATTATCTTTCCATGTGATGCTGAGTATGGATCATGGATACCAGAAATGGAAGTTATTGAGCCTTTGTAGGTATAAGTTGTCCAGGCTTCGCTGCTATACAGCAATGTGCTGAGGATGCAGGACTTGTATATAAGTATCTTGGTCCTGTGGGTCAGTTTGTTGTTTTGTTGATCGGCCGAAGTTGGTGGCTGCCTTTCCAATGCGTATATTGAGCTCTTCATCAAGAGACAGTTTGTCTGTCACCTTAGATCTAAGGTAGCAAAATTTGCTGACTGCTTCAAGTGGTGCATTGTTGAGTCTGATCACGGGTGGAGACACAACACCATGTCCCATAACTACAGTTTTCTTGACACTGATGGGGAGGGAGAGCATGACACAGGCATTGGATAGACAATCCATGAGTCTTTGGAGCTGGTCGTCTGTCTGGCAACTAATGCAGCATCATCAGCATACAGACATTCTCTGATTAGCACATGCTGCACTTTTATTTTGACTTTCAGTCTTGGTAGGTTGAAGAACTTCCTGTCTGATCGTGTGTGGAGGTACACTCCTTCCATGTCAGTAGAGAAAGCATAGGTCAGGAGGACAGAGAAAAAGATAGAAAACAGAGTAGGGGCTAAGTCGCAGCCCTGTTTCACCCCATTCTTGATCTCAAAACTTTCAGAGATGGTGCTGTGTATGTTATCATGGAAGGACCATATGAGACTGCTTGGGAGGACAGCTGATTTTCTCTAGTATCTGGTAGAGGTCTGTCTGCTCATGGCTTCAAATGCTTTTGTGAGATCCTGCACTTTTCTTGAAGCTGACATAGGGAGAAGATCATGTCTACTGTGGATCTGCCTGCTCTGAAGCTACATTGTGCCTGTAGATATATTCTGTTGGCTAGTCAATGGAGCCTCATTAGAATGACTTTGGCAAAGGCCTTCCCAGTGACGCTGAGGAATGAGATGCCCTGGTAGTTGTTGCAATCCCCTCGATTGCCCTTGTTCATGTATAATGTGATGATGTTTGTGTCATGCATATCCTGTGGGACAGAGCCTTCTGTCCAGCAGAGGAGGAGGTTGCATCCTTTCCAGGTTCTTTCCTTGCTGCTAGGCAGTCAATGGCCTTTTCAACCTCCAAGTAATGAGGGTTCTCAAGCATTTAGATGACTGGTAGCTGCAGAAGATCATCAAGCACAGGCAGAGAGATATCTGTTTCACGTGGGTTTGGACTGGAGTAGTGCTTGTTCCTGTCAGTGAGTACTTCGCCATCTGCAGATTTCAAAGGAACAACTTTGGTGATGGGGCCGAGTGCTCTTTTGATACCATCATACATAGCGCAAAGGTTACTATTGTCACCAACAGCTTGTATTTCTTCACAGAAATTGATCCAATACTTGTTGGCAGAGTACCTTGCTGTCTTCTGCACAACTGCCTTGGCTAGCATGAGATTGTCGTGCTTTAGGTTTAGGAAATAGATTGTGAGCCAGGTGAGCTGTGCTCTTCGCTTCAATAACGGGTGTCATTTCTATAAGGTGGGTCTCAAAACAATACCATCGCTGAATCCCCAACCATCAACATCCTGGGGTCACTTTTTTTTTAGACTTTGTAGCGGTTTGATACAACTGAGTGGCTTGCTGGGCCATTTCAGAGGGCATTTAAAACTCAACCACATTGCTGTGGGTCTGGAGTCACATATAGGCCAGACCAGGTAAGGATGACAAACTTCCTTCCCTAAAGGACAATAGTGAACCAGATGGGTCTTTTCCAGCAATCAACAACCCAGAACCTCAGGCTAATGCTCTGGGGACATGGGTTCAAATCCCACCATGGCAGATGGTGGAATTTGAATTCAATTAATGAATCTGGAATTAAAAGCTAGTCTAGTGGTGACTGTGAAACCATTGTCGATTGCTGTAAAAACTGATCTTTTAATTTGGTATTTTACAACCTTCCAGACTCCACATCGAATTCAACAGTTTCATACTAATTGCTCCCATTTATTTTCAGACAGCATGTGATGGAAATAATTCTGCAGTTGCCATTTATAGCTCCTATAGACTCATCTGTTGTTTCTTTACTTATCCATTACAATCTCATTTTGCCTTTCACCTTCATCCCTTTATTCATTTATTCACTCCTGCCTTCCACCCTATCACAGATCTTGCCTTTTGTTCTTTCCCCTCCTCCTCACCCCTTTTCCCTGTCTCTGTACTTGCATAAAACCTGTTGCGTCTATAATAATAATGCTAGTTTTTTGTCTGTCTGGACTGTTTTGATTGGTCAGTTTAAGAGACGCAGGTTGGTGTGTTTATTTGGTGGGGGTGCCTGGCTCACACGGAGACATGTCAGGCGCACAGAGGACTAGATCGCGTGATGCACGTGCAGCTGCCAATTGTTGGAAGTAGAGTGAGGGGTATTGGTGGAGAACAAAAACAGTGGAAAATTAGGGGAGTAGGATGGGGATGGCATGGCAGGGATGGTTGAGAGGATGGAACGATTAAGTGTAGCAAAATGGTGGGGACAATTATTTGATACTACTTATTATTCAAAAGCTAATCTTTGTGCTAAAAATGAAGAGTCACTAGATTTGCATGAAAAAGTTTTAGAAAAGCTGTTGGGTAAATTAAAAGAATAGATCAGCATTGATTCTATAAACCTGAGAAAATGATAACAGTCCAGGTCTTCCAGAGTTTCTACACTCTATTGGGCATGCCACTGTACAAACTTAGACTCAAGAGGAGCAGTTATAATGTTGCTACGAAACTTGAATCCTAAACAAGGACTTTGTCATGGACCAAGATTGGTAGTTAGGAAGCTGTTTTCTTCGATGATAGATGTTGAAATTATAACAGGCAGATTTCAAGTAAAAAGAGCGTTCGTTCCTCAAATACTGTTGAGCCCATCAGATGAAAACATGCCTTTTCAACTTGGGAGAAAACAGTTCCCAATTACACTTTCATAATCTATGACTATAAGCACGTTGCAAGGCTAGACTCATGACAAAATTTGTATTTATATTCCTAGGCTTGTTTTTACACATGTTGCTTTATGTCACTTCTTCCAGAGTGAGAAGTTATGATTCTATTAAAGTCTTTGGTGAAAGAATAACTAGAAATCCTCTATTTAAAGAAGTCGTCGTCTTCTTTGGCCTCCTTGTCTCGAGAGACAATGGGTAAGCGCCTAGAGGTGGTCAGTGGTTTGTGAAGCAGTGCCTGGAGTGGCTATAAAGGCCAATTCTAGAGTGACAGACTCTTCCACAGGTGCTGCAGATAAAATTGGTGGTCGGGGCTGTTACACAGTTGGCTCTCCCCTTGCGCTTCTGTCTTTTTTCCTGTCAACTGCTAAGTCTCTTCGACTCGCCACACTTTAGCCCGCCTTTATGGCTGCCCACCAGCTCTGGCAATCACTGGCAACTGGCTCCCACGACTTGTGATCAATGTCCCAGAGCTTCATGTCGTGTTTGCAGACGTTTTTAAAGACATGGGCGGCCGGTGGGTCTGGTACCAGTGACGTGCTCGCTGCACAATGTGTCCTTGGGGATCCTGCCAACTTCCATGCGGCTCACGTGGCCAAGCACCTCAAGCGCCATTGTCTCAGTAGGGTGTATATGCTGGGGATGTTGGCCGCCTCAAGGACTTTTGTGTTGGAGATATGGTTCTGCCACCTGATGCCAAGAATTCTCTGGAGGCAGCGAAGATGGAATGAATTGAGACGTCGTTCTTGGCTGACATACGTTGTCCAGGCCTCGCTGCCGTAGAGCAAGGTACTGAGGACACAGGCTTGATACAGTCGGACTTTTGTGTTCCGTGTCAGTGCGCCATTTTCCCACACTTTCTTAGCCAGTCTGGACATAGCAGTGGAAGCCTTTTCCCATGAGCTTTTTGATTTCTGCATCGAGAGACAGGTTATTGGTGGTGATTGAGCCTCGGTAGGTGAACTCTTGAACTACTTCCAGAGCGTGGTCGCTGATATTGATGGATGGAACATTTCTGACGTCCTGTCCCATGATGTTCGATTTCTTGAGGCTGATGGTTAGGCCAAATTCGTTGCAGGCAGCCGCAATCCTGTCGATGAGTCTCTGCAGACACTTTTCAGTGTGAGATGTTAATGCAGCATCGTCAGCAAAGAGGAGTTCCCTCGATGAGGACTTTCCGTACTTTGGACTTCGCTCTTAGACGGGCAAGGTTGAACAACCTGCCACCTGAACTTGTGTGGAGGAAAATTCCTTCTTCTGAAGACTTGAACACATGTGAGAGCAGCAGAGAGAAGAAGATCCCAAAGTGTAGGTGCGAGAACACAGCCCTGTTTCACGCCACTCAGGATAGGAAAGGGGTCTGATGAGGTGCCGCTATGCTGAATTGTGCCTTTCATAGTATCATCACCTAATTCCATGACAATTAGTAGCTTTGGTGGACATCCGATCTTTTCTAGTAGTCTGAAGAGACCACGTCTGTTGACTAGGTCAAAGGCTTTGGTGAGATCAATGAAAGCAATGTAGAGGGGCATCTGTTGTTCGCGGCATTTGTCCTGTAGTTGGCGAAGGGAGAACAGCATGTCAATGGTGGATCTCTCTGCTCGAAAGCCGCACTGCCTCAGACACGCTCAGCCAGCTTCTGGAGCCTGTTTAAGGCGACTCGAGCGAAGACGTTCCCCACTATGCTGAGCAGGGAGATTCCACGTTAGTTGTTGCAGTCACCGCGATCACCCTAGTTCCTATAGAGGGTGATGATATTGACATCGTGCATGTCCTGTGGTACTGCTCCCTCGTCCCAGCACAGGCAAAGCAGTTCGTACAGTGCTGGAAGTATACCAGGCTTGGCATTCTTGATTATTTCAGGGGTAATGCCTTCCTTCCCAGGGGCTTTTCCGCTGGCTAGAGAATCAATGGCATCACCTGAGTTCCGATTTTGTTGGCTGTACATCCAGCTCATCCATGACTGGCAGAGACTGGGCTGCATTGAGGGCGGTCTCAGTGACAACATTTTCCCTAGAGTACAGTTCTAGGTAGTGCGCCACCCAGCGGTCCATTTGCTTGCGTTGGTCAGTGATTGTGTCCCCTGATTTAGATTTGAGGGGGGCGATCTTCTTGATGGTTGGCCCAAAAGCTCTCTTAATGCCATCATACATTCCTCTGATGTTTCTGGTGTCAGTGGCCAGCTGAATATGACTGCATAGGTGTTTCCAGTAGTCATTTGCGCAGTGCCTGGCTGTTCTTTTGTGCAGCGCTTCTGGCTGCTTTAAGTGCTATGGATGTTAATGCGCTGGGGGCTTGTAGTTCAGCAATGCAATGCGCTTAGTGGCTATGATAGGTTCCAGCTCTTCGAAGTGAGATTGAAACCAGTCTGCATTCTGCTTCACAGGTTTGCCATAGGTGGTCATTGCTGAGTCATAGATGGCGTCTCTGATGTGGGCCCACTTGATCTCCGTATCCCCTGTCGGAGTGTTTTGAAGGGGTTTTTCAAGTGAATTTAGAAACTTATGTAACAGCTGTGGATGAGAGATTCTGCTACAGTTGCTGCGTGGGCAGCCCTGCTGCTTGGAGTAACGCAACTTTGGTTTGAGTCTCACCTTGCTGCACACCAGGGAGTGGTCGGTGTCGCAGTCCGCACTGTGGAAGCTACACGTGATTTGAATGCTGTTTAAAGAGGCTCGCCTTGTGACAATGAGGTCCAGCTGGTGCCAATGACGTGATCTTGGGTGCCTCCAAGAAACCTGATGACGGGGTTTATTGTGAAAGAACGAGTTGGTGATGCAGAGGTTGTGATGGGTACACAACTCAAGCAGTCTCTGTCCATTCTCATTCATCCTTCCAATGCCATAGCGCCCAAGGCAGGAGAGTCATGAGTCATGGTCGGCCCCAACCCTGGCATTAAAGTCCCCCAGCAGGAAAAGATGTTCGGTATTGGGGATGTTACTAATGATATTATGGAGTTCCTCGTGGAACTGGTCTTTAGCTTCAGGTGGGGAGCAGCGTGTTGGAGCATAGATGCTGAGTACGTGTACTGGACCGGAGGCGGTTCAGTTGGATGGACAGTGTGCGTTCCGAGCCATTTGAAGGTGGCTCTATCATACGGAGCAAAGAATTTCTGATGGCGAAGCCCACTCCATACTGTCTTGGTTCTTCAGGATCCCCACCCTGCCAGAAGAAGGTGTAGTCTTGCTCTCTTAGAGATCTGCTCGCAGGGAGGCATGTCTCCTGAAGTGCTGCAATGTCCACATTGAGTCTACTGAGCTCGTTGTTAATGATGGCAGTCTTCCGAGAATCGTTGATTTGTGTAAGGTCTTCCGACAGGCCAGGACACATTGTTCTGACGTTCCAGCTTGCAAAACGAAGGGCTGGTACCTTTTTTTTTGTCATGCTGTTAGGTGCGATGTTACAGTCCACTTGTTGGGCAATGACCCTGAGCTCCAGCACCCATTGAAGCAGGTGGACTGTGGCAGGACAGAACTTTACTGACCGGAACCTGTCCAGTTTGAGTCGGGCGGTAGCTATGCAATGACCTCTCCCACCAACAAAGGCAACCTGTGGTGCCCAATCTCTATGCCAATTGAGCTGGACTTGTAACCCGTAATTGCTGCCTTCCATATTGTTTTGGTCGCTGTGAGACGACTATGGAGTGACCTCTCCATGGCGCATGCCTGGGCGGATGTATGGAGGTTGTGAGTTGCCCAAGCGTCAAAACCCCCCTCTCTGCCTTCCTGGTGGGGTCCAAAGGAGCACAGAGCACGACGTTTAGCACCAGTATGGCTGCAGGAACTGCCGGAAACATGCCAAAGGTGACACGACCGCCTTCGGGCTTGAGCTTTACGAGGTCAGTCTTTCACTAGTTCCATTTCTTCTATTTGGAGAACTGCAGGTCACAGATGTAAGTGACTGAAACACTGAATGTGCTACTTCCGCTGGCTTGTCTTGTCTATCCAGCTTTTTCTTTAGGATCTCGATTCCTGCAAGCCCTGTCTATCTAAAGATACTGTGACAGTTGGGGAAAGAAAACCAAGAAAATGTTCCATTGGTGCTTCCATAGACTGTTTGACAGTCTAACAGGATGCTGAGGCCCACAACTTCTAAATGTGATTCCAAAATAGTGGCCAGCCAACATCAGCGAGAGGAAAAATATGTAAAGGAAGTGTTGTAAATGAAAATATCACTAGAGATTGCACTGGCAATTTGTGATTTAATTATGGCATGTAGACTGTTCTAAATGTACCACATAGACATTGGGATAACATTTCAACTCTGTGCCCTGACATAAAACTGACATTGTCAATTGGCCACCCATTGGGTAAAACATGGCGAACGGAAAAGCCTTGACGAGGAATGTGTTTGGACGATGTGGACGGCTTATTGGGAATAAAGGTGCCCCCGAACATGAAAAAGCCACAACCCGGCCCCAGTTGACTCCATCATGGAACAGCTCCTTGGCCACAGCTTCAAAGCGCCCGCGGGCAGTGTCCGGCTCAAAGCGCATCTGCAGCACGATGTCAGCACATTCCTGCTGGTACTGGCGCTCGAAGCTGTCGCCCACCTCCCGGAGGATGCAGTGAGCTTTCTCGGCGGTGATGGTGGGAGCTGATGAAATGTTTTATTACCTGTGTTTTTTCCCCGCTCCCCCTTGCACCATCTTCCCTCCACCCCTCCCCCTCGCATCCCCTCCTCCCACCTCCCACAGGCATCCACCTATCCCTGAGCAGGGGCCCAAACAACCCCACTGCCTTGTGGCCATCTCTGGAGAGACCAAGGCTAAGGGAGTAAACCCTAACAGAAAATCTGGAGCGAAACCCCGAAGGCAGTCATTTAAAGAAGTACAGCAGCAATAAAGATACTAATTTGACGCAAATGTTTTGCTGACCTCTGCTAGTCTGTAATATTTTCCAGTTCTGACGATAGGTCATCTAACTGAAATGTTAACTTTGTTACCCTCTCCACAGATGTTGCCTGTCCTGCTTAGTATTTCCAGCATTTTCTGTTCATATTAGGCATTACATTTCTTTGCTAATTGTACCTCAGTGATAAATATTTTTAAGCCAGCCAGTAGTGTTTGGCAGATGGAGTGCATCTACTGCATTCTCCAAGTTATCACCTAGAGGCCTGGGCCATTTTTGCCATCTTGTTGGCCAGCACTCTAAAGCTACGTGCCAGTTGGGAAGAGTGGGGAAATTGGTGGTGGGGAGGGAAGGAAACGATCAGTGATGGGGTGGAGTTCGAGCCACGCACAGATTGGCAGTAAGCAGGGACTAGTATTGTGGGGCACGAGAAAATAAATGTTCAAAATATTTTGTGCCGTGTTTTCTTTTTGAATGGCCTCTAGCGGTTCCTTTTGAGGGCAGCTATTTCGCTTGCACAATGTTGGTACAAGTACCACAAATTGACATTCAGCATTCTATGTACATTACAGAACCCCTATTTGTGGTGGTTTTATTGCTGCTATGAAGCAGCAGGCTAGGCCTTCTTTGTCCTATAGAGCTACTCTTTATCAGTTGAGACGTATGGTAAGATGCATGAGCAAGTAGATGAGGCAAACAGTATAGATGCATTTAAGGGGAATCTAGATAAGTACATGAGTGAAAATAAAATGGAAAGATATGCTAGAAATTTGGAATTCTCTTCCTCAAAAGGCAGTGGAAGCAGAGTCTTTGAATATTTTAAGGCAGAGGTAGATAGATATGTGATGAGCAAGGGGGTGGGAGGTTAACGGGGGTTGGTGGAAATGTGGAGTAATCCATTCAGCCATGAACTTATTGAATGGCGGAGCAGGTTGGAAGGGCCGAGTGGCCTACTGCTCGTAATTCATATGTACATATGGAACTCTACATTGCCACTAAAACGAGCTCATCAACACACATGGAGGAGGAGGCATGTGTTGAGGTCGGTTCCATTATTGGCAGAATTTTTTTTTTTTGTTGAAGAAACTTTACACTGCAATTAGAGAAAGTACTGCTGAGCTTTCCTTGAGAAGGTGAAATTGTGTCGATAGCAAGAGGCCTGTAGAAGATGGCAGACTTAGTGAGCCAACTTCCACATTGTACCTTTCTTTTTCTAATGAATCTAAAGGTTTTTTTTTTCGACAAGCTGAATCACATAGAATTTACAGCACAGAAGCACGCCATTCATCCCAGCTGGTCCATGCTGGAGTTTATACTCCACATGAACCTCCTCCAACTCTCCTTCATCTAATCCTATCAACATAGCCTTCTACAAAAGCAAAGTACTGCAGATGTTAGAAATCTGAAATGAAAACAGAAAATTCTCAATACTTAGCAGGTCTGACCTTTCATCATAAACCTGAAACATTAACTCTATTTCTTTCTCCACAGATGCTGCCAGACCTACTGAGTATTTCTAGCATATCCTTCCATTTTGTTTTTAGTCATGTACTTATCTAGATTCCCCTTAAATGTGTCCATACTATTCGACTCATCTACTTGTGGTAGCAAGTTCCACGTTCTAACCACACTTTTTGAGAAAAGAAGTTTGCTGTTCTGAGTGATCTAATTGAGGTGTTTCAAATGGTGATCGGGTAGATACAGAGAAACTATTTCCTCTTGTGGGGAAATCAAGAACATGGGGATAAAATCTTAAAGTTGGAGCCAGGCCATTCAGGAAAGAAATTAGGCAACGTTTTTTCTCATAGAAGGTAGTAGAAATCTGGAATTCTCTTCCTCCAAAAGGCTGTGCATGGTGGAAGTCAATTGGAGCCTTGAAAACTGAGATGCACGTTTTTCTATTGGGTAAGGGTATCAAGGGATATGGATCAAAGGTGGGAATATCTAGGCTTTGGCTGATAAGTGGCAAGTAACATTCACGCTACACAAGTGCCAGGCAATGAACATCTCAAACAAGAGAGAATCTAACCATCTTCTCTACATTCAATGGCATTACAATTGCGAATCCCCCACTATCAACATCCTAGGCATTGCCATTGACCAGGAACTGAACTGGAGTAGCCATATAAGTACCGTGGCTACAAAAGCAGGTTAGAGGCTAGGAATTCTGCGATGAGTAACTCACTTCCTAACTCCCCAAAGCCTGTCCACCATCTACAAGACATAAGTAAGGCATGTGATGGAATACTCTCCAGTTGCCTGGATGGGTGCAACTCTAAACATTCAAGAAGCTCGACACCATCCAGGACAAAGCAGTCCGCTTGATTGGTACCCCAACAACAAACGTTCACTCCCTCCACCACCGATGCACAGTGGCAGCAGTGTGTACCATCTACAAGATGCACTGCAGCAACGCACCAAGGCTCCTTCGACAGCACCTTCCAAACCTGTGACCTCCACCACCTAGAAGGACAAGGGCAGTAGATTCAGTGGAACACCTCCACCTGCAAGTTCCACTCCAAGCCACACACCATCCTGACTTGGAACTATATCTCCATTCCTTCACTGTTGCTGGGTCAAAATCCTGGAACTTACTTGCTAACAGCACTGTTGGTGTACCTACCCCACATGCACTGCAGCAGTTCAAGAAGGCTACTCACCACCTTCTCAAGGGCAATTAGGGATGGGAAATACATGCTGTCCTAGCCAGTACGCCCACATCCCCACGAATGAGTAAAAAAAAAAATGGAGTTGAGGTGCAGATTAGTCGTGATCTAATTGAATGGTGGAGCAAGGTCAAGGAGCTGAATGAGCTACTTCTCTTCTTTAGGTGTTAGCTATGACTCGGTTGGTAGCATTCTTGCTTCCAAGTCAGAAGGTCATTGGTTCAAGTCCCACTCCAAAGACTTGAGCCCATAGTTCAAGCTGACACTCGAGTGCAACTTGGAGAGAGTGCTGCAACTGTCGGTAGGGCCCTCTAATGGTTGACCTGTCACACCGAAGTCCCCAGCTGCCCTTTCAAATGGGTGTAAAAGATCCGATAGCACCATTTCCGAGAAGGTCAGTAGAGTTCTCCCTGGTGTGTTGACCAACATTTATCTCTTAACCAACATCGTTAAACCAGATTATGTTGTCATTGTGTGGAACCTTGCTATGCACAAATTGGCTGAGTTTCCGATATGGCAACAGTAACTGTGTTTTACAAAGTACTTCATTGGCTGTAATGCACTTTGGGATGCCCTGAGGTTGTGAAAGGCACTATATGAATGCAAGTTAATTTGTTCTTGTGTTTCTATGTTCTTGCTTTCTAGGGAAATGGCACCTTGGTTTAAATTGTGAATCTAGTGATGATCACTGTCACCATCCACTCCATCACGGTTTTGACTACTTTTATGGCCTTCCGTTGACCAATCTGCGCAACTGCAAGCCCAATGGAGGCAGTGTCATCATCGTCGGGGCTCGGAGTGCCATATATAGCACAGTCCAGGTTGTGGCTCTAGCCCTGTTCACACTGCTGCTGTTAGACTTCTTTCAGCTCGTGAAGATGCCTTGGAGAGCTCTGGGTTTCGTCTTTCTTGCTGTCGTACTACTGCTTGCTGCTGTTCTGCTTTTCTTCTCTCAATTTCGCAACCTCAACTGCATCCTGATGAGAAACAGGAAGGTCATTCAGCAGCCCTTTTCATTTGACAACCTGACGCAGAGGATGACCAGTGAAGCTACAAGTTTCATAGAACGGTAGGAGATGTGTTTCTACCCCATGTCATTATGCTTGATACATTGTGTTATTCCAGTTTACATCGCTGCATCAAAATTAGAATGATCGCTGCTGCTTATTGACCTTGGAAGAGGTACAGCGCAGTGTCACTGGAATGATTCTGGGCCTTAAGGGGTTACCTCTTTCGTTTCATTGTGATGAAAATCATGCCGGTTCTACGACTGACAGGTAATTCCTTCATCTAGACGATGAAAGTAAAAAATGCCCTGTGCAGTTTCTAAGGACGGTCACTGGATAATCATCAGGAGCTGTCATCCCACCTCCAGACCCGACTATTCCAAAGCTCTCCTGGCCAGCCTCCAACCTTGTGCCCACCCTCCCTAAACTTGAGCTCGTCCAAAACTCTGCTGCCCGTATTGTAACTCACACCAAGTCCCACTCATCCATCACTCCCGTGCTCTACATTGCCTCCCAGTCCTGCAACACCTCAATTTTTAAAACTCTTATCCTGGTGTTCAAATCCCTTTGTGGCCTTGTTGGATCCCATCAGTTACAAAGCGAGACGAAGTCCAACCGTAACTTTTAGAAACTTTATTGCAGTACGTGATTGTTACATTGCAAGGATACAAAAAGAACAAAAAGCAAAACAAAAGAACATGTGCTCGCTACAGCAAGCCTTTCTTATAGTTATTCAAACAAAACTAGTAACGCCCCCATCCCCGTTGTTTGAGTGGTTTGCAGACTTCTGATATCAGTGCATGATTGGTTCATTCGTCCCAGCATTTTATTTCAGTAGTTGCACATTTTCCACCCCCCCCCCCCCCGCCCCCCCGCCCCACCTTGAACTGTTAGGCTGATTATTAAACAATAGGCTACTATTAAGCTATCTGCAGCTGTCCTGTTAGCTTCAGCTTGTTATTTTTTATAAATTGGCTCCATAGCTCCAGTTAGTTTGTTAGTTGATTAGCTTACTTTTGATCTGTCCCCACAGGCCTCAACCCTCCTTCTCTCTGTAACCTCCTCCGGCCCTACAACCCTCCGAGATCTCTATGCTCCTCCAATTCTGGCCTCTTTCACAACCCAAGATTTTCATCACTCCACCATTGGCAGCCATGCGTACCACTGCCAAGGCCCTTAACTCTGGAATTTCCTCCCTAAACCTCTCTGTCTCTCTCCTCCTTTAAGCATTCCATAAAACCTACCTCTTTGACCAAGCTTTTGATCACCTGTCCCAATATCTCCTTGTGTGACTCAATGACAAATTTCATTTGATAACTTGGGATATATTACTAAATTAAAGGCACTATATAAATGCAAGTTATTGTTTGTTGTGTGCTTTGTTTTTTTTTCTCTCTGCTCCATACACAGGGACAAATTTCCCAACTGAGCTGACCTGTGCTGAAACCCAGGCCTTTATTAATGGCCCCTTTATAAAGCACAGAGAGTGGCTTGCACTGGTCAAGGTTTGGATTCAGTGGGTTGTTTTTGGAAGACAAAGTTCCTGTTAATGTACTTTGAGGCAAATCACTTCACAAATATCAGAAAAAGATGACTCATTTTTGCAATCTAGTACTGGACTGTACCGATAATTCCCTATGCTGCATAGGGTTGTACAGAGTTGACATGGAGTCTAACTCTGAGCTAGTTACATTTATTTGGCTTTTATCTGAAATTATATAACCTTCGATCAATAAAGTGCAACTCCTGTCTTCAGCATTTCCCCTTCTCCCCAACCACCCACACATTCTCTAGGTTAAAAAACATAAAATATTGGAAGTAACAGATCTGAAAAGATAGGTTAACTTTTGGGGGAAGATTCTGTACTACTTAAACTTTGCTTGTTTCCTCCCTGTTGTGCCTGTGCTATCTTTCACTGCCTGTCACTTTCCTCTTTTTTGCATCTCTCTCTCTCTCTCTCTCTCTCTCTCTCTCTCGTTCTCTCGCTCTCTCGCTCTCTCGTTCTCTCGCTCTCTCGTTCTCTCGCTCTCTCGTTCTCTCGCTCTCTCGTTCTCTCGCTCTCTCGTTCTCTCGCTCTCTCGTTCTCTCGCTCTCTCGTTCTCTCTCTCGTTCTCTCTCTCGTTCTCTCTCTCGTTCTCTCTCTCGTTCTCTCTCTCGTTCTCTCTCTCGTTCTCTCTCTCGTTCTCTCTCTCGTTCTCTCTCTCGTTCTCTCTCTCGTTCTCTCTCTCGTTCTCTCTCTCGTTCGCTCTCTCTCTCGTTCGCTCTCTCTCTCGTTCGCTCTCTCTCTCGTTCGCTCTCTCTCTCGTTCGCTCTCTCTCTCGTTCGCTCTCTCTCTCGTTCGCTCTCTCTCTCGTTCGCTCTCTCTCTCGTTCGCTCTCTCTCTCTCTCGTTCGCTCTCTCTCTCTCTCGTTCGCTCTCTCTCTCTCTCGTTCGCTCTCTCTCTCTCTCGTTCGCTCTCTCTCTCTCTCGTTCGCTCTCTCTCTCTCTCGTTCGCTCTCTCTCTCTCTCGTTCGCTCTCTCTCTCTCTCGTTCGCTCTCTCTCTCTCTCGTTCGCTCTCTCTCTCTCTCGTTCGCTCTCTCTCTCTCTCGTTCGCTCTCTCTCTCTCTCGTTCGCTCTCTCTCTCTCTCGTTCGCTCTCTCTCTCTCTCGTTCGCTCTCTCTCTCTCTCGTTCGCTCTCTCTCTCTCTCGTTCGCTCTCTCTCTCTCTCGTTCGCTCTCTCTCTCTCTCGTTCGCTCTCTCTCTCTCTCGTTCGCTCTCTCTCTCTCTCGTTCGCTCTCTCTCTCTCTCGTTCGCTCTCTCTCTCTCTCGTTCGCTCTCTCTCTCTCTCGTTCGCTCTCTCTCTCTCTCGTTCGCTCTCTCTCTCTCTCGTTCGCTCTCTCTCTCTCTCGTTCGCTCTCTCTCTCTCTCGTTCGCTCTCTCTCTCTCTCGTTCGCTCTCTCTCTCTCTCGTTCGCTCTCTCTCTCTCTCGTTCGCTCTCTCTCTCTCTCGTTCGCTCTCTCTCTCTCTCGTTCGCTCTCTCTCTCTCTCGTTCGCTCTCTCTCTCTCTCGTTCGCTCTCTCTCTCTCTCGTTCGCTCTCTCTCTCTCTCGTTCGCTCTCTCTCTCTCTCGTTCGCTCTCTCTCTCTCTCGTTCGCTCTCTCTCTCTCTCGTTCGCTCTCTCTCTCTCTCGTTCGCTCTCTCTCTCTCTCGTTCGCTCTCTCTCTCTCTCGTTCGCTCTCTCTCTCTCTCGTTCGCTCTCTCTCTCTCTCGTTCGCTCTCTCTCTCTCTCGTTCGCTCTCTCTCTCTCTCGTTCGCTCTCTCTCTCTCTCGTTCGCTCTCTCTCTCTCTCGTTCGCTCTCTCTCTCTCTCGTTCGCTCTCTCTCTCTCTCGTTCGCTCTCTCTCTCTCTCGTTCGCTCTCGCTCTCTCTCGTTCGCTCTCGCTCTCGCTCTCGCTCTCGCTCTCGCTCTCGCTCTCGCTCTCGCTCTCGTTCTCGTTCTCGTTCGCTCTCTCTCTCTCTCTCTCTCTCGTTCGCTCTCTCTCTCTCTCTCTCTCTCGTTCGCTCTCTCTGTTGCTGTCTTATCCTTATTTCGTATAAGATAAAAAGGTTACTTCTATTCATATTTTGTCTTAAATTCAGCACGTATTTCAGAGAGAGCGAGCTAAGCATCTGTTACTTTGTCAATTTAAGATTACTTTTATCTTAATTTGAACGAAGCTGCCACTGATTACACAAGGAATGACTGACAATACAACCTCAACTTGGAGAGCGGAACTCAAGACCTCGGCATGATCAGATCCTCGATCCTGGGAGCTGATCTGACACATCAACTTCCCTTCCTTTTTTACTGGTGTTTCTTGACATTCCTTGGCATGTCTTCAAAATCTGCTTCTGGACACAAATCTTAACTTAAGTGTCATGCCGCCATTACAGCTCATCTCTGCTTTCATGTCTACATCGTAACAAGCTTATATTAAGAAAGAGATGGATTAAAGTCTTCTGTAGTCATTGGTTTGTCCAATCTACTCAAGTGGTGTCAATTTAAAGACATTACTTCACCACAGCTGTTGGTTTTTTTTTTAATTCATTCATGGGATGTGGGTGTCACTGGCCAGGCCAGCATTTATTGCCCGTCCCTAATTGCCCTTGAGAAGGTGGTGGTGAGCTGCCTTCTTGAATCGCTGCAGTCCATTTGGGGTAGCTATACCCACAGTGCTGTTAGGAAGGGAGTTCCAGGATTTTGACCCAGCGACAGTGAAGGAATGGCGATATAGTTCCAAATCAGGATGGTGCGTGACTTGGAGGGGAACTTGCAGGTGGTGGTGGTCCCATGTATTTGCTGCCCTTGTCCTTCTTGTTGGTAGAGGTCGTGGGTTTGGAAGGTGCTGTCAAAGGAGCTTTGGTACATTGCTACAGTGCATCTTGAAGATAGTACACACTGCTGCCACTGTGCGTTGGTGGTGGAGGGAGTGAATGTTTACAGATGGGGTGCCAATCAAGTAAATAGTCCAACTCGGGAAGGGGCCATACTGGACCTGGTGTTGGGGAATGAGCTCGGCCAGGTGGTTGAAGTTTCAGTAGGGGACTACTTTGGGAATAGTGATCACAATTCCGTAAGTTTTAGAATACTCATGGACAAAGATGAGAGTGGTCCTAAAGGAAGAGTGCTAAATTGGGGGAAGGCCAACTATACCAAAATTCGGCAGGAGCTGGGGAATGTAGATTGGGAGCAGCTGTTTGAAAGTAAATCCACGTGTGATATGTGGGAGGCTTTTAAAGAGAGGTTGATTAGCGTGCAGGAGAGTCATGTTCCTGTGAAAATGAAGGATAGAAGTGGCAAGATTAGGGAACCATGGATGACAGGTGAAATTGTGAGACTAGCTAAGAGGAAAAAGGAAGCATACATAAGGTCTAGGCGGCTGAAGAAAGACGAAGCTTTGAAAGAATATCGGGATTGTAGGCGCAATCTGTAACGAGGAATTAAGAGGGCTAAAATGGGTCATGAAATATCTTTAGCAAACAGGGTTAAGGAAAATCCCAAAGCCTTTTATTCATATATAAGGAGCAAGAGGGTAACTAGAGAAAGGATTGGCCCACTCAAGGACAAAGGAGGAAAGTTATGCGTGGAGTCAGAGAAAATGGGTGAGATTCTAAACGTGTATTTTGCATCGGTATTCACCGAGGAGAGGGACATGACGGATGTTCAGGTTAGGGACAGATGTTTGATTACTCTAGGTCAAGTCGGCATAAGGAGGGAGGAAGTGTTGGGTATTCTAAAAGGCATTAAGGTGGACAAGTCCCCAGGTCCGGATGGGATCTATCCCAGGTTACTGTGGGAAGCGAGAGAGGAAATAGCTGGGGCCTTAACAGATATCTTTGCAACATCCTTAAACACTGGTGAGGTCCCGGAGGACTGGAGAATTGCTAATGTTGTCCCCTTGTTTATGAAGGGTAGCAGGGATAATCCAGGTAATTATAGACCGGTGAGCCTGACGTCAGTGGTAGGGAAGCTGCTGGAGAAGATACTGAGGGATGGGATCTATTCCCATTTGGAAGAAAATGGGCTTATCAGTGATAGGCAACATGGTTTTGTGCAGGGAAGGTCATGTCTTACCAACTTAATAGAATTCTTTGAGGAAGTGACGAAGTTGATTGATGAGGGAAGGGCTGTAGATGTCATATACATGGACTTCAGTAAGGCGTTTGATAAGGTTCCCCATGGTAGGCTGATGGAGAAAGTGAAGGCACATGGGGTCCAAGGTGTACTAGCTAGATGGATAAAGAACAGGCTGGGCAACAGGAGATAGAGAGTAGCAGTGGAAGGGAGTTTCTCAAAATGGAGACGTGTAACCAGTGGTGTTCCACAGGGATCCGTGCTGGGACCACTGTTTGTGATATACATAAATGATTTGGAGGAAAGTATAGGTGGTCTGATTAGCAAGTTTGCAGACGACACTAAGATTGGTGGAGTAGCAGATACTGAAGGGGACTGTCAGAGAATACAGCAGAATATAGATAGATTGGAGAGTTGGGCAGAGAAATGGCAGATGGAGTTCAATCAGGGCAAATGCGAGGTGATGCATTTTGGAAGATCCAATTCAAGAGTGAAATACACAGTAAATGGAAAAGTCCTGGGGAAAATTGATGTACAGAGAGATTTGGGTGTTCAGGTCCATTGTTCCCTGAAGGTGGCAACGCAGGTCAATAGAGTGGTCAAGAAGGCATACGGCATGCTTTCCTTCATCGGACGGGGTATTGAGTACAAGGGTTGGCAGGTCATGTTACAGTTGTATAAGACTTTGGTTCGGCCACATTTGGAATACTGCGTGCAGTTCTGGTCGCCACATTACCAAAAGGATGTGGATGCTTTGGAGAGGGTGCAGAGGAGGTTCACCAGGATGTTGCCTGGTATGGAGGGCGCTAGCTATGAAGAGAGGTTGAGTAGATTAGGATTATTTTCATTAGAAAGACTGAGGTTGAGGGGGGACCTGATTGAGGTGTACAAAATCATGAGAGGTACAGACAGGGTGGATAGCAAGAAGCTTTTTCCCAGAGTGGGGGATTCAATTACTAGGGGTCACGAGTTCAAAGTGAGAGGAGAAAAGTTTAGGGGGGATATGCGTGGAAAGTTCTTTACACAGAGGGTGGTGGGTGCCTGGAATGCGTTGCCAGCGGAGGTGTTGGATGCGGGCACGATAGCGTCTTTTAAGATGTATCTAGACAGATACATGAATGGGCAGGAAGCAAAGAGATACAGACCCTTAGAAAATAGGCGAAATGTTTAGATAGAGGATCTGGATCGGCGCAGGCTTGGAGGGCCGAACGGCTTGTTCCTGTGCTGTAATTTTCTTTGATTTGTTCTTTGTTCAAGTGGGCTGCTTTGTCCTGGATGGTGTTGAGCTTCCTGAGTGTTGTTGGAGCTGCAGCCATCCAGGCAAGTGGAGAGTATTCCATCACACTCCTGACTTGTGCCTTTGAGATGGTGGACAGGCTTTGGGGAGTCAGGAGGTGAGTTACTCGCTGCAGGCTTCCGAGCCTCTGACCTGCTCTTGTAGCCACGGTATTTATATGGCTACTCCAGTTCAGTTTCTGGTCAATGGTAGCCCCTTGGATGTTGATAGTGGGGGATTCAGCGATGGTAATGCCATTGAATGTCAAGGGGAGATGGTTAGATTCTCTCGTTGGAGATGGTCATTGCCTGGCACTTGTGTGGCGCGAATATGACTTGCTACATCTCAGCCCAAGCCTGGATATTGTACAGGTCTTGCTGCATTTCTACATGGACTGCTTCAGTATCTGAGGAGACACGAATGGTGCTGAACATTGTGCAATCATCAGCAACAATCCCACTTCTGACCTTTTTATTGAAGGAAGGTCATTGAAGCAGCTGAAGATGGTTGGGCCTCGGACACTACCCTGAGGAACTCCTGCAGTGATATCCTGGAGCTCAGATGATTGACCTCCAACAACCACAACCATCTTCCTTTGCGCTAGGTATGACTCCAGCCAGTGGAGGGTTTTCCCCCGATTCCCATTGACCTCAGTTTTGCTAGGGCTCCTTTATGCCATACTCAGTCAAATGTTGCCTTGACGTCAAGGGCAGTCACTCACCTCACCTCACCTCTGGAGTTCAGCTCTTTTGTCCATGTTTGAACCAAGGCTGTAATGAGGTCAGGAGCTAAGTGGCCCTGGCGGAACCCAAACTGAGCGTCACTGAGCAGGTTATTGCTAAGCAAGTGCTGCTTGATGGCACTGTTGATGACACCTTCCATCACTTTACTGATGATTGAGAGTAGACTGATGGGGCGGTAATTGGCCGGGTTGGACTTGTCCTGCTTTTTGTGTACAGGACATAACTGGACAATTTTCCACATTGCAGGGTAGATGCCAGTGTTGTAGCTGTACTGGAGCAGCTTGGCTAGGGGCGCGACAAGTTCTGGAGCACAGGTCTTCAGTACTATTGTCGGAATATTGTCAGGGCCCATAGCTTTTGCAGTATCCAGTGCCTTCAGTCGTTTCTTGATATCACACGGAGTGAATTGAATTGGCTGAAGTCTGGCTTCTGTGATGCTGGGGACTTCAGGAGGAGGCCGAGATGGATCATCAACTCAGCACTTCTGGCCGAAGATTATTGCAAATGCTTCAGCCTTATCTTTCGCACTGATGTGCTGGGCTCCCCCATCATTGAGGATGGGGATATTTGTGGAGCCACCTCCTCCAGTTAGTTGTTTAATTGTCCACCACTATTCACGGCTGCATGTGGCAGGACTGCAGAGCTTTGATCTGATCTGTTGGTTATGGGATCACTTAGCTCTATCGCATGCTGCTTATGCAGTTTGGCACGCAGATAGATTCAGGCTACTAGGCTAGATGGGATTGAGGTTCACAAGGAGGAGGCGTTATCAATTTTGCAAAGTGTGAAAATAGATAAGTCCCCTGGGCCAGATGGGATTTATCCTAGGATTCTCTGGGAAGCTCAGGAGGAGATTGCAGAGCCTTTGTCCTTGATCTTTATGTCGTCATTGTTGACAGGAATAGTGCCGGAAGACTGGAGGATAGCAAATGTTGTCCCCTTGTTCAAGAAGGGGAGTAGAGACAGCACTGGTAATTATAGACCTGTGAGCCTTACTTCGGTTGTGGGTAAAATGTTGGAAAAGGTTATAAGAGACAGGATTTATAATCATCTTGAAAAGAATAAGTTCATTAGCGATAGTCAGCACGGTTTTGTGATGGGTAGGTCGTGCCTCACAAACCTTATTGAGTTTTTCGAGAAGGTGACCAAACAGGTGGATGAGGGTAAAGCAGTGGATGTGGTGTATATGGATTTCAGTAAGGCGTTTGATGAGGTTCCCCATGGTAGGCTATTGCAGAAAATACGGAAGTATGGGGTTGAAGGTGATTTAGAGCTTTGGATCAGAAATTGGCTAGCTGAAAGAAGACAGAGGGTGGTGGTTGATGGCAAATGTTCATCCTGGAGTTTAGTTACAAGTGGTGTACCGCAAGGATCTGTATTGGGGCCACTGCTGTTTGTCATTTTTATAAATGACCTGGAAGAGGGTGTAGAAGGGTGGGTTAGTAAATTTGCGGATGACACTAAGGTCGGTGGAGTTGTGGATAGTGCCGAAGGATGTTGTACAGAGGGACATAGATAGGCTGCAGAGCTGGGCTGAGAGATGGCAAATGGAGTTTAATGCGGAAAAGTGCGAGGTGATTCACTTTGGAAGGAGTAACAGGAAGGCAGAGTACTGGGCTAATGGGAAGATTCTTGGTAGTGTAGATGAACAGAGAGATCTTGGTCTCCAGGTGCATAAATCCCTGAAGGTTGCTACCCAGGTTAATAGGGCTGTTAAGAAGGCATATGGTGTGTTAGCTTTTATTAGTAGGGGGATCGAGTTTCGGAGCCACGAGGTCATGCTGCAGCTGTACAAAACTCTGGTGAGGCCGCACCTGGAGTATTGCGTGCAGTTCTGGTCACTGCATTATAGGAAGGATGTGGAAGCTATGGAAAGGGTGCAGAGGAGATTTACTAGGATGTTGCCTGGTATGGAGGGAAGGTCTTACGAGGAAAGGCTGAGGGACTTGAGGTTGTTTTCGTTAGAGAGAAGGAGGAGGAGAGGTGACTTAATAGAGGCATATAAGATAATCAGAGGGTTAGATAGGGTGGATAGTGAGAGTCTTTTTCCTCGGATGGTGATGGCAAACACGAGGGGACATAGCTTTAAGTTGAGGGGTGATAGATATAGGACAGATGTCAGAGGTAGTTTCTTTACTCCGAGTAGTAGGGGCGTGGAACGCCCTGCCTGCAACAGTAGTAGGCTCTCCAACTTTAAGGGCATTTAAGTGGTCATTGGATAGACATATGGATGAAAATGGAATAGTGTAGGTCAGATGGTTTCACAGGTCGGCGCAGCATCGAGGGCCGAAGGGCCTGTACTGCGCTGTAATGTTCTAATTTCTAATAGTCCTCTGTTGTAGCTTCACCAGTTTGGCACCTCATTTTGAGGTATGCCTCGTGCTGCTCCTGGCATGCCTTCCTGAACACTTAATTGAACCAGGGTTGGTCTCCTGGCTTGATGGTAATGGTAGAGTGTGGGATATGCCGGGCCATGAGGTTACAGATTGTGGTTGAGTACAATTCTGCTGCTGCTGATGGCCCACAGTGCCTCATGGATGCCCAGTTTTGCATTGCTAGATCTGTTCGAAATCTATCCCATTTAGCACTGTGATTGTGCCACACAACACGATGGACTGTATCCTCAATGTGAAGGCAGGACTTTGTCTCCACAAGGATGGTGCGGTGGTCACTCCTACCAATACAGTCATGGACAGAAGCGTCTGCAGCAGGCAGATTGGTGAGGATGAGGTCAAGTATGTTTTTCCCTCGTGTTGGTTCCCCCACCATCTGCCGCAGACCCAGTCTAGCTTTAGGGCTCGGTCAGTAGTGATGCTACCGAGCCACTCTTGGTGATGGACATTGATGACAATGTAAATCACTGAACATGGTTCATTGTGGCAAGTAATGGATACGGTGGAGGCACTGGCGATGAGGGATGAGAATCATGAAGCTCAAGGGGGTAAATAGGCTATTCCTATTCCTGAGTACCCATAAGAACAGGAAGCTGGTGAGGGAACCATTGGTAAAGTCAAGCCTGGAGATATTGATGTATGCAAACTTCACAATGCAGCTGTGCACTGAGCAAACTGGATGGATAAAATGTGTGGAAAGCTCATTTAACAGACTCTTTTTGGATAAAATTTTCAGAGAATTCCCAGAATAAATGTTGCTCGAATGTCCGTGAAGTCTGGACAAAGTGTCCTAGAAAGTCTCCCGATGTGTCTCAGTGGTCCTCGTCACAGCTTCAGGACCAATGGGCATGAAATGTTGAGTATCCCTTTTAAAGAAAATAGGTATCTAAGCTGTATGCCAACGACAATGGCCCTGACGATGACCAGAAGGAAATGTGGCAACAGGGTAGGTGGTGGCATAGTGGTATTATCACTGGACTGGTAACCCAGAGACCCAGGGTATTGATCTGGAGACATGGGTTCGAATCCCACCACAGCAGAAGGTGGAATTTGAATTTAATTAATAAATCTGGAATTAAAAGCTAGTCTAATGATGGCCATGAAATCATTGTTGATTGTTGTAAAAACCCATCTGGTTCACTAATGTCCTTCAGGGAAGGAAATCTGCTGTCCTTACCTGGTCTGGCCTGCATGTGACTCCAGACCCACAGCAATGTGGTTAACTCTTGCATGCCCTCTGAAATGGCCTAGCAAGCCACTCAGTTGTACCTAACTGCTACGAAGTCAATAAAAAGGAATGAAACCGGACGGACCACCCGGCATCAACCGAGGCACCAGAAACGACAAGGGCAAGCACAGCCCCGTCGACCCTGCAAAGTCCTCCATACTAACATCTGGGGGCTTGTGCCAAAGTTGGGAGAGCTGTCCCACAGCCTCGTCAAACAACAGCATGACTTTTTTTAAATTTATTCATGGGATGTGGGCGTCACTGGCTATGCCAACATTTATTGCCCATCCCTAATTGCCCTCGAGAAGGTGGTGGTGAGCTGCCTTCTTGAACCGCTGCAATCCATTTGGGGTAGGTAGACCCACAGTGCTGTGAGGAAGGGAGTTCCATAGTCATACTCACAGAATCATACCTTACAGACAATGTCCCAGACACTTTCATCACCATCCCTGGGTATGTCCTGGCCCACCGGCAGGACAGACTCGCCAGAGGTGGTGGCACAGTGGTATACAGTAGGGAGGGAGTTGCCCTGGGAGTCCTCAACATTGACTCTGGACCCCATGAAGTCTCATGGCATCAGGTCAAATATGGGCAAGGTAACCTCCTACTGATTATCACCTACCGCCCTCCCTCAGCTGATGCCTCAGTACTCCTCCATGTTGAGCACCACTTGGAGGAAGCACTGAGGGTGGCAAGGGCACAAAATGTACTCTGGGTGGGGGACTTCAATGTCTCTGCTCTCTGAAGTCTCAATGTTTTCTCATACTCTTGTGACAAGAAGCATCTGCAAAACCCAGACAAGCAGTTCATCATGCTCACTGATGTGACTGAAGGACCATATTTCCTTCATTCTCTATCTATCTTTCTTTGCTTTCCCTGTGCTTGCAGCACCCCCACTCACAGCCTTGCTGTGCATTTTCAGCATCCTCTGTTTTTGTTTGATTGCTGTTTCTTTTTCTTGCATACAAGGGTTAGTGGCACATGACTGCTTATGCTTTGACCAGCATAGCCAGCTGTTGCCACATTCTTGCATCTAAAGAATAATCTTCTCCAAACTACAGAGGCATCGTTCCTCTGTTCTCTCTGATTATTGTAATGTAATCACAACTACACAAAGCATATTGGATCTCTGACTACAGCTGTTATCCAAGCCTGTTAGATTGGCTATGATGGAACATTTTAACTTCGAAGTTTTCTCCTGAATGCTTTGGCTTTCGCTGGTGTCCAATTCCTTAGGCAACACAAATAGGAGCAGGAGTGGACCATATGTCCCATCAAGCCTGTTCCACCATTCAAAACGACCTTGGCTGATCTTAGGATTCAACACCACTTTCCGCCCACTCGCCATGCCCCTTGATTTGCTGAGAGACCAAAAATCTGTCTATCCCGTCCTTGAATGTATTCAACAATGGAGAATCCACAACCTTCTGAGGTAGAGAATGCCAAAGATTCACAACCCTTTGAGTGAAGTAATTTCTCCTCATCTCAGTCCTAAATGATCAGTCCCTTATCCTGAGACCGTGTCCCCATGTTTTAGGTTCCACGACCAGCAGAAATAATCTCTATCTACCCTATCCAGCCCCTTTAGAATCTTCTGTTTCAATGGGATCACCTCTCATTCTTCTAAACTCCAGAGAATACAGGCGCAATTTACTTAGTTTCTTATCATAGGACAATCCCCTCATATCCAGGACAAATCTAGTGAACTTTCACTGCACTGCCTCCAATGCAAGTATATCCTTTATTAAATGGGGAGACCAAAACTGCGCACAGTATTCCAGACACGGTCTCACCAAAACCCTGTACAATTGTAGCAATACTTCCTTATTCCTTGCAATAAAGGCCAACATGCCAGTTGCCTTCCTAATTGCTTATTATACCTGTATGTTAACTTTCATGCTTTCCTGTACAAGCACACCCAAGTCTCTTTGAACATTGACACTTACAAGTTGCATACCTTGTAAAAAATATTCTGCTTTTCTATTCTTACGACCAAAGTGCACAACTTCACACTTCCCTACATTCTACTCCATCTGCCATCTTGTGGCCTTAGCTTGTCTATATCTACTTGGATTCTCTCTGTCCTCCCACAGCTTACCTTTGCACCTACCTTTGTATCATCAGCAACTTAGATACATTATTCTGTCTTTTCATCTAAGTGCCGTGCAGACCCCCACCTGCCAAGAATGAGGCATATTAATTTTGTCATATGACCATTGATTTTAAACTTGCTGGAGTGAAGAAATAACTTATTTGAAGATTGCCAGACACTGGGCTGGAATGACATTTGCATACTAGGAGACACTGCTTGTAGAGACAAAGGACTTTTCCCTGCTCCAATTAACCCAAATGGATTTTGATCACCAGACATTGAAGGTGTAAGGAAGTGCATTCCAGGGCCTGCTAAGAGAATACAATCCACAAAGCCAGTTCCTGAAGGTGTTCAAGGAGAAGGAAAACCAGGCGCCGCTGTCAATCCTCACAGTGGAGCTACTCTTTACACTGCCGTCACAATGCGACCAGGTGGTGACAATCCATCTCTATAACCCCTATGTTCCTGTCGTGGATGTACTCCCCTTCCTTGCCAGGTACGTCGAGGTGGCCGGCAGCAGCGCTGATGTCAAGGACCCATTTGGGATTTGGACCAGCAGGTGGCAGATCAAGGTGACCTTGAAGGTCAATACCAATGGAGCCATCATCCATCCTCCCTCTAACTTCGCTATCTGGGGAAGCCGAGGCTCCTTGGTCTCTGCGGGGCAGTCCACAGTTTGTCACACCTGTGGCAAATCTGGTCATGTGGCAGCCAACTGCAGCACAGAACGGAGATGATGAAGTTGCCTCCCCGCAGCAGAATACCTAGGCCGGAGGATCGGGAATCATTTCCCCCTGACCGGATTGATGGCCTGTGCGACCACTATCGTGACCATTGCCTGTAGGTGCTGAGGTGCTGTATTCCACAGTCCTGCAGAAACAGCAGGTCAGCTTTGACCTTGGTGAGGTAGTCCAACGTCGAAACACATCACATAGTCTGCAAGAAGGAAGGCCATCAGACCAAGGACTGTAAACAGAGTAAGTGCTGCAACCTGTGCAGTGGGCAGGCCACCTCTACAAAACCTGCCCCAAATGCTGCCTCAGTTATGCTCAGGCAGCAAGGTCCAAGGAAAGGCCGGGGGAATGAACGGTGAACGCGTCTGGTGCTGGGAAGAGACCAGCAATCCTCTCCGCAGTGAGGAAAGTCTACCTGAGAAGGAGCAGATAGGGGAGGCAGTGACCCAACACCTACCCCGTGCCCAGAAACCCCTCCTCTGCATACAGAATCAATGGAGGAGGAGGCAGCAGATGGACAAACAACGACGGCACCGGCAAAAGAAGCGGCAGAACTCAAAGGAGCTGCAAGATAAAGCCCCCCAGCTCCAGGGCACTGAAAGCTGTGATGGGCCCAGCATGCCCCAAACGCAAAGCACCGAACCCAAAGTGAAGTCTTCGAGGAGGAACAGAGGGGAAAGCACCAACAGCAGAGGACAGCCCAAGCCTTGCTGCCTACAAGACCCCCCCTCCCCCCCCCCCCCCCCCCCCCCCCCCCCGATGTCACTCCAGTGGAACAAACCCCTCCCAGGGGTAACCAGGAGGGTTTTCTGATCCCAACGAATATGAAACAGCTTGTGTACACTATGGGTATGCAGAAACATACCCAAGGACTGGGACTAGCAAGGACATCTGGTGTGGGAAGCAACACCCAACTTTAAAATGGGTATAAGGATTGCTTCGATTAACGTGTGTAGCGTTAAATCCACTAGGCGATGTGTTTTGACCTTGGACTACCTTGCCAAGGTCAAAGCCGACCTGCTGTTTCTACAGGAGCGTGGAATACCGCACCTCAGCACCAACAGGCAATGGTCGCGATGGTGGTTCCACGGGCCATCAATCCGGTCAGGTGAAAATGATTCCTGTTCCTCCGGCATGGGTATTCTGCTGCGGGGAGGCAACTTCTTCATCTCCGAAGTTAAGAAGGTGATGGGCGGCCTCCTCCTCGTAGCAGATGTAATGTACAACAATGCTCTACCCCGGTTGATCAACATGTACCTGCGGCTCAATGCAGTGAGCGGCTGACCGTTTTCCAGCAGCTCCCACTGCTGCTGGCAACATCCAGACTGGTCATTCTAGGCGGTGACTTCAACTGCATCATTAACGCAGCTGGACGATCCGGCAGGCATGACAGCAAACTGGACGCCACATCCAGATTCCGAATGGAAACAGTAAAAGATGCCAAGCTGCACAATGTCTTCAACCCTGCAGATGGAGCGCAGCATCGATAGACCTAGTCAAGACCGGACGGGTCTGCCCATTCCAGAATTGACTTCCTGTTTGTGCCCTGTGCTTTCACGGTCAGATCCACCGACGTCAAGCCAGTGTTCTTCTCTGACCACTGCCTCTTACTGGTCAGCTGTCACTTACAGGACAACCAGCAGGTTGGCAGGGGGACATGGAAGCCGAATGTTACACTACTAACCCCAGAAAACGTTGAACTCAAAAGGGATTACAAAGGTTGGAGAACCGTGATACCCCTCTTTGAGTCTTCAGTGCACTGGTGGGAGGCGATCAGGAGAACATAAAGAGGTTTTTTTTATCTTCAAAGGTGTTCAGAGGGTGAGAGAGAGACAGAGGGAAATGTCGCGACTCCAGAAAAGAATGCAAAACCTGTTCAGGCTGCAATCGATGGGGGTCGAGGTCAGGGAGGATCTCCAAGAGGTGAAGAGCCAGCAGGCCTCGTTCTTTGCCACTGAGGCCTCCAAGATCATCTTCCAGTCCAGAATCCGCTCCGTTGAGCAGGATGAGATGTACTCGCGTTTTTTCTTCCAAAATGTACACCGAGAGAGCTCTGTGATCAGCAGCCTGAAGGAAGAGGATGGCTGAGTAACGTCTTCATAGTCTGACATACTAAGGATCAGCAAATCCTTTTATACTGGGCTGTACGACTTGAAGTCCAGGGACAGCATGGCCTCCCAGTCCTTCCTGTCATCTATCACGGAGATCTTAGATGACAGCATGCGGGAGAGTCTGGACGAGCTGACAAAGGCCGTCAAGACCTTCGAGATGAGTAAAGCTTCCAGAAGCGATGGCTTACTGGTTGAGTTGTATTTGACTCTGTGGGACTGGATCGGCCCAGACCTGCTGGAAGTATACGAGAGTATGCTTCTGGCTGGCAGCATGTCAGAATCAATGAGGATTCTCCCTCATTTACAAGTGGAAGGGGGAAGAGGGTGGAAATCAGAAATTGGCAGCCCATCTCGCTGCTTAATGTTTACTACAAGATCCTGTCCAAAGTCATCGCCAGTTGGGTCAAGTGTGCTCTGGAGTTGGTGATCCAGACCTGTACAGTACCTGGCAGGAAGATCTCTGATAGTGTCGCGCTACTTAGGGATACGATTGCCTATGCACAGGACAGGAGGGTGGACACCTGCCTCATCAGCTTGAACCAGGAGAAGGCTTTGGACAGAATATCGCACACATGCATGATGGACGGCTCTCCAAAATGGGGTTTGAGGAGGGAATCTGCAATTAGATCAAACTGGTGTACCAAACATTAGTAATGCAGTTTCAATCAATGGGTGGGAATCAGAAAGTTTCCCGATCCAATCTGGAGTCAGGCAGGGCTGTCGTCTCTCCCCTGTCTTGTTTGTTTGCTATATAGAACCTTTTGCTGAATCCATTAGGAAGGATGCGGGCATTAGAGGAGTGACAATCCCAGGCAGCGGAGGCACTCAGGTCAAAGCCTCCCTGTACATGGATGACGTCGCTGTCTTCTGCTCGGATCTGCTGACCGTTCACAGACTGATGAGCATCTGCGACCAGTTCCAACTAGCCTCGGGAGCCAAAGTAAACCGCTGCAAGAGCGAGGCCATACACTTTGGGAGCTGGGCCTACCGATCCTTTGTCCTGTTCGCCATCAGGTCAGAGTACCTGAAAGTGCTGGAGATATGGTTCGGAAGGGCTGGCGCATGCGCCAAAACCTGGAAGGAGCAAGTAGCCAGGGTACACCATAAACTGAGCATGTGGGCGGCACAGTGGCGCAGTGGTTAGCACTGCAGCCTCACAGCTCCAGGGACCCGGGTTCGATTCTGGGTACTGCCTGTGTGGAGTTTGCAAGTTCTCCCTGTGTCTGTGTGGGTTTTCTCCGGGTGCTCCGGTTTCCTCCCACAAGCCAAAAGACTTGCAGGTTGGTAGGTAAATTGGCCATTATAAATTGTCACTAGTATAGGTAGGTGGTAGGGAAATATAGGGACAGGTGGGGATGTTTGGTAGGAATATGGGATTAGTGTAGGATTAGTATAAATGGGTGGTTGATGGTCGGCACAGACCCGGTGGGCCGAAGGGCCTGTTTCAGTGCTGTATCTCTAATCTAATCTAATCTAATCTGTCTCCCTTGTGGGTAAGAACCTGGTCATCAGGTGCAAGGTGCTCATATCGTTGCTGTATGTGGTGCAGGTCTGGCCCATACTGCACTCCTGCGCCGTGGTGGCCACCCGAGCCATTTTCCACTTTATCTGGAGATGCAAAATGGACCATGTCCGGAGGGACACGATGTTCAAACCACTGGATTAGGGTGGGAAAAACGTACCCAGCGTTGCCCTCATCCTGATGACCACCTTCGTGTGTGACTGCATCAAACTGTGTGTAGAACCCCAGTATGCAAACACCAAATGTCACTACGAGCTGAGATTCTATCTGTCCCCGGTGTTGCAAAGGATGGGTCTGGTTGCATGGCTGCGGAATGCTCCATCCAGTTGGACTGTGCCGTACCACCTATCCTTCGTGGAAATGTTTGTGTGGAAAAGCACCTTTGACCACCAGTCCATCAGGCAGTGGTCTGCACGGAATGTCCTCAAGGCCCTACAGGATAAGGAGAAGGTGGATCCTTTCGGATGGTTCCCCAAGCAGACTGCCAAAGTCATTTGGCAGAATGCATCATCACCAGGACTTTCAAACAAACACCAAGACGTAGCTTGGCTGGTGGTGAGAAGGGCCCTCCCTGTCTGATCCTTCCTGCACGCCCAGAGTCTCTCGCCGCCCACCGCCCGCCACCCCCCCCCCCCCCACTGCATGCTGCCCTCGAGCTGGCTCTGGTGGGGAAGAGACTTTTTCCCATCTCCTGGAATATGCCTTTGCAAAGTAGGTGTGGAAAGAGATGCAGTGGTTTTTGTCGAGATTAATGCCGAGCAGCTCTGTAACACAGGTGTCTGTGCTCTACGAGCTGCTCCCAGGGACATACACCGAGATAAACATCAACTGCTGCTGGAGGACCATCAATTCGGTGAAAGATGCTCTTTGATTTGCCCGAAACTTGCTGGTCGTCCAGCGCAAAGAGTTGTCCATGACTGAGTGTTGCAGATTGGCACATTCCAAGGTCCAGGACTACGTGCTGAGGGACGCACTAAAGCTTGGGGCAGCCGCAGCAAAGGCTCAATGGGGAAAGGCCACTGTGTAAGGTCCTCCCGCCATAGTGAACTGAGGGGCTGGACCCATGGAAAACCCCTTGTGCTGTATATACCGAATATGATTTAGCTGTAAAATGTACATGGCATGTAAAATGGAATGGAAAGGTTGTGAGGCAACTCACTCCTATATTGACGAAAACTGATTTCCTTTGCACTTTTTGGAATGTCAACTTGGTGCTGTTTTGAACTGTTTCGTAATTTTTTTTTTTAAACAGATTTTTATGAAGTATATTTTTTGGGGGAAAAAAGTCTTTGTGTGTAACCTTAGGCAATGATTATAGTCCATTTGCTTGATTGTGAAAGGCATAACAGTCGACCTTTACCCTTTCCTCCCAGACATCAATGAATGTACACTTTGCAGCAGTCAGTCAAAAAACAGGAAGCCTAATGTTTTTTCTTCTCTATTTTTCCTACCCTGGTAGCACTCTCACCTCTCAGTCAAAGTTTGTGGGCTCAAGTTCCATTCAAGAGACTTGAGCACAAATTCCAGGCTGGCAGTCTGTACTATTGAGAGAGTGTTGCATTGTCAGAGTGCTGTCTTTTGGGTGCGATGTTAAACCAAGAGCCCCTACGTCCTTAGTCGTTTGTAAAAGACCCCACAGCAATATTTCCAAGAACAGCAGAGTAATTCTGCCCCATGTCCCGGCCAATATTTATCCCTCAACCAACATCAAGAAACAGATTATCTGGTCATTATCACATTGCTGTTCCTGGGCGATTGCTGTGTGCAAATTGGATGCTGGATTTCCAACTGCACAGAAGTGAGTAGATTTGAAGATAAGACTTGCAGGTTGATAGGTAAATTGGCCATTGTAAAAAATTGCCCCTAGTGTAGGCAGGTGGTAGGAGAATTGAGGGAAGGTGGGGATGTGAGAGGGAAAAATGGGATTAATATAGGATTAGTATAAATGGGTGGTTGATGGTCGGCATGGGCTCAGTGGGCCGAAGGGCCTGTTACGGTGCTGTATCTCTCTATGACTCTAAGTACCTTGTTGGCTGCAAAATGCTTTGGAACATCCTGAGGTTGTGAAAGGCACAATATTATTGCACTTCATTTTACCCGAGGGCACTTGCAAATTGTAGCTGGTCTAGTTGAGATTAGATAATTCAGGATAGACGAGGGATTGAACCTGACACCAGTTTTTTTTTTCCCCTCTGTTCTTAAGTGGATAGATTGCAGCCAGTGTCACATTTGGAGGAAAAATGTGAATTATAATTAGTCATTGAGTCATAATGACACAGAAGCAGGCCATTTAGCTCATCGAGTCTGCCAGCTCTCTGTAGAGTGATCTAATCAGTCCCATTCCCCAGCTCTATCCGCTTGCTCTATAAGTTTATTTCCCTCAAGTGCCCATTCAATTTCCTTTTTTTTTCTCTGCTTTCACTACCCTCGTAGGCAGCAAGTTCCAGGACATTGCCACTCACTGCATAAAAAAGTTTTTCCTCCCACACCCCCCAGCATCTCCTGCCCAAAACCTTAATGTAGTCCTTTAAACACTATCTAATGGGATCAACTTTTCTTTGTCTACCTTATCTAAACCTGTCATAATCTTACACACCTCCATGAAATCTCCCCTCAATCTCCTTTGCTCCAAGGCAAACAACCTCAGCTTCTCCAACCTAACCTTTGTAGCTAAAATCCTTCACTCCGGAACCATTCTGGTAAATCACATGTGCACCCTCTCAAGGACCCTCACATCCTTTCTCAAGTGTGCAAACAGAACTGAATGCAATACTCTCGTGGCCTAACCAGAGCTTTATAAAGGTTCTGCAAAACTTCCCTGCTTTTGTACTTAGTTTCTGTGGAATACTTTATAATCATCTTGTTTCGGTGCTAATGATGAGAAGGAGAATGGTGAAAGGAGAGAAAACTGGCTTGGAGGCGATAACTTGACTTAGTAGCTTGAAAAAGCAGCATAAACATCAATAGCTAGGGTCATTTACATTTGGGTGCTTCACCCGCCTTGTCATTTAAGCTGTGCCTGTCGATTTTGTTTTGCTCACACTGTGTTGGTTATTCTTCTTAAAGAAAAAAAGTCATAGATTTCCAATAAAGGGTTAGAAGTCCCAAATATCCATCATTATGTTTTGATTTACATAACTGCAGCCTAAATTTTTAATTTACATAGAATTAGATAGAATGTACTGAAACAGGCTATTTGACCCAACTGGTCCACGCCAGTGTTTATAATCCATATGAGCCTCCTTTCACCCCTCTTTATCTAAAGCTATCAGTATATCCTCCTATTCCTATCTCCCTCATGTGCTTTCCTAGCTTCCCCTTAAAGATATCTGTGCTGTTCACCTCAACTACTGCATGTGGTAGTGAGCTCCATATTCTAGCCACTTGTAGGGTAAAGAAGTTTCTCCTGAGTTCACCTATTGGATTTATTAATGACTGTCTTTTATATTTATGGCCCCTAGTTCTGGTTTCCTGCTCAAGTGATGAAAACATCTCTATGTCTACCCTATCAAAGCACTTCATAATCTTAAAGGCCTCTTTCTGGTCACGCCTCAGCTTTCTCTACAGAGTGTAGTTTACTTCCGTTCTCCTTCCTTGTGCAATTTCCTGGCCAAAGAGAGGCAACTTGCTAACAGGCTATTTGCAGAGCTGATCTCTACCTCTGTTCCACCTCTACCTTCTCCAACATCCTCTGCTCCTTTGACCCTTGTCCAATTGTTGTTTTGTTGTCATTAATTCCCCCCCACCCCCCAAACTGGTATAGAGCTTTCAACACAGAGAGTTGGATCTTGTGCTGAAGCGGGTCTTTTTGAATAAAGGTTTCAGGAGACAGGATCCCCATTCTTTAAAGACTTTAAAGGGACGGCAATCCCACCTCCAAGAGCTGCCAGCCAATCAGAGGGCTGGCAGCTCAGCAGTATCGCAGTGTCACTGGAAGCGGTGGCTATTGCCGGTACTGCAGAGGCCTCGGACCCAGGCCCAGCCCTGGAACCCCGGAACAGACGTCGTTGTGGTAGGGTTGCCGGTGCTAGTCTGGAAAGTCCCAGTGGGGTTTGGGGAATGGTCATGCAGTCCCAGGGAGGGGGGTCCTGGGAGATAAAGTTCCCAGTTGGGGTCCTCAGTGGACCACAAATGCCCATGAATGAGGGACCCCCGCCCAAAGCCCGCAGGGAGGGCACCTCATTTTACAAGGCGTCCTCCCGCCTGGCAGAGGCCACGCCCCCCCCACCCCCGCTACTGGTAGGATCCCAGCAGTGGCAGGAAGAGGCCCTCAATTGGTCTTTAATAGGCCGCTACGGTACTCAATCGGCCTCTGGGCAGGAAGGCCGTCGTTAGCCTATCTACCCCAGGAAAATCGCTGGACGGGGAGAAGACGGGCCCTCCGCCCCACCACTCCCTCTTCCCCCGCCCCCTGCCTCAGGGGGCTTCACAAAATTGCAGCCTGAGATTCTCTTCCTAAACATTTTGGCCTCACTACATCTCTTCCACACCTTCTAAAGCTTCCAAAACCTACCTCTTTGACCATACAAGTAGTCATCTCCTCTTCCCAATGCCTCCTCCAATGTCTGGTCTATCCCTGTGAATCCTCATCGAACATTTGACTTTGGTAGAAGTGTTATACAGGTGTAAGTTGTCGTCCACATTTACCGTTGTAAATCACCGCACTTGCAGTCTGCCCATGGAATTCATACTGCTGCAACTTTGAGAGATGGGCTGCTACTGTTAGTGAAAGTTTCAGTGTTGGTTTCATGAGATTGGAATTTTAACCCACTGCAGTAATCCATTTCACCCCAGCCCCATCGCCTGTGCCTGATGAGAGCCGCAGGTAAAAGAAATAAAGACTTTCATTTCTATAGCATCCTCCATGAACTCAGGACGTCCTAAAATGTTTTTCAGCCAATGAAATACTTCTGACGTGTAACCATTATTGTAATGTATTCAATTTGCGCACAGCAATGACCCAGAAACATCAATGTGGTAATCACCCGATAATTTTTTCGGGGTGCTGGTTGAGGGATAACTATTTAGGTGGAGGGGTGTGCTAGCATAAGCTGGGGTGAGGGAGATTGTCAACATAAACTGAAAGGAGCAGCAGGGCGGAAGAATAAGGAAAAAGGAGAGAATGCCAGAAAGGATGGGGATGGAGGGGGGGGGGGGGGTGGTGTGGAGGAGAGGGAGAGAGGTTGATGGGAAAGGATGCTGGGTATCCACATGAATTTGCATGAGATATCAAACTGAGGCTCTGATTTATCATTAAAGTGGATTATTTGGTCAGTATCTCATTGCTGTTTGTGGGAGCTTGCTGTATGCAGATTGGCTGCTCTGCTTGCCTACATTACAACAGTGAATGCACTTCAGGAAAATTAATTGGCTGAAAAGCGCTATGGGATGTCCTGAGGTCATGAAAGGCGCTGTTTGTTTATCCTTTGGGAGGGGAGGAGGGAGACGAGCACTTCTATGAATGGGGGAAAGAATAGTGCCTCCAGATCACTGACAACTGTATAACATAGAAACAAGAGTAGGCCACTTAGCCCCTTGAGCCTGTTGCACCAATCAGTGAGATGATGTGACCTAACTCCAGATACCTATCTTTGCCCTAATCCCTTAATACCTTTTGTTAACAAAAATCTATGAATCTCAGATTTAAAATTAGAAATTGACTTAACATCACTTGTCATTTCCAGAAGAGTGTTTCAAACTTCTATCACCCTTTCTGTGTAGAAGTATTTCCTAACTTCACTTCTTAAAGGCTTGGCTCTAACTTTTAGACTATGCCCCTTATTCCTAGATGTCCTAACCAGTGGAAATAGGGAAGATAGAGAGAAACTATCAGTTTCCCTTAATATTTTGAAAACTTCGATCAAATCACCCTTTTATCTTCTAAATTCCAGGGAACACAACCCTAGTTTATGTGATCGCTCCTTGTAATTTAGCCCTTGGAATCCAGCATAATTCAGGTGAATTTACAGTTCACTTCCTCCATGGTCAGTATATCCTTCCTAAAGTGTGGTGCCTGGAACTGCTCACAGTAGTCAAATTATAATCTGACTAGGATTTTGTATAACTATAGCATAGTTGTACTTAAACAGTTTTAAAGCCAAATGTGGCAACAATGTACCGGGACACATGCGTAATAGCTGCAGTTTCTTCACAGGAAATATGAGAAAATGTCCAGAATCTTTGCCACAACTTTCTATTACGCAAATGATAGAACATTTACTATGTTGTGTCAGTGAGGCTCAGTTGATAGTACCCTTGCCTCTGAGTCACAAGGTTCTGGGTTCAAGTCTCACTCCAGAACTAGAGCACAAAAATCAAGACTGCACTGTTGGAGGTGTCATCTTTCCGATGAGATGTTAAACCAAGGCCCCATCTGCCTGCTCGGGTGGATGTAAAAGATTCCTTGGCACTATTCTGAAGAAGAGCAGTTGAGTTTTCCCTGGTGTCCTGGCCAATATTTATCCCTCCATCAACATCACAAAAACAGATTATCTGGTCATTATCACATTGCTGTTGTAGGATCTTGCTGTGCACAAATTGGCTGCCACGTTTCTTACATTGCAGCAGTGACTACTCTTCAAAAGTACTTCATTGGCTTTAAAGTGCTTTGAGATGTATGGTCATGGTGAAAAGTGCTATATAAATGTAAGTGTTTCTTTTCTTTCAGAATAGCTGTAGTTAAGTAATTATATTGTGCAACTACATGTCACAAAGCTTTTCTTCTCCCCAAGGCTGTTTTTTTGAGGCTAGTAAAAGCTATTCATTTGTAAAGGTCAGCTTTTACTTGTTTATTAGCCATGGTGTGTATAGAAAAGCACCAGAGGATCTCGGGTTGCCTCATCCTCTGATTCATTTCACACTTCCTCCAAGAAGAGGAGGTAAAATTCAACTTCAGGAGGGGTGCAAAAAGGACAGATGTGGGTCAACTGCCTGTTATACACCCCATTACATCCCAATCGACCCCCAGAATCTTTTGAAACAGCAAGAAACCAATTGTCCCAATAAATCCATTCTCTTTGATGGATCAGCAGCATTTCCTCACAATAATCACTAAATCCCTTCTCACTCCTAAAACACATCCAATTGTCTTATCCCCATTTATACGGTCAGCTTCCATTACTTTCCCCAATAAAGAGATTCCACCCAAAGAATAACCTGTTTTCTCAAATGGTAACTAATTGTGTTTTTTCTTAATTAATTAATTAATTTGCATGTGTCTGGCATTTTGAACCTCCTTTCATCCCCCTTCCCATATCATCCATGATTAGGGTCTGTCAGTTCTTGGTCCAGAACACTGCCACACAGAAGCACGACTTCACATTTAAAATGTATGAACAGTTAACGTATACATGGTCTATGCGATCTGGACTGGATTCAGTCGTCTAAATGGGTCACAGAGAATGTTTCCAGATTTTATTTCTTTTCCTTATCGGCCTTGGGTTTTTCCTTTTTTTTTTTTTGCCTCTTCCAGGAGATTACTTGGCTGTAAGGAATAGGAAGTGTCTAGTTATGATGTTCCAGGCACCATGAGTGTGGAGCAGACTTGATGCACCAGTTTCTCCTTACCTGCCTTTCATTTATATACGTTTGTAATGTACAGAACACGCCATCCTCCATTGTTGCTGTGGAGGAGCTGAATCAGAAAAACCATGAACGGAGCTGCTCACTCCATGTGATTGTTCTTTGTTCCTGATGCAGAACCTCAAACTGTTTGTCAAGTCATTTGCACTGAGTGTGGACAGAAGGCCATGCCTACATGCGTGCATGGTGGACTTTTCCAAAATGCCTTCCCTATTCTCTAAATCCAGACTAAATTTATAAATAGTTGTTTTGTAGAACAGAACTTGAGTATTTCTGGAAACAGAAACATTTTGTTGAAGCTTTTTGTATTTTCCTATTGCTCTTGTCAGGACAATCCGCATCACACTGGCATTGAAATTCATATACCAAATTACTCATTTGTGTGATACACAGAACATCCTTTTGGCTTGATAGCATCCTGTTAGTGGTGAACACCACACGTGTTGCTACTGCATAGTAGCAGCGTGAAGCAGCTATCGTCACCTGTTGCTTAAATTTTTGGGATACATTACCCGTAATCTGAGGTAGACTGGGTACTTTTCAGGGCTGAAAATGATGGCCTTTGGTCCACTCATAGGTTTGTGCGAATTGCAACGAGAAATTATCTGATCAGTATTGTCACGCAGGATGACTTTGATTCATCCTATTTCAGCATCAAGCTTGCATGGTGAGAAAATGGCTCGGGGCCTATTTACAAGGTTGCCGATAAGGCCAGTCTTGTAGCGTGGGGAACTGTAAGAATCCTAACGCATGCATTGTCCAGTGAAGGTAGGCTTGCAGTAGAACCGGGTAGAGAACCCCCAGCAGATTTCTCAACCAGTACATCAAGGAAAGGGACTTCATTTGACTGCTCCATTTCAAAGGTGAATTTGAGTGCAAGGTGCCAGTGTGATGCTGGGTATATAAGCCATTTGTCCCAAAGACTGGCAGATTGTATCAAACAACATGTCCCTTCCACTGTTCGCAGCCAGGCAAGGTACAGACCACACCCAACCAGCCAGTGCTTGCAAAACTCAAAACACTGTGCCAGCAGTGGATGTGATTCTGCGATTGGACAACATTTGCTAAATAATTCTCAGTGTGCTCAGAATTATGCTGACAACCAATTTGAGATTCAGTTGGGCTCACAGTGTGGCACATTTGCGCGTACTGTGAGCTACATATATTGATACACAGGCCCCTGTTCTTTGCAGACAGAAAAAACATGTACATACATTGTGCCTGTTTCAGCTAAACAAAATAAGTGACAGCCATTCACTTGACCAATCACAGTCAAGCTGCCTGGTTTAAATTCCAAACAAAGCTTGGCAGTTAACTGTCAGTCAACGTAAACTGGTGCATTCTCCATGGCAATGCCTCTACCACTCAGAGTCCACTACACACAATCAGCACTCTCTTCTCATACAGTATAAATTTGTTGCTTTCCCTTACATTGGTATTCTTGCAAATTGTCCTGATGAGTGTAATACGAAAAGTTTCAACAAAATGTCTGTTTTCAGCAATACTAAATTTATAACAGGACAATTAGTTGTGGGGGCAACCTGCCTGAAAACAAGATGAGCAGTCACTCCATTTGCAACCACATGGTGACTCCGTGGGACGGTGCATTAGTGGCATCAGCATGCTAACTCATCCTCTCTCCAAATAGTTTAGATTACCAAGCGTGCATTGTACACCTTTTAACAGGGCACACTTATATTAACCACCCTGACGAGGGATTTTTTTTTTGTGTGTTTTTGCTCTACAGAAATTCAGACCGTCCATTCCTGCTCTTCATGTCCTTCATACCCGTTCACACGGCACTATATGCTTCTCCAGAATTTTCAGGAAAAAGCAAGCACGGCTTGTATGGCGACAGTGTGGAAGAGATGGACTGGAGTGTAGGTAGGTATCTGCCGCTGTTGGGTCATGCTGTAGTTTGCAGCTTTCTTGCTCAAATCTTTTGGCTCACACCTGCTTTATACAAAGTTCATGGTAAACTTTAGACTTGGTCGATGACTAAAATTGACCTTAAACAGTATGTAAAATATTAAAGGGTATTTCTGGAGTTGTTGTAGCTGTAATCCCAAAGGCCTTCCCTTTAGGGAGGGACAGTGGGTAATGTATATCTTGAGGGTCACCGCTCCGCAAGCATGGGACAAGGTGCGGAGGCAGGCCTCCATGAGCTACCATAGCTGATTCGGGAATTGAACCTGCGCTGTTGACATCTTTCTGTATCATACTCTAGCCATCTAGCCAACTGAGCTCCACAAATCTGGGCTGTCTGTGATGTTTTATCAAGATACAAAAGGAGGAGGCCATTCCAATTAAATAAACAAAGTTGTTTGCCTCCTTTACCCCGCACAGAAGACTATTCCATGTCATCATTCTTTACTTGAAGAAGGCCTTGCTGACATCTGTCACAAATTAAACGTTGAATTTGACCCCAGGCCCCCTTTTACACTTGTTTGCTCAACTTGAAGTTGCCTTATTGCATTTATTCCCTTTTCCATAACCAACTCTTGAGGCTAAAATGCAGCTCTGAATATTTATGGCATTCTCCTGATTCTCTGCTGTACCTTCAGATGATCAAGGAAAACTCTTGGAGAAAAGGCCATTTGTGATTTGACCAGGCTTGAGGGGTGGGGGAAGGGGGTTGTGCTGATGGTCCACTGGAGAATCCGTGCATTTTAAGATTGAACCAAGGACATGTTGTCTACATGCTGTGATTAATTTTCATATTTCATGTATTACTGTACCTGGGTAGAAAAACCAGCCAATGGAGTTGAAGAACAAAGGGTTCATTCCTCCTATATATGCTTGCATGTACATTATTGATCAACCACGGCTTTAAGTGGCGGCTGTGGATGCTATGACAATTGGAGCTTTCAAGACTCTGAGGTTGTTAGAATTTTACTGGGTAAGGGTATCGAGGGGTAGTGAGCTAAGGCAGCTAAATGGAGTTGAGGTACAGATTAGTACAGAATGGTGACCCAGGCTAAAGGAGCTGAATGGTCTACTCCTGCTCCAATGAAAGAAGCTGCCTTCAATGTAAACAAAATCAAATGGTTTCTATAACCAATACTCAATGCCAGTTTTACACTTGGGCAACAAGTTGAACATCTATGCCATGTCTCGTCTGCTTTACAGATGTTAAGAAAAGAAAGAACGAACTTGCATGTGTATAGAATTTAACACAATCTCAATGCCCCAAAGCACATTACAGTTAATGATGTATGTTTGAAATACATTCACTTGTCATGCAGGAAACATGACAGGCAATTTGCACACAACAATGTCTCACAAACAGCAAAGAAATAACCAAATCAACTATGTTGACTGTAGAGTGAATGTTAGACAGGGTACCAGGTGGAACTCTCCTGCTCTTCTTTGAAATAGTGCCATGGGATTTCTTTCATCCACCTGAGAGGGCAGGCAGGATCTCCATTTAATTTCACATCCAAAAGACAGCACTCCGTCAGTAATGCACTGAAATGTTAGCCTAGATTAGGAACACAAGTCTCTAGAGTATTGGCAGCTGTATTTAGCATGGACTTTCTTCAAGTCTCTCAACAATTATTTAACATTTCTCACCCTGTCTTCCTTTATTTTCTGTTTTCAGCTATAGGGACTTATCATATCAAATCCATACCAGCCCAAACCTTCAAACTTGAGATATTAACTGTTCTGTTGTTAAAGCCTCTCAAAATGCTTTCTCTCATTTTGTCTGATAGGGCTATTGTGGAAAGCTTTTGATACCAATACTTCTGGGAAGATGCAGAGTATTCGAAGTATTTCTGAGCCATCACAACCACTTGATCTTAACAAACTCCTTGTACGTTCTCATCCAGCCATGGAAGCATCTTAGCAAATATTTATCTGAATTACAGTACACTCTTCAAATTGGCTGTACAGTGGAGGAGGCTGCAGAGAGATGGGAATGATGATCCATTGCTGTCACAGTTGCACAGAATGTCATTGACCATTATTGCTGGTCTTTTCTCTGCACTGTGGATGGAGCAGGAGCCAGATTGAGCAGAGAATGATGAAAAAGGCTGGCATGGAGTTGGTTAGGGACGAGGAATTTCAGAGAAAAGGGATGTTGGTAATGAGAGAGAGCAGAGGGGTTGATGGTAAGATTTTAAAGGAGAAAGATGATTATAATCATTTGGGGTAAGCATTACAATCTCATCTCAATCAACTTCTATCCAATGAGTCCCACACCCTTGCTCCTTCTCCATTGCCCTGTAAACATTTTCCTTCAAGTATTTATTCAATTTCCTTTTGAAAGTTACTATTGAATCTGCTTCCACAACCATTTTAGGCAGTGCATTCCAGTTGGTAACTATTCATGTCTAAAAAAGTTTCCTCTTGTCACCACTGCTTCTTTTGCTAGTCCACTGGTTATCAACCATTCTGTCACTAGGAACAGTTTCTCCTTATTTAACGTATCAAAAACATTCATGATTTTGAATACCTGTCTCAAATCTTTTCTTAACCTTCTCTGCTCCAAGAACAACCCCAGCTTCTCTAGTGTCTCTCCATCACTGAAGTCCTTCATCCTGGTACCATTCTAGCACATCCCTTCTGCATCTCCTAAACTTGACAACCTTCCTAAAATGTGGCACCCACAATTTGACACAATACTCCAGCTGACATCAAACCAATGTTTTATGAATGTTTGCCATAACTTTCATGCATTTGTACTCTATGCCTCTATTGATAAAGCTGAGGATCCCATATACTTTTTTTCACAGCCTTCTCAACTTGTCCTGCCACTTCAAAGATTTGTGTATATACAACAGCCCCCCCCCCCCGCCCCCCCCCCAACCACCGGTCTCTCTGTCCCTTTTCTTTTATTCGTTCCTAGGATGTGAGCATCACTGGCAAGGCCAACATTTATTGCCCATCCTTAATTGCCCTTGAGAAGGTGGTGGTGAGTTGCCTTCTTGAACCACTGCTGTCTGCATGGTGTAGGTACACCCACAGTGCTGTTAGGGAGGGAGTTCCATGATTTTGACTCAGCAACGGTGAAGGAATGGTGCTATATTTCCAAGTCAGGATTGTGTGTGACTTGGAGGGGAACTTGCAGGTGGTGGTATTCACATACACCTGCTGCACTTCTCCTTCTAGGTGGTAAAGGTCATGGGTTTGGAAGGTGCTGTTGAAGAACCCTTGGCATGTTATTGCAATGCATCTTGTAGATGGTACATACTACTGCCACTGTGCCCTGGTGGTAGAGGGAGTGAATGTTTAAAGGTGGTGGATGGGGTGCCAATCAAGCAGGCTGCTTTGTCCTGGATGGTACCCAACTTCTTAACATAAGGAATAGGAGCAGGAGTAGACCATAGAGCCCCTCAAGCCTGCTGCGCCATTCAATACGATCATGGTTGATCTTCTGCCTCAGCTCCACTTTCTCACCTGCTCTCCATATCCCTCGATTCCCTGGGAGACAAAAAATCTATCGCAACCTTAAACATACTGTCTGGAGTAGACAATTCCAAAGATTCACAACCCTTTGGGTGAAGAAATTTCTCCTCATCTCAGTCCTAAATGATTGACCCCTTATCCTGAGACTGTGCCCCCATGTTCTAGATTCCCTAACCAGGGGAAACAACCTCTCAGTGCCTATCTTGTCAAGCCCCTTCGGAATCTTGTATGTTTCAATGAGACCACCTCTCGTTCTTCTAAATTCCAGAGAGTTTAGGCCCTCTCCTCTAATGAAGACAGAAAAAAGTACTCATTTAGTGTCTCAACAGTGGGGAGGCCGTGGTGTAGTGGTAGTGTCACTGGACTAGTAATCCAGACCCCCAGGCTAATGCTCTGGGGACATGGGTTCGAATCCCACCATGGCAGATGGTGAAATTTGAACTCAATTAATAAATCTGGAATTAAAAGCTCGTCTAATGATGGCCATGAAACCATTGTTGTTTGTTGTAAAAACCCATCTGGTTCACTAATGTCCTTCAGGGAAGGAAATCTGTCATCCTCACTTGATCTGTCCTACATGTGACTCCAGACCCACAGGAATGTGGTTGACTCTTAAATGCCCTCGCAAGCCACTCAGTTCAAGGGCGATTAGGGATGGGCAACAAATGCTGTCCTAGCCAGCGACGCCCACGTCCCATGAATGAATGAAAAAAATTGTGCCCTCCATCACCACAACATCTTTTTGGTCCTCAGTCAACCCCAAAAAGACCTTTTTGAGTTTCTTTTTGTGTTAGCCACTAATCTATTCTCATACCCTCTTCTAAGCTTTCTTATTCCCTTTTTTAGATCTCTGTACATTCTGTATTCAGCTTGGTTCTCTACTGTGTTGTGAACCTTACATTTGACATAGCCTGCTTTTTCTGTTTCTTATCTTTAGCCATCCAGGGAGCTCTAGCTTTGAATGTCCTTTCTTTTTCCCTTGTAGCAACAGCAGCTCTCTTGTGCTGCTGTACAGTCTATAAGTTACTTACGTGCCCAAGTACTGTCTGTCAGACTCCTGTTTTGCAAAGAAAGAAAATACATGTCTCTGATAGACATGACTCCAAGACTGTTACTTTATTCAAAGCAATTTAGAAACCCCTAAAGCTACAAGGAAAAATATTAAGTGATGTTTACCGAACAATTGGCTCAAAGCATCCACTTTGCACGAGGAAGGTCTTAAAATCAATTTTTCTAAGAATCATGGACAGCGGTAAAGCACCTCTAGAACATTCTCACCTCGATTCAAAGCACCTTTTGTCAGTTATTCATTTCCGTATAAATAAAATCAAAGAGTAGAACAAAAATAGATGTGCTTTTTAAAGAAAAAATAAATAATCTTTCCTAAAAGGTCACTTTGCAGATGGCTGTTATATGAAAAGTTGAAAATACTGGGAGCAATTACAAGTATGATAAGCTGGAGGTATAGCGGCGCAGTGGTTAGCACTGCAGCCTCACAGCTCCAGGGACCCGGGTTCAATTCTGGGTACTGCCTGTGCGGAGTTTGCAAGTTCTCACTGTGACCGCATAGGTTTTTGCCGGGTGCTCCGGTTTCCTCCCACTGCCAAACACTTGCAGGTGATAGGTAAATTGGCCATTGTAAATTGCCCCTAGTGTAGGTAGGGAATATGGGATTACTGTAGGGTTAGTATAAATGGGTGGTTGTTGGTCAGCACAGACTTGGTGGGCCGAAGAGCCTGTTTCAGTGCTGTATCTCTAAATAAATAAATAACTGGCTCCAGTATATAAATAATTATTAGTCTGTTAACATGAACTGAATGCACCAAGACTATCGGGCCTCATTTTATATCCAACCTTTACCTTGACTCCCAATATGATTACAGCAGGCAAAGAATTATTCACTAGTTAAGAGTTGGTATGACATGGTTATGAAATTTCAAGTTGTAATGACTATACATTGTGGTCATTTTTCTCTGAAACAAGGGTAGGGAGAGTAGAGTCGTAGAGAGATACAGCACTGAAACAGGCCCTTTGGCACACCGAATCTGTGCCGACTATCAACTGCCCATTTATACTAATCCAACTTGAATCCCATATTCCCTACCACATCCCCACCTTCCCTCAATTCTCCTACCACCTACCTACACTAGGGGCAATTTACAATGGCCAATTTACCTATCAACCTGCAAGTCCTTGGCTGTGGGAGGAAACCGGAGCACCCAGCGGAAACCCACGCGGTCACGGAGAACTTGCAAACTCCGCACAGGCAGTACCCAGAATCAAACCCGGGTTGCTGGAGCTGTGAGGCTGTGGTGCTAACCACTGCGCCACTGTGCTGCTCCCAATTGGAGTCAGGGTTCATGTGAGTCACCCCCAAAGTTGAAAGTAAAATATCAAATCCTTAGAATCAGTCCCCTCACCATCAATACATGAAACTTAGGAAGTATCAAGAGGGAGAGGCAATAAGTAGCATGTTATAGTTATACCTAATGGCCATGACATGAGCGTTTAAAGAAATTGGCAAAAGAACCAGAGGGGAGATGAGAATTTATTTTCATGCAGCGAGTTGTTATGATCTGGATGCACTACCTGAAAGGATGGTGGAATTAGGTTCAACAGTAACTTTTAAAAGCGAATTAGATAAATACTTGAAGGCGGGAATAAAATTGCAGAGCTATAGGGAAAAGAGTAGAGTGAGACTAATTAGTTAGCTCTTTCAAAGAGCCGGCGCAGGGATAATGGACCAAATGGTCTCCTTCTACGCTATAAGATTCTATGTGACTGAAGATTGGTACTATGGGTAGGTAATGGAATGTATGCCAGCTGAGGAAAAGCTGCAGGAGAGCCAAATATGAAGTGGCTGTGTAAGTGTAAAAGATCTAAAAACTGTGCAATCAGATGAAGTTTTGTGCTTGACCAGATTTTGATGAGTAATTTGGCTGAGAGTCAACTCCTGGCATCGTCAATCAAATTATCCACTTGAAAATTGAATAAGTTTGACAAAATTGTACTTGGTATATTTTTGTAAATGTTTTTTTTATATATTCAGCGTTTCGTCATGTTGCCAGGGCTTCAGTTGGTTGGTATTAATAATTTAAATACAGATTTACTTCGACTTTGCTGAGTAAGTTCTGAAGGGAAGTAAAAGCTGAAATATTGATATAATCAAATGGAGACTGTTGCTCCCATTCCCTGCCATACAGCAGTTTTGATCACAGCTTCTATTGTTGATGCTTTTTTGTTAATGAGCTTCTTACAGGAGGATCTGTCACGTGATTTTACAGTGTATGGATTAAATTTTGTTCTGTATTCCACTGCCAGGCTTAAACATCCTGGTTGTAACTTTGCGTAACTGGGAAGGATCCCTAGCACCGTCTAGTACCTTTCTTATGAAGATGCAAGTCATCAGATTGCAGGGATACCCTCATTGGCCTGGTCAAGGGCATATTTCAGATGCCACACTTGATAGAGAGGTGTAAATCTGGAGATAATAAAAACAGAAAGTGATGCTCAGCATCTGTGGAGAGAGAAGCAGAGTTAACGTTTCAAGTCTGTGACCTTTCATCAGAACACTAAAAGGTTGGGCAGGATTTTCCTTCCAGTGGTGGGAAATGAGCATCAGGACTGTTTGAGAGGCAGTCACCACCACCCCCCCACCTCTCCCACCCCCCAATTTTCATGGGGATGGATAGTTAATTGGCTGGAAAGGGGCTTGGCAGCCAATTAGCAACTGTGGAGGCAGGACTGAAAGAGAGCAGTCTCAATTGGCTGTCGTTCACTGAAGGGCAATTAGGGATGGGCAATAAATGGGGCGGCACAGTGGCGCAGTGGTTAGCACCGCAGCCTCACAGCTCCAGCGACCCGGGTTCAATTCTGGGTACTGCCTGTGTGGAGTTTGCAAGTTCTCCGTGTCTGCGTGGGTTTTCTCCGGGTGCTCCAGTTTCCTCCCACAGCCAAAAGACTTGCAGGTTGGTAGGTAAATTGGCCATTATAAGAATTGCCCCCAGTATAGGTAGGTGGTAGGAAAATATAGGGACAGGTGGGGATGTGGTAGGAATATGGGATTAGTGTAGGATTAGTATAAATGGGTGGTTGATGGTCGGCACAGACTCGGTGGGCCGAAGGGCCTGTTTCAGTGCTGTATCTCTAAACTAAACTAAAATGTTGGCCTAGCCAGCGACGCCCACATCCCACGAATGAATAAAAAAAAAAGAATCAATTGCTGTGGTTCTGTTACTGATGGAGCAGGAGAGGCAGAGGGCTGAGAACCCGGGACACGGCTTCCAGTTATTTTGCAGATGCTGACCTAGAGGTCCCCTTTTGTGGAGGATGACCAGAGAAGGCCACCCTCCCAGACCAAGCAGGTCTGATCGAAGTGAGCAGACTGAGTGTGATCCTGAGGAGCTAGGTATAGTGCCAGAAGAGGTACCTTACTCGTTCTTTCAAGGCGAGTGTAACGCCAGACCTTCAGAACAGGCCACTGGGTATTAAACCTCCAGCAGATGCATCACCTGAGGAGAATGAGGGTGCATGCTGCTCCTGAACATGGGAGGAATGTTCTTCAGCATGCGAGCTGTAATATTTTGAGCTCACCACCGGGAGCAATAGCAGGCTCTTAAAATCCACCCTATGTGTGCAGTTCACCAGTGAGCTCACCCACAGGTTGATTGGGGTCTGGATTCACTGCCTGAAAGGGTGATAATGCAGAAACTCTCATGGCATTTAAAAAATATTTGGATATGCACATGAAGTGCCTTAACCTACAAAGCTACGGACCAAGAGCAAGAAAGCGGGTATCAGGCTGGATAGCTCTTTTTCAGCTGGCATCCATGGCCGGAGATTTTCCAGAACACAATGTGTGTCCCACCGCTAGGACCAATGAGCATCCTGAGCCTGCACAGGCAAATGGTGGGTTCGCGGAGGGTTTTTTTTCCTGCGGCAGCCAATTAAGAGGCCACTGCTGGGACTGTCATCCATTTAAGGACAGCAGCCTGCCTCTCCAAGCTGTCAGGCCATTCAGAGGGCCGGCAGCACTACAGCCTCGGCAGTGCCCCTGACAGATGTGGCCGCTGCTGAGGCTGCAAGGAGAAGGAAAGAGTGCCTCCATGTTGAGGCGCTCTCAAAGGGCCGATAAGAAATTTCTTGATGTGCCAGGCCCAGGCAGGCAGGCCCCAGTGAACAGAGATGAACCCTCCAGCAGCAGCGTAGGAGCCGTATGGGCGGTCATTTCGCTGGGGGCCCTTCAGTGCGACAAGGAGCCTCCAGGAAGACAGCCCCCACAACCTCCTCCCCACCTTCCCGGGAAGTCACTGGGGGGCCACCTTGATGTAGCTGATGGTCTCCCCACAAGGTTGGGCCGGGGGCAGGGGTGTGGGGGCATTCTAACTCTGGTAAAATCCTGGTGTTGTGGTAAAATGGCTGTCATTAGGCCAATTAATTAGATTAATTGACCGCCCGCCCTCATTTGGCGGTGGGCCAAGCCACTGTCGTCCCTGCCATTGATAAAAGCCGATGGTGATGGGAACACATTAGGCTTCCCTCCCGCCACCTTCCACTGCCATTTTACCATCCCACCTACCTCTCAGCCTGTCTCCAGAGGGCTGGTAAAATTCAGCCCAATGAGTCGAATAGCCGCCTCCTGCATCATAAATGTTCTATATTTCTGAGATTCAAATCTTCATGTCCATCCATTCATCAAATCCATCCATCAGAAAGGGGGAGGGGAGGTAAGTTGCTCTGCCCACTGAGTACCCAAATACCAGCCAATGCGTATGCTATGGGGAGAGTTGGTGCAAAGCAGAGAACAGTTCTAATGAAAGGTCACAAACCTGAAATTTAACACTGTTTCTCTCTCCATAGATGCTGCCTCACTAGCTGAGTATTTTCAGTATTTTCTGTTTTTATTTCAGATTTCCAGCATCTACAGTATTTTGCTTTTATATTACTGAGATTGATGGTGCTTTGATAGGCTAGGATATTAAGGATTGTGGCACCAAGGCAGTTAAGCCATAATCTAAGTGAATGGTAAAATGGGTGTGAGGTGCTGCATGGCCTACTCTTGTTCCTAAGAAATGTAACAGTATTTGCCTAGTATAAGTATTGGACAGTTTAAAGAGGTAGCACTATTACTATTGAACAAGACTGTAGCAAATCACTATTGCACCACTTAGAGGGGATTAAATACACCTTTAACGAAGCGCTATTTACTTATTGAACAGGTTTGTTAGTGCAAACCATGTTAACAAGTACAAGCTGCAATCCAATGCCATTTAGAGGTGATTAAGTATACAAGGGAATTTAAATGAAGTGGAACTATTGAGCAAACACCTATTTCTGTCTGAAATACATGCTGTAAGCAGCATGTTTAGAATTAACCATCATGGAAATGAATGGTTAACGCTTTTTAAACAGGTTGCCTGATTTAAGCGTTTGCATTTCTGAAAGTGGTGGGGACTGTCACTATGGTGCTTTTGCCCCTGATGGTATTGTGTTGGTAGACTCACTTGGGATCTAGAATGTTGTACTTCAGTTTGAATAATGTGCTAAGTGGTGAGATCTGAGGTGGGTTCACTCAAGTGTTCCAGGTGGGATGTCGAAGGTATTCAGTTACAATAACCTCAGGGTTAAGATTGGAATTGATCATATGGAAGTGGAGGAGAGACTTCTAGGGACAGAGGAGATGAACATCACACTACTCTTCCCACTTCAGGTTCTCTCATTCCCTGCAAACGTTTAGTTAAACACTTTTTATTCTCTCCTTCCATTTCTTCTCTCTCTTTCCCTTCTCCCTTCCCTCCCTTCTCCCTTCCCTCCCTCTCTTTCTCCTCTTTCCTTCTCTTCTCTCTCTCCCTCTTTCTTCTCGCTCCTTCTCCTCACTCTTCTCTCTCTCCTTCCCTGTCTGTCCTCCTCTGTGTGTGTCTCTCTCCTCCCCCCTCTATTAATTTTTTATTAAGCCATTACCAGCACTATGCAGGATAGAATGAGCTTGTAACCTAATAATTATTCAGGAAATCCAAAAATTATATGTACTGTTAAATGGCAGCTGGTCATGTGTACAGAGCTTTGCATTTGTGTTCGCTAATGATCAAACAGAATGAACATAAATCTTTTAGCAAAAGAATAAGGGGCAAGGTGACTAAGAATTGAGCTTAAAGCAAACCGTTTTTACAGGGCATTACGAACATACCAATGGATTTTGAATGCAAGTCCTTCCCGGGTAATAATTTGCTTCTTTATTGGTCTTTGCTGGAACATAATGGTTTCTACGGGAGATTTTTTCTTAATGTTGTCTCCCCTCTCCTTCTAACTTGCACGTAGGATATTGTTCCACTGCACCTAGTACCATTCTCCATGCATGATTCTAAGGTGCTTCCAGGCTATTTGATTGTGATGGGCATGCAGTCTAGCCTGATCTATGCCCACCGCCCTTCCCAGTCTGTGTGTCTATACACACATTGCAGCAGAAAGCCGTCCCCATGACTGAGTTTCTTTTCTTTCCCACACCCCCATCCTCTTTGCAGTCTAGGGGAGGCCGAGCCCTGTGGACTGCTCCTCTTGACCCCAGTTGAACGGCCATGGATTGAGCATGTGACATTCCTAGCCCATATACCTCAATGATGCAGCACACAATTGAGTGAATTGAATACCTAATTATGAATGAAAGATTTATAGTATGCATCAATGGACAGTGCTTCAATTTAGCTATGATCCTTACAGACTTGAGAAACAAACAATTGCACTAATATAACCTATCAAATCACTAAGAAACCTCCTGAAACATTTTGAATATGACAAATTGCTTTGAAATGCAGGTTATTATATAAGTAAACAGAGGAGCAAAATTGACCTTCAGAAGCCCATCTTAAGAGACATGCTGTAAGCTTGCAAAAAAGAGTATGACTTTGTACGACCCACCCAAGAAGCAAATATTTTCTTTCAAATGGCACAAGTTGAGTTTGCTATGTCCCCTCTGTCTCTATACGCAGTTTTTTAAAATCCTGAACTGAATTTAATATAAACTTTGGGGGCATTTTTAACCTAACGCACCAGTTGGGCAAATTAAACCAGCATAATTTCATGTCTTGTACACTATTGGCTGAATTTTAACACGCAGAAATGGGTGAGTTAGGATTGGGTCAGATGTTAAAATTTTAAAAATCTGAAACCTGATACCAACACACCTCCAACTTGCCCACTTCTGGGTTTAATGGAGGCGGGAGAAGGGGCGGTTAGCCAATCCACTTCCAGGAGGCAGGTTGGAAATTTAAATGTTTTAATGGCAGCCTCTGGTATAACCTGCTTTGTAGGTTTTACAGTGGCCAGCAAGGTGTTCCAAGCTGCAGGAAACCTGGCAGCTGAAAGGAACAAGGGCAGCTTTGGGGAGAAGCACAGCACAGCTTGTGGGGCAGGAGAAGTGCTTCTAGTGAGAAATGCATGTGCAAATAGAACAACAACTTGCATTTATTTAACACCTTTAACATAGTAAAATGTCCCAAGGCACTTCACAGGAGCAATATCAAACAAAATTCGACACCAAATATAAATAACCAAGTTGTCTAGATTACTTAGGCGCAATTGACAGGACTTATGGGTAGCATTAGGCAACAGGCCCTACTTTGGGAACTCCAGATAAACAGACCGAGAAATTTGCAGACCAACGTGAAATGTACAAAGGGAACACCTAATCAAGTAGGCCTGAGGACCATAGGACTGTTATAGTGCAAGAAACTCAGTAGCCAAATTGTGCACAGCAAGCTCCCAGAAACAGCAATGTGACAATGACCAGATAATCCCTTTCAGTGTTGTTGATTGAGGGATGAATATTGGCCAGGACACTGGGAAGAACTTCCGTGCTGTTCTTTGAAATAGTGCCATGGGACCTTTTATGTCCACCTAAGTGCACATAATGGGCTTATGTTTAATGTCTCATTTGAAAGAAGACAACTGCAACAGTGCTGTACTCCTTCAGTACTGCACTGGAATGTCAGCCTAGATTTGTGCTCAAGTCTCTGGTGTGAGGTTTGAACCCACAACCTTCTGAATCAAAGGCAAGAGTGCTACCAAATGAAGGGGCGGATTGTGTCAACGGTCCAAAATTTAACTGGGACTAGAACAGTTTTTTAAGGGTACAAGAGAGAGTATAGGATCAGATTCCTTTATCTTCAGGATGGAAAAAGGGATGGCAGTGGTCTTTTCCAGTACTGTACATTCCCTAGGTTTTGAAAGGAGAAGGTCACTTTGGGACTAAAATGGGTAGAAACAGAAAATGCTGGGATTGAAAAGCTCACACTGTTCCAGAAGGGAATACTTGTCTGAGGGTGGAGGTTAAAATTTTAAGCTTTACTTTACTTGGAATTTTCCTATTTAGTACCACCACACTGGAACATCGAAGCAGGAGTAGAGTAAGCCATTCAGCCGCTTGAGCCTGCTCCACCATTCAATTAGCTCATGATGATCTATACTTCACTTTCATTTACTTTAATTCCACATTCCTTGATTCCCTTACCTAACAACAATCTTGCAATCTAAGTCTTAAAAGCTTCAGTTGTCCCCAGCATCCACACACTTTTGGGGGAGTAAATTCCAGATTTCTAATGCCCTTTGTGAAAAAAGTGCTTCCTAATTTCCCTTCTAAGTGATCTAGCTCTAATTTTAAGGTTATGTCCCCCATTCTTGATTTTCCCCCATGAGAGGAAGTAGTTTCTCCATATCTACCCTAAACTATATTCCGTCCATTTATTAAACCATGAAGTTTGGGGGTGGGGATTGCAGGGAAGACGAGGAAAAGAGATCAAGTTTGAATTTTTTTATTCTTTTCATGGGATGTGGGCATCACTGGCTAGCATAGCATTTATTGCCCATCCCTAATTGCCTTTGAGAAGATGGTGGTGAGCCACTGCCTTGAACCACTGCAGTCCACATGGTATAGGTACACCTGCAGTGCAGTTAGGAAGGGAGTTCCAGGTTTTTGACTGAGCAACAGTGAAGGAACGGCAATACAGTTCCAAGTCAGGATGGTGTGTGGCTTGGAGGGGAACTTGCCAGTGCTGGTGTTTCCATGTATCTGCTGCCCTTGTCCTTCTAGGTGGTAGAGGTCGTGGGTTTGAAAGATGCTGTTGAATGTCAGACTCTGTTCGCAGTTACTGATGAAGGTATGTTAAATGCACTTGCATTTTGAAATTTCAGGGCAAATCTTGGCATCATTGAAAAGGCTCAATCTAAGTAACCAGACTCTGGTTTACTTCACTTCCGACCAAGGTGCCCATATTGAGGAGATCTCTGACACTGGGGAGGTCCACAGGGGATGGAATGGCATCTACAAAGGTAAGTAAGCATCACCATAATATGAGCAACTTAATCTGCATGTATTTTTATCCATTGAGCATTGCAGCAGATCAGACAATGCGATGAGTCAAAGACTATTTATTCTGGCTTACTGACCCAGGAGCAATACTGTACTATTGACCTACATTACTTGCCCTTCTCTTCAGAAGGTGATGATGCATGCCAGCTGCTTCCATTACTTCAGTCAGATGGCTATTCTTTGAGTGCTGGGAGGCTGTTCTCTCCTTCCCTGCCTCATCTCATCTGCTGCCGAAACCCTCATCCATGCGTTTGTTACCTCCAGACTCCAGTATTCCAAACCTCTCCTGGCTGACCTTCCTCCTTGTTTCTTTTGTAAACTTAAGATCATCCAAAACTCTGCTGCCCCTATCCTAATTTGCAGCAGGTTCCATTCACACATCATCCCTATGCTCACCGACCTACATTGACTCTCTGTCCAGCAACGCCTCCATATTTTAGAAATTTTCATCTGGTTTTTAAATCCCTTCACAGCTTCATCCTTCCCTATCTTTGTAATCTCCTCCAGCCCCACAGTCTTCTGAGATCTCTCCAGTCCTCCAATTCTGGCCTCATGTGCATCCCTGATTTTCATCATTCCACTAGAAGTGCTTTCAGTTGTCTAGACCCTAAGCTCTGGAATTTTCTCCCTAAACCTCTCCACCTGTACAGCACCCTACCTTCCCCTCCTCCTCTAAGATGCTGCTTAAAACCTACCTGTTTGACCAAGCTTTTGGTCACCTGTCCTAATATTTCTTTGTGGCTTGATAGCATATTTTGTCTGATGATGCTTTTGTGAAGTGTATTGTGCCATTTTACTGTTAAAGGTGCTATATAAATGCAAATTGTTGTTCTACTGTGTAGGACATCACAGCCACGCCGACTGATCCTGTCCTCCCCTGACCTTCACAATATCTGTGCATTATATCAGATGGTTACTGGATATTGATTGAGAGTGTGAGTGTTGTTGGCTTTTTATCTCTTTTTAAAAAAAATTTTAACCTGCCAACCAAGGGCTCAAAGACCAATTATAAGTGCCTTCGCGCTCTTCGGTCAGCTGGTTGACCAGCAAAGAAGCTAGTCATTAAAGAACTTCCAAACTCAATTCACGAGTTGAATTTTTGTTCGCCTGAACTGGAAGCATTACTCTCTTTTTTTTTTTTTTTTTTTTTTTCCCCCCCCCCCCCCCATAGGCCAACGCCCCACTTAACTAAGTCCAGGGAGTACAAACACTGCTGGCAAAATTTAGGGCTTGGAGTCCTCCAAATGTGAAAAAGTGTAACACAAAGGTTTCACTAGTTAAAAACTGCACGCCTTACCAGTAGAGTGCAATGTCCAGTCAGCACCACCCATTGGTGCTTATGGTCTTAGACTCCATCTTGACCCAAAGAGATCCTGCTCACTTCCATCTCTCCCACCCTCCAAATTGGTCATTAGACAAATGAGGATTTGAGCCTTTGCAAAGGAGATAGTAAGTAACAGCAGCCAGCCACCTTCCTCTTGACCACAGCATGGGCATCGACCATTGCACCATGACTAATTACCAGTTCAAGGTACTGAGCTTGAGCAGCAGTGGCTTGGCTTTTTGCAATCCAATCTTGCTTGATGCCAAACCCTGGATATGATGCACATTTCCATGTAATGCTTCCAGTAACTGTCATCCCAAGTCTTTCCTCACCAACCAAAGCAGGCTGGTTGCTATTTATCTGATTCCAAAAAGCCTCAAGACTTCCTGAAGTGCTTTTTTACAACTAATGAAGTACTTATGAAGTGTTATCACTGTTATAGGAAATGCAGCAGCCAATTTGTGCACAGCAGGATCCAACAAACAGCAATGAAATAAATAAAAGCACTTTATAGCAAATGGATGTCCTGAGGTTACAAAAGGTACTAAATCAATGTAAGTCTCTCTTTCTTTAATTAAGCTTACAATTCTTAGTTATCAGAAAGTTGAACAGCCTGCTTTGGTTTTCAATGAAGATCTAAAAGAAAAAAAGACTTACATTTATATAGCATCTTTTAGAAACAATAATCAGGGGAAAAACATCAACAGCCACTTGGAGAAGTTTGAGTTAATTAAAGAGAGCCAGCACAGATTGGTAAAAGGCAGATCATGCTTGACTAATCTAATTGAATTTTTTGATGAAGTAAGAGAAGATCGATGAAGGGAATGCAGTGGATGTGCTGCCACTGTGCGCCAGTGGTGGAGGGAGTGAATGTTGAAGGTGGTGGATGGGGTGCCAATCAAGTGGGCTGCTTTGTCCTGGATGGTGTTGAACTTCTTGAGTGTTGTTGAAGCTGCATTCATCTAGGCAAGTTGGTATTCCATCACACTCCTGACTTGTGCCTTGTTGATGGTGGACAGGCTTTAGGGAGTCAGGAGGCGAGTTACTCGCTGCAGAATTCCCAGCCTCTGACCTACTCTTGTAGCCACAGTATTTATATGGCTGGTCCAGTTAAATTCTGGTCAATAGTAGCCCCCAGGATGTTAATGGTGGGGGATTCAGCGAAGGTATTGCCAGTTGCATGCATTCTCTCGTTGGTAATGGTCATTGCCCAGCACTTGTGTGGCATGAACGTTACATAACACTTATCAGCCAAGCCTTATTGACCAGATTTTGCTACATGTGGGCGTGGACTGCTTAAGTTTCTGAGGCGTCGTGAATGTTACTGAACACTATGCCGTCATCAGCAAACATCCTCACTTCTGATATTATTTTGGAGTGAAGTTCATTGATGAAACAGCTGAAGATTGTTGGGACTAGGACATTACCCTGAGGAACTCCTGCAAAGAGATGGGGCTGAGATGATTGAAGAATAAGTTGATTAAAACTTATGCAAATACTGCAATAAATACTCAGTGCTCGCAGCTGCTTTCTTAACTACTCGTGGGAAAGGATTTGTTGCGAGTTTACCTTCTACGTTTGGAGGTTTTCTGAATCACACCAGGATGGGGACAGCCTTGGCTCCCTTAGATTGGACTTTGGATGAGGCGCAATATGACCAGCAGTAGCAGCCTGCACTTCAAAGACCTGCAGTTGGACCGCAGAGAGGGGAGAAGCAGAGGGGTACAGCCTACAGGAAGTACTATTCGCGATATAGGGTGTACAGGCTGAGACTGAATTTCCTTGATATGTCAAAACAGCAGTGCTTTGGAGGCTCAGGTTGTCCCATGAAGTGGTGACAGACCTCTGCAATTTCCTAGAAGAAAACCTATCCCCCTGCTGGTTGCATGTTAGTAGCATAGTACAATACTCTTACTGAATGCCTGGGCCACTTCCAGCTGCCATCTTTGTAGCAGCAGCAAGTTTCTTCCTCCCGTTGCTAGGGAAGAGTATCTGTTTAATTTTTCACAGCCTCCAGCAGGACATCAAGGGGGACATCATTGCAGTGAGACATAGTGTTTGCACAACCAGAATCCATTGTCAAACTTTTGTCTTTTCTTGTATCTGACTATGATTCCTCCCAATTCCATCTTTGAATTGGCCGTTTACATACCGGAGTTGAGATTGCGTCCTGCGGGTCCTCGTCATACCTGTTACAATCAACGCTAAACTTGGAAGCAAAATAATAATGAAGTGGCCGCGTTAAAATACCACAGATCGAACTTGTTCTGGACCCCTCTGCTCCCGACATGCCTCTGACTTAATATCAAAGCCTTTGTTTCAAATGATTATAGTCTGCCACCATTCCATGAAGGTGCTTATGCTTTTCTTCCTAATTAGTGTGACTTCTAACTATTTAACTGGTCGCCACACTACCAGAAGGACGTGGAGGCTTTGGAGAGGGTACAGAAGAGGTTTATCAGGATGTTGCCTGGTCTGGAGGGCACTAGCTATGAGGAGAGGTTGGATAACTCGGTTTGTTTTCACTGGAACAACGGAGGTGGAGGAGCGACATGATGGAGGTTTACAAAGTTATGAGCGGCATGGACAGAGTGGATAGTCAGAAGTTTTTTCCCAGGGTGGAAGAGTCAGTTACTAGGGGACATAGGTTTAAGGTGAGAGGGGCAAAATTTAGAGGGGATATGCGAGGCAAGTTCTTTACACAGAGGGTGCTGAGTGCCTGGAACTTGCTGCCGGGGGAGGTGGTGAAAGCAGGTACTATAGAGACGTTTAAGAGGCATCTTGACAAATACATGAATAGGATGGGAATAGAGGGATTGGGTCCCCGGAAGTGCAGAAGGTTTTAGTTTAGGCAGGCATCAAGATCGGCGCAGGCTTGGAGGGCCGAATGGCCTGTTCCTGTGCTGTACTGTTCTTTGTGGCCTGTTCCTGTGCTGTACTGTTCTTTGTTCTTATTTAAATGACGAGTGTCAAATCGGCACTGTGCATTTATCTGGTACTCACTCTAAAAGAGCTTGGTGCATATTTGAAATGGTCCGGTTTCATTCAAAACACTTTACATTGGAATTTAATCTAAGTAATTAATGATTACCTAACAAAACAGAAGCAGAAATTCTTTTATTTTCAAAACTTAATTTAGTAGTGCATTATGGAGCAAATCTTTCTCAGGTCCTCTTCATTATGAAATCCTGATTAGTGGCTGCTGGAGACTCCATTAACACTACAGTGCCTTTAATCTTGTGTAAATAGCCAGATTACTGGAATTTCATGATCCAGCTGTATGCTAAAGAAATTTTAATCCTCATTTTGAAGTTTTGCATTCCAAGAACATCATTGGGAATTTCAACAGGGACACTGCAGAAACGTTCCAAGCAGTGTGTTTCACCCATGTCTGATATTGGTGTACAACTTCATCCACTTTCCTCTCTTGTTTCCTGTCTTGTTCTTCCTCAGCTCCAACAATGCTGTCTTAGATGCTTTTCCTCCTCCCTGCATCCTCATTGTGTTGAAATTAAGGCATGTTGCACCATCTGGAAACTTTACCTCTCTGCTCTTCCAGGCTTTTGAAACTGAAGCTTGGCATCAAAGTATTCATGGCTTCATGATTCACCACCTTTTCTCCTTTTTAACTTTGGTGCCTCTGCTTTTATATCCCTTAAACTTTCAGCTTCGTTTCTCAATTAAAAGGAGAGTTATCTTTCCCCTCCTTCCTGCTTTAATCAGTTTTTTGTCACCTTTTCTAACCAAGAATTTGCTTTTTCACCAGTCACTGTGGAGTGGTATTTGGGAGAGTCACATGTAGACTAATGTTGGGATATTATCTACAGCTATTCAAAGGGGTGGGAAGGGAGAAGATGAGATGGGAGAAATTGTTTTTGATATTTTAATTGCCAGCTCAAAATTTAATTGCCAGCCCATATAATCAAAAACCTTTTCCTTCAGTGAGGAATGAGGTAGAATTAGTATTAGGAACCGCTAATGATGAGCTTGTACCGGCCGAACACACAGACATCAGTTAGAAGAAGTAGATGTACTCTGAGGGATTTTTCTCACCTGCTGTAACGTACTCCTCTTCCCTCTCCCCATTGCCTCTCTCTTTCCCCTGCCTCTCTTCCTTCCCCCTCTTCTCTTCTTCCTCCATTCTTCCTCCTTTCCTTCCCTTTTCTTCTCCCTCCACTCTTTCTGAACCCCTCACAAAAGTTGGGCAGAGTCTAGTCCAGCACCTAAGTAAGCAAAGGGCTTTACAACGCCTGCCATTTTACTAAATATATCATCTCTTAATAAGAACATAAGAAATAGAAGCAGGCATAGGCCATATGGCCCATTGAGCACGCTCCACTGTTTAGTAAGATCATGGCTTAATTTTTACATCAAATCCACTTTCCCACCCTATCCCCATATTCCTTGATTCACTTAGAGTCCAAAAATCTATCAATCTTAGTCTTGAATATACTCAACGACTGAGCATCCACAGCTCTCTAGGATAGAGAATTCCAAAGATTTACAACCCACTGCGTGAAGAAATTTCTCGTCATCTCAGTCCTAAACGCCGATTCCTTTCCCTTTCCAGCCAGGGGAGACAGCCTCTCAGCATCTATCCTGCCAAGCCCATTTCAATGGAATCTTCTCTCTTCTAAATTCCAGAGAATATAAGCCCATTCTACTCGACCTCTCCTCATAGGATAGCGGTCCTATCCCAACCTTTGCTGCAACCCTTCAAGGCAAGTTTATCCTTCCTCGGGTAAAGAGGCCAAAATTGTTCACAATGCTCCAGGTGTGGTCTCACCAAAGCCCTGTACAATTACAACAAGACTTTCTTGCTCTCCTACTCCATCACCCTCTCATTAAAGGATAACTAACCATTTGCCTTCCTAATTGCTTGCTGTACCTGCATGGTAAGTTTCTCTGATCCGTGTACAAGGACCCCAAGTTCCTTTGCACGCCAACTAGTACTTGTCTCATCTTTTTAAAAAGAATTCTGCTTTTCCATTCTTCCTGCCAAAAAATAGATAATTTCACACTTCCCCACATTATACTCCACCTGCCATCTTCTTGCACAATCACTTAGCTGGTCTCTCTCCCTTTACAGCCTTTTTGCGTCCTCCTCGCAGTTTACTTTTCCACCTCACTTTGTATCATCAGCAAACTAAGATACATTACATACACTCAGCCCCCTCATCTAATGCCCCCTTTCCTAATCCTGGCAATGTGCCTGCACCTCTTTCGACTGGAGTGCAGGATGACACATTTGAAATGGGGAGTTGCACTTCAAAGTAATCCAATGTGTGTGATGTAGTTTTAGACATTCAAATACAAGTTATCTTTTCTCATCAGGCTCAGGTGCAGCAATGTGGAGCATCCTAAGTGAGATCACTGAACAAGATACTTGGAATTGTGATCCTCAGTAAAATATTAATGGCCCAGACTTTCAGCATCTCCCTCATGACCCCCTTGGAAAAGGCTTATATGATTCTATATGTTCAGAATCTGACATCTTATCAGATTAAAATGTCTCAAAGTCCTTATAGAATCTTGCAGCACCAAAGTATATAATTTCACCTATATGACCTATTGTATCCCACCCCCTTGGTTCCTTCCTTATAGCCCTGAAAATGTTTCCTTTACCACTGCTGAATCCCCCACCATCAACATCCTTGGGGTTACCATTGACCAGAACTTAACTGCACCAGTCATATAAATAATGTGGCTATAAGATCTGGTCAGAGGCTGGGAATTCTGCAGCGAGTCATTCATCTCCTGGCTCCCCAGGGCCTGTCCACCATCCACAAGGCACAAGTCAGGACTACTCTCTACTTACCTCGATGAGTGGAGCTCCAAGAACATTCAAGAAGCTCGACACAATCTAGCACAAAACATCCCACTTCACCCCATCCACCACCTTAAACGTTCACTCCCTCTACCACTGGCACACAGGGGGCTGGATTTTAAGAAGCCCTCAAAGTCTTGGCGGAGGGGGTAGCCTGAAAATGGCTCCGGATGAGGCCCTCCACGGACCTCGACACCGGCAGGGCTTGGCCCAATGCTCTCGGCGGCGGTGAGGCTCCATGGTGGCCCCCCAGCCGCTGGATGACAGGACCACACTTTAAATATTCAAATCAATAAAATTAATTAATTTAAATATACTTACTCAAGATCTTGGGGGCCCGCTGCGATCTTGGGCCCGGCGACCAGCACTCCCGCACCTTCAGATCCCTGTCCGGGGAAACGAGGTACCACACTGGTGGGGAGAGGGGAGCAGGTAAGTTTATCATTGCGGGAGGGGCCAGGGTCAAATACACATAATGGGTGTAGGGGATGGTGGGAAGGGTTGAACCTTAAACTTTGTGCAGTTTGTGGGGGATGGTCAGATGTGAAAGGTAAGTGTTTTTGGGGTGAAAAGGGCAAATAGTTATCGTAATTGTTATGGGAGAAGTGAGAAAGGGGTGGAAGAAATGTATTTAATTTTGGTGTATATTTCTTTAAATATTTAAATCAGCCAGCAGGGCAGCGATGGACAGCCTGCTCTCTCCATGTGATTGGGGGAGCGGGCCACCCTAGTTATTTAAATGAGCCACTGCGCTGAAGACTGTGGCGGCTCTTTGGCATGCGGCTCGTGCGGGCGGGCCGCCATTTTTTGAACTTGCCGCTCAAAGTCCAGCCCCGTGTGTACCATTTACAAGATGCACTGCAGTAACTCGCCAAAGCTCCTTTGACACTAAACCCGCGAACATAACCTCATAGAAGGACAAGGGCAGCAGACGCATAGGACCACCACCACCTGCAGGTTCCCCTCCGAGCTATATACCATCCTGACCTGGAACTATATCGCCGTTCCTTCACTGTTGCTGGGTCAAAAATCTGGAACTCCCTTCCTAACAGCACTGTGTGCATGCCTACACCACATTGACTGCAGCGGTTCTAGGCGGCGGCTCACCACCTTCTCTAGGGCAATTCACGATCAGCAACAAGGCTATGGGCCAAGTGCTGGAAAATGGAATTAGAATAGATAGGTGCTCGATGGCCAGCATAGCCACGATGGGCCAAAGGGCCTGGCTCTGTGCTGTATAACTGTATGACTCTAAATGCTGGCCTTGCCAGTGACACTCATCCCAGGAATGAATTAAAAAAAAAAAAAACATGATTCCAGGATTGCCTCCCTGGTTCCAGGGTCAAAGATATCACCAAGCAGCTGTAGAACATTCTGGAGAAGGAGGAACAGCCAGAGTTCTTGGTCCATATCGGCACGAATGACATGGATAGAAAAAGAGTTGAGATCCTGCAAGCAGATTTTAAGGATTTAGGAAAGATATTAAGCAGGGTCTCAAAGGTAGTAATCACAGCTTACTCTCAATGCCACACACTAGTGAGTACAGAAATAGAAGGATAGAGCAGATGAATGCATGGCTGGAGAGATGGTGCAGGAAGGAGGGCTTTAAATTCTTGGGGCATTGGGAGCAGTTCTGGCGAAGGTAGGATCTATACAGGCCTGACGGTTGCACCTCAACAGGGCCAGGACCAATATCCTCATGAGCAGATTTACTAGTGCTGTTGGGGAGAGTTTAAACTAGCTAGGCAGGGCGATGGGAAACTGAGCGTAGATTCAGAACGGAGAAAAGCAGAGCTGGAAGGGAAAAAGTGGCAGAGCAAACAAAGTTTGGAAAATAGAGAAAAAAGGAGTCTGTTTGTACTTAATGGTATATACCTAAATACAAGGAGTGTAGTGAATAAGGCAGATGAGCGGAGGGCACAGATTGACACAGGGAAGTATGATTTTTATTTAACTATTACTAAAACATGGCTTGGAGAGGAGCAGGAATAGCAGCTTAATGTCCTGGTTACAAGGTTTTTGACAAGATAGAGAGGGATTAAAAAACGGAGGTGGGGTGGCAATATTGATTCAAGAAACAATTACAGCCATGAGAAGGGATGATATATTCGAGGGATCATCAAATGAAGGCTATACAGGTTGAACTAAAGAACAAAAAAGGGCCAATCACAGTGCTGGGAGTGTATTATTGACCTCCAAACAGTCTGAGATAGATAGAAGAACAAATTTGTAGGCAAATGTTTGCCAAATGCAAAAACAATAAGGTTGCATTTGCTGATAATGCTACCACTAGGTGGCGCAGTACTAGCACATGCGCAAATGCAGTCTCTTCCACTGAAACGTCACTATCTGCAACGTTCAGGCAGCTACCAGGATTAAAGATGCACTGTTCAATTTATCACAGAAAAACAACTTCAACCTGAAAATCCCCTCAAAGGTTGCCATCGCCGCCTCCATCCCACCCTGAACAGTCCCCCGCTCCCTCCTGACATTGCTTCATTTGTATCATTTCTTGGATGTCTCCTGCTCAACTGTTTTGATTTTTTCTGATTGGTTCATTTACAATTGCAATTAAAGAGCAGGACCCCCTGAGGTGCAGCTAAAACACTCTGGTTTTTAAGTGAGACCCTGTTACGGCCAAGCCAGGAAAGGGGCCAGAGGGGAGCCTGAGACCACTTCCTCACCCGGTCGTAACAGAAATATGGGGCTAGTGTCCGATTGGACCCACAGACAAACGAGAAATTGGAAGTGGGAAATCCAAATTGGTCCCAATCAAAAAGGGAAAACATTTCAATACAGGTTTTCTTGTGATTGTGTGTGTGCTAGAATGCTAACATGTCTGCGACCGAAGCCAGTAACTACCCAATCCAGGGTGAAGTAACTTGGGATAAGTTAAAGGCACTGTCTGTGGAAGAGGTGAGGAATATGGCTGAGCAGTGTGAGATCACTTTCCATGCCAAAGCTAGGAAATCAGAACTCCTAAGATTCGTGGTCAACCATTTTTGCCTCAAATCCGAAGAATCAGAGGCAGGGTTAGAATTCGAGCCAGACAGGGTAATATTGGCAAAGATACAATTGGAACAGAGGAAACTTGAATTAGAAGACAGGGAAAGAGAGAGAGAGAAAGAAATATCCGGAAGAAACAGGAGGAAGGAGAGCTGAGGCAGCTTGAGTTAACTAGGGGGTGACAGAGTAACCCAGTGAAAGCATGGTCAATATGGAGCTGCGTGCTGAGTTTTTAAAATTTTCCCAATTGATTCCAAAATTCAATGAGAAAGACCTGGAAGGATTTTTTGTATCGTTTGAGAAACTTGCAAGGCAGTTAAAATGGACAGATGAGAGTTGGACTCTCCTGCTGTAAAGTAAGCTAACAGGAAAAGCCCATGAAGGTTATTCCCTGTTGCCAGATGAAAGTTCATCAAATTATGAACTGACTAAAAATGCTACCCTCGGGGCATATGAGCCAGAAGTTCCGAGCCCTCAGGAAACAAGCTGATCAAACTTAGTTGGAGTTTGAGAGAAATAAGCAGCTGGCTTTTGACCAGTGATTGAGGGCTCTTAAAGTGCAGCCCAGCTATGAAAATCTCAGAGATGTAATTCTCAAGGAATTTAAAAACACTCTCTTCCCTCTCCATAAAGACCCATGTGGAGGAACAAAAATTACATAGAGCAAGGTAAGCTGCAGTTCTGGCTGATGAGTTTGCTCTAATATACAAATCAGTTCCCTAGGGGAAAACCTTTCCTAGTCACCCCCACAAATCCAAAAAGGACAAAGGGTGGGGAGGTGATTGGGCTATGCTCTGAGCTACAGCAATATACTGAATTTCTACGCTCTCCAAGCTACTGCAATATCCTGAAGGACTATGCTCTATGAGCTACTATAAGCAGTCCTGGAGAGAAAGAAAAGCAGGACAGCCCTCCTCCTGCCGAAAGGGATGGTGCTGTAAGTAGGAGTGAGACCTGGAGACCTGTGTGCTTCCATTGTAATAAGGCAGGTCATCTAAGAGCTGACTGCTGGAAACTACAGGGAAAGCCTGTAGGGTTAATCAGGGCACACTGCTCAGTGCAGGAGAAGGGACCCTGCTGGAAAGTGCAGCTGAACAAGCTGTGGCTTTAACTGCAGCAACAGTAAGACCCAGAAAAAATACTACTGCAAGTACAGGAAAATTTAATAGGATCCCTGAAGGTTATCAGGATTTTATGTCTGAAGGGTGAGTAACCCCATACCCCTCAAGTGGAGCATTCAAGCCTATAGTAATCCTCAGAGATACAGGGGCCACTAGATCCCTGAGAGTGCAGTAAATACCGAATGGTGGTAAATGGTATTGGAGGGCAGTGTATACCCGTACCTTTACACTGGGTGCACATGGAGTGTGACCTAGTTCCGGGACAGGTAACCATGGGGATTGTCCCTCATTTGCCTGTGGATGGGGTTGATCTGCTCCTAGGTAATGATCTGGCAGGAGCGAAGGTGGTAGCTTCCCCAGTAGTGAAAGAGAGACCGAAGGAGGTCAGAGAGACAGGGCAGTGGCAGGAGACAGTCCCCTACAGTTCCTCTGAATGTGTAAAGAATAGGGCCATGGCCAAACCAGCTCCCCCAAAGGAGACTGAATTGGCACTGCAGACAGATAACCATGACGTCTGTCTGTTGGAAACATTCTTTGGAAAGTTAGAAGACCCAAGGAATGGATTAGATGGATCTTCTCTGGCTGAGGCTCTGCGAGCCAACCCAGTATTGAGAAAGTTAGCACAGGCTGCCCAGACCGAAGTTGAAGCAGATGGAGTCCCTGATTGCTATTTATTTAAAAGAATGAAGTACTGATGAGGAAGTAGAGTTCTCCTCACAGACCTGAGGGCAAAGAGTGGGCAGTGGTTCACCAGTTAATGGTGCCACAGAGGTACAGGAGAGAAATATTAAGAATGGCCTATGAGATTGCAATGGCTGTACATGTCTGTAGATGAAAAACCAAAGCCCGCATAAGACAGCAGTTTGACTGGCCAAAGCTCCACAAAGATGTCGTGGAATACTGCAGGAGTTGCCACAGGTACTAGGTTGAGGGGAAACCCAACCTGCAGTGAAATCTGCACCCCTAATTCCTGAATTGGCTTTTGGGAAACCCTCCAGAAGAGGGCTGGTGAATCGTAAGAGACCCTTGCCGAGACAAAAAGGGCACAGACAGGCACAGGGCTGGCAAAAAGTTAGAGAGGAAAGGGAAAAAAAGGACAAAGTGGAAGGGTTAAAGGAGGTCCGGGAAGATTCCCAAATGAGAACCCCTCCTGTCTGGTCAGCCAACCCCGAAATGTTCAAAAAATTAGACCCCACATCTTCCTATATAAATGCAGACAACAGAAGCACCCTGCCAGGGTTGCTAACAGCATTTACAAAAACCTACATAGACAAAGAAAGTCCTCGAGGGCAGAGAAACCATGAGGGTGACTCGCCTAGTAGAAGTGCAGCAGGGGAGTGCAGTAGAATCTGGACAAATACCTGCAAACAGGAATATCCCAAAGGACAAAGGAAAGATTAGCAAAGAATCTTCCCTCACAGTCAGGAGAAAAGGGAACCAACAATGCCCTGGAGTGATCAGCACTTGCATGACTTAGCAGAGCACTGAAAGTGAGGTCAGAGTGGATCCACCACTGCCAACACCCATTATCAGAGTTCCAAACCAGAGCTAATTAAATCTAACCATTCCCTGCAGACCCCAACAGGAACAAAGGCATCCTAGACAATCATAGAAATGTGCAAACTTCAAACCTCCCTAAAAATCACATGTTTATTAGAATGCCTAATCTCAATTTATTGCAAGCTGATGGTGAAGAAACTTTAAAACTCTTGGGCAACACATAACTATCTCAGACCCGCCTCAAAGGAAGCGGGGGTAGTTTAACGCAGCCCTGCTACAAAGGAAAAATGGGCTGTAATAATTTTAAGATTTCTGGATGAATGAGAACGAATGAGAGAAATGCATGTGTGCTTTCCTGTATTGTCTCTTCCTTCTAATTTATAATGAAGTGCTCTCCTAATGTCGCATTTCATTCGGCAAGAGGTGGAGGTGTGCTGGAAACCGTACCTGCCAAATGGAAACATGTTAATTTTGTCATATGGAACACAACTTGAACTTTTTAACTGGACATTGAACATAACTTGTTTAAAAGGACCACAGAGCTGAACAGCTAAAACATGACTGCACATTTGCATTCCGAGAGACAGTTGTGAGATGGGTTTTGTCAGTAGTGGTGATCATAAGACATTGGGAACCACTGACTTTGTAACAGATAAACTTCCACCCCCCCCCCCCCCCCCACCCCGCCCACAACTGAAAGGTGACTGGAGAACTTTTGAAATCAACAATCCTTGCAGAAGTGCTGTTTCAAACAGTTGGTCACATGACTACCCTGCTAGCCAACCTGGGACTTTTTGAATTGTGCCACACAGAAAGGGCAGACTGCAATTTGAAGACAAAAGAGAAGAAATCTGTCTGTCTCTCTCTGTCTGTCTCTCTCTGTCTGTCTCTCTCTGTCTGTCTCTCTCTGTCTGTCTCTCTCTGTCTCTCTCTGTCTCTCTCTGTCTCT